>NC_139219.1:203603709-204275209 GCF_055691185.1 Crinia signifera
ACGCGTTGGCCGTGTAGAGGAGGTATTCGACACTGGACTTATTCGCTGGACCAAAGGCTCCGGGGACGCCTGGGTTAAAAAACCATCTGCCTTATTTGTCTGCAATCCCTTGTAGACAAATTGATTCGGTGAGAGTCCACTGCTACATACCCTGCATATAGTTTTTATTCTGTGTGTTGTCAATAAATCAAGCGGTATTACACCATATGAGCTTCACTTCTCTTGCATATACACCCAATGGAATTGGATGCCTGACTGGTGACGTTACCGCTCCCCTAAAAGCGATTGAAGTCTACTTCTTATAGTAGACCATTTTCAAGGGTATGAGTCTCAACACTCCTAACATTGTCATTTTTATATGATATTAAGTGTTAAAACAGTATCACACTATTGTGCTTTCCTTGTGTTTTCCTTTTGGGTACTTACCTGAGAGAGAGAGAAAGAAGGAAAAGTGTGAAATAAAAATTTCTATCTGCGCCCAGGGATATGTTGGTATTCCTTTTTGTTACTGTATTTAACAGTTTAAGCAAAGGACAAACACAATGAAAACAAAGTTTTATTAATTTTTTTTATTAATTAATTAAATGGCTGGATAGTAGCAGTAGGCATAAACATCAGGAACAGGAACTTTACAAGTTCAAAGATAAAAACCACATTATTTGGTGGTTTTGGGAACAAAAACAAAGCTTATCTATATGAACCAAAATCAAACTCTGTAAAACCTAGAAATGGTTTATATTAATCTTGAAATGTAGTTATAGGCTTAGCAAATGTATAGATAGACAGTTTCTTCCAGAAACATGTACACATGCCTACCCTCATACAGACAAGCAGGCATGCAGGTTTTAAAATAAATATAAACACTAACAGTTGAATCCAAGAAGCTGTTCCATCAAGTCCTTCTAAATTCTTCTAGCTATAGAGAAGAATCATTACTCAATAGGAAAGGTTCAGAAGTGTGGAGCATGAGTTCCGCATGCTTTGTGACGACAACAAAAATCAACGAGCCACAATCTCCACTGGTTTGCTTGCTCGTCACCGTTCAATTCATGGACACAAGGAACGATTTCTTTACCGAATCGTTACTGGCGACGAAAAATGGTGCCTGTACATCAATATGAACCAGTGTAAGGAATGGCTTAGCCAAGGTAAACAAACGACCCCACGCATGAAACAAGATCTTCATCTGCATAAAAAGATGTTTTGCGTATGGTGGGAGAGCTTGGTTGAATGAATTTTTCGAGTCTACACCAGGTGATTTCTACCAACGAGGTATTGAAAATCTTATTGAACGTTGGAAATAAGTTGTAAACTACAAGGGAGAATACATTTAAAAGTATTGGTGCTCCGAATTGTGCGTTGCGTGCCATATAGTGAAGCACATGAAACGTGTTCGTTTTGCGGTTACGTGAGGCACTGCATGCATTGGTCTTTATTCTTACAGTAGAGAAGTCATTAACTATAATTTTCGGAGTCGGTGCATTGTTTGCTGACTCCGACTCCGACTCCAGGTACTCAAAATTTCCTCCGACTCGTCGACTCCGACTCCACAGCTCTGAGTCTGCCAACCATAGTCTGCCGCCCTCCCTCCATAGTCTGCTGCCCGCCCACCCTCCCTCCATAGTCTACCATCCACCCTCCCTCCGTAGTCTGTCACCCGCCCACCATCCGTCCCTCCCTCCATAGTTTACCGACCATACCGCCCTCCATCCGTAGTTTACCGCCCTCCCTCCGTAGTCTGCCGATCCGTCCACCCTCCCTCCGTAGTCTGCTGCCCACCCTCCCTTCATAGTCTGCTGCCCACCCTCCCTCCATAGTCTGCTGCCCACCCGCCCTCCCTCCCTCTGTAGTCTGCTGCCCAAGTGCCCACCATCCCTCCCTCCATAGTCTGCTGCCTTCCCTCCATAGTCTGCTCCCCACCCTCCATCCGTAGTATGCCACCCGCCCTGCGTTATCCATCACCACTGTCTCAAAGCTGAAAGCCTTGTAACCCAGCTCTGCACTCCAGTGTAGAGTTACATAGAAGAGAGGAGCAGGGATGTAGTGCTGGCTGCGCCACCAAAAGGTAAAGGCCAGCCTGATGCACTATAAATAATTATATCGACTCATTAACTGACTCTATAACTGTGGGGGCACTGATGGGTCTACTATAAAAGTGGGGAAGTGGTGTGGTGATCTGCTACAAATGGGGTGAGGGTGTTATGTATAGAAACCAATCTCTTAATAAATATATCTATAATGTATATATAGCATAGGTGTAGAACTATAACAAGATCTACAAGGAGCACTCACCAGTAAGATCACTTGGACAATTTAATGGTACTTTGCAGGGTACAATACATCTTACTTTTTATGTAGTCAATGTTTCGGCCACACAGTACTGGATTTCTCTATGCTCTACAGACATGCATTGTTGAGCTGTCTTGATAAAGGCCCATCTAGTGGCTGAAACGTCGACTACATACAAAAGTAAGATGTATTGTATGCCGCAAAGTACCATTAAATTGTCTAAGTGATCTTACTGGGCAGTGCTCCTTATGGATCTTATATAGTTCTACACCTATGCTATTATTGGAACATTTTTTGGATTTTTTTTTAGTGGAGCACCCCTTGTGCTGATAAGGGCTGGCTGTGAGTGCGGTTCCTCCAACAAATATAATATATAGATAGATATCTAGATATCTTTCTATATATATAGTGTAAGGGACTTTATGGTGTGTGGCATAATGTGTAAGTGGCATTGTGGTTTGGCGTAATGTGTAAGGGGCATTACAGTGTGTGACATACAGTGTAAGGGACATTAGGATGTGCGGCATATAGTGTAAGTGGCATTAGGGTGTTTACAGGAGAGGGGGTGGGGGCGTCAGAAACTATTTTGGCTGGGGGGAGCAAATTTTATAGTTACGCCACTGGGTGATGGACATTGGAAAATATGCAATAGTGCAGGGGTGGTGCAGAGCATGAGGCAAAGTGACCACAGATGTCATCCCAGAGGGACATAAATGATAAATTATGGAAATTTCAGATTCCAACAATAAGTATATATTTTAGTGAGAATACTGCAGATATTAATAAATATGAACCTTAATATGAACCTACATGTCTACATTTTGTTTTTAAAATCCCAGCTATGTAGATTGCACATTAGCTGCATGTGTACAGGCTGACATCCCAATCCCATAGCTTTTAGTGTTTGGTAATTGGTGCCCTCGCCGTCAGTATACCTGTGATGTCTCCCCTGTCAGACGGCGATCTGCGTCCCAGCCACTTAACGTTCTCCTCAGCACCTGGGACAGCTCCCGGAGTAACGCTCATCCATATCTGTCAGTCCGCGGACGTGACGAGACAGCGCAGCCAATGCGATCTCATGCCCACGTACAAGCCTCCAATTAGTACGGAGTGAGGCGGGACCCGTGTCTTGCCGCCTTTGTAGAACAGGCCGCTTGCTGTTACGCTGTATCCAAGTGTCGGAGGGGAGGAAAGACACAGAGAAAGTGCTCTGTGCGCTCCGCACCGCCTCGGCGTGTTGTGTGCACGGCTCGCTCAGGAGCGCTGTCTGTCCCAGTGCATCAGCAGCGCTGTGACTCTACATCCCACCCGAGGCGCTGGGACTGCACATACCATCCGACGCTCTGGGACTGCACACACCAAGGGCGCTGCGAGCACAAGCAGAGAGCTTGGCAGGTCAGTCTGACGGCGGCAGCTGGGAGCAGTGTTATGGAGCAGGAGAAATATCTGCCGGAGCTGATGGCAGAGAAGGATAGCCTGGATACGTCTTTTGTTCATGCAATGCGCCTCCTGGCTGAAGGTAAGGACATGAGTCTACCTGTGCTGTCATCGCTCTGCGGATCACTAGCATACTGCCCTCACACACTGACTGCCCTCTAGGCAGAGGAGTTTATGGACAGCTTACAGTACTTGTATGTATGCTGGATATACTGTACTGTACAGTAGGCAAGGAAGCAGATTTGACAGTGTATCTATCTATCTATCTATCTATCTATCTATCTATCTATCTATCTATCTATCTATCTCAAGTGCTTCTGTATTTCAAGTGCTTCTATTGAACCACTGTGTTTTTTTTAAACAGTTTCTGGAATTAATTTGGAGTTATATATTATATTAGTGCTACGTTATAGTTGTTTGTGAAGCAAGGTGAGATACAGTATACCAACTTTACATTCTTTTTAGGGACAGGTCAATGTTTGTCCCTTTTTATTATCAATTTAAGCATGACTCTGTAACTACATTCTGGTTCTCTTATTTATGAATTTTGGGTGGAAATCTAAATCTTTGTATCTAAATCTTTTTTTGGGTGGAAATCTGGGTACACACTGGGCTATATACTTTACCTTTAATGATATGGACCATATTATTAATGATATATAGTGCAAATTGTACCCACTATTTCGCTAACGATGCGCTGGAGATGGAGACCACCATTGTCTGTACATGCAGCTCATTCTGACAATATCATCAGTACGGAGCGGGGGTGGGTGACGTCACTGACCGATAGAGTTAATGATAACGGTCAGTGTGTATGCACTATATCGTTCTGCCCTGGGGCACCACTGATATAGTTAACAAACTTTACTTAGTCTTTCTGTAGAAGTTTGTGATAAAGTGTTGTCAAAATACAACAAACTTGCATTATGAGAATTTCCAAATGCGTTGCAAATGCCATATTGTAGCACATTGTTGGTTACTAACAAAGTGACAAACTGCAAATGTGCAAAAATCCATAGAAACCAAACAGACAATTGTGGTCTTTGCTTAGGATGCTATGTAATAATCAAAGAAAACTGCTTACTTGCATTTGCACTTTTGCACTTTGTTAGTAAATACTCCTCACAATGTTAAATGTGTGAAGCCATTGCTTTGGCAGCAAACCTACATGAAAATGAACTGCAGAATATAACTTAGGCATTTCTGTGCAGGTATATGGAATCCCCACCATACATTTTAAATGAGCTGTTTAAAATGATGTACAGTATGAAAAACAAACACACACATTTTCACAACCAATACGAACTGCTATTTTATACAATATTATGTATTTTTTATATTATTATTATTTTGACATATTTTGATGTGTGCTTAAATTTTGTAAACGGCATTTTACATTTTAACTTGTTATATTGTGTATATTAACTTAAAGTATATTTTTGCTTTTGATCATTTTCATGCATTACAGTATGTTAGCAAAAATGACGTACCTACTTGCTTTCCTGAATGTTCTACTTTAACAATTTATTGAACACAGCTGGTTAGAATGTTTTCCCTTCCTACTTTGTATATCACGTTTTCAAGATTTGTGCAAGCATATTTATATCAAACAGTATTTACTTACTGGGGATATTGGTTCATAATGTAAAGGCCATATATATACATTCATCTTTTATTACAGTGGTAGAAATCTTTAATTTGATATTTTATTCCAGTAGGGGGAGCATGTGTAATTTGCAAATACCTACATACATTTATCTGCTTAAAGCAAGAGGATAATTCTTAACACAGATGTAAATTTATAAGCGTTATGAATGTACAGTATGGGACAAATAATTTTTCTATGGGGAATACTGCGACTAAATTGCCATTCATAGTGTTTTACAGTATATCATTTAGATTGTATTTTAAATATCTCCATTAATACCATAGAAAATAATAGATGTATTGCTAAAATATGTCTGTTATTTAAAATATTGGGAGACAGCGCAGGCAGATAAAAGGTACAGATTCAACATATAATCTGTAAATGCAGAATTATTCCGTAACTCCTGTGACCTCTGTTCACTCGCACATCAACAGAATGCAACCATATAATTAGAGGAATGCCGGTTCCTTCTTACTTTCCCAGAGATGACATAATAATGAATTGTATATTGTGTATTTCACACCTGTTTCATTAGTAGACCCTAGAATATAAAAGTTATTGTACAACAAGGATACTAATGAAATATATATATATATTTTTTAATGGCATATAATTATATATTGGTTAAACTGCAGCTTTATATGTAGGTATATGCCTTGTACTCCTTTATTGGCTATAATAAAGAAGGGTGTTCTTACAGTTGCACGCAAGTGTCTGATCTATTCTCTCAAGGATAGTATCACTTTTATAATTGATCTTGCTTATTGTAGGTTATTCTGAAATTTCTGGGTTATTGTGGGAGATACTAGAGGGTAGATTTATTATAGCGGCGCTAACAGCGCCGCTATAACAGCGCCGCTATAACAGTGCCGCTATAACAGTGCCGCTATAACAGTGCCGCTATAACAGTTCCTACTGTACTTCGCCTCAGTAGCGAGGCGAAGCAGGAGGGGACACCGACAAGATCTACCAAGATCTTGCCGCCGAAGCGGGGGAGCACTAACTGTCCCCTCCAGCTGACAGCGCGTCAGTTAACACTGACGCGCTGTCTGCTTCTCCCCGGCCCGCTGGACTGCGCATGTGCGGGATCTCGCTACTCACGCAAGATCCCCAGCGCAGCTCAGAGCCAGCAGCAGGGACAGCGCTGTCCCTGCTGTAGGCATAGGGCATCGCCGTCTGCAGCTGTCGAAGTCGATAGCTGCAGGCGGCGGAACGGTCAGCGATGCTGACCGTTCATAAATCAGGCAGGGGGCAGGCGCGTACTACGAAATATCGTAGCTGCGCTATGCCTCCTGCCGCACACCACTGCACGTAAGACACCCGCTTGGCGGGTGTCTTAGATCAGGGGAAGCGCTATCCCTTGCTTTAGTGCATGGGGATAGTGCAGATTCCCC
Source organism: Crinia signifera (assembly GCF_055691185.1). Classification (NCBI taxonomy): domain Eukaryota; kingdom Metazoa; phylum Chordata; class Amphibia; order Anura; family Myobatrachidae; genus Crinia; species Crinia signifera. The sequence continues at coordinate 203,610,478 of NC_139219.1, forward strand.
TGATCGCCAGTTAATAAATCTGCCCCAATGTTTGCAGATAGCCATGGATGAATGAAGTTTATACAAATTAGAATTTTGGGTACTTATGAGTTATCTGGGCGCCCAATTTTTTGATTGTATGCCTTAAGTTAAGGCATACAATCAGATGCGATGCGATATCGCATCGCATCGCATCGCATGCGACCATCGGATGCGATGACCCGATTTTTCCATAGGAATCAATGTTAAAATGGACAGAGTCCATTTTAACATGGAATTCAATGGGAAAAAGGGGTCCTCTTCATACCCCTACTATCCAAGTGGGCATGGAGTTGGATATAAACCTGTGGCGAGCGTAGCGAGCCACCGAGCCCGAAGCGTGGCGAGCGAAGCGAGCCCCGCGAGGGGACGGTATTCTATGTCCCCTCGCGGGGCTCGCTACGCTCGCCACGCTTCGGGCTCGGTGGCTCGCTACGCTCGCCACAGGTTTATATCCAACTCCATGCCCACTTGGATAGTAGGGGTATGAAAAGGACCCCTTTTTCCCATTGAATTCCATGTTAAAATGGACTCTGTCCATTTTAACATTGATTCCTATGGAAAAATCGGGTCATCGCATCGCATCGCATCGCATCCGATGGTCGCATGCGATGCGATGCGATGTGCCCGATCCGACCCGATTTAGAAATCGGGCGCCCGGATAACTCATAAGTACCGAATTTTGTTTGGTTGGAGTCACAAAAGCAATACAATTAGAGTGGTTTAAATATTAAACATTCCATTTTCCTACACAGTTTAGTTATTCCCAACCACGGTCCTCAAGGCACACTAAAAGTGCAGGTATTAGTGAAATCCAGGCTTGAGCACAGGTGACTTAATTAGTATCTGAGTGATTCTGATTAAACAATCTGTGCTGAGGCCTGGATATCACGAAAACATGCATTGTTGGTGTGCCTTGAGGACCTTGAGGTGGTTGGGACCACCTGGTTTTGAAATTAAAATAAGGAGTTTGCTCCATACATAATAGTGGAATAATATGTTGGAGATAACAACATTTAAAGGATACATTCACTTTAATTAAACCCCACAAGCAGAAAATCACAATTTAGTTGCTCGTAGCATAAGAGTTTATTTTTTAAAATTATGGGTTGATCTTATTAACCTATGACCCAATCGAATGGAAAATGACATGCATAGACATGGTTGGTGATGGAGGCAGCATAATATTGATGGTGCTCAAGCACCCACAGCACTTGCATCTCTAGTTCCTATGACTGGTACACAAACTGAACATTCAAACTGAGTAAATATGAATACAGATTCTCTTCATGTAACCACACAGCTGTAAGTGTATGTTTTTAAAAAACAATAACCTACATTAGTGTACTAATGGGGCTGATTCTAAGGGCTCAATCCAATTAGCTGCAATTATCTTGCAGGTGCGAATCATCACGGTAGTGGACAGAACTCACACAAAAGAGCTTGCGGCCCCGTTGAGCTCTCAGCAATATTGTGCAAATTCAGGCTGAAACCAGCCAGCATGTAAAATTGGGGAAAGGGGGAGGTGGGAAGGTGAGAGTATAACCGCACTGATTGGTATATGTTGGATATCAAATGGATTGCTGGATCTATGAAACTGACAATTACCTTAATTGTAAGGTGTATGGGTCCTGTGCACTATCAGGAAATCCCTCTGAGTGCCTGGTTTCTGGACTGTAAGTGGTGCACCCCAGAGTATACACGTAGTATTTAGTGGGTTTCCAAGAGAGGAAGAGAGAGAAAGAAACTCTGGGTGGGGGCACCCTTAAATCATAGATATATATGTACAAGTTACTGTGTTTTAAAAATTATATAACTTTAAGGTACTCTTTACCTAGAAGGGCGCCAGCGATTGGAATCACGGGCGTCGGGGGTAAAATCGCGGTCATCGCGGGCATCGCGGGTAAATCGCGGGTACATAAAAATCTGCTGCCCGCGATGACCGCGATTTTCCCATAGGGAACAATGTTAAAAAGGCTGATTGACCGCGATTTTCATGTAAAATGCCTCAATGCCCGCGATTTGGCCATAGGAATCAATGTTAAATGGGCTACAGAGCCCAAATAGGCACAATTAACCCTTAAATGTCCCCCCAAATTTTTAACGCCACCCCACGATCCACGCCAACCCGAAGCGTGGCGAGCGCAGCGAGCCCGCGAGGGGCGGCGGTACGCGTCCTCCGACCTTTTCATGCCCTACTATCCACGTCGGCGTGGAGTTGAGAATAGAATAGTGTGGCGAGCGCAGCGAGCCACCGAGCCCGAAGCGTGGCGAGCGCAGCGAGCCCCGCAAGGGGACGCGGATACCTTCACAGGTAAACGCGTCCCTTCGCGGACTTCACAGGTGTCCGCGTGGCCACGGACACCTGTGAAGCCCGCGAGGGGACGCGTTTACCTGTGAAGGTATCCGCGTCCCCTCGTGGGGCTCGCTGCGCTCGCCACGCTTCGGGCTCGGTGGCTCGCTGCGCTCGCCACACTATTCTATTCTCAACTCCACGCCAACGTGGATAGTAGGGCATGAAAAGGTCGGAGGACGCGTACCGCCGCCCCTCGCGGGCTCGCGACTGACGCGATTTCCATGTTTAACATGGGTTTCAATGGTAAATCGCGGGCATCGCGTCGGTCGCGGCCAGACATAAATGTATTCGCGATCACCACGACGGGCGCCCTTCTAGGTAAAGAGTACCAACTTTAATAGGTATGCTCTAAAATGGTTGTGTACCTTGTCCTTAAATATTAAAAATGATGCGCATTGAAAATATAAAGAGTATTTGAGAGGCTGGTATTGCCTTCTATAAACGGCAAGGAACGGCAGTTTGTCACAGTGTGATCCTCATATATCCCCGTTCCTACCAATATTGAGGTAAAGAAGGTAGTGGGAGTATAATCATGGGTCACAGTTTTATGTAAAATAGTTGTTATGACAAGTGCTTGTAATAGCCAGGGAGCAGGGGCGCCCTTACACAGTATGTTCTCCTATGTATAATTACTGCTACGAATAAGCAAGGAGTTGCTCGCAGAACAGGAGACAATGAATAATGATACAAGTGTTGGTAAGGTGGAAACAAATGTATCCGCTGAACGAGTCCAGCGGTTACCTCACAGCCGGCTTGTATGAGTCAGGTTCCTGTAGATGCGTGCTGGCGTGCTAGGCGTCCCCGCTAGGCGTCTGTTCCTTGCCTGAGATGCCCGGTCACGTGGTGCACCACGTGTCCCGGGGAGGTCCCGACGTACGTTTCACTTGCACTTGGTCACGGGAGGTGTGTCTCTCCTACTGAGTACCAGGGTATTTGTACGCAGTGCGGCCAATCAGGGATGGATTCTCTGTGATTGGCATTGCTACAGCAGGGATTGTGTCCAATGGCTGATTGGGGGTTTGTAAATTGTGTCCTATTGCGGCGTTTGTTTATCCCCTCTCAGTTGTAAGGTGATTGTGCGGCCATGTACGTGTGTTGTCAAAGTGTATCAGGCATAATCAATAAGGGTAATTGTTTGCCTGTTGAACTGTGTATGGCTTAAAGATTACTCGCATAGTTTAGAACGAGTTCTAATATGCTTACTTGGCGCACTACAATCTCTTAGTGAAGCTGCAATAATGTCCCGGTATTAAAGTGGAGAGAGATATAGTATGTTAAGAATTTTTTTAAAAAGTACTTTAAAAATTTGTTAGGAGGTGAAAATTCAGCTATAAATGATGGTATTGGAGTTGTAAATGAAGACAATAAACAGACATGATAGTTGGGGATTGCTTATCCCTAGGTAGTGTAATATTGTAGTACAGACGTTGTTTCAGGAAATCTGGACCATGATGTTCTCTGCCTATTTCTTTAAGGTAGTATCTAGTTGGTATAGATATATGGTTTGTAGATGAGTATACTTCCTAATTGTGATAGGGGTGGTGACAGTGTGCAGACAGTGTGCATCACTGGAGTGATAGTGATAAGTTAATAATTATATAGTTAGATATGGCTTGTGCACGGTGCTGATAGCTTATTAGTGACCAGGTAGTGATATCTGGTAAGAGGTACATAAGTGATAGTAGAATGAAATAATATGGATCCAGATAGTGATGCTAGGTGGTAATAATGGTATTAAATGATAATAAATGATAAAAAGTGATGATGACAGTGGTGATTGGAAATGTTTTTTATTAATAGCTAGGTGCCTTGTTATCTATTGTACACACATGTTTGATACGACACCTGGGGTTCCTAGGTGGTCTCCCATCCTAGTACTTACCAGGCCTTACTGCTGCTTAGCTTCCAAGATTGGCGGAGTTTGGGCGATCCAGCATAGGTATGATCGTATCTCATGGTCTCCATCAGGTATACAGGGACATGTGGTAAAGGTGATCCAAGAAGGTGATGTCTACAAAACTTTGGGCATCACTATAGTGAAAAATATAAATAAGAAAAAAAATTTTTGATGAGAAAAAGGAGGGGGTGAATTGGGTGGTATAGCTGAAAATAGAGTGGTGATCTTCTAGGGAAGTAGTCTGATTTTCATGGTTTATAGGAATGCTCCATAATTGATGTTCTCATTCATTCCTTCTGGGTTGAGGCAGTTCAACTTGAATATCCACTCACTTTCTTTCCTCGCAAGGGAATTCATCAGGTCTCCTCCACTTATGCCCAAACTAATTTTCTCTAGTCCTTGCACTTTCAAGTCCTTCCAATTGTCTTTGTGCTTTTTGTGGAAGTGGCGGGCTACTGAGGTAAGTTTTTTAATTTTCATGAGATCCGTGGTTGCATTGCGGATTGTCCCAATATGTTCGAGGATACGTTGTTTTAGTGGTCTGGAGGTCATGCCCACGTATCTTTGATCGCATGGGCAAGTTAGACAATAAATAACGCTTTTGGTGTTACAGTTTATGTAGTCTTTCAGTTTCTGATTTTTCCCAAATCTGTCCACTATTTGTTTGGATTTCAGGATATGTGGACATATTTTACAGGTTCCACATGGAAATGTTCCTGTTGTAATTTTCTTGTTGGTCTGTTTGCGCTGGTAGTGGCTTGAGACTAGTTGGTCGCGGAGGTTTCTGGATCTTCTCCATCCCATAGTGACCCTTGGGTTTAATTTTTTAGAGAGTGTGTTGTCCAGCATTAGTACTGGCCAGTGTTTTTGAATGGCGTTCTTTACTTGCCACCATTCCTGGCAGTAATTACCGATGTATCGCACCGTTTTGTCTTCCCTTTTGCTGCTTTTTTTGGAAAAGATGAGATCATCTCTATTCTTAGTACTTGAGTTATGCAGGGCTTTTTTAATAGAAGTTTTGCTATATCCTCGATCTTGCAGCCGTGTGGAAAGGTCTTTACTGAGTAGTTTGAATTGATTGTCATCAGAACAATTTCTCCTTAGTCTGAGGAATTCACCTTTTGGTATGTTTTCGACAGTGGGTAAAAAATGTGCACTTGTTTGATGCAATAATGTGTTTGTCGCTGTGTCCTTCCTGTATAATCTGGTTGCGATCATATTGTCTTCATCCCTGTAGATCATGAGATCCAAGAATGGCAGTTCGTTCTGGCTGATGGTATGTGTCAGGCGGATGTTTAGGTTGTTATCATTCACTAGTTTGATGAATTCCATCAGTTGTTCTCTCTCGCCCTCCCATATCATAAAAATGTCATCAATGTATCGTATCCACATGATGACATTTGACGTGAGATGTTCATTTTGGTCATTAAAGACAAACACTTCTTCCCACCATCCGAGAAAAATATTTGCGTACGTGGGGGCACACGCCGCCCCCATCGCAGTGCCCCTGGTTTGCAAGAAAAATTTGTCATTAAAGGTGAAAAAGTTGTGTTGTAGGACAAATCTGAGAAGGTTGCTTAGGAGTGTATGGAACCCTTCCATTCCTTCTGTTTGCATGAAATATTCCGCTGCCTCGATCCCATGCTTGTGATTGATCGACGTATAGAGTGCCTCTACGTCCAGGCAGACCATAAATTGATTATGTTCTAGCCTTATATCGTTGAGACGTCGGAGAACGTCAGCGGTATCTTGTATAAAAGATGGGAGTTGTAAGACATGGTGGCGGAGGTGTAGGTCCAGGAAGGTGCTGGCTCGTTCTGTAAGTCCTCCAATGCCGGAGACTATGGGGCGTCCTGGTGGTCTTTCAATATTTTTATGGACTTTGGGCAGTAGATAGAATGTAGGGACCTTGGGATTTTCAATTTGTAAGTATTTGTGTTCTTGGATTGTGATGGTTCCATCTCTGAATGCTTTGTCAATTATCCCCTGATATTTCTGTTTGTAGTTGTCCAGCGGGTTGAGCAGAAGTTTCTGGTAGCATTGGGGGTCATGTAGTTGGCGGTGGGCTTCTTTAAGATAGTCTTCTTGTGCCCACAGAACCACGTTTCCCCCTTTGTCCGAGGGTTTTATCACAACGTCTGTCCAGTTTTGCATTTCTTTGAGGGCTAGTCGTTCTTTGTAGTGTAAATTGTCCTGTTTGTTTCTGTATGTTATTCCTTGTACATGGATTTTGTCAAATTCTTTAGAAACCGCTTTCATAAATACTTGGATTTCCGGGCTTATTTGCTCATTAGGAAAGAATGTTGATTTTTTCTTGACTCGAGGTCGTTTGGATATCTCCCATCGGTTCTCATGTATAGGGTCAGATTCTAGCATGAGTTCTTCCAATGCTTGGAGTGCTTCCTGTTCTAGTTGAGTTGGAGTTTCAAGGTTAGAAGAGGGTTCCGTAGTGGGTGGAGGTGTGAGGATAGGATTTTCGTTTGAATTACCATCGTTTGAATTGCCATCATACATTTTAGTCAATAGTAATTTTCTACAGAAAAGTCTGAGATCACATTCCCCTTTGAAGCGTGAGAAGTGTGCTGTGGGGGAGTAAGATAGTCCTTTGCCCAGTACCGATATTTGTTCCTGGCTGAATTGTTTCGGAGTCAGGTTAATAATTTTCAGCTCGTTGGTGTTTTTTTCTTCTAATATTTCACTTTGTCCTCTGTTTAGAGTGGTACAAATTGTCTCCTGCGTGTGTTCCTCCCTGGGTATGGGGGTTGAGGTGGCATGTCCCACTTTGATGGCTTTCTTATGTTTTTGCCCTCCCCTCCGCGTTTTCCTCCTCTTTGTTTTCTTCTGCCCATTTCCTCCAGGCGCTCCCCTAAAAAAGACATCCTTCCTGGGGGTGTTGTTTCTCTTCTAGAGTTGCTGGATTTGTTCGGTTGTGATTCTACATCCTCTTCTGTTTCTGAGGTTTCGGCTTCTGATGAGAAATATCGTTCAGAGTATTTCTGGGGTTTAGGTTTTGCTCTCATTCTTTGCCATCTAAAGATCTGTCCCGAGGCAAAATCCTGTTTGTCTCTGGCAAATTTGTTCTTTTTCCGATCGATGATTGTTTGTTCATAGATCTTTAGATCTTCCTTTGTTTTTTCAAAGCATCTTTGAAACTGTGAATCTTTCTCCCAGGTTTCTAGTTTCTTGCCCAGGTCTTCCATTTCTTTTTCGCATTCCTCTAATACGAGGTTGTTATGTTTTACCAAAACATACATCAGCTCTGTGGCACATTTGAGTAGTATGTTTTCCCACTCCTTCTTGAGGCTTTCACTAGCAAGTTCAAAAGTGGGAAAAACTCTCGGACGTAAACCTCTTGGCGAGATTTTGTTTTTCAAGTAATTTTCTGTGGTAATAAGATCCCAGTTCACCCTTGCATGTTTATAGAGGCTGTTTTTTAATTTGAAGAATTCTTCTTCCCAGTTGGTATGGGGTTCGTTGCAAGTGTTGCCACTCGGAAAGATGTCTTCCAAATTGTCTTGGTTTTTGCGTCTTATTGACAGTTCCTCCTTTAAGTTAAAACTCATTTTTGCTGAAGAAGATCACCTCCAATTCCGGTGTGTTTAAGGACTAAGGGTTTGTAGTGGTGTTAGATAATCGTGCTGGTACTCTCAGGAAGACTGTGAAACAGTCATACAACTTAGTATGTAAAATTGGGGAAAGGGGGAGGTGGGAAGGTGAGAGTATAACCGCACTGATTGGTATATGTTGGATATCAAATGGATTGCTGGATCTATGAAACTGACAATTACCTTAATTGTAAGGTGTATGGGTCCTGTGCACTATCAGGAAATCCCTCTGAGTGCCTGGTTTCTGGACTGTAAGTGGTGCACCCCAGAGTATACACGTAGTATTTAGTGGGTTTCCAAGAGAGGAAGAGAGAGAAAGAAACTCTGGGTGGGGGCACCCTTAAATCATAGATATATATGTACAAGTTACTGTGTTTTAAAAATTATATAACTTTAATAGGTATGCTCTAAAATGGTTGTGTACCTTGTCCTTAAATATTAAAAATGATGCGCATTGAAAATATAAAGAGTATTTGAGAGGCTGGTATTGCCTTCTATAAACGGCCTGGTAAGTACTAGGATGGGAGACCACCTAGGAACCCCAGGTGTCGTATCAAACATGTGTGTACAATAGATAACAAGGCACCTAGCTATTAATAAAAAAAATTTCCAATCACCACTGTCATCATCACTTTTTATCATTTATTATCATTTAATACCATTATTACCACCTAGCATCACTATCTGGATCCATATTATTTCATTCTACTATCACTTATGTACCTCTTACCAGATATCACTACCTGGTCACTAATAAGCTATCAGCACCGTGCACAAGCCATATCTAACTATATAATTATTAACCTATCACTATCACTACAGTGATGCACACTGTCTGCACACTGTCACCACCCCTATCACAATTAGGAAGTATACTCATCTACAACCCATATATCTATACCAACTAGATACTACCTTAAAGAAATAGGCAGAGAACATCATGGTCCAGATTTCCTGAAACAACGTCTGTACTACAATATTACACTACCTAGGGATAAGCAATCCCCAACTATCATGTCTGTTTATTGTCTTCATTTACAACTCCAATACCATCATTTATAGCTGAATTTTCACCTCCTAACAAATTTTTAAAGTACTTTTTAAAAAAATTCTTAACATACTATATCTCTCTCCACTTTAATACCGGGACATTATTGAAGCTTCACTAAGAGATTGTAGTGCGCCAAGTAAGCATATTAGAACTCGTTCTAAACTATGCGAGTAATCTTTAAGCCATACACAGTTCAACAGGCAAACAATTACCCTTATTGATTATGCCTGATACACTTTGACAACACACGTACATGGCCGCACAATCACCTTACAACTGAGAGGGGATAAACAAACGCCGCAATAGGACACAATTTACAAACCCCCAATCAGCCATTGGACACAATCCCTGGTGTAGCGATGCCAATCACAGAGAATCCATCCCTGATTGGCCGCACTGCGTACAAATACCCTGGTACTCAGTAGGAGAGACACACCTCCCGTGACCAAGCGCAAGTGAAACGTACGTCGGGACCTCCCCGGGACACGTGGTGCACCACGTGACCGGGCATCTCAGGCAAGGAACAGACGCCTAGCGGGGACGCCTAGCACGCCAGCACGCATCCACAGGAACCTGACTCATACAAGCCGGCTGTGAGGTAACCGCTGGACTCGTTCAGCGGATACATTTGTTTCCACCTTACCCACACTTGTATCATTATTCATTGTCTCCTGTTCTGCGAGCAACTCCTTGCTTATTCGTAGCAGTAATTATACATAGGAGAACATACTGTGTAAGGGCGCCCCTGCTCCCTGGCTATTACAAGCACTTGTCATAACAACTATTTTACATAAAACTGTGACCCATGATTATACTCCCACTACCTTCTTTACCTCAATATTGGTAGGAACGGGGATATATGAGGATCACACTGTGACAAACTGCCGTTCCTTGCCGTTTATAGAAGGCAATACCAGCCTCTCAAATACTCTTTATATTTTCAATGCGCATCATTTTTAATATTTAAGGACAAGGTACACAACCATTTTAGAGCATACCTATTAAAGTTATATAATTTTTAAAACACAGTAACTTGTACATATATATCTATGATTTAAGGGTGCCCCCACCCAGAGTTTCTTTCTCTCTCTTCCTCTCTTGGAAACCCACTAAATGAAACCAGCCAGCAAAAGCTGCAAGATTGGGTTCCTTTTCCGGTGTTGAAACGCCATGGAAATGGCACATGTAAACCACAAATGCCGGACAGCTATATTTTTAGGTTGGGTACACTTAAGGTGATGCCAGCAGATGCAGCATTGCTCTCTCTAGTGATGTCTTATATCAGGTCATCGCAGATTATGAGCAGGTGCATGCATCATCCATGACATAGCGTGTACACACTGGACGATGTGCCCAGTACTGTATGTTGTTCTGATTTGCCAGATCGGACAACTTATCCTCTAGTGTGTAACCAGCTTTACACAGCAATTTATATTTCAGTTTGATCATTCCCCTCCCAAATCAAAATCTTTCTACATAGTTTAAGGGGGACGTTCAGTCTCCCGCAGTCATCTCCCAACGGGGGAGATGGCTGCGGGGCCCTATTCAATGGTGTCTTCCCCGACAGCATTGAACAGGGGATCTCGGCAGAACGAGCCCAACTTCACAGGCAGTCGGGCTCATTCTGCCGACAATGGCCAGGAATTGACAATCTCCAGGCTGCAGCTCGCTAATTCCCGGCTGCAGCTCGTGGCCACGCCCCTTTCTCGTCCCGCAGCAGGCAGGACATTGAATCCCACCTGCAAATTCTCAGTCGAGCAGACCGAGAATGGGGCAGGGTCACGGCTGTCGGGCCAGCTCGACAGCCGTGATCCAACATTGAATACCCTACTAAATCTCCCCCACCTGCAGCGCACTATGGTTTTATTGAGGTGCAAAGTTACTTCTTATTTTGCTTTACTCTCCCACACAAGCTGTAAAACAGTAACTCATTTTGACATTTTGTTTGGTAAAACCTTTTATTTCATTGTTTTTTTTCTAAAAATATCATGTGTATGAAAACTTGGTCTGAGGGCCCTTCTGTAAAAGCCAGGATAGACTAGTCAAACTGTAGCTGTAACAGCACCTGTTACAATGGGACTCAGCCTCGGACTGTGCAGGGGAATGCAATGATTCTGTCAACATTTATTTACAGTGTCTGCAATCATAATCTTTACTCAACAGTGTGGACAGTTAAGATGTTGACTTGGGACTTGCCAACCTGTGTAGAGTGTTTACATATTTTTAATGTCTACATTTGAAATGTTGACATTCTGCATGAATTAGGTTTAGGCATGCAGTGGAGTTAGGGAGTATGCTATGGGAGAGGAGGATTAGGGTTAGGTGCTCGAGGGAGAATTGTGTTTAACTGTGGTTAGGGAGGGTTGGATACTGGGGACGGGTTTAGGTGTTAGCAATACTCACCAGCCGGAAGTGCCATAGGATTAATTAGAAGTTGACCGCCAGACCTGATCAACACTGGTAGAGCTGCTGGACCAGGTCTCCACTGGTCTATCAGGAACATTCTAATAATGTTGATAGTGCATCTGTGTCGACATTACAAAGTTGACTTGATCAGTGTCCACATGTTGCATGTCAACATTATGACCATGTCATTATTTGCTCACCTTTTATTATTTGTCTCTACAAGTCTCACTATAATCATATTTTCCTATTCTTCCAGTTCCAGCCGGAGACACAAATATTTCCCTACAGCCCCTGAAGAGTAGGCACCCCTCCTGCATCCCACCCTCTTCCTAGTTAAGTGGGCAGAATGGGGGGATTAATATAGGGAATCCCTGCATGCTCAAGGACAGGGCAGGGCCTAGTGATGCATTTCTATGAAAAAGCTTAATTTTGTGCATAAGCCTATACAAATGTGCACCAATTATGGCAATTTTCCTGCAAGGGGGGGGACATAATGATGCAACTAGCTCCGCTCTATCTTATCACTGCTCACATGAATCTCTTCTCCGAGCTTCTCCCAGAGAGAAAAAAAACAAATTAAAGTATGCCTATAACATAATATATTTTGCTCAAATTTGTTGTATTTTATATGGAGCCCTACTCCAGTTCTTTATTCTAATGTGTGTAGATCCTAGCTGCTGTTCAATATTTTTCCATGTTGTCATTATGGAGTATTGTGTGTAGAATTTTGAGGGGAATAATACATTCTTTTTATTTTGGAATAAGGCTGTAACATAAAACAAAATATGGAAAAAGTGAAGTGCTGTAAATACTTGGTACTCTTTACCTTGAAGGGCGCGCACGATTTTGATCGTGGGCATCGTAAGGGAAAAAAATCACGTCGGTCGCATCGCATGCGACCAAAAAATCGCATGCGATGCGACCGACGCAATGACCGCGATTTCCCATAGGGAACAATGTTAAATGTCCCAATTGACCCGATTTTCCATAGGGAACAATGTTAAATGGCCCACAGAGGCCAAATAGCCACCCTGAAGTGTGAAATGGCTCCCCCAATTGTTAACGCCACCCCACGATCAACGTCAACCCGAAGCGTGGCGAGCGCAGCAAGCCCGCGAGGGGCGGCGGTACACGTCCTCCGACCTTTTCATACCCCCACTATCCATGTCGGCGTGGAGTTGAGAATAGAAAGTGTGGCGAGCGCAGCGAGCCACTGAGCCCGAAGCGTGGCGAGGAGACGCGGACACCTTCACAGGTATACGCGTCCCCTTGCGGGCTTCACAGGTGTCCGCGTCCGCTCACCACGCTTCGGGCTCGGTGGCTCGCTGCGCTCGCCACACTTTCTATTCTCAACTCCACGCCGACGTGGATAGTGGGGGTATGAAAAGGTCGTAGGACGCGTACCGCCGCCCCTCGCGGGCTCGCTGCACTCGCCACGCTTCGGGTTGGCGTTGATCGTGGGGTGGCGTTAACAATTGGGGGAGCCATTTCACACTTCAGGGTGGCTGGCCTCTGTGGCCCTTTTAACATTGTTCCCTATGGAAAATCGGGTCAATTGGGACATTTAACATTGTTCCCTATGGGAAATCGCGGTCATCGCGTTGGTCGCATTGCATGCGATTTTTTTGGTACATGCGATGCCCGCGATGGGCGCCCTTCTAGGTAAAGAGTACCAAATACTTTCCGGATGCATTGTATGTACATCGCTCATTGTTGGAGTGATCCATATGCACGGGCATATGCATTGCGGAATGCTGCATTATTTGCATCATTATTTTTTAGCATCTCATGTGATCAAGCTTGAGTGCAGTAGCAAATGCAGGATGTCTAGAGAGGTGTGATTTTAGAGTGAGTTTGGCCAGCACAGAAGGTGGTGAGTGAATAATTAAGCACTTAACAAACTATAATCTGCTTTACACAAAGCACAGTTTATTTATTACACCAGACATACAGATGGAGCCGCTCTCATCAGATCGGCTCATCACACCCTGTCTGCCAGAATGGGGTGTGCGCACACGAGACGCTTGTGGGCCCCATTCTCGGCAATGGTACACAGAAGTGCGTGAGACGCTCGCGCGTCCCCGTCCCGCCGTCCGCCAGCTACAGCGATATGGTGAGTTGGTGGCAAGGGACAGCTGTACAGATGTGTCCGTGGTAGAGGCCTCTGGGAAGTGAGATGACAGGTCCTGTGCAAAACTATAGTTTTTTTTTAAATGCATCTCAAATTGCAGTCTCACCTATACAATCCATAGCCCAGTCATCCGATATCTGGTGAATGGGCTGATGGCTGTATAGCTGTGTATGCTGTACTTTTGCAAGAGCATTAGCTGATAAACGGCTTATAACGCTCTTGCATCAGCATTTCTTATGAAAATTAAAACACACATAGATATACACGTGACGCATATAATGTAAAAGCACAGTCTCCTGATGCATCCTACCATCCTACCACGTTTTACATCTAAGATGCAGTTTAGAAAAATAAAGATGCCCATCACTGGCAGTGTCTCATGGAACCTTGTCTGCCAAGAGGGGTTGTTTAGTGACACTGCAGCAAGTATGTATGAATGTGTGAGAACACATCTCCATACAGGTTCGGTTACCACAGTAAGCCTATTTTGCTTTGTTCTTGGATGTAGCACCATTCCATAATCTATGTTCTCCGCTTTGCAGAGTTTATAGCAAGTCTGGGAGCCTGGGGCAAACTTTATCTATTCTAAAGCAACTTTATCAAACCTATATTTCTAGTAGAATTTGGCTGTTGGAGTAGGGGTTATAGGTAGCTGGATGAAGGGGGTGGCATATGTCAGTATATTTGCAATGCCCATCACGATGTTTAGCAGCGGGTGGTACTGCTTGGTCCAATAAGAGATTTTTTTTTTTCCTTTGGCAAAAGGAGCATTAAATTCCTTGTGTTTTATTAATCAATAAATTGTTGACACTTCCATGCTGATTATTTCATTAAAGATGTACATTGTATTACACCCCGGCCAATATATTTAACTTAGGAAATATAGAAATCAATGTTTGGGAAACCACATAAGAATAAAATGTCAGCAGAGGAATATAAAAGACATAATGAATGCAGCATAATGCAGCAGGTTTTCTGTAGGAAATTGTTTATTTTGGTGGATGCAATTACAGGTGTCATAAGAGTTGTGTTTGGCTGACCTATTGTACCAGCAATCAATTTCTAAAGATGTGGTAAAGGTTTCAGGAAGACACCTTCCAGTCATTGCTACCAACTTCCAATCTGTAGTATTTCAATATGTAACTTTTTTTTCCCCTGGAGATGCTGTAGTTTCATGTTTAATTATTACCTTTTAACCTTTTAAAAAAAAGAATGATTTGTATACACTAATTTGTATTATTGTAGTAAATGTTAAATTATGTATTTTCTTTTTCACGGGAATATAAACAAGTAGAAGCCTTAAAATAAGAAATAAGATATTCAAATCATAATATTTTGTGTAAATGAAGTGATCAGGAGACTCTCAGGTGCCTTAAATACATTAGGACAGATTAAATAAGTCTGGAGAAGTGATAAAGTAGAAGGCGCTAAGACACCAGCCAATCAACTCCTAAATTTTATTTTTCAAACACAGCCTGTAACAGTTGGGAGCTGATTGGCTGGTGTGTTATCTGTGGATGTCATGCTCCCTATTACCATATATAACGGGGTAATTCAACATGCAGCCCTCAAGAATCTGTTGGACTAGTATGCCCTAATAACAATATTGTGGCTGGGCATGCTTGGATGTGTAGTTCCATAATTTCTAACCCTAACCCATACTCAGGCAAATCTTTGTATGGATTCTTAAGATTTCATCAACATATGAACAGGACAACTATGATATTGTACTGTATGCTGCAATGTAATATATAGTTTGTGGCTTTTTGAGGAAAATAGTGAAAAATATTTGTTTTTAAAAAGTTTGCTGTACACTTTGGTATGTTTGCTTCGCCTAGTCCAGGTTATGATTGTGGTGTTGGTTTCATGTTTGGGGTTTGAGTGGCTATGGCTTTTATTAACATTTATTACTAATTTACTTTAAATTTCTACAGACATATAATGGGGACATCATCATCATCATCATCATGTCACACGACTGTACTTGTGCACTCATATTATTGGAGCAAACACAGTGCACATCTATAGAAGATCATTCAGTTCTGCATCAGACCCTATGACAGAGCCATTTTTATAAAACATGGATAATTATCCCACAACACAGGTATCCTAAACACATTTAGCTCAGTGTATCAAGCTACATACTGTACCTCTCTACATTTATGGTTTACTATATGTGGTGGTCCTAAGCAAATTTTAAATCGTACTCAATCAGCATTTATTAAATTTGTATTTTAAACATCCACTTGTCAATATTATATTTTTAAACGCTGCTTATTGCCTTTACTTTTTATTGTATTGTTTTGTTTTGGGAAATGACTGTTCCCCAGTGACCCCAATACACATTATACAATATTGAACCCCTCCATTACATATTACACCATATTGCTGTGCCCCCCAGTACATATGATACCACAGTGAAATGCACCAAGTTCATATAATAACATATTGTGCTATTGCATGCACCACTCACTTTAAATGTATTGTTACCCCATTAGAAATTCATAAAGTGGGTAATTCAGTAGGATCTCAAAATCAACACACCTCAACCATATCTAACTCTCTGCACATGTTACATCTTCCCCACCCTGCATTGTAAAATGGTTTTACCCATTAGACAAAGATTTTGCTTTTGAGGTCCATGCTGAATATTTCCCACAGATGTCTGATAATTGGTTATGATATCAAGGGTTCACAATGTGTAGATCAACAATAAATAGACTCCTAATTGTTGTCAGTGACAAGGTCAAAGTTGACAAAAGGTTGACACGGAAATGTTCGACACATAAAAAGGTTGACATGTGTTTTTAAATTTTGAATTAAACATTTTTTGGTGTCAACTTGTAGATTTCAGCACACAAACCCCAAATAAGTGTTCAACGTCCTTTTGCATGGCTCACCGTGCTTGGGTCCCTTTACTGTTCATAATCAAAGTCCATGTGGATGGTAAAGTATGATAAAGTAAAAAAAAAAAAAAAAAACACCCATGTCAACCTTTTCATGCATCAAACATTGCAGTGTTGACCTTTTGCTAGTGGCATCCTTTTGTCTATGTCAAACTTGTCTATTTTGACCATATGGTGTCAGCCTATTGACTTGTCAACCTATGGACCGGATGCCATCCCATCAATTTAATTAGATTCAATTACTTGCAGGCAATTTCAAGAGTTTGGTTGGCAACTATATGACCTGGGTGGAGGACCCCCTAAGCCTCTGTGCCCATAACCATGGCACCATTTGCTACTTCCATCACTCTAAATTAAATATGGTATATATTAAGGTTTATACATTGACCTACATATTTATTAAGAGCTGGTGACAAGGATGGGTTTCTGTTTCTGCTTTTTACAGGAGTACGAAACCAATTACTGTATTTTCAACATTTATCAATGACATTTTGCAGAGAACAGTATGATTTCACTCAGCGCTTTGCTGGGTCAGTGACAGGATATTCGCTTGATCTAACTAACTGGTTCCCACAGGCACTGCTATTGCTGGGAGTGACCCTTTGATAAATACCTTAAACCCTTAGATCAATATACTGTATCCAGAGAGTTAAATGTAGTATTAATGATTGTACAATGGCCCCAATTCAGACCTGCTTTCTGGGCTGCAAGTTTTCAGAGCCCAGCGAGCAGGTTAAGGCCGCCTGACGCCGCCCCGCCTGAGGTAAATCCCACCCATGGGCACAGCTGCGATTGCATTTGCTGCCTTGCACAGAAGGGGAAATCCATTTGGAATCACTCCCCATCAAATGAATTCCCATTCAGCACTGCGAAGGCGACCCTCCCTCCCAATAGCCTGGGCCACTCCCAGAAAAGGCATTGTTACCGTCCCCAAACAACTGCAGGGTGTCAGTTACCCTGGGAGCAGCCAGTAAAGTCTGATAAAGTCCAATAATCACTTGTGCTGTGAATTAGCAAACAGGTCTGAATCAGGCTCATTGTACAGAGCCACCCTCCATTACATATTTTCCGCGATTTTGCCGAGCTCCAGAGCCCTGGACCCATTCTGATTTATTAACCCATCGCAGAAACATTTAAGGGTGAAATACGTGCATTTTTTTCTCTGGGACACAGCTGGAATTCATTTTATTGTGTTTATAATAAATACTGTACCTACTTATATTGCTTCTATTATCACTCATTAAGCCACTTGTTTGTGGGTTATTAGTGCCATACATCTTTTCTTGGTCTCTGCGCCCATCTATATATATTTTGCATTTTATAAACCATATCCAGGAGAGTGGGTGTCTCTCTCCTTCATAAACAGAGAGCAGCATTTACCCAGATTCAATGCGCATTCAACTCCCCACTCACTCTGTTCTGTTATTATCACTGTACAGTTACTTTCACTTCAGCATTTGTCTTATTTACAGAACAAATGTGAATAGTAACATGTCTAAGTTACCCAAACAAGCATTGGGATATCTGCAATAGGTGCAAGATGTAAAGTAACCATCAAGGTCTCACACCATACACCCTGAACTCGCATAGTTATATTTACATCTTCAGAGCCCCATGGTGGTCGGCACTGCCGATGAAATCACCAGGAAAATGGTGCTGTGATTTTCAGTGATTTTCTCATGTACAATAGAGGTGTCCCTGGAAACTAGGCATGGGTGCCATGTTTCCGGAGACCAGTGAATGTGCAGTAGACTGGCATAAAGTCTCTGCATATAAGCAACATGATATGCTGGGTTCCATATGTCAATCAAGACTGATGTACTGTACATACAATGAGTGTTTCTGTGCTGAAAATATGGGGAAGCATCATTAATAGTGATTGCAGTACTATAAAGCTGGGTTACACATGCATTGATCTATTCAGATTTTGCAGTCATGACTGATTTTCTATTTTTATATATTTTAATAAATATAGACCTAAGTGAGGAGTCATCTTTCAGCATCAGTAAGTATGCCTGATGGAATCTGGCCCAATTGACAAGTGGTTGTAGGTTTTTGATTCTGCCACATATACAGTATTTATGGCGAAAATGGCTTTAAATCTGTGAATCTAGTTGGCCGTATCAAGCGATTAATCTGCATATTGAAGTTTTATTATTGAAATGGAAACGAGGAACTTTAAATAGCACATAACTAGAACAAGAGAACAATTATGTGGTTTCACACTGTTTATGCTGAGACAGAGCTATGACACTGCAGGTTCCATAATCCAAATTAACCACCTGTGTATAGTCTAGGGCTGTTTGTGTTACGGGATTTTGCTGGAGGCACAAAGAAACGCAAGCTTGCTTCAAAAAATAACCTTACAGCTTATTAAGTTTCTTAAAAAAAATAATACATTCTAAGACGCTTCTGAATGTTGATATTGAACTGAAAGACTGGTAGTTTTATCATTTTTATGTAGAGGACTTGAGTTTTAGTAGATTTACAGTTATTAATGCTTGTTCGCACAAAGAAATCACTATTACGGAAGAGAATATTATTGTAATGATAGGTATAGTATACATTGTATATTTGTTGCATCATTTTGACAGTAATCGTCTTGTTTTATTGTATAGTGTGCAGGAAAGATCTTTTCAGTGTTTCGCTGATAATCCGGAGAAATCATGGTTTGCTTTTCTGTGACTACGTCAACCGCCTCCTGGGCCTGATTCAGACCCATGCAAAGACCTCTGAAAACCGGTAGTCAGCGATATTTGGTGATCTGCACAAGTGCACACATGCCACTGCATGTGAGTGACCATTTAAACTGCAGTTTAAGTAGCGACGGGGATGATGACGATGTGACAGGGAGTTTGGTAGGATTGTACCGGATAATGCAGAAGTGTCAGGACCACTTGGGGGAGGAGCACTGTAGTTTTGCTAGTTTTAACTGGTTGGCATTGTGATGTGGCACAGAATTGGCATGTGGTATAATATGAACTGGGGACACTGTATTGCATAATGTATACTGGCAGCCCCACAATGTGACATAATGTGAAATAGAACAATATGTATTGTTCATAAAATGAACTAGGGCACCAATATGGGATATAAATAACTGGCAAACTGTTATGGACAAGAAAATGAACTAGGGCATTATTATAGCTTATAAAATAAACTGCTGTGAAGGGGTATCTCTGTAGAAGCTTTTGGAAAAGGGCTCCTCTAAAATGTTGCTATGGGGCTCAAAAACGTGTGGCTACTCCCCTGAAAGTAGCTCAGTTCTTTACGTAAGCTTATTTGCATTAATAGAATTGCAGGGTGAAATCTGCATTGTCTTCTTTTGGACATCCCTTATTGCCATATCCAAATATTTCCCACTCTCTATATTGTATAAATATTTGTGAAAGAGTTGGGAAATATTTAGTTACAGAGGATAAATTCCTGGATAAGGAAAAGAATGTTATCGATTTCAATCAATATGTGTAAAATAATTCAGTCTTATTAAATTAGTGTCAATGCTAATAAAAATGTTCACAGTCTTTAATGTGTTTATGTGTATGCAGGGCTTAAAACGGTCCTAGAGAGGTGGTGGAACTAATTTCTCCTGCCACTGCCAGAGTTTTCAGCACCCCTTGCAAACTACAAAATTTGTGCTCTACCTTCCATACATACAAAAAAAGGGACAGTGATCTCACAATAGGACCCCCAATTCAAATGATGCCACACAGTGTCACAATCATGTTCACATTAAGCCACATGTAGTGACCCTGATTCATATTACACCATAAAGTAGTGCCCCTTATTCATGTTATGGCACACCGTGGTGCCCTTTATTCAAGTTACACTACACAGTAGTATTCCTTACACATGTATGCCACAAAGTAGTGTCACTTCAAATATTGCCTACAGTAGAATTCCTTATACAATTAATGCCAACAGCAGTTGTACCCCTTACACAAAATGTCCACAGTAAGTGCCCTTTATACACTTATCTATCTCTGTCCTTCCAGCAGCTATCTCTCCTCTCTTGTTACCTTCAGCGATGGAGACGGCATAACATCACATACACTGTGCCACAAATGGAAGCTGCTGGGACAGGCTTTTCTGTTGAAATTACTGTGCAGGACTGTCGTGGAGGTGGAACTGAGTTCCCCCTACCATTACAGGTGGTGGAATAGAGTTCCACCCCACTTTAACCCCTGTGTGTATATCATTTTACTATATGTGTTGTAAAATTATATTTTTGATTGTTCATGCAGCATCTATTTATATACTGTACATGTATAACTAAAGCTCTGGAGGGTGTCTGATGGAGCTCTGTTTGAGACACACACACACACACACACACACACACACATATTTCGTAGTTTTACCACAAACGAAGCAGCTGCTTATGATTCACTGACAGGGCTATTTAAAGGAGGTTATAGTTACATGCACTGGCACTGTACACTGCCCGGTACTCTTTACTTAGAAGGGCGCCCATCTCGGGCATCTCGGGCATTGAATGCACTAAAAAATCAGGTGAGATGCGACAGACGAGATGCCCGAGATTTCCCATAGGGAATAATGTTAAATGTCTCAATTGACCCGATTTTCCTGTTCAATGCCTCAATTGACCCAATTTTTCCATAGGAAACAATGTTAAATGGGCCACAGAGGCCAAATAGGCACCCTGAAGTGAATAATGGCCACCCGAATTGTTAACGCCACCCCACGATCAACGTCAACCCGAAGCGTGGCGAGCGCAGCGAGCCCACGAGGGGCGGCGGTACGCGTCCTACGACCTTTTCATACCCCCACTATCCACGTCGGCGTGGAGTTGAGAATAGAAAGTGTGGCGAGCGCAGCGAGCCACCGAGCCCGAAGCGTGGCGAGGGGACGCGGATACCTTCACAGGTATCCGCGTCCCCTCGCGGGCTTCACAGCTGTCCGCGTACCCTCGCGGGGCTCGCTGCGCTCGCCACGCTTCGGGCTCGGTGGCTCGCTGTGCTCGCCACACTTTCTATTCGACGTGGATAGTGGGGGTATGAAAAGGTCGTAGGACGCGTACCGCAGCCCCTCGCGGGCTCGTTGCGCTCGCCACGCATCGGGTTGACGTTGATCGTGGGGTGGCGTTAACAATTCGGGTGGCCATTATACACTTCAGGGTGCCTATTTGGCCTCTGTGGCCCATTTAACATTGTTTCCTATGGAAAAATCGGGTCAATTGAGGCATTGAACAGGAAAATTGGGTCAATTGAGACATTTAACATTGTTCCCTATGGGAAATCTCGGGCATCTCGTCGGTTGATCGCACCCGATTTTTTAGTGCATTCAATGCCCGAGATGCCCGAGATTTTTTACTAACGATGCCCACGATCAAAATCGTGGGCGCCCTTCTAAGTAAAGAGTACCCACTGCCCTGTCTCCTTTCCTGCAGAGTTCAGGAAGAGGAGCCATAAAGAATGAAGAATAGCACCCAGAGCACACAAGAATACAATGTGAGTTGAGGTGCTTCAAGGAGAGGGGCTTTCTAGCCTTGGTAAATGGTTGGGGGCGTGGAGCAGCTGAGGATCAAAGTTTGTAGCAGCCTCTTCCAGGAGCACTGTGCAATTCTCCATTGTCATCACTCTGGACACTGCTTTATGGCTTCAGGAGTGAGAGAGTGAAGTGGAGCAGGGTTGTTGGTGTATTTTCTGCAGAGGAAGAGAGATGTAGGGGTGGTAGGTTTCCAGGCACTGCTGTATACCACATGAGGGAAGCAAGGTGGTGAGTTTGTTGACTGCTGCTCTACATACTAGATGGGTTGGGGTGCTACCCACTACTGTGTAGTATCGTGGGTGTCAAGGAACCCTGATATGAGCTTTTTGTATCGTGCCCTCTCATACTGGTAAATAAATGATATGATAATGCACTTAAAATTACTGTGTGTTTTTACATCATTTACTGAAAAGCACTATACTCAACTTTTCCATCCTTTTGTTACCATCGTCAGGAGCTCCACCCAATTGCAGCTATAAATATGACAAATATGACTGCATGTTTATGCCTAATTGAATTTCATCCCATGTATATTCTAAAAAGCTATCAATACTATATGGACTATATATAAGTTTGATCAAAGATTGAAAATGTGTAATTTATAATGGTCTATATTTGGATAATTTGTAAACAGTTTGATAAACTGCCATTTTTGTAATTAGCAAGCAATCTGATCTCTTGGATATTTTGTTCACTTCTACAATTGCAGTTTACGCAAAGATAAATTTAACTCATTATTATAAGTATATCTTATTTAAAAATGTAATACAATGCCATATACTATAAGTCAGTTCGCACTTCTGGATTGAATAAAAGTATAAAATCCATGTTTTTTTTAAATTGGCGATGCATATTTTCTTCTCTTTTTTTTTTTTATAGCTTAACTGGTTTATCTCCTAAAGCTGACTTGTAGTGTAGTGAGCTTCCTACAAGATCTAAGATTGGCAGCTAGTATAAAAGTGCATGCCTGGCACAGCGATAATTGAGGCACTGTAGAAAATGATTGCATGATGGAGATAACGCCATTAATAGCCCTTTCACACAGAAATGAAATTCCCAGTTGACGCAGTTCCACCCACGAATTTCATTAAATACACGGGTCCTTTTTCTGTGTGAAAGGGTCGATCCATATCGTAAACTCTGGATCTCCCACCCTGCAAATGACCAGGGTCAGAGACCCAGAGTTTAAGATCCTGATCAACACAGACAAAAACCCCGTGTCATAGAGCAAATCTCCGGGTCTAAATTTTAGACCCAGAGATTTGCTTTCCTGTGTGAAGGGGGTCTGACAGCGATGGCCAAATAACCCGGCACTTAAAATGCCAGGTAATTGCTGGTAAATGCTGGGTTATTAGGCATCCACTGTCTGAAAGCGGTATTAAATAGTATACATTCTAATGTTGTAACAAATTGTATTCTAGAATCAGTTATGAACATTTCAATAAGTTAAACCTCTTCTTAATTGGTAGAGGATGTTGTTAAATAAATATACTCTTTGTGCTATATCTGTGCCATATGATCTTGAACCTACTGTACCATATACAACAGGGGTGGGGAACCTCAGGCCCGGGGGCCGTATGCGGCCCCCGTAGCCAGTCTGTCAGCTTAGCTGGGAGTCAAGTACAGGGGAATTCTTGCAAGACGTCGGTCATTCTCACAAGATTCCTCTTAATAAACAGCAACCGGAGACTGGAGCAGGACAATTTGTAAGAGAAATTTTTACATATGGCCCCCGAAGATTTTTTTTCCCATACAAACGGCCCTTGGCACAAACAAGGTTCCCCACCCCTGATATACAATATCCCATATCATTAAAACATATTTTCACAAACTACACATATGTTCCCACTAGTAAGACCGCTTGGAGTAAAAACTTTGAAAGCTAGTCTGCTACCTTCTGAGCTTGTGCATGTGTGAGAAACAGATGTAGTTTCACTCTCTGCCAGCAGATGGCAGTGTTTCGGAGGACTCACGGACACTAGACATATATACTGTATATATGATACACCTTGACTGAAATAATGCCAATAGACCCCACTGGCCTTGCACAGAGTTTACATTAAGGTTCTTCCCAGAGATTTTTTCCCAAAATATATGTCTGTTGCATCACTGATGTGACTATGGGGGGTATTCAATGCTGCACCGAGCGGCCGGCGAGGGGGTTAAACAGTGAGGATTGCAGAAAACCAGCGATCCTCGCTATTTAACCCCCGCGCCGGCCGCTCGCTCTATTCAACCTTCTGGGGAAATCCTCGCCGTCACAGGACGGCGAGAATTCCCCAAAACAGCGAGACCCGCGGCTACTGCAGAAAACTCGCAGTTTTTAGCCGCGAGTCTCGCTGCTTCTGGAGCCGCATCCGCCAATTCTTCCTCGCTCAAAAAACGGAGCGAGGGGGAATTGGCGTATGCGGAGGGTGTGTTGAATGCTGTCAGGGTGAGTGGTGACAGCGAGCAGGAAGACCTGCTCGCTGTCACCACTCGCAAACCGCATTGAATACCTGCCAAAGTGTAGGGATAAACTGCCTAATGGTGCTGGCATATTATGTACTTGTGCAAGTAAGTTACAAATCTGGGTTTAAAAGGCAAAATACAGAGATATGATCTATGCTTATACTATACTATGCTTATTCTGCAACTTTATACCAGTTCATTTCAGACAGATGTACAGTACTGATTTATTGTGACTGGTATACATTGAGTTAGTTTGTGTGCGGCTATGATGTAAAGAAGATGCAACATTTCAGAAAACGTACTTAAAACCTGAAAATCACTTAGAATGGTAGTGGTCATATGGTGCTAAAATTCTAGGGGAACGAGGAGACCTTTTTACATAACTTTCTTGAATGTTTAGTTACATCTTGGCATCATGGATGGTTTAAAAAGAGAAGAGCTGTGTGCAAGCCTTCACCTGTCTCTGGACTCTGGTTTTGTGTGCAGTGTGCATATCTCCTTTAAAAAGGCAGCCATGCCATTTCCGAGAGTCATATTACGCTCTGACGGTCAGGATTCCGACAGTCACTTCTCTGCCTGAGCATTTTAGGGGAGGTTGTGTCAGCTCCAGGCCAGATATGCCCTATTCTATTGCACCGCCAAGTAAGTCTCTAGCTAATCTGAGCCTGATATGACTTATGCCCAGTGTAAAGATCAGTCGATGGCGAGCCTGTTACAATGGGTTTTGGACATATTCGCTCTGACGCAAATAAATTTGTAGCCCTACACATCTATTCACACAGCAAGCCCATTCATTCACAAGGCAGGGTTTCATTTTAGCAGGGAGGTGGCTTAACTGAACGCTGGCTGCTACGAATTCGCAGCCATGTGATCAGGTCTGAATTACACCAAATGTACTAAGCTTACTGGAAGAATAATTAATATTGCCAAACTACAAAAACTTTCCTGGTAGCCCTTATATGTTCATGGGAATTTTCTACATATATGAACCTTGTATACAGTACCTGACAGCTACAGTAGCACTAGCAATCTCCTGCAGTTTACATCATGTACACTCGCTTCATCCCTTAGCAAACGCATATGTCTGTTATTTTGTGTCCAACACTTCAATCATTTTTATTACACGTTATATCTAAAAGGATTACTCTGCAAACGTTCTGAAGAGCTAATGCCAAATGTAATATTGATGTAGCATGGTGAGATAAACTTTGAGCTCTACAGAGTAGCCCACTTTAAATCCCTTATTGATGCTATCATTTAATCTTCATGTAAATAAGCTTCGCCAAAGAGAATGCTCATAGAACAAACCTATTTTTTAAATCATTGTATTATTGGGGTTAAGGTTAATCCCAAAAGCACTTTGTAAATGGAATAATGAAACCTGACCATAATCTCCCCTGCATGCTCTGCAGAACAATGTAAACTCAAGTAAGGTATACTGTATCACCTCTAGAACATATTAGTATTAGCAATGTTCTATGCTATTGCAACTTATTTGACCACAGCACATTTTCACAATGTACAGTTGTTACCACTACCTTACTGTGCTGGGTCATGCATGGCTATCACTAGTGTTACATTGTACATGCATGGCTGTCACCAGTGTTACATTGTACATGCATGGCTGTCACCAGTGTTACATTGTACGTGTATGGCTATCACTAGAGTTGCACTGTATAGATGTACTAACGTTTTCCATTTATACACAATAAACAGATACATGGGGGAAATTTACTAAGATGGGGGTTCTACTTCACATGGGATGTTTCTATGGGCAAGCAATCAGAATATCTTATTTTATTTAGCCCCTTCTAGAATATAACAGATATTATCTGATTTGTTGCCCATAGCAACATCCCGTCTGAAATAGAACTTCCATCTCAGTAAATTTCCACCATGGAGTGGGATGTAAAGCAACTCGAGTTCAGAGGCAGTGCGGGATGCAGGCCAAACTTGGAGATTCCTTGTAAGTGATTGCCTCTTTAAAAAGACATCTGAGTTTGGCCGGCAACCTGGCTAGTATTACATCCCACCCATGGATTTATATCTGTCTTTGTATTGTTACATTGCCATTTCTTTTGTCAGTCCACAGACACCATTGTAATTTGTAACTATATTGTTTTTTTTATTCCTTCCAATGGGCCTGCTGAATGACTTATAAGATCTTTGCAAACATCTAACATGTCATATAAGTTTTTTTTAATCTCTTGTACATACTGTTTTGTTCCTAGAATGCAAATGTGTTTACAGTTATCTGTGACTTATCTTTAGCAATCTCCTATAATTGTAACAAGAAATCCATTCAACTGCTGGGAATAATTTGAGATCATTTAGGATAATGGTGGTTACATCTGAAACCAAATCAGGAACCAAGCAAGACAGAGTTTATGAAAGTCAACTTAGTTTTGAGCATAGGTTGTTAAGGCCACCATACACTAGCCGATTTTGGTCAGATTTCGGCCAGATCAGTCGGATCTGGCCGAAATCGGACCAAAATCGGCTAATTTTGATGTCCCCTCAGATCCGATGCGCGGTCCCGTGCGTATCGGATCTGCGTCGGGTGGTCGGACCTACTGCAAATCCGACCACCCGACTTGGGACCTAGTGGGGCGGCGAGGCGGTGGAGGGAGCAGGGGGGGCTGGGGACGCTGCGGGGGTCACAGGCGGCATAGAGCCGGGCAGGGGGAGCCGTCAGTACTGAATAAAAAAAAAGCCCATACAATGAATGGGCGGCCTGTGATTGGCTGAGCTTGGAGTGGAGAGAGAGTTGGTGGTTAGAGAGGAGAAATTGGGGGTTGGAAAAAAACAGAAATATCACAATGGTGAGACTTGATCAAGTGAGCTCCCATTCACATGGGAAGGTGAGAAGGTCCACTGGGAGAGACCAAGCTATAATGTGAGGCTAAGGAGTTTAGAGGCAGCTGATATTGTGGGCTATAGATAGGGATGTTGAAATCACCTAAGATAATGGTGGGAATGTAAGAAGGGAGGAAGAGAGTGAGTGATGAAGCAAAGTTGTCAAGGAATTTAGAGGACGTGCTGGGGTTGAGGTAAATGACAGCAAGTTGATGATTAACTTATTGGAAGAGGCGTATTGCATGGACCTCAAATGTAGAAAAGTTAAGTGATGTTTCTAGGAGTAGGAGGTTTTGGGAGTAGCTAAAGGGTAAAAGGACCCCAGCACTACCACCATGGTGACCCCCAGGTTGGGAGGTGAGTGAGAATGTGAGGTCCCCAGCAGACAAAGCAGTGAGAGAAGTGGTGTCAGTGGGTGCAATCCAAGTTTAAGTAATGACTAGGAGATAAGTTAGAAATTAAATGGTAATGGCTGTGGACCAGTTTGTTACAAACAGATATGGCATTCTAGAGGGCATAGGATTCGGGGTATGAGTTTGTGAGAGAGATGTGAATGAGATTATTAGAGTTGCTGTAGCGCTGAGGTGATATATTTTTGAATAGCAGGGATACAGAGGGTGTAGTGATTATGCTAGCTCCTAAGCGAGGAGGGGAAACTGCAGGAATGTGATACCGATGAAGGTGATGTGAGGGGACAGGGAGAGGAGGGCGAAAGCAGGGCAGAGTGGTGAGCTATGGGGCCTGTGGTAGTGCTGAAATTAATGAGAGTGGGGTAACAGAAGATGATGGGAAAAGAACCAGAGAACTCAGTCTAAGACAAGTTGAGTCTAAGGAAGCACTGAGACATCCTACAAGACATAGTGGAAAGACAGTTGGCGACATAAGTGAAGAGGTCAGAGGAGGAATGGCAGTATGCTGTTGATAGGCAGAGTGAGAATTGCTCGATTTTAGTAATGGACATACAGTTGAATTTGTGAAGAAGTCTAAGTGTTGTTGAAGCTGTAAGATTTTTCTCCTTTTTTTTTTCATATAGTTTAAGTCCAGTGTAAGTCCATCAAAGATATTACATTAAAAGCACACTTATAATTATCACACTCCAAATTCTACACGGTGGCTGTAAAACACCCTTAAACTGTATCAGAATTTAATAGGTCTAATACATATACCTACAAATTTGTGTCTGTGAGTTCACTGATTAGGACCCCACCCCCAATACCCATTACCCATTAAGGTTGACAGCAATACATTATTTTTTATTTTTATAAATCATAATACAAAATTTTCAAGCATAAAAGTGATAAATGGCAGTAGAGAGAATGGGGGAAAGACATTTTTCTTTTTTTCTTTTATCTTTTCCTCCATTAATTACATATCCCAATGAAATGTATACGGTAGTGGATATATAATAGAAAATAGTGAATGAAACATATTTTTCAAAGTTTAGAAAAACTCTTTGCGCTACTATGGTTGGAGTTCGCCTGTCCCGGGTAATGGGATATATTCCCTTATCCTTGGTTAGCAAATAAAGTCTGGTTGTATACTCGGGATTTGGGCGCTCTCCTCAAATAATCGATGTCTAAATTTCTTATGATGAGTAAATAATGTATAATATTCTGCTTGGTGGAGAACTATATTAAAAAATATTTGAAAATAATATTTGAATACTCCCCTTCTAATGGATCTTTGACTCCTTTCTTCTTAAGAAATTGATTTCTTTTATCTCTCCATTGTAGACATAAAAAATGAAATCGTAAATTCTAGTTTATAAGCTTATCAAGGTATCTTTAAGGATGGGTAGCATACCCGTACTCACGATGGGGTCGGCAGTTGAATACATATAGCTGTATCTTTTCCAATGGTTTGAAGTAAAAAAGATTTTTATTCACAAATAAAATTCAGAAAATCCAGGGTGCAGATAGTGTCAATCTTAGGGTCAGCACACAGGTTTCCAAGGGTCCGGACCTGGACTACACTTACCCACTTCTCTGGAGGATATAACATGTCTGTCACTCAGCCTGAGGAAGG
Source organism: Crinia signifera (assembly GCF_055691185.1). Lineage (NCBI taxonomy): Eukaryota > Metazoa > Chordata > Amphibia > Anura > Myobatrachidae > Crinia > Crinia signifera. The sequence goes on from NC_139219.1 coordinate 203,639,688, forward strand.
GTTTTGCTGGGACCTAGATCACAGTTACTGAAGTTAGCGCAAAGACACGCCAATGGGTCAGGCGTGAGTTTTAGATTGAACTGAGATGAAATGTAATTGAGGAGCTTGTACCAAAGTGTCTGATTTTTTGCCACACTCCCAAAACAATGGTAAAAGGATGCTTTCAAAATGTGGCATTTAGGACCTTCTCCTGTAATCATGGGAACAAAGTGAGATATGAGATGGGGAGATGTAAGCCCTTTGGAGTGTTTTATAGTAAACTTCTTGTAAATAGGAAGAATTGAGATTCTTCATTGTAGATACATAATGAGCACTATGTGCATTTGGAGACAGGAGGGAGGGAATGTCAGAGGACCAGTGAGAATTTAATTGATTCCAGTGGGTCTGTGAGATAGGTTTAGTGGGTAGGTAGGTACAAGGGTCTAGTTTTGTAAGGCTGTGTTTCACATCTGGTAATGATCCTTTGTAACAGGTCAGTAGTCAGTAACATGATTAGGGGGGGTGTTCTGGGTTAAAGGGTTAAGAGGTAATGTCTGGTTTGGGGGTACATAAAAAGAGAGGGCAGCTGGTAACTGGTATTCCTGACATAATTATGAAAATGATTTAATATGACCAACAGGATCAAACAAGTCCTTTATCTTTTCAGTCTCAAAACCATAAATTGGAGAGAGAAGGGGGAAAAGCTGGGTTGCCCCAAATTGGTATTCGATGACTAATTAGTGGGTTTCTGTGTAGTTTGTGGTTAGTAGTATGCCATGCATAGTATATATCATGGAAAAGAGCATCGTTCTTAATAGTGGATGGGATGGCCTGGGGGGAAGAATGTAGAAGTACGGTAGGGGAGTAAGGGAAGAATAGGGCTGAGTCTATTGACACATCTGTGAAAGAAATTAGTAATCAGCCAATCAGTTACACAATGGAAAAGTGCTGCTATGTTATATGCTATAAAATCTGGGACCCCAATTCCACCAAATTTGCTGTTCTTCCACAGAAATTTGCTCATAAGTTTGTGGAGTTTTTTTATGGAGAGTTGAAACCACCGATGTTCCATGATCCAATTTTCAGTTTGAATATGAGAACAGTCTCGGGAGATGAGGCAGGTTCACAGGGTAGGGGAAAGAAAGAAAGAGAGGGGACCACAAATACATGAACAGAAAACATACATATATAAACAGAGAATTCCTATATTATTCAAGTCACCTAATTTAGAGGGATTATAGAACCAGTGCGCAAAAATAATAAAATAGGTGACCAACTTCCAGTGAATCAGTTATGGTATCGGGCACCTACGAAGTCTAGGGTGAGGGGCATGGTATCAGGAGAGCCAGAACAACGAGCTCCGCCATATCCACTTGCCCAAATAGGGAACAACATTGAACAACTGTGAACAGCCACACATTACACTGTAGTTGAGATAGCATAAATAATCAATAAATGAGGGGGTATCGGGGAAATGAAGGCAAAGTAACATGGATTTACTGGGTAAGATATAGTTTAACTGTGTATATATAGGTGGAACATAATGGTGGAAGGGGGTAGGAAAGGGATATAAGGATTACGAAAAAGTGTGGTAGGTTTCCTAGAGGCAATATTGCTAGAGTAACATTAAGGCTATGAAGAAGGAAAGCCTTAGGAGGTATAACCAAGTAATATACATATAACACATGGTAGAGTATAAGAGACTGGTGGAGGGAAACAAAGGGCAGAAACACTTGTATGGTGCATCTGGAGTACGTCAGGAGAATATATTAGTACCAAGAAAATTAATACCAAGAAAACAGTAATATAACTTAATATAACAGAGTATTACTGAAGTAAATCATCCACAGAAGCAGTTTGTGTTCCTCAATGAAATTGAAACCGGGGAAAGAAAAGTCAGGTCCCACGGGGCGATACATGAAAGGGAAGAACTCTCTCATGTTGTGACTGGGCATGACTTGGCTAGGATAGCATAAGGGATAGTACGTATCACAGTCAGCCAGGTCGTGACAAAGCCGTAGGGGGTGATGTAGAACATGTGACGCGCGTAGGTCTCTGCATCTTTAGGGAATATGAAATCCTTGTGGGATGCTCCATCATAGATTTGCAATCTAGTGGGATATAACAATCCAAATTTACAGCCCTCTTCAAAGAGTATACTGCAAATGGGGGAAAACGCTTTGCGGGCCTTAGTCAGCTCCACAGAATAGACCTGGGAGATTAAAAGCTTATTGCCTTCCCACTTTATGTCTTTAATACGTCTGTAGACCGACCATATTAGTTGTTTGTGTAGAAAATTCATTCATCTGAATAAAGTAACATGAGGTCTGGGTTTAGTCGGCGATGGTACCAGTCCAACCCTGACAAAGCAGTTCATTCCAGTTGGTCATCGAGGAAAGGGAATGTGGGCTGTTGTGGAGGCTGGAGTTGCCTTTAGAAGGTAGTGGCTGGTGCGGTCTGACCGAGCTCCAGAGCAAGCCAGCTCACCCAGAACTGGAACTCCCAGCAATACATTTTTAAACAGATTGTGAAAGAGGAAAATATCACCAGTCACAATACCATCCTGGTTAAAATAAGGCTTAAAGCTACAGTAAAAATAGTAGAAATGAAATCTGATTATGCAGTAGTAGTAAGGGTATTTGATCATCACTGAAATTAGGTTGCATTAAGCTGCTGCACATGTTTATAAGTTTAGATAGAAGCAAAACCGAGCAGGCACAAAGGTGTTTCGGTACTTGTTTCTTATCACGGCCACAATCGCGGGCATCGTATGCCTTAACTTTAAGGCACACGGTGCGACGCGATGGCCACGATTTCCCCATAGGCTTCAATGTTAAAATATTTTAACATTGAAGCCTATGGGGAAATTGTGGGCATCCCGTCGCATCGTGTGCCTTAAAGTTAAGGCACACGATGCCCGCGATTTCCCCATAGGCTTCAATGTTAAAATATTTAACATTGAAGCCTATGCGATGGACCCGATTTGTCCATAGGCTTCAATGTTAAATTATTTTAACATTGAAACTGAGTCCATTTAACCCCTTCCCGACATTGCCTTTTAAGGTAATTTTTTTTTTTTTTTTCCTCCTTGTGTTCAAATAAGCGTAACTTTTTTAATTTTCCGGCTATATAGACACATGAGGGCTTTTTTTTTGCGGGACAAGTTGTACTTTCTAATGGTACCATTTACTATACCGTATAATATTCTGGGGAATCAGGAAATAATTCAATGTGGGGTAAAAAAAAAAAAAAACGCAATTCCACAATTTTGCGCTGGTTACGGTTTTTTTGGAGTTCATAGTTCGTTTAAAATGATGGGTTATCTTTATTCTATGGGTCGTTACGATTCCGGTAATACCAAACTTATATAGTTTTCGTTACATTTTACCACTAAAAAAAAAAATAGAAAATGTTACGGTTTTTCGAATTTGCGTCGCGTCGCCATGTTCTGCGGCTTATAACTTTTTTATTTTTCCACCTACGGACCTGGGTGAGGGCTCATTTTTTGCGGGCTGAAGTGTACTTTTTAATTAATACCATTATGGGATATGGGCGACTTTCTGATCTCTTTTAGTTATTTTTTTTTGGGTACGCGATGCGACCAAAAAGCGTAGTTTTGGCGTTGGGGATTATTTTCCGTTTACGCCTTTAACCGTGCGGGATAACTAATGTTATATTTTAATAGATCGGACTTTTAGGAACGCGGCGATACCAAATATGTTTATTTTTTTTATTATTTATTTATTTTTATTTGGGAAATGGGGAAAGGGGGGTGATTTGAACTTTTAATATTTTATTATTTTTTTTTTATTTTTAAACTTTATTTTTTTTTTTTTTTTACTTTTACTACAAGGCCCCCTAGTGTACTTGACCACTAGGGGGCGCGATCGCCTGTACTAGGTTCAGCCATAGAGCTCTATGGCTGAACGTAGTGATTTTTTGCACTTCCTATTACATCCTGCCTGAGGCAGGATGTAATAGGTATGAATACACGGACAGCACAGGGGTCTACATTAGACCCCTGGCTACCATGGCAACCGATCGGCACCCTCCGATCGCGCTGCGGGGGGCCCCGATCGGCGCCGGAGGGGGGCGCCCCCCCCTCCGATCAGCTATTTAAGCACTGCGGGCGCTTTGCCCGCGGTGCTTAAAGGGTTAAACGGCCGCGATCGGCGAACTCGCCGCTCGTGGCCGTGAGAGCAGGGACATGGCTGTAATATACAGCCATTACCTGCTCTCTATCAAGCCAGCTCACTCCGTGAGCTGGCTTGATTCACCCCCAACCGACATATGGCGTAAATGTACGTCATATGTCGGGAAGGGGTTAACATAGTAAAAAATGGGAAAAGGCCGAATAAGGGCCATTTCTCATTGGCTATGGCCCCGTCATGTGTGTAAAAAATAATGGTACTCTTTACTTAGAACGGCGCCCACGATTTTGATCGTGGGCATCGTTAGTAAAAAATCTCGGGCATCTCGGGCATTGAATGCACTAAAAAATCGGGTGCGATGCGACCGACGAGATGCCCGCGATTTCCCATAGGGAACAATGTTAAATGTCTCAATTGACCCAATTTTCCTGTTCAATGCCTCAATTGACCCGATTTTTCCATAGGAAACAATGTTAAATGGGCCACAGAGGCCAAATAGGCACCCTGAAGTGTATAATGGCCACCCGAATTGTTAACGCCACCCCACGATCAACCCCTCGCGGGCTTCACAGCTGTCCGCGTCCCCTCGCGGGGCTCGCTGCGCTCGCCACGCTTCGGGCTCGGTGGCTCGCTGCGCTCGCCACACTTTCTATTCTCAACTCCACGCCGACGTGGATAGTGGGGGGTATGAAAAGGTCGTAGGACGCGTACCGCCGCCCCTCGCGGGCTCGCTGCGCTCGCCACGCTTCGGGTTGACGTTGATCGTGGGGTGGCGTTAACAATTCGGGTGGCCATTATACACTTCAGGGTGCCTATTTGGCCTCTGTGGCCCATTTAACATTGTTTCCTATGGAAAAATTGGGTCAATTGAGGCATTGAACAGGAAAATCGGGTCAATTGAGACATTTAACATTGTTCCCTATGGGAAATCTCGGGCATCTCGTCGGTCGCATCGCACCCGATTTTTTAGTGCATTCAATGCCCGAGATGGCCAAGATGGGCGCCCTTCTAAGTAAAGAGTACCAAAATAATGGCCCCCCATTGTGTCCGCCACCCCCACGATTAACGCGAACCCGAAGCGTGGCGAGCGCAGCGAGCCCGCGAGGTGCGGCGGTGCGCGTCCTCCGACCTTTTCATTCCCCTACTATCCACGTCGGCGTGGAGTTGAGAATAGATTAGTGTGGCGAGCGCAGCGAGCCACCGAGCCCGAAGCGTGGCGAGCGCACGCTGATACCTGTGAAGCCCGCGACGGGACGCAGGGATCTGTGAAGGTATCAGCGTCCCCTCGCGAGGCTCGCTGCGCTCGCCACGCTTCTGGCTCGCCACACTAATCTATTCTCAACTCCACGCCGACGTGGATAGTAGAGGAATGAAAAGGTCGGAGGACGCGCACCGCCGCCCCTCGCAGGCTCGCTGCGCTCGCCACGCTTTGGGTTCGCATCAATCGTGGGGGTGGCGGACACAATGGGGGGCCATTATTTTTTACACACATGACGGGGCCATACCCAATGAGAAATGGGCCATATTGGCCCTTTTACCATTTTCTACTATGTTAAATGGACTCAGTTTCAATGTTAAAAAAATTTAACATTGAAGCCTATGGACACGATGGACCCGATTTCTCCATAGGCTTCAATGTTAAAATAATTTAACATTGAAGCCTATGGAGAAATCGGGTACATCGCGTCGGTCGCATTGTGTGTGTTTTGGTATGCACCAGACGCGACCGACACAATTTTTTCCGACACGACCACCACGATAGAAATCGTGGTGGCCGTGCTAGGAAACAAGTACCGGTGTTTCTTACAAAGTGATCATTGACATAATTTATTCATAGTTGGATGTACATAAACAGGTGACAGAATAAAAGTGGGGGTGGAGATGTGCTTGGACCAACTGTTAACATCCAGGATACTTTGTGGTTTGTTTACCCAGAGAATATAACAATATTTTATTAATGCTCTGTTATATAAATACATTAGTAATTCATTATAAACTCTTCAGGACAATTGCAGATATGTATACAGAAAAGTGTTGCTATAATGTACCAGTTATTTATACTAACACATTCACACAACAAAAAACATAACCTACTAAAATAATGAAAATAACATTACAGAATTAATATACAATAATTTGAATATAAATGAATACCTGTATATCTTGAATAAATATGCTGTGAGCACTTCTGATCTATTTAGTAGTATTAATACTCAGCATAATCACATATTAATCTCTAACCTGGTCGTATTAGTGTCATTCACGTTTTAGCAGTCAAGATGGTATTAAAGAGTCTTTCAGGATCTTTATCTGTATATATTACTTCTAAAGGATCATCTTAATAGTCCCATTTAGTACATGAAGTTATTGTGGAATCTTTTCTTAGCATAATAGCCTTAACTCGATCTCTGAGGCAGAACGCAGTTATGTATTCAATGCAGACTGGAGTGTTGGTGACAGCGTTTTACACCCCTTTTACACCAAGGCATAAACACAGGTTTTTGCCTCTTGGACCCTGGTCAGCGCTGGTTGTAAAAGGGGTAGCTGAAAAAAAAAAACATGGGTCCTTTTCCCTGTGAATCCTACGCTGGTCCTGACCAGGGTAGAACACGGGGAGGACCCGTGTGAGGGTCAGTATGAACGGGTGTGCTGTGTCATTTGACCCAGCTTCCGTTTACAGCAATGGAGTCCAAGCTGTGGACTGCAGTGCAAGCAGGCCTAAAGTGATATATTATCAAGTGGTGAACAAAGTCCAATGTGAATTAATTACATACAGTACTTAACTATGTAGGAGGCAATTGTACTGTGTTCTTTCAGTTTTCATTTCAATTCCACCGAAAGGGTAAGGAAGATGCAATTAATTGTGCACTTTTTTTCCCAAGAAACTTACTTTATTTAGGAAACTAACAATAGTGGCTTCTCTAAATACACAAATTCAAATGTACATATAGAACATGCTCCAACAAAAGATAAAATATTTTATTGTACAGGGACTCCAGTAGGGTGGAATAGAATAGTATTTCACAACTCTTAATTTAGATTTAAACATTGGAGGTCATTCTGGTTATCACGCACCGTTCGCAATGGTGAGCGATGTTTTGCAACTGCGCATGAGCAGAAACATTGTGCAGCCGCTTGGTGCAAGCGGCCATGGCAAATTGCTAATTTGATGGCCGCTAACCCACAGCACTCCTTCTTGCAAATAAGGAAACCAGTGAATACGCGTTACAATTTACGCAAAGTAATTCTTCACTAAGTAGAGAGACTTTAATCCTCTAACCCATAATTTACTTCTAATGAAATATTATGTATATATTTCCTATCGCATTACACTGTCATTTCATATAGTCAAATACATATCTATGTCACATTTCTTTAAGGAAATTAACACCATTTTGGTAAAGTCTTAGCCAAGAATTAGCCAAAAGGTGTTCATTTTGTTACTATTCCAAGTGCAAAATGGAGGCTGGATTAGCTGGCAACCAGCAAGAATATTTCTAACAAGATCGCTTTTATCTCTGTAAAATGTTTACACTCTTCTGGGGTGCAAATTATATGAAATGTACTAGGTGTATTTTGACTACTATACAAAAACTACTTTTAAATGTGAACAAGTGATATATAATAAATACAGTCAGTATAGCTTGTTCATAAAACAGTGCACCAAGGAATGTGTTTTCCTATACATGTTCTGCTACAGTCTTTAGTTGGTAGAGGAAGACTGAATGCCCTCCTGCAAGTGAATACTCTCATTACCTTTAACATCCTGTAGTTTAAATTAGGAGACACATTCATAAGCCCTTATCCTTAATTATAATTAAATGGCTATGAAACACTGATATTATCCCAATAGCCGACACAAAGTTTAATCGTCTTCATGATCAAAGCCATCGATTCTCCTGTTAATATAGAGCAAAAGTAGTTTTGACAAGTCAAAGTGCTTTTCCAGTGCACTTTCGCTGATTCAGCAATGTCTTGTAGTAACCTCACAACTGAGGTACAGTACCATGTGAAGTGTTTGGTAATAATCTTTGATAATTTTTGCTCACACCTCATTGATGTGCTAGCAAAAACAAGTGATGTTTTTATTAATTACTGTGTCATTTTCTCATAGCAACATGGAGCCTGATTCATACTGTAGATCAGTGTTTTTCAACCACTGTGCCTTGGCACACTAGTGTGCCTTGAGCTGTTCTCAAGTGTGCCCCCAGATCTAAAGATGCTCAAACCAGTTTACAGCCACCACCAATTCTGCTTTTCATGTAAGGGGCCAGTATATTTTCTTTTTGTTACCTGTGGGGACCAGTGTGATTGTTTTTATATGGGGGCCAATAGTTTTTTTCTCTACCGTCCAATGGGATACTGGGCTTCACTACTATGGGGATTGAGACCTCCGCAGGAGAGACAGGCACATCAAAGAACTTTCAGTGTGGGTGCACTGGCTCCTCCCCTCAATCTCCCTCCACTAGTCAGTTTTGAAAAATGTGCCTCAGGAGAGGCAGTGCTTCTGGATGCTCCAGAGTTTTTTCTACATTTATTTTCAAAGTTTGTTATTTTGGGGCGCTGTGGTGACCACACAGCTGTCCTGCTTCGTGGGTGTCAGGGGAAGGGTCAGTCCCCGACCTCTTCAGGTGCAGAGCTGACCCTGCTACAGGACAATTCGGTCCTGTGTGGGGCTTGTCACCGCACAGCATTGCGCTGTGGCGAGCAAGCCTCCTAGCCGCCGCACACCCCCTGACAGGTCTGAAGACTTCAAGTGGTGAGTACAGGCTGGGGGTCCCACAAGGGGACCCCGCAGCCATTTCTGGTGCGGCAAGACGACGGGCAGTAATGGCGGCCTTCTAGCAGGGACCGCGTGAACCCCGCGTCTGGAAACTGGCATAGGGGTGCTGCCGCTGGACACCAGGGACACCCCTCAGGGTATATGTATGTAATATTATACCTTTTTTATTATATGTCAGTATAAACGTATGTAAGCGCCAGCTCCGTGTACAGGGGGGCGGGGCTTTCACTCAGAGCGGGACCAAGCTCTGCTGGGCGCGCGCTGTCACTTCCTGCTTCTTTACACGCTGCCAGACTCCATTACAGAGGGCTCCTCACTGGCGTGGTGGATCTGGGTCCTTGCAGCACGGCAGAGACAGCAGGTTTTATAGCGATTTAGCGCTGCTGCGCTATCTGGCTTATTTTAGACACTGTGTTGTTGATATCACTGTGTTTAGCGTTACCAGCTCACCCAGATCTGTGAGTTCAGGTTAGGGGTGCACTTGGTTCCTCAATTGCTCTGTTTTTCCCCCACTGATTAGTTACAGACACACATAAAACAAGCACATAGTCTGTTTTTTAACATCCAGCGGTGTGGTGTGTGCACGTGTGTGACTGCGTGGGGGTTGTATTGTACTGCTGTACACTGTAGTACTGTCTCATCATGGTGAAAAAGTTCACTTGTATGGTGTGTAGCACCAAGTTTGTGCCCAAATCACAGTCCCAAGTCACTTGTGAGGCTTGTATGTCACCACAGCCCAGTAGTGCTGACACTCAGATCAGTGGGGTGCCCCCACAGCTTGTGGGGCCATCTCAGGCTGACGAGCAGGAGCCTGTCTGGGCCTCCAACATAAAGACATTGTTGGATTCTGTGGCTTCACAGCTTTCCACAGACGCAGAGGGTTCAGAGGGAATTGTCCATGTTAGCTGCCAGGGTGGATATTCTTCATACTCTTAATGTACCTCCTCCTGCCGCACAGCCTCAAAAGAGGCCGGCTGCTGCGATGGCCCCTGATTCAGATGATGATGATGAGGATATATTGGAGGAGGGTGAGGAGCAGGTTCTGCAGGAACCAGTCCCTGAGGCAGCAGTGCATGGTCCTGAACCGCTTATCAGGGCCATCAGGGATCTTTTAGATCTCCCGGTGGAGGCATCCGCAGAAGGAGATCCTTTCTTCATGACTCAGAGGAAACAGCCAGTATACTTCCCTGAGCAGGCGGAGTTAGAAACGGTTTTCCGGGCTGCATGGCAAAACCCTGATAAGAGGTTTACTCTTTCAAAGCGGTTCACTAATGCTTATCCTTTTGAACCTTTGGGCAGGAAGAATTGGGAGGAGCCACCAGTAGTGGACTCATCTGTCTCCCGCCTTTCTAAAAAGGTGTTGTTACCAGTCCCAGGTGTATCCACTCTTAAGGACGGGGCGGACAGGAGGCTGGAAGCTACCCTCAAGTCCATATACACGGCTAGTGGGGCCTCTCAGCGCCCAGTTCTAGCCAGCTGCTGGATGGCTAAGGCCATACATACCTGGTCAACCCAGATTCAGGAAGGGTTGTTAGGTAACATGACTGTGGCTCAGATTGGCGACAGCCTGCGCCACATTCAGGATACCGCTAAGATCCTGTGCGAAGCGCAAAAAGAATTGGGCGCAATAAACGCACGCAATTCAGCCATGGCGGTTTCAGCCAGACGGGCCCTGTGGCTGCGTCAGTGGTCTGCGGATGTGGACTCTAAAAAGAGTGTGGAGGGTATTCCCTTTACAGGAGAATGGCTTTTTGGAAGCGAATTAGACGGTTGGATTTCCAAGGCCACGGCAGGAAAATCTACCTTCCTCCCATCAGCTCCCACAGTAGCAAAGCGTACCTTCCCAGCTACTTCCCAGCAGTCCTTTCGTGGGAACAGGTTTCGCCCCAAAGCTAGGGGCGCCTCCAATGCTAACAGAGGCACCAGAGGCAAGTTTAGGAAGCCCAACTCCTCCAGCACCCAGGACCGTCCCAATGCCGCGGCTTCCTCCAAGCCTGCAGCATGACGGGGTTTTCCCGCCACGAGACTCTCTCGCGGTGGGAGCGCGATTGTTGCATTTCAGCCAGGTGTGGGACGCCTCTGGTCTGGATTCCTGGGCCAGGGATCTCATTTCTCTAGGTTACAGGCTGGAATTCGACAAACCCCCTCCCAGAAGATACTTCAGGTCGGCCCTGCCAGCATCCCAGGAGGATCAGTTTCTCCTTCAGGGGGCCATTACCAGGCTGCTTCAGTCTCAGGTAATTGTACCGGTGCCAAGCACGGAGCGGGGCCAGGGATATTATTCCAACTTATTCCTGGTACCGAAGTCAGACGGCTCAGTAAGGCCCATCCTGAATCTAAAATCACTGAACCCCTTCCTGCGTGTGTTCAAGTTCAGGATGGAGTCCTTGCGCTCCGTGATTGCCGGTCTAGAGAGAGGGGAGTTCTTGGCCTCTATAGACGTCAAGGACGCCTATTTACACATCCCCATTTGGCCCCCACACCAAATCTATCTCAGGTTTGCCTTGGGGAACGACCATTACCAATTCCGGGCCTTACCTTTCGGCCTGTCGACTGCCCCGCGGGTTTTTACAAAAGTAATGGCGGAAATGATGTCACTACTCAGACTTCGAAGGGTGAATGTCGTGCCATACCTGGACGACCTGCTTATAAAGGCAGGGTCGGCAGAGGCTTTGAGGAGTGCTCTCAATCTGTCCATGCAAGTGCTAAGAGACCACGGGTGGATCCTGAACATGTCCAAATCATCACTGGTTCCGACCCAGAGGATGGTTTTCTTGGGCATGATCCTGGATACATCGAAACAAAGAGTCTTTCTGCCGATGGAAAAGGTCAGTGCAATACAACAGCTGGTCAGGGAGGTCCTACAGTCTCCTCTGGTACAGATCCATCTTTGCCTCCGGCTTCTAGGCAAGATGGTGGCTTCATTCGAAGCAATACAATTTGGCCGTTTCCATTCCAGGGTTTTTCAATTGGATATTCTGACAAAGTGGTCCGGCTCCCCCCTGCAGATGCGCAGAAGGATTGGCCTTGCAACAAGAACCAGGATCTCGCTACAGTGGTGGCTAGATTCATCCAATCTGTTGGCAGGCAGACGGTTCCAGATCCAGGACTGGACTTTGGTAACCACGGACGCCAGCTTGAGGGGCTGGGGAGCTGTCACACAGGGAGTCCGCCTCCAGGGTCGATGGTCTCCACTGGAGTCGGGCCTTCATATCAACAAGCTGGAGTTGAGGGCGGTCTACTATGCCCTGTTACAGGCAGCTCCATTGTTACAGGGCAAGGCGATCCAGGTCCAGTCGGACAATGCCACCACTGTGGCCTATATAAATCGGCAGGGTGGTACCAAGAGCATGCCTTGCATGAGAGAGGCGTCAAAGATTCTGTCTTGGGCGGAACAGAATGTCCAGGCCCTGTCTGCCATGTTTATCCCGGGAGTCGACAACTGGGAGGCGGACTTCCTGAGTCGTCACGATCTTCACCCGGGAGAGTGGGGCCTTCACACTCAAGTGTTCGATGCCATAGTGGATCTGTGGGGGCTCCCTCAAATCGACCTGATGGCTTCACGATTGAACCACAAGGTAGCAATGTACTGTGCACGGACCAGAGACCCAGGGGCGATAGCAGTGGACGCTCTCACTTGGACCTGGGAATTCCAATTGGTGTACCTGTTCCCACCTCTCCCATTGTTGGCTCGGGTGCTAAAGCGGCTCCGGCATCAGAGGACGGAGGCCATACTGGTGGCGCCAGATTGGCCAAGAAGGGCCTGGTACGGGGACATTCAGGCCATGCTAGTGGAAGACCCGTGGCGTCTGCCCCTAAGAAGAGACCTGCTCCTCCAGGGCCCGTTCGTCTTTCAGGACTTACAGCGGCTACGTTTATGGCCTGGAGGTTGAGCGGCAGATCTTAGTCAACAAGGGTCTCCATCCCTCTGTCGTCACTACAATGATAAAAGCCAGGAAGCCGGTGACGGCTTCTCATTACCATGTAATATGGCGAAGATATATTGCCTGGTGCGAAAAGAATGGCTTGCCTCCGGCCAGTTTTCGATTAAACAGCCTGTTACGTTTCCTTCAGGCTGGTTTGGATAAGGGACTCAGATTGGGTTCCTTAAAGGTCCAAATCTCCGCATTGTCTGTGTTTTTCCAGAAAAAGATTGCGGCCTTGCCGGAAGTGCAAACCTTCTTACAGGGGGTTCTGAGGATTCAGCCCCCCTTTGTTCCTCCCACTGCACCATGGGATTTGGAAGTAGTTCTTACTTTCTTAAAATCAGCCCGGTTTGTTCCTTTGGAGGAGTCTGAGCTGCGACACCTTACTTGGAAAACAGTTGTTCTGCTGGCTCTAGCTTCGGCCAGGAGGGTGTCCGAGCTTGGGGCCTTATCTTGTCGGAGCCCTTACCTTGTGTTCCACAACGATAGGGCGGAGCTCAGGACTAGACCACAATTCCTTCCAAAGGTGGTGTCAGGGTTCCACCTAAACCAACCTATTGTGGTTCCTTCTGGCGCGGCACACCCGGATATTCCAGATACCTTGGATGTGGTCCTCACCCTTAAGGGGTATGTCAAGCGCACAGCTAGGATCCGTAAGACAGACAGCCTATTTGTGCTTTATGATGCGCAGAAGAAGGGTTTACCTGCTTCAACGCGTACCATTGCCAGGTGGATAATATGTACTATCCAACAGGCTTATGCATCAGCTGGTCTATCGCTTCCTTTTTCAGTAAAGGCTCATTCAACCAGGTCTGTAGGTACCTCTTGGGCCGCTGCTCGAGGGGTGTCGCTTATGCAGCTTTGCAGGGTCGCAACTTGGTCAGGGCAACACACATTTGTGAAGTTCTACAAGTTTGACACCCTGGCCAGGGAGGATTCCCAGTTCGGGACTGCGGTTTTACAGCAGACTCCGCACGTTCCCACCCGTTCTGGTAGCTTTGGGACCTCCCCATAGTAGTGAAGCCCAGTATCCCATTGGACGGTAGAGAAAATAGGATTTTGGGTACCTACCGGTAAATCCTTTTCTCGTAGTCCATATGGGATACTGGGAGCCCACCTCGGTGCGGCTTTTCTACTGTCAGATCCTACTTCATTGTTAGGCTTATTGCCTTGTTTTCTATAAGATAGATATGTCTATAGACTTGTTTACAGTTACAGGTGTCCTCTAAAGTTGTTAGGATTCACCTCTTTTTTTTTTTTTATATGTTGCTTTCTTCGTTTGGGTGTGCTGGATGAATCTCACCACAATACATTATCACATACTCCTCACATGCGCTCCTTCGACACAGTTTTTGCATTAACTGACTAGTGGAGGGAGATTGAGGGGAGGAGCCAGTGCACCCACACTGAAAGTTCTTTGATGTGCCTGTCTCTCCTGCGGAGGTCTCAATCCCCATAGTAGTGAAGCCCAGTATCCCATATGGACTACGAGAAAAGGATTTACCGGTAGGTACCCAAAATCCTATTTTTTTCTGTGGGGGCCAATGTATTTTGCCCTGTGGGGATCTTATGGTGTGCCTTGGCAATTTTTAAATCTTATTTAGTGTGCCACATGGTAAAAATTTTGAAAATCTCTGCTGTAGTCGGACAGAAATGCAATCACAGCTGCGACTATGGTTGTAGCGTATTTGCAAATATATGAGAAAAGCATTAGACTGCCCAGGACACTCACTCAACATGCCCATGATCCAGTTTCTTTTTGTGTTCATTTTTGGCCATCACCCAGACTCCACACAGGAATGTGCAAAAATTGCAACGGTCTTCCCAGTTCCCATACAACCATATGAATGCCATTGCAGATATTGGTTCACGTGTGCACTACTGGTTTAACTTTTCGCACATGCACAGAAACAAATGTCCGCTCAACAGCTTAAATATTGACATAGCATGCATCAGCCTGTCCCATAATCTCAAGGTTACTATGACATATGGTTAGTTGAATTGGATCCTTATTGTGGATGATAACTACTGACCCACTCATTGTGCAAAGTGTGAGAATAAGGTGAGTGCTATGTGAATAAATAATAAAAAATTCATACAGATGGATATTTTGGAGAATAGTATAGTATTAAGATATAACCATTCTTTTCCAATTTACTTCTTATACAGTAGCTAAAACTGAACAAGTGCAAATATTTCTGGAGTCTATTTTGGATTTGATAGGTGGAGAGGGTCATGTTCTGTTGGCCTGTGTAATGGAAGCATATTCACTCCTGGTTGCCTGCCAGAATAAATACTGAAATGTATGAAGTCACAGAATCCTTTCCAAGATTGTAAAGCCTTAAGGTTATTAAAATATAGTCGTGTCTTGTATAGGAGTGCTTAAAATGGTTACAGCAGTAGTGTTTATGTACAGTATGCATTTCTATCCTGCAGGACTCCAAAAGACACTTGCATATTCATTAGTGACAAAAATATACCCTTCTCCAAATTACTAGGAACTGCCTCCATTAAAAAATCACATTACTTTAAATGTGTACTTAAGCAAATACAGTAGTAACAAATAATTAGTTAGTTAATTCTGTTCTGCGTTCTCAGCATTTTATCTCTTTGATGTAATAGCTATATTTTTATAGTTACAAACATAAAAAAAAATCCAAATTACAGCTTTCAAAAAAGTACTGGAATAGGACTATAATTACTAAAAGTACAAATTATGTTATTCATTTTATATGAATACATAACAAAAAAAAAAAAAACGATAGCAGTCTTAATAGCTGTTCTTAAAATGGACTTCTGTTTTCTGTAGTTGAAAAGTGAATACACAACAGTAATCAAGGGAAAAGACAACCAGATTATAGATTACAGCATACAATATAGCTGGTAGGCATATAGTGGGCTGTTTTACAGGAATGGGCTTTCTATCATTATACTATGCTTTGGATGGCACATAAATGCTAAATGAAGAACAGTGGACAATCCTATTAAAGGGCCTAATTCAGACCCGATCGTAAGGGGACAAATTCAGCACCGTTCTGATGATGGGGGGGGGGGGGGTTGTCTCTGCATGCGCGTAATTGCACATGTGCCAACCCCCTGTGCGAATACCTTCGGTGAGCATCACACTTGCTGAGGCGTTCGCACGGGTAGGGTAGGGAGGGGGCAGACAGGGGGTAGCATCTTAGGAAGTTTCTTATGGGTGTTGACATGAAAACGCTGGGCGTTCCCCTGGATACGCAGGTGTGGTGTTCCTTGCTCGGGGCAGGTGGCTGATGTCAGTGCCAGTCCCATCTTCGGCGATCAGCGGCTGTAATAAAAGTTAGTTTAGACTGACTTTTATTACCAAAGGCAACCATCGAATTAACACATCCCCTCGCATGTTACTGAGGGGATTCGGGTGGCCGGGGTTGACCATCGGAGGGGCCACTAGGCAGTAAGTGTATGCCGCCTAGCGAGCGGGTCTGAATCAGACCCAAAATGCTCATTATAGGAATAAAACAATTAAATATTGACACAAAAGAAATAAGGTTTGCAATAACTAGAAGAAGGCAGAGCTATTGATAATGAAATACTGTAACACACATCAAACTCAAACCACATTCCTACATAGATTTTTTTGTTAACTTTAATTAGTTAAGCAACTTTTTAAATATGCACCTGATCATTTTTCTTTTTTTTTTTACATTGAGTGATATTTATTAATTTTTCTGATACACAGATCAACATATCAAACATAAACAAATTTATCGACTGAAATTTAGAAAAGAAAATAAATAAATAAAAATAAAAAAACATATCAATACAATAATATTATATAATAAATAATAAATATAATATAAATATTAATAATAATAAATAAATTACATTAGCAGAAATATCTTTTCTTTCGAACAAATAGCATTATCAAATTAACATGGATTAGAATGTAATCTACAATTAATAAAAATATATTTTAAGAGATGAATATTTTGATGAAAGCCATCGGGACCAAATATGATACAATTTAAATTCAGCCTTACGATTAATATATAAATATTTCTCATGTAGCACTGTTACATTGACCAAGGAAATCCAGGCCTTAAAATCAGGCCCTGATGAATCCATCCAAAGTCTTGCTATGCAAACCTTAGCCAATGTACACAAATTAATTGTATATTGTCTAGAATGTTTATCCAGGACATCATTACCCGATACCCCAAGGCAACAAAATCTTGGTGTTAACTTATTTAAGGGAATTCCTGTTACAGATATAGCTTGAAGTACTTTTGTCCAAAATTGTTTAACCACCGGACAAACCCATAATAAATGCCAAAATGTTCCCATATTACATTTACATTTGGGACATATATCAGAAGTTCTTCCACCAAATTGTACTAATCTAACCGGAGTCAGATACGTTCTATGCAAAAGAAACAATTGAATTTGTTTAAATCTAATTGAAGCAGTGGAATTACGAGGACATACAAGTGCCTCATTCCTTTCAACCTCAGACAGCCTACCCACCTCCAATTCCCATTTCTGTTGCAGATTTGGTAAGTCAGTAATATGATGATATGATTGAAGAAAATTATATAAACATGAGAGTGCACGTTTAGAGCCCAATTGTAAGAGGAATGATTTTAGAGGAGAATGTCGAATAAGAGGAGGGCCTTGAGGAAACTGCAAAGACAATGCGTGACGAAGTTGCAAATATCTGAAGAAATACATAGATGCAAAATTAGACTCATCTTTCAGCTGACTAAAAGATTTCAAAACTCCATCCTGATATAGCTGACCCAAAGATATTACTTCCCTTTCACCCCAATCTACTCTAGGGTAAAGAGAGGAAAGCTTTGAATAATTTAGAAAATTCCATAATGGAGTGTCTGGGTCAACATCCTGAAACTTCATTAAAGCATGTATCTCTCTCCATATTTTCTGAGCCTGAATAACAAGTGGCAACTTCTTATGAGAAAAAATGTCACCGAACAATGCCTGGACGGGTGAAAGTCCATGTTTCATTTCTAAAACCAGTAAGCTCGGAAGGGAATCTGAGGGACATTCCTGAAGCCATAGTCTCAAATGAGATAACTGAGCCGCATAATAATATAGTTTAAAATTTGGAAGTGCTAGACCACCTGATGCTTTAGTTCTGGTTAGTACATCTAATTTTATGCGAGGCCTCTTATTCTTCCAAATGAATGAAGAGACCATACTATTAAGTTTCTTAAAAATAGAATTTGAGAGATATATTGGGGCCTGTTGAAATATATATATATATATATATATATATATATATATAAATTTTGGTTGAACTATCATTTTTATTAAATTAACTCTTCCAGTTAATGTCAGAGGAAGTTTAGACCACAACCTAATCTTATCTTTTAAATAGGCAAAGAGAGGCATTACATTCAGTGAGATGAATTCCTGCATATTATTAGACACCCACACACCCAAATATTTAAACAAGGCAACCCACTGTAATGGAAGTGGAATAAGGGGTATGGTAGGGGGCTGACCCTTAAGAGGAAGGATGGAAGACTTGGCCCAAGTAATAGTAAGACCAGAGTATTTCCCAAATGTTTTTATAACTTGAAGTACCACCGGCATGGAAACCGAATAATCTTTAAGGAAAAGCATCAAGTCATCTGCATACAATGCAACTGTATCAACCCGACTATTCAGTTGAAGGCCAGAAATTTCTGGATGCGCCCGGAGAAGGCATGCCAGTGGCTCTATTGCCAAAGCAAAAAGAGCAGGAGACAATGGGCAACCCTGACGAGTACCACGCGAGAGTGAAAATGGGGCAGAAATGTAACCGTTTACTGATATACGGGCAGTGGGTTTATAATAAAGTAGCTGAACCCATTTAAAAAAAATGGGTCCCATTCCCATACATCTCATAACCTCCCATAGGAATGGCCACTCCACTGAATCAAAGGCTTTTGCCGCATCCAATGACACAATGACAGAGGTGGACTCGTCCCCATTGGAGGCCTGTAGATGCGAGTATAGACGTCTAATGTTAACTGAAGTCGATTGCCCCGGCATGAAACCAGTCTGGTCTGGATGTACCACCTTAGTTATAACCCTATTTAGTCGTATAGATAATATTTTTGCCAGAATCTTCGCATCAGTGCTAATCAGAGAGATTGGGCGATATGATTCAGGAAATTTAGTGTCTTTTCCTGGCTTGGGTATCACATTTATGACAGCCTCAGACATGGAATCTGAAAACCTACCTTCCTCTCTCAATCCATTAAAAAGATCTAGAAACTTTGGGACTAACACTTTAGCATGTTTCTTATATACCTCCACTGGAATGCCATCAGAGCCAGGAGCTTTTTCTATTGTAAATGGGGCATCTAAAAAGCATTGGTCATCTTGAGACAAGCAAGGAAGGGCAGCATTCTGTACATAGGTCATTAGATCATTCTCAGTGCATGAAAATTTAGAGGTATAAATAGTTTTATAAAAAAGAAAGAAAGGTATCTGCAATATCTGGAACAGTTGAAACAGTTATGCCATCAGTCGTTACAAGTTCAGTAACCGTCATGCATGGTCGATCTAAATGAACCAGATGCGCCAAATAACTTCCTGTTCTGTCTGCATACGTATAATGTGAGTGAGACTGAAACAGAAGCCGTCGGTTTACTCTGTCAGTGAGATGAGCTTTCCAATCTTCCTGTGATGCTAACCACTTAACACGAGTTTCCTCCAAGCCATCCCCTAGATACTCTGACTCCAAAGAACGACATGCAGATTCCAATTTCACCTCCCTCTTCCTATAGAATAATTTAATCTCTGCAACTCTTTTAATTAAGGTCCCTCTCATGAAGGCCTTAAAGGCATCCCATAAAACAGCCGTAGAGGCTGATCCGATATTATCCATAAAGTAATTAGACCACAGTGCTTCAAGCTCACAGCCTGCTTACATCTGTAACAGCCAAGATGGATGTAATTTCCAGTAGGTTTTCCCTCTAGGGCTATTAACGTCTATATTCATCATAAGGGGTGAATGATCAGAAATTCCCCTTGTTTTGTATTCAATTTTAGTTATCAAAGGTAATAGGCAATGAGAAACCAAAGCCAAGTCAATTCTAGAAAAGGATCGATAACTAGATGAAAAACATGAATACTGCTGTTCCCCAGGGTGCCTTATTCTCCAAGCGTCACTCCAACCCAGACTACTCACAAATTTAGCAAATTTGTCACTTCCCATTTTTTTAGCCGTCACAGATGTCTCCCTCCATTTATCTAAAATAGGATCCATTAAATTATTGAAGTCCCCCAAACATATCACAGGAGTTTTTTGAGACCCGGCAATAAATTCGGTCGCCATTTTTAAAACCTCATATGAGAATGGCGAGGGAATATAAACAGCTAATATATATAATGGAGTGGAATGAATTTTGCAGTCTAAAAAAACAAATCTACCATATGGATCAATCTTGACGGCATTACAAATAAAGGGCACTGATTTTTTTATTAGCACTGAAACCCCACGAGAGGAAGAAGTATGTGATGCGTGATAAGCCCATCCCACCCATGGACGCTTTAAGGATAATATATTACTCCCATTCAGTGAGACATACAATTTCAAGACCATATTGTTTCATCATTTTTAACACAAGCGATCTTTTAACCTTATCATTAATACCCTTAAAATTCCAGGTTAACAACTGTACCATTTAATCAAGGTATGAAATATCATCATAATAATTATAATAATATAGAATATTAATATATTATAATGGGAAAGAGATCATTTTCCTAACAGTCCTCTAACAATCTGTTTCAAAATCTCTGTAAAAAGTTTGAAGGTATTGCTGTGAGTTTTAGGTTATTAGGGGTAAATTTACTAAAGCTTCTAAAAAGCTAAAGAGGTACTTTTGGCCATTGCAACCTATCCGATTTTGTCATTTCTCTATTGCATTCTGGAAAATATAGACAGAATCCGGTTGCTTGCTATGGGCAGCACTCTTTTCATTTTTAGAAGCTTTAGTAAACTTACTCCATAGAGTGAGAGTATAAGGTAGGAGTGGCCAAACCAGTCCTGGAGATATGCTAACAGTTCATGTTTTCCTGGCAACTTATGGATCTGTAGAATGTGTCACTTAGGAATGAGTTCAGCACATTTGAAAATGTGACAGTTTGTAATTACTATACCTGTGCACCAGCTTGGTGGTCTGGAAATTGTGAACTGTCAGTAGATTTCAAGGACTGATTTGGCCACTCTTGGAATAATAGGGTGAGGATCTTTTCTTTCACTACAGACTCAGCATAAATGGTCATTTCAGTGCTATTCTGCTCACTACACCATAGGCCATTTTAAAGTGGTTGCCATTTTTGTAACATGATTCCTTGCAGAACTGTCACGAATCATTCACAGCAAATACAATAAAATAGTAATAGCCAAAGGTAATAACCAAGCTTCTTATACTCTGTAACTGATTTATGTTAAAAAAACAATGATTTTAGATGAAGTTATGGTGATGAATATTACCTGAAGAGAAGCAATAATTGTGATATCATTACTGTAATAAAGGTATATTCATTTAAGGTATGTAAAATCGGTGCTAAATTAAGTGAATGACGTAGTGGAGGGATTTAAATATTTAATTATGAATGTATTATGAAGAGCTTAGTATAAGGGAGGTAAGAATTTAATACCATGAATTATAATAATGAAGTAAATATACTGTAGATGGTGTAACAGGTGCAGCCAGCCATCAACTTCCCTAAACACTGTAAGAAAGTACTGGAAGTGGTTTAAAAAGTATAATATAAATAATAACATTTTATTAATATTGGGATATTCAATGCGCGGTTATATTGCTGAAAGTTGGAAATATCGGCACACTTTTATTGAATGCGGCCATTTTTGGCTGCATTGAAGACCATACAGATTAATTTTTTTTTAAAGTCTAATCTGCATTGTCAAAAATGGGCACTGGATTGTGAAATCTGCAGATTTTTTGGACAAAATACACTTGGATTCTACAATCCACTTGTATTGTGACTGAATTCCGACTGTTGGAAATATTGTATCTTTCAACTTTCGGACACATTCCAACAGTCGCAATACACGTGGATTGTCGAATTGGCCTGTTTTCCAACTATCTGAAACGTTCCGTCCGACAGCCAGCTAATGCACTAACTGACCTCTCTGTACTAATTGTGGCAATTTTACGCAGATGACTCAGGAATTATTAACCCTTACTGGGATGCAAGTATTGGATTTAAATTATTAAGATAAGACACCCATAATTAAAGAACTTTATGTGAACGTTACACACACTTTGACATGTCCTTTTAATAAGAACTCCTGTAGAGATGACCTTTTATACTGCTGACCACTATCCCAGCTGTTCTCAAATTGTGGGACCTGACCCCAGAGTTGGTCACAACCATCTCAGCATGGGGTTGCGATTCCTTGTTGCTGACCATCAGGATGACTTCTCTATTTTCTCAGTCAATGAACCAAGATGTCTGAAAAATCAGTAGAATTATATCTTACTTTAGACTTCTGCTTGCCTAGCTGACTAAAGGAAAGCAGAACATCTTTTATTTGTTTTGTTTTAATGAAAAGGTATTATTGTTAAAGAATTTGTATTTTTTTTAATTTGATGCGGTTATATAAATATATATATATTTTTTATATTTGTAATATTGTTGTAGCCTGTGTGCTTTCCAAATAAAAGATAGTAGACTATCCTATTTCTTTTAAGTATTGTTTAAGTAATAGAGGAAACCCAAGCGCAGTGAACTCCTTCTGATGAAATGGCCACTGCCTAAGGCTGACTAACGCATTAAGGATTGACACCTTCTGTCACCAAAGCCACTTTTATTTGTCCGTGGACTCAAGGATTTGCTGTGTCAAAGGAGACTTAGTGATTTCAACATCAGCGACAATATCCAGCCACTAACGTATGTACCGTAAACCTGCTTGTGTCAAAGCACCCTGGCTTCTAACTGCTAGAAAGAGGTCTACGCCCCGGACTGCGGACGCACGGTCAGCGGACCATTCGCAGTCTCTTAAGGGGCTGCATCATATTGCACAGCATTTACTACATGGCTTCTGGACACCTGGCACTGGTGTGTAAGTATCACTAACTGATAATATCAATTGCAGGTACGCTGCTGGACTCTAGGCCTGCTTATTTGCATTTATTTAAAGTGAATGGAACTGGAGATTTAGCATTCATCTTGATGATAAGGACACCAGCCATATTTTCAACAACGTATAATTGTCCTTTATATATATATATATCTACTTGGTTGGAAAACGATCTATGCATTCCAAGCCTATTGTCACAACATGTCTCTTTATAAAAAGATTTGTCTCCAGCATTTGAAAGAGAATGATTTCTGGTACTGATATATTTTCACTATTACCTCAGCGTAATTTTTTTACTTAAATGTGGTATATAGTAATTGTGAACCAGAACCAAAAGAGAGAGTGCCCAGTTCTAATGTGCACTCTTATGAGCTGTTTATAAATGGCCATTTGGAGCTCCAGAATAATTTTATAGAATGACTCAAAAGTTAGGAGGGATTCATGAAAAAGTCTGCCCAGACTGCCCACAAATTAACATTTTGTTGGGCAGAGTTCGCTTAGAAATAAACAACATTCGGGTAGGTTGTCTCTGTGGAACACCTCTCTTCCATTATTGCATGTCTGCCAACAACAGACAATAGTGTTTTTGATGCCTGCCTCATACAAAAGATGCTTTTCATTCATGCAAATGGAAGATTTATTGGAAGACACATTCATTTCTCTGTCAGACTGAAACAGTCCCACTGTACCTTTGTGGAGACCCATGGTATAGCTTCAACAAACTTAAGTAAAACTATATTTTTTTTACATCTTCGTGAACTCCATTAAAACAACTTATTTATCCTTCATAGTACAAGTACATTCCACATATTTAAATGACACACTGCAGGTTCTGGAGTACTGGGCCAGATGTACTAAGCATGAAAAGTGATAAAATGGAGAGTGATAAATAACCAGCCAATCAGCACCTACCTGCCATACCACAGGATGTGTTTGAAAAATGACAGGAAGGAGCTGATTGGTTGGAGGTTTATCACTCTCCATTTTATCACTTTTCAAGGCTTAGTACATCTTGCCAATTATCTCTTGAATCGTCAAAATATTAGATGAACAGTTATGCAGCAATATTACAAAAAATTATTTTGCAAATGTGTCCTCATACATCTAGCCCCAATACAACATGCAGTGCACGATGTCTGGTGTAAGTGAGCCACCAGGTCCCATGCAACCCTGCTAGCGTGTCTTCATGCCAAAAATGCATCTTAGGCCTAATGCACTGTGACTACTGTGCTCATACAATTTGATATGAAACACTTGTATAGTGTGTGTGTGACAGAGAAAGATGTACTAAACCCTTAAAAGATATAAAATGGAGAGTCATAAGCCTGAGACACTCCAGTTTATCAATTATCAAGCTTAGTACATCTGGCCCTGAGTCTGTATACGGAGCATCACGGAATGTCTATTGGAAAATATTGGCAGCTGTTACTTTGTGGCACTTTGTATTCAGATCAGAGCCTCACATACATATGCAAGTGTTGCATATAAGATTAATCAGCATCCTAGTCACATTTCCTAGAGACTAATATGTATTTTCATAAAAAAGATGCCGCATTCAAGCAGTATCTCCTGGGACCTGGTGCACCGGGCTGTTTGTTGAGACTGTAGCAATGATGTATAAGGACATACCTGTACCCTTGGGATAGACCACAGATGCTTAAATCAACATTTCATGAATACGTGTATTGCACTCAGGTAAAGAAAGAGACTGAAATCCCATCCCACCTAGCCAAACTTAACTGGCCCCAAACTGTGTTTAGAATTAAACACCCATTTTTTTTCATGTACCTATATCCATATATAATATTTTTATCATTGTTTACTGGGCCAAGAGTGTATTGATTACAGATAGGGTGTATTCACACATTGAGAATCAATTTGACCTGTATGGATCCATAAATTCACCTTTTAGGAGGCATATCACTTGTGCATTTGTACACCGGATATAGTTGGTTATTCTGAATAACATTGAACATCATATTAAAGCTCTATCATTAAAATTATAGGGGGGGGGGTATCCAATTATCTCTGATAAAACATTGGAAGCAAAAACTTCAATTTTCCAATGTTTCACAAATGTTTTATATCTGAATGTCCAAGTAGATTGTCTGATAAAAAGAACACATTTCAATGCGACAGCAGACAGGTTCATTGAATGCTTTGTGTTTTCGGCCGTTGCTGCCCTGTTTTTACTGCTTTTGGGGATTTTGCTTAGCCTGCATGATAAGTCGTGGAATACTCTAGCTCATTGAGGCTAATTAGATAACTCCCACCCCCAGCGAGCATATTAATTGGATACCAGACTTTCTGTTTACATGGTTAAAATGCATGTAACATTACAACTGTGTTGTCCTTGTGCTACTGCCATATTGCTGTAGACATTTTGGCTGTCAAGAGCATTAAAGCTAACCTAAAATATATTCCATTTCTTGTTTACCTCTTTAATACCAGAGTGAATGCAAAAGTTAGGTTCCCGAATACCAAGTTCAAATTTCATTTATTTTACAGCATAGTCTCAATTTACTTCAATAGACTTCTCCCTACAAAGTCTTGTAATTGGACCTCACAAACAGTTCTGTACAGCAGTCATCGTCATCAGATGCAACAGTTATTCCACAAATGTGTCCCGTCAGATTTAGAAAGAGTCACTAGGTGCCAGGTCTGGTGAATGGGGTAGGTGGGGATGTTTTCTTTACATCTTACAACTATTTGTGATTTTGTTCCATTTATTATTTAATAGCTGCATAAAAAAGTGTTCTACCAAGACCTCTAGTACATGTATACAAGAAATCAATTCAGGACGACATCTACTACTACATGAGGTCACACTTTTGTATCCACCCTTTTATGTCTAAAATATTCAACATAGAAATGCAATGGCAATATTACAACAATTACTGAAGAGTCCATATTTTTCATTCACTCCATGTTAGCTTGAATTTCTTTTACATTTAAATTGTAGCTATAATAAAAGATCAGGTAATGCGTCAAATCCCATGGCATACTGGAGCATAAGAATTAGATGTGGTTACAGCCTGCAGCACATTCCAAATGCCTAGTGTGCTATAGTTATTGTAATTCTTTATTGAATTATAAATAATTATTGTATTATTAATGCTTGAATTTTTTTTTTATTTTTTTTACTTTTATTATTTTGGCAAACTGACATTTTAGCAATATTTTGGTTTGATACAGGATATGAGATATTTTATTAAATATACATTTGCAAATAATGGGGGAAATTTAGATGTGTATTCTACTTCACATGTGATGTTGCTATAGGCAACCAATCAGAATCTACTTCTCATTTATTTAGCACCCTCTAGAACAGGCATGTCCAACCTGCGGCCCTCCAGCTGTTGTGAAACTACACATCCCAGTCCTTGCCACAGTTTTGATATTAGGGCACGCTAAAACTATGGCAAGGCATGCTGGGATGTGTAGTTTCACAACAGCTGGAGGGCCGCAGGTTGGACATGCCTGCTCTAGAAGATAGTAGACAGGATCTGATTGGTTGCCCATAGCAACATACACATGTGAAGTAGAATACACATCTTAGTAAATTTCCCCCAATATCATTGTGATGGCTGCTTCAGCCAGTGACCCAAATAAAAACCAGTGCAATTATCAAATTAAATGTCACTTTATTTATTAACATTTACGTAAATAATGCAGTAACAAAAGGTTCTGTAGATTTTTTTCAGTTGTGAAGCAAAAAAACATTTTATACAATTACTAAGCCATGCTATTGAATATGCACATTTGCATAAATATTTCTGGCTTTTCTTATATACAGTACTGTCCACATACAGTATATTGCATTAGAATTATGGTTTAAGATATATATATATATATATATATATATATATATATATATATATATATATATATATATATATATATACCGGTATTACTTATAATGTCTGGGAGAGATGAACATGTTATTGTAAGCATCCTGCTTTATGTGAATATTATTATTAGCCCTTATTGGTTGGTTTTCCTGTTTATTGACTATTTTATTAAACTGCTAAATCCAAATGGAATCTTCTTCCTGGAGTGTTCTATAGGGAATTTTCTCTAAAACATATTCCAAAGGAAAATAAAATAAAAACCTATAAGAAACGAATGAAATTTCTTCTACAGAGTCTCACCATTAAATGATATAAAACTGAATGTAGGCCCACAGGCATCGCATCATCTACTTAAGTGTAGTGTAATCTTTGTAATCTTCTCTATATGATGCATCTTTGTTCCCAGCACATCCACCCACCAGCATCTTCATTACAGTTTAGTGCAATGTTACAGTATGCTATCTACCTGAGTGTAGAGTTATGTTATATAATATGTATAGAAAATTTCCATATCTTCTATAGCTGATAGCTCAAGAACATTTAGTTGTATGGGGAAATAGAAGCCTTTAGCATACACTCAACTACAGTATTATGTTATGTCGAATATGTGTATTTCTTCTAGCTACACGATAAAATACAGTGCAGTATTATAGTATTTTATCTTCCAGTGTATGTTAGGTGATACATTTTCCATAAGTAATGTATCGAACTTTATAGCTCTAAAAAATGTATTTACAGATGGAGCGGGTCTCTTCTTTGCAGGGGATGGCGATGCCAGCCGCCACCCCCCCCCCCCCCACCATCTGTATCTGCGAAAGGGGACGCGCGCGCACGAGATGCGCACGCGTCACCTTTCGCACGGTTCCCCCGGGTCCCCGCCGGCTTGTCGGCGGTCACCCGGGGTCCCCACCGCCTCCCCGCACCCCCCCCTAACCCTGTCCGTCTCCCCGAAGCGGAGACGGACAGGGTTCCCGTTGCCCGGAAACTGAGACGTGTGTGCGCGTGAGACGCACGCGCGTCTCAGTCAGATGAGAGCCGGGCTGCTGGCCGATCGCCAGCGGTGACGTTCTGGCAATTCGCCAGCAAGAGGGAGCCCGGCTCCATCTGTATCTGTGTATTTCATTGAAAATGAAAGAAACCTAATCATTTTAAATGCAATATAAGTTGTAAAGTTTACATATGTATACTGTATATACAGTACAGTGCATTGAAAGTATATGAATTAAAGTGTGTGTTATACTTCTATGTCTTGAAACACATAGTATAGAATCCTTCCAGCATGTCTTTCATCTTACAAGAGATGAGATTTCTCACATCCTTAGTTTGGAGCTGGCGATTGTATTAGATTTGAAAACATCCAATTAGTCAACTATAAAATAAATTCATCTGTTTAGTGGTGAAAGGTTTCCAGTTGTAAGTATAGTAATAATTCAGATTGCTTCTTAAAAAACATTTACACATCCAGGTACTGAAACAAAGACTTTTTAGTGTAGCAATACCTTAAGCACAGCAGTCATGCATTCATTTTTAGTTTACTCTGGAAATGTAAAGTAGTGTCCTGGCATTTTAAAAGAAGTCAGTGTTTGTCATTACGTCATCATACAGTATGTATTGATTTGCTTTCTTTTAGCATTGCTAATAATCGAACAAATTGACATGTTCTATTGTATATATGAAGATGTATCCCTAGGGTACTTTTGGCACTCAAAGTCCTATTTAACACTTTTTTTCTGAAATTATCAATATTTTGGAGGCATTCATTTGTTATAGACATGTGTAGTACAGAACCTGTTACACTGGCAATTTTCTAAAGGGCTGGGTAACAGGGTTTTTGGTCTTTTACACTTGCGTACAAATGCAACATCCTGTACTAAGCAGTGCTGTGGCTCCTTCACCTTCTACCATAAGTAACAATACAAATGACTGTAGCATATTACAGTGGGTATCTGTATCAGATAGGTCTACAGTGTCAACAGTCAATAGGTCAACACCAAAAGGTCCACATGAGTTTTTCACTTTTAAATAAAATATTGGACTTTTTCATATCGGGTCACCCTTGTGTACTCCAATTGGCAACGGTACCCAAAGCTTGGAGAGCAAAGAGAGCCATGCGAGAGTACACCCTTAACTGGGGGCCACGTCGACAGCTGTCGACTTTAACAAAAAATTTAAGAAACACATGTCAACCTTTTTATGTGTCTAACTTTTTTATGTTGACCTTTTTCTTATGTTGACCTTTTGTCAATTTCAACCTTTTGTATATTGACCTTTTGCATGTCAACATTTTGTCAGTCAACATTTTGGTGTTGACCGACTGACTGACTACCTAGACACTGTAGACCTTTCCATTCACCCCCTGCAGTTTGCCGTAATAATTAAGTAGCCATCAAACTGACTGAAGAATATTACAGTTATATAATGGGATTCAGTATTGAATCCCGGCGGTCGGGATCCCGGCGTTCAGAATCCCGACGCCGGAATCCCGACAGCCGAAATGCCGACAAGGGGGGGACGTGGATCGCCCCCCCTTGCGGGCTCGCTGCGCTCGCCACGCAGCGGGCCCGGTGCCTCGCTACGCTCGGCACGCTATTTTATTCTCCCTCCAGGGGTGTCGTGGACACCCCAGGAGGGAGAAAGTGTCGGCATTTCGGCGGTCGGGATTCCGGCGTCGGGATTCTGAACGCCGGGATCCCGACCGCCGGGATCTTAACTGCATCCCATATAATGCTATAATAATTTATAGTTATACATTGTTGTCACAGTATTAAAAACTACATGTATGTATGACTAACTTCTAATTACCGGTATGTTGGACATTGCAAATTAATAATAACCTTTGGTCCCAGTTAGATTTTTCTGTTCCCTTCATTATCTTATCACGATTGGGTATTTACCACTTCTTTAACGATGAGAAGAGAGGTTCCCGTATTAAATAAACTTGCCACAAAAGCTATCACTAACTGTATAACTGTGTACCAGCTTATTATTTATGTTTTATTGCTGTATAGTTCAGCCTGTTCTCAACGAAATATCCAGTGTATGCTTTAGATCTCAGCTTAGGCCTATGTTACAGTATCTGCTTGGGTCCCTAAACTCTCATTCTCTGGGATTTTTCTTTCTTGTTTGATATCTTATTGCAGTTAGTTATATCTCTGGGATACAGTTTACTTTTTGATGTCATGTAACTGTCACTGATTGCTACATTTAAGATCCCTGGTCACAGTCATTTTAAAATGAATGGTAAAAGTCATTTTTGTTATTCTTACAGCAAATTGTGAATATAATCCATTTATTCCAGAATTTTCCCTACATATGCCGCTGTTAGATATACAGTATGCATGGACAAAATCTGTTATTTTTCTATTGATGCCAAAAGCTATTTATAGACATACTGTACAATCCAGCTCTACAATAAAATAGCTCAAATATATCATAAAATTATAAGGCAACATGATTCCAGTATAAATACATGCAAAAAGATACATATACTTTCCATTAGGTAAATATAATATTCATATTAAAGTTGACCTTTATATGTATGAGTACTGTAATGGACCATACACACGGGGTGATTTCAGGCCCATTTCTAAGAAGTCTGTCTAGATTGCTTAGAAATTAAGCATGGATTGCTCTGTGTGTGTTGCCCCTGGCAACAGAGATGCGCTGTCTCAAGTGTCAATATCGCTTGTCCAGATTTATACTGCTTGCAGCGACCTGCATGAGGAGCGGTAGCAGGTGGCATTACTGAACAGTATGGTAACCAACCTCGTTCAGTGTGATCAGCGGCATTGCCAATATAGTAAACTATATGCGGTGGTGGTGCCTCTAGTTATCTAATGTGTATGGGACTTTACACGTTAAAATTGTAGCAAATTCACTAAAACAATGCCACAGTCTATTTACATTTCTGGCATTAGTTTTTATCTAGATGAATTTGCTTTCCCATTAATGCTCAGCTACTACCTAAGGAGACATTCAGCAGCAATAAGTAATTACGCCAACAGTAAAAAAAAAATCCACGTTCCTGCTAAATATAAATAATAATATAAATATGTGTCCTCATACATGCATCCCCAATACTCCACACAGCATGAGTGCCCCAGGTCACATTCAACTCTGCTAGCAACAAGAATGCACCAGCAGACTGTGCTGATTCATTTGATATGCAACACTTGTATAAATACCTGTCCTCATAAATCTAGCTTCAATACACCACACAGTGTGAGATGAATTGTGGGAGCGATCGGTCAGGATATGAGTAACTGCAGTATGCTTGCGTTGTGTGTCTTTTTTGCCGAAAATATGTTGCATACCAGGAGATGGATTAGTTTAGAGCAGGGGTCCTGAAACTATTTTGCTCCAGGACCCCACCAGACAATACAACCAATAACAGGACCCCAGCAAGGTCCTGCAGAAGGTCATCACATCACATGTGTAGTCAGCAGACAGCACAGGCATGCCAGCATTGTGGAGGCACAACATGATGGGAGGAGTCTAAAATAACAGACAATTCTACATGTTTGGATCACTCACTGAGATCATCAGCCTGATGGTCAGCAACATGGAGTTGCGACCCGATGCTGATAAGGAGGTCGGGACCCACTTTGGGGTCAGGACCCACAGTTTGAGAACCGCTTGTTTAGAGAAAAGCTGCAGCTGCTACAATGTAGCACTTTGTGTACAGATTCATGAACTCAGCCACACACAAGTGTCACGTGAAAAAGATGACTGGTGCTAGAAGAGTCTCACAGCACCTGGTGTGCCAAGATGAAATGTTTAGAGTGACTGCAACAATGATGTATGAATATCTGTATCACAGCACACAAGCATTTCACCAGGTATGTGAGCTGAGCGATCTGTGTTGAGCAATGTTTTGCTAGGCAAAACACTGCAATCTAGCAGGATAGACAGTGCATGCAGTGATGACGACTTGCGGGACCGTGCATCGCCATCAATATAGGGCATACACATGTAGCGATCAGTGCTTCATTTCTAGGAGATCTAGTCAGATCTCTTAAAAATTGGGCTTTAATTGTCCCATGTATATGTCCCATAAGATGCATTTTTTCCGCAAAAGGAGGCAAGGGGCTAGCAGAGTCTCACGGGACCTAGCGTATCGATAGTGGCTGTTTGACACAACCGCAGCATCGATGTATGAGGTCACATCTCTGTGTATGTATGACTGTTTTTATATGACTGAGGCTTATACACATGCAGTATGGGTGTAAACTACATCCAACTTCTAACTCTGCATCAGTCCCATTGAGTGAAGCAAGCCATGGTGACTTTCAGAAAGCTCTGTAATAAATACTGTATACTTTTTTGTGATGAATAAAATCATTATTCTCATCGCTTATAATAATGACTGATTGTGTTTTTTTCACACCTTTATCAGTGTCAAAACTCTAAAGAGGAACCTAAAACATTAATTCCTTTCATCAAACAATTCAGGAATTTTCTTTATAAGGGGAACTCTTAGAACGTAGTAGATCAAAGACATCTGTGGGAAAGAAATTAAGGAAAGATCAAAGATAGTAATTCAGAAGTATAAAGCAGATAGTAGAAATGTTTATTAAGATCTTCAGTTTTGTAATGGCTGCATTACATTTTATACACTTGCAGAATATGGATTATTTATGAATGTAGATGTAACAGATTTCACTAAAGGTAAATGTAATGACACCTCTTGTGGTTCTTTGAATGCTTGTTTTTTATATCTTTTTTGCACCGCACCATACGTGCTATGGAAATAATTGGCTTGTCTAGCTTTCTGGATACACTGTGGAAGGCACAGCTGGGTGCCATTGGCCTTGAGCTGTATAATGATGACTAACTGAAAAAAAAAAAAAAGAAAGAACAAGCTTTGGAAATCTGTAAATACGGTAATGAATAATTGTCATTTTAATATGTTATTAAATAATACCTATAATTTGAATATTGTAGTGTATTTTTTTAAAACATATGTTTCTAATTTTGATGTGTACACATAAAGGGCTCATGCTTTACACTTTACTTTACATTACAAGTTGAGTATCCCTTATCCAAAATGCTGGCGACCAGAAGAATTTTGGATTCCGTATTTCAGAATATTTTTATATTTCAATGATGTATCTTGAGGTATCTTGCATTTATATTGTACAAACAGATCAAACACATGAAATACACACAAATATATTTTATTTGTGCATAATACAAGGTTTCAAAACATGAAACAAAGTTTGTGTACTATCTCAGGCACTGAATTTGAATGCCAAGCAATCATTTACATATCATATCCTCAGTAGTGCTGTTCCAGATGTCCCCAGTAGTGCTGTTCCAGATGTCCCCAGTAGTGATTTTAGCAAAAAAAAACATTTTTTTCACTTTCTGGAATGTATGGTTTTCGGAATAATTTGGATAACGGATATTTGTATAATGGATACTCAACCTGTCTCATAAAAAACCTACTGACATAAAATGCATTTACTAATAAAGATGCCATCTTCAGAGTTGCAAAATGGTAAAATTGATGCAGGTCCTCACCAGTAGTATATACCCCATATATCAGGAATACTTACAGTACAATAAGTTTTTAGTAGCATAATGTATATTTGCTATTTCATTTAAAAAAATAATGAAAATTGCTTGAATACAGAAGGTTTAATTGTTCTCATGTGAAAAAACTGACACTTAAAACAATTATAAAATATGCCACTATCATAAAAACATAGAGATAACGAACACTGACAATGCATTGCACATTGTAAATGATTAGTTTAAATAATTATCATGCAGTGTATGATAGCAAAATAATTACCCATTTATTTAGAAATGCTAACCTGCAAGAAAAGGTAATCTGCAACATGTGTTATATTAGCCATTATCTTTCAAATTGTGTACAGAAAGTACAGTATATGGGAATGCAAAAACTTTTTCTCTGACAGTAAATTTAATAGACCGTAGGGGGGGGAATAGGATGTGAGTGCGCAATCGCTACTGCTAAATAACAATTAACATGTGACACCTCTTTGGTAAAGAATAAAAATCTTTTATTAATTTGTGCAAAATAACACAACGTTGATCATCTGTAAGATACACTTAAAGAAATAAAATGGGAGTGTCTCCTAATACCGGTATACATGAACTAGACATACAAACATGAAACATAGAGAAATAATGAGAGAAAAAAATATATAAAATATGTAAAAAATCCACATATATTTTTATATTTTTTTATATTACATATTTTATATATTTTTTTCTCTCATTATTTCTCTATGTTTCATGTTTGTATGTCTAGTTCAAGTATACCGGTATTAGGAGACACTCCCATTTTATTTCTTTAAGTGTATCTTACAGATGATCAACGTTGTGTTATTTTGCACAAATTAATAAAAGATTTTTATTCTTTACCAAAGAGGTGTCACATGTTAATTGTTATTTAGCAGTAAGGATTGCGCACTCACATCCTATTCCCCCCCCTACGGTCTTTTCTACCAAGGTGCTATTGTAGTGCACCTCAGGATATTGGCCCTTATTCTGATCTCGGCGGTACGGCCCGCGTGCGGCCGTACCGCCGATGTTTTCACTCTGCACATGCGCAGAGGTCACTCTGCGCATGTGCAGGCGAAATCGCCGCACAAAAATTTTATACGCCGCAAAGGGGGCGTATAGGGGCGTGAGGGGCTTAATAGCCTCCTTTCCCTATGCATACGCCCCGCGTTTCATGGGCGTTCCCATGCAAACGCGGGGCGTATGCATGGTAATGAGGCTATGACGCCAGTGATGGGGGCGGAAAGCTGACATCGCCGGATGTCAGCTCTCCACCCCCATACAAGCTTTCACACGGACGATTGTCCGTGTGGTCTAAGCTTGCGTGAGCGGGTGGAGCGTGCGGCCCTGCCTTCGATGGTCGTCGACCATCGAATGCAGGGGGCAGCTCCCACCATGGTGGAGGCGTACGCCCCACCATTTTCATGCGGATCGCCAGCCGTCCGCGTACGGACGGCCGTGGCGATCCGTCGTGTAGGCGGGGATTGGTTTGTGCGGCCGGAGCAACGTATGCGGCTCCGGCCGCACAGATCAGAATAAGGGCCATTGTGCAGCAGCCCTTTCTACATACTGCAGGTACAGCGCAGTCTTATACTCTTCTATATATAGTAAATTTAATAGGCTGGCGCAGGCTACTATATTTGCCCATAAATTACTTTTAAATTATATATTTAGTCTCTGCCTGCCTACTTTTGTCAAATAAAATAAAATATAATGTATAAATTATAGAAGAAATATGTGGAGTCTCGCCCATTTTTTAACCATCTTTGGTAACTAGCAATAGGCTTTGCTAGCCTGCACTATGGAAACATAGATATGGAGTGCCTTCTGTACCAGAGGGTCATTGGGTACAGCATAATAAATGTGCCAAAAACAGCTTAAAATGTTGTCCTACACACACTATGAAAACCAAAATACGTAACACTTTAACAGAAAAACACTTGGAAAACCACAAGTGCTACCTTAGCCAGGCACCTGCAGACCCACACTGCAGGTCTCCCCTCTATGTTTCACCAAAGACTGCCAAAGACAAGTTTTGCTACCCCAAATTTAGGGAGTACTCCACTACAATTTAAAGGGATTTGTTTTTTGGAACCAGCATTAGGATCTGATACAGTCACTAGTTGGTAACATGTATGTTCCACTCAAGTTAGGATTCATGCATAATAGCCTTTGTAAGCATAACTGTAAGTAAGACTGTACATTTCTACTTAATAGACAACCCCTATGGTTAAGATCTGCGCTGATAATTGACTTGGGCCATCCGCTGGTATTTACGTACACTCTGCCATACCACTGCCACCTATACACACATTTTGCAAAGGAATACTCAATTAGCCAATCATGAGCAGTTTCCTAGTTCTGTTGACTGTCATCATCAGTGTGTGCTTGCATCAGTCTTCAGACACTCGCAACTGTCTGGCTTTGATAAGCATATGTTTTTCTCTGTATGGGTTTGCCTCATGTGAATAACCCTTTTACTATATTGGACCTACATTCCATAAGGAATTGAGGGGCAGAATTATTAAGCTCACTGAAGTGATAATGTGACTGGTACTTTATCAACGGCCAATCAGCTCGGAACTGTGAAGTTACAGGCTTGGTTTGAAAAATTACAGGTAGGAGCTGATTGGCCCATGATAAAAAACAGACACTTTATCACTTCACGTGTCACAACGGGTTGTTGTGGATCCACTGTAGGTGGTTGCTCTGATATGGATGGGAGAGGTGGAGAGAGAACTGCTGATCTGATATACTGTCTTCACATAAGAGAAGCGCTTTAGGAGTTTGACGGAACTTCCAACCAGAGGCGTGGAGTCTAACTGGATGGCGGTTTTCACCAGTGATTCCCGCAAGGGAATTTGGACTCCGCTGCATCCACCCAGCAGGTGGCCCTCTGACGGAAGCCTCCTTGGAGAGCTTTGGGCACTTGCAGAGACTGGAAGGTAGCGATGCCTTGAATGCACCATATGGCAGTTAGTGGCGTGCGAAGAATCAGATTCAGGAAACCCACTTAGAGGGGTGGCAAAACTCGGGATGAGCACTTAGCGGTGTAAGAGAACTCAGGTATAACGGAAACCAGGAGGCTAACTTGGCAGTTTAACAAACTCAGGAATAACGGAACTCAGGAGGCACACTTGGCAATATAACGGAAACTCAGAAGGCACACTTGGCAATATAATGGACTTGGGTATAATGGAAATCAGGAAGCACACTTGGCAAGGAAACGAGAATCAGGATGCACCCTCGGTGATGTACAGGTACACAGGTGCTAGACTGAGCTAGCAGTCAGGAACAAGCAGGGTAACGCTGCTGGCAGGCTGTCAGCTGGAGATTGACCTAAGCTAGAAGAAGCATCAGCCTTGTGGGATAGGCATGCACGCCTTTTATCCCTCCCAGGGGGTGAAATCACAGACCCAACCTCTAACAGAGGTTATATCAGGTCCTGCCCCCTAATCGAAAGTGCCACACACAAGATGGCGGCGCCCGTCTCGGTGAGTACGAGACCTGGCACAATGCCCGGCAGCCCCTTAGGAGCAGATTTAATACGCTCGGTGAAGTGATAATGTGTACTTTATCACCAGCCAATCAGCTCCTAACTGTGAAGTTACAGGCTTGGTTTAAAAAAATGACAGGTAGGAGCTGATTGGCCAGTGATAAAAACCAGACACTTTATCACTTCACTAAGCTTAGTAAATTAAGTTGAGTATGCAACTCCTGTACAACAGAAGAGTGATATACAGTAGTATTTTTAAAATGGATGGTTAGTCTGAATAAACTTTTCTTAAATACAATTTTCCTTTGGATACCAGTAGCCATACCTCACTTCTATTTGAACCTGCCTAATGATATGTTTGTTTTATTTTTTATTTTATTTGTCCAGAAACAAAACTACAATACAACTGGTAAGAACAGTTTCCACACAACAACATTTTACAAACAATGCTATTATAAGTTCCCAGTGAACAGTTCTAACTAAAAGACCACAATGATCAGCCATAACTAGAATAATATTCTATAAAACTTCAGATCCAATGTTCAGCATGCTATACGGTATCAGTACCAGTACCTGGCACAACATCTACAACAATGTTTTGCATACTATTTATTTCTATGACTAGCATGATATTTGCAGACAGTAAAACAAACTATTTGAATAAAAAAAATACTGCAATAATATATCTGAGATTGTCTTGTTTGCAGTTTATTTTTTGTTGCACTAGTCTATGGGATTATCATGGCCACATTTTAGGAAAGAAAATACAGGTCGAGTATCCCGTATCCGAATATCCGTTATCCGAATTATTCCGAAATACGGACATTCCAGAAAGTGAAAAAAAATTTTTTTTTTGCTAAAAACTCACTGGGGACATCTGTAACAGCATCACTGGTGACATGATATGTAACTGGCACTATATATGTACAAGAAAATGATTGCTTGGCATTCAAATTCAGTACTGAGATAGTACACACATTTTGTTTCACGTTTTGAAACCTTGTTTTTTGAACAAATAAAATATATTTGTGTGTATTTTATGTGGTAATAAAATATATTTGTGTGTATATTATGTGTTTATACAGCATATATATGGGTAACAGGACGGCACTCCTTAGGGTATGGGTTTCGTCTGTGCCAGGTCTGTAGATAGGAAATGCAGTACACTTACCCCCCCGCAGAAGGATGAAGACCAGCACTCAGACGTTTGTAGGTGAAAAAAATCAATGAAGTTTATTCCATGTGCAGTACAAGCAACACGGGCTGTCCCGACAGCCGTTTCAACTGGGCATCAGCCAGTTGTCATCAGGGGAACAGAAACACACAGCAGCCCCAGTTTAAATAGGGTGAAATTGCGCCAAAAGTAATGCAAATTGAGGCTCTTTGACCTCACTTGCTAAGCTCTGACATCAGCAAGTGCCCCGTCAGTTGGAGGGGGCGGGTGGCGGTGGAGTGAGTGACAGCGGGATTCCCCGTGACGCGAGCCTGTAGAGGACTCGCTACGGTGATCCCGCTGTCAGCTGTGTGCGCAGCGTTGCTAGGGGAACAGGACGCTAGACCAGTGGCAGTGTCCGTGCGGGGAGGAGAACGATGTGTGTGGAAGCCAGGGGTGGAAGAACTAGCGGCTTCCATGCAGTCTAGTAGCCGGGGCATGGTTGATGCCTGTCAGAGCAGCACAAGTGTACATAACTCTTAGCAGTATAACAGACATAGCGGGGATGATTTGAGGTATACATAGTGTCAATGGAAATGACAGTAATCATTGCCGCTCTGAGCGGCATAGCATTCCGCCGCTGGAAATGGTCTGTAATGCGGCGACACACGGCGGTGTCGACCAATATGGTGAAGGGTGTTAGTACAAGTGAATTCTGATGACAGACAGAGTGTAGGAACAGGGGAAAGAGAGTTAGAATGCTGACCGTAATGGAAATTCTTTAACAGTGTTGGTACTAATAAACGTAATGCGTACTGGATGAAACAAGCCAATTAAACCAATTACAGTGTGTTAAACGGAAGAAATAAGCACACAGCGGTGCCAGTAGGTAATAAAGCATCATGTCGTACATATCAACAGACTAAACCCACACTGTAGGGCAAGAAGTAAATGTCAACCAAGTAGAAAAGGAAAGTACATAGGTAGTGTGGACACACGGCGGTGTCGACAGTAAATACAGACACACGGCGGTGTCAATGTAGGCGGCAGAGAAGTAGACACTCGGCGGTGTCAACATCTCCACAATCAGCACATACATGTTAAGCACTGTCAATAAGAGTCCAAAACTCAGCATACAATCCGAAAGTCACGAGTGGATAGGGTAAAGTTCAACCGGCTAGCTGGACAGAGGGAAGAAATGTGTGAAATAGACATCAGATAAAACAACCCATTTTAAAGTCCTCGTTGAGTCCATTTGGGGCCATTGAGTTGAGTCTAAAAATCCATTGAAGTTCTCTTTGGAGGAGAAGTTTATCCCTATCCCCCCCTCTTCTGGGGGGTGGGATATGGTCGATGATGGCACATCTCAGTTGAGTGACTGTATGGGTCTTGGAAAGGAAGTGCCTAGCCACTGGGAGGTTCTTTAGGTCATTTAGTGCATCTTTTGTTGAAAAGCTTTTTTTAATAGAGGATCGGTGTTGGCTTAACCTTTCTTTAAGCATTCTGGTAGTTTTACCGATGTAAAGCAGATTGCAGGGGCATTTGAGGGCATAGATGACATATCTGCTATTGCAATCCAGACGATATTTGATGGAGTATGATAAATTGTCCTGTGGATTGACAAATTTGTCACCCGTAATGAGGAATTGGCAGTTGGAGCAGCCTGTACATTTGAAAGTCCCCTTCTTCTTGCTGAGCCAGTGGATTTTACTGGCTGGTGCAGGTCCAGGGGCTGTTTTAACAAGAAGATCACGGAGATTGGGTCCCCTTCTATAAGCAAATCTCGGCGGTGCGGTAAGTTCCTTGGAAAGAATGGGATCACTGGAGATCAGGTGCCAGTGTTCAGTGAGCTTCTGTCGGA
This sequence comes from Crinia signifera, assembly GCF_055691185.1. Classification (NCBI taxonomy): domain Eukaryota; kingdom Metazoa; phylum Chordata; class Amphibia; order Anura; family Myobatrachidae; genus Crinia; species Crinia signifera. Next base: position 203,679,521 of record NC_139219.1, read on the forward strand.
TATGATTGGATGCCACCGTGTAGGTACTACAGAAGTTCATGGTTTTGGATGTAGTAGTTGGTGTAGGTGTCTTGGTACACAGAAGATCCTGCCTATTCAAGCCTTCCACCCTGAGGATAGCTTCATTAACCTCTTGTTAACAAGAGGTTAATGAAGCTATCCTCAGGGTGGAAGGCTTGAATAGGCAGGATCTTCTGTGTACCAAGACACCTACACCAACTACTACATCCAAAACCATGAACTTCTGTAGTACCTACACGGTGGCATCCAATCATATCCGACAGAAGCTCACTGAACACTGGCACCTGATCTCCAGTGATCCAATTCTTTCCAAGGAACTTACCGCACCGCCGAGATTTGCTTATAGAAGGGGACCCAATCTCCGTGATCTTCTTGTTAAAACAGCCCCTGGACCTGCACCAGCCAGTAAAATCCACTGGCTCAGCAAGAAGAAGGGGACTTTCAAATGTACAGGCTGCTCCAACTGCCAATTCCTCATTACGGGTGACAAATTTGTCAATCCACAGGACAATTTATCATACTCCATCAAATATCGTCTGGATTGCAATAGCAGATATGTCATCTATGCCCTCAAATGCCCCTGCAATCTGCTTTACATCGGTAAAACTACCAGAATGCTTAAAGAAAGGTTAAGCCAACACCGATCCTCTATTAAAAAAAGCTTTTCAACAAAAGATGCACTAAATGACCTAAAGAACCTCCCAGTGGCTAGGCACTTCCTTTCCAAGACCCATACAGTCACTCAACTGAGATGTGCCATCATCGACCATATCCCACCCCCCAGAAGAGGGGGGGATAGGGATAAACTTCTCCTCCAAAGAGAACTTCAATGGATTTTTAGACTCAACTCAATGGCCCCAAATGGACTCAACGAGGACTTTAAAATGGGTTGTTTTATCTGATGTCTATTTCACACATTTCTTCCCTCTGTCCAGCTAGCCGGTTGAACTTTACCCTATCCACTCGTGACTTTCGGATTGTATGCTGAGTTTTGGACTCTTATTGACAGTGCTTAACATGTATGTGCTGATTGTGGAGATGTTGACACCGCCGAGTGTCTACTTCTCTGCCGCCTACATTGACACCGCCGTGTGTCTGTATTTACTGTCGACACCGCCGTGTGTCCACACTACCTATGTACTTTCCTTTTCTACTTGGTTGACATTTACTTCTTGCCCTACAGTGTGGGTTTAGTCTGTTGATATGTACGACATGATGCTTTATTACCTACTGGCACCGCTGTGTGCTTATTTCTTCCGTTTAACACACTGTAATTGGTTTAATTGGCTTGTTTCATCCAGTACGCATTACGTTTATTAGTACCAACACTGTTAAAGAATTTCCATTACGGTCAGCATTCTAACTCTCTTTCCCCTGTTCCTACACTCTGTCTGTCATCAGAATTCACTTGTACTAACACCCTTCACCATATTGGTCGACACCGCCGTGTGTCGCCGCATTACAGACCATTTCCAGCGGCGGAATGCTATGCCGCTCAGAGCGGCAATGATTACTGTCATTTCCATTGACACTATGTATACCTCAAATCATCCCCGCTATGTCTGTTATACTGCTAAGAGTTATGTACACTTGTGCTGCTCTGACAGGCATCAACCATGCCCCGGCTACTAGACTGCATGGAAGCCGCTAGTTCTTCCACCCCTGGCTTCCACACACATCGTTCTCCTCCCCGCACGGACACTGCCACTGGTCTAGCGTCCTGTTCCCCTAGCAACGCTGCGCACACAGCTGACAGCGGGATCACCGTAGCGAGTCCTCTACAGGCTCGCGTCACGGGGAATCCCGCTGTCACTCACTCCACCGCCACCCGCCCCCTCCAACTGACGGGGCACTTGCTGATGTCAGAGCTTAGCAAGTGAGGTCAAAGAGCCTCAATTTGCATTACTTTTGGCGCAATTTCACCCTATTTAAACTGGGGCTGCTGTGTGTTTCTGTTCCCCTGATGACAACTGGCTGATGCCCAGTTGAAACGGCTGTCGGGACAGCCCGTGTTGCTTGTACTGCACATGGAATAAACTTCATTGATTTTTTTCACCTACAAACGTCTGAGTGCTGGTCTTCATCCTTCTGCGGGGGGGTAAGTGTACTGCATTTCCTATCTACAGACCTGGCACAGACGAAACCCATACCCTAAGGAGTGCCGTCCTGTTACCCATATATCTGCATTTCCTATCTGGACAGAGCACCCTCAACAGTTGCTACAAATACGTAACTAGCAAGCCCGTGTAGCTTGCAAGAGTTAACACAATTGACTTTTAAAAACTCACTTCCTTTCACCTAAACGGGACGCTTTTTTTCTTTTGGTCATTTTTGTGTATGCACCCATGTCTCAGACCAGTGGCAGAGAGACTGCATCCACTTTGCAGTTTAATGCCACTGATGTAGAGCGCATCCTATTTTCAGACACCGATGACTTAGCCTTTGACAGGGATACACCAGAGGAGACATATTTTGACTTACTCAAACTTAAAAAAAGAGAAGTAGAACTACAACTTCACGGCCAGACACTTTCTCAATATTACAAAGAATCCCTCATCCTGAGAGGTTTCAGGCTGCACAACCAACCTACCCTTGGTAGGCACAACAACGAATTCTGCATCAAATGGTGCAATGTGTTAAACAAGTGCTCCCAAGATCTTATGCTCCTGGTGATTGAGCAAACTTCTGCAGACCTCCTCCTGATTAAAACTGACATCGCGGAACTCCAGCAGACTGAACCATACCAGGCTATTCGTGACCCTGCCAGTGAACTTGGCACAAAACTTGATAAAGAGATTGAGAAATTCAAAGAGAATTTGCTCAAATTCAAAAAAAGCAAGTATAAAACAGTCAAACTTGACTACAAAGAAAACAGGGTGTACCCGTGGTTCTCACGAATTGAGCTTAGGCGCTTTCGCCCGCAACAAAGACGAGGCCCGGGACGACGTCCACCTGCTCAGTATACAGACGTGGAGAGCAGATCGCATACCTCCACCAGCGACTCAGAAGCAGCGGCATCCAACACACAGGATACCAGATATTTGGCCAGAGGAGAACGCATTCGCAGACCGCCAAAAAACCCGCTTTACCCACCCGTAGAGGTGGGAGAAAAAATAACAAAAAAGAAAACAACAAAGTAAACATGGGCACAGTTGTCTTCAATCTCTCCGAACACCAACTTACCCCAGCAGAATTATCTCTGCTCAATAAAGGCCTTTCGTTTGTTCCTACCCTTACCCAGGACTTATTCAAATGGCAAGTGGATATGTACCACTTGGGTAGACAGCTCAGACTCCGGGACCACTTTCTGCGACAACCTGCCCCAATACCAGCCTTAACCACTGTTGTGCCTCAACCGACAAAACTGAAATGCAAAAGTACATTTGACCCCCCCACCGCTAATCCTTCAATCACTACCTTCACCAGGGTGTTGAAAAGGGACACTAATCCCTTTATTAAATCTCAAAAGATCTCATACCACAACATCACTAGAGAGGAGAGAGCGGCAATCAAATCCCTGACAAATGATACCAAATTGGTCATAAGACCAGCGGACAAAGGTGGCGGCATCGTCCTTCTGAATCGGACCTACTACACTGCGGAAGCCATGTCACAACTGGCGGACACCGCATGCTATGAAACACTGGACTTTGATCCTACATGGCAATTCAAAAAAGTAATTGACCAAATTATCCAAATTGGAATCAACAATGCCTTTATCAATAAGGACACGGCAGATTTCCTATGCCAAACACATCCTAAGATCCCATTTCTTTATACGTTGCCCAAAGTGCATAAGTCCCTTGTATCCCCCCCTGGTAGACCGATCATCTCGGCAATGGGCTCTCTATGCCAGCCTATCTCCCAGCTGGTGGATTTCTATCTTCAACCCGTGGTGAAACAAATCCCTACGTTTATCTCTGACACCAGTGACTTCCTGAGGAAAATGGAGCATTTGAAAGCAATACCGGCAGGGACACTGCTAGTTACGCTAGACGTTTCTAGCTTGTACACAAATATACCTCACACCCTGGGACTGGATTCTTGCCGGGCAATGCTAACTAACAATCCTGACTACACTGGTCCTCCTGTGGAATATTTTCTGGTGCTTATTGAGACAATACTGACCAAGAATTACTTTCTTTTTGAAAATTGCTTCTATTTGCAGAAGCAGGGCACTGCGATGGGGTCTAACATGGCCCCATCGTATGCCAATATCGTCATGTCGGTATATGAGACCAAACACATCATGGATAATGAGACCTTCAAGGACTGCATACTGTTCTTTGTACGGTATATTGATGATTTATTCATACTTTGGTCTGGTGGTGAATCCAAACTCATGGACTTCTTTAACTATCTAAATGCACTCCCCAGTACCATCAAGTTCACAATGAACTTTAGTGACAAGTTCATTAACTTTCTAGACGTCACCATTACCATCAAGGGATCAAGCATGGAAACTGCCATTTACTCAAAAGAATCTGACAAAAATACCCTCCTGCATGCAAGCAGCTTCCATCCTGCACCCCTGAAAAGGGGCCTCCCCTTTTCCCAACTTCTCAGGACAAGACGAATCACATCTGACCCCACCGAATGCAAAAAAGCACTACTTACCATGGGGGACAGATTCCTTGAGAGAGGCTACAGCCAACAAGAGGTTAATGAAGCTATCCTCAGGGTGGAAGGCTTGAATAGGCAGGATCTTCTGTGTACCAAGACACCTACACCAACTACTACATCCAAAACCATGAACTTCTGTAGTACCTACACGGTGGCATCCAATCATATCCGACAGAAGCTCACTGAACACTGGCACCTGATCTCCAGTGATCCCATTCTTTCCAAGGAACTTACCGCACCGCCGAGATTTGCTTATAGAAGGGGACCCAATCTCCGTGATCTTCTTGTTAAAACAGCCCCTGGACCTGCACCAGCCAGTAAAATCCACTGGCTCAGCAAGAAGAAGGGGACTTTCAAATGTACAGGCTGCTCCAACTGCCAATTCCTCATTACGGGTGACAAATTTGTCAATCCACAGGACAATTTATCATACTCCATCAAATATCGTCTGGATTGCAATAGCAGATATGTCATCTATGCCCTCAAATGCCCCTGCAATCTGCTTTACATCGGTAAAACTACCAGAATGCTTAAAGAAAGGTTAAGCCAACACCGATCCTCTATTAAAAAAAGCTTTTCAACAAAAGATGCACTAAATGACCTAAAGAACCTCCCAGTGGCTAGGCACTTCCTTTCCAAGACCCATACAGTCACTCAACTGAGATGTGCCATCATCGACCATATCCCACCCCCCAGAAGAGGGGGGGATAGGGATAAACTTCTCCTCCAAAGAGAACTTCAATGGATTTTTAGACTCAACTCAATGGCCCCAAATGGACTCAACGAGGACTTTAAAATGGGTTGTTTTATCTGATGTCTATTTCACACATTTCTTCCCTCTGTCCAGCTAGCTGGTTGAACTTTACCCTATCCACTCGTGACTTTCGGATTGTATGCTGAGTTTTGGACTCTTATTGACAGTGCTTAACATGTATGTGCTGATTGTGGAGATGTTGACACCGCCGAGTGTCTACTTCTCTGCCGCCTACATTGACACCGCCGTGTGTCTGTATTTACTGTCGACACCGCCGTGTGTCCACACTACCTATGTACTTTCCTTTTCTACTTGGTTGACATTTACTTCTTGCCCTACAGTGTGGGTTTAGTCTGTTGATATGTACGACATGATGCTTTATTACCTACTGGCACCGCTGTGTGCTTATTTCTTCCGTTTAACACACTGTAATTGGTTTAATTGGCTTGTTTCATCCAGTACACATTACGTTTATTAGTACCAACACTGTTAAAGAATTTCCATTACGGTCAGCATTCTAACTCTCTTTCCCCTGTTCCTACACTCTGTCTGTCATCAGAATTCACTTGTACTAACACCCTTCACCATATTGGTCGACACCGCCGTGTGTCGCCGCATTACAGACCATTTCCAGCGGCGGAATGCTATGCCGCTCAGAGCGGCAATGATTACTGTCATTTCCATTGACACTATGTATACCTCAAATCATCCCCGCTATGTCTGTTATACTGCTAAGAGTTATGTACACTTGTGCTGCTCTGACAGGCATCAACCATGCCCCGGCTACTAGACTGCATGGAAGCCGCTAGTTCTTCCACCCCTGGCTTCCACACACATCGTTCTCCTCCCCGCACGGACACTGCCACTGGTCTAGCGTCCTGTTCCCCTAGCAACACTGCGCACACAGCTGACAGCGGGATCACCGTAGCGAGTCCTCTACAGGCTCGCGTCACGGGGAATCCCGCTGTCACTCACTCCACCGCCACCCGCCCCCTCCAACTGACGGGGCACTTGCTGATGTCAGAGCTTAGCAAGTGAGGTCAAAGAGCCTCAATTTGCATTACTTTTGGCGCAATTTCACCCTATTTAAACTGGGGCTGCTGTGTGTTTCTGTTCCCCTGATGACAACTGGCTGATGCCCAGTTGAAACGGCTGTCGGGACAGCCCGTGTTGCTTGTACTGCACATGGAATAAACTTCATTGATTTTTTTCACCTACAAACGTCTGAGTGCTGGTCTTCATCCTTCTGCGGGGGGGTAAGTGTACTGTTTATACAGCATAAATGCAAGATACTTCAAAATACATCATTGAAATATTAAAATATTCCGAAATACGGAATAATCCGTTATCCAAAATTCTCCTGGTCCCGAGCATTTTGGATATGGGATACTCAACCTGTACTAATTATATATTTTATTTGTTTATCAAAACTATGTGCATTAATTTACAGTGTATATTATAATGGAAGATTATGAAATATAAGAGATAATATTTGATTTTACTAGTTGCATTAATATTTATTAATGGATGGTTTTTAGGGTATATGTATATATATATATATATATATGGAAAAGAAGGGGGGCGAGAAACAGTGCTCTCTAGTGTGATATCTGGGTCACCAAGTTTTAGGTGAACAAATTATTAAGCGTACCGTGAGGATAGTAATATAGTGCTCATCAAATATGTGATGTTTAGGAACTCCTGTCTTTGGGATTACCAGGATGTTTGCCCGGAAAACAATTCAGCCTCTCAGATTGTTTTCTGAATTGTTTTCCGGGCAAACATCCTGGTAATCCCAAAGACAGGAGTTCCTAAACATCACATATTTGATGAGCACTATATTACTATCCTCACGGTACGCTTAATAATTTGTTCACCTAAAACTTGGTGACCCAGATATCACACTAGAGAGCGCTGTTTCTCGCCCCCCTTCTTTTCCAGTTCACATTTGAGACGTCACAACAAACGTTTCACGGAGAAACCTAGCAGCCACCTGTACACAGGACTGTGGTATTCGAAGAAGATACTTCGCTAGAAATCCTTACCGGACTATTATAAATCAGAACATTCTGGGTAGACGCGCTATACAGTACCCCCCCTTTTCTATATATATATATATATATATATATATATATATATATACATAGTATTGTACACTGACACTATTTACAATTACTCAATACTTTTATTGTGTCACAGTGGAAAAAAATAAGGATAAGCGCTACTAGTATAGTCTCAGAAAAACTGAGTCAGTCCATGTAATAGGCTCATTTATCTTGTTATTGCCACATTTTTGGGGATGTTAGTAGTTTGGAGATTCCCATAGAGAGTTTAAAATCAGCAGCAATTATTTCCTACAGCCAGTATTCTGGTAACAGCTGAGAAATAGTAATTGAGCATATATCTTTCTCTATGACACTGTACAGTGCTAATTATATGTCATATGCTCCCATGCCAGTAATTGTTATCATTATTCTGAGAAGTGGACAGACTACTGTGGACAAATGGATGATGAAGTTGAACAAATTAATGTTTTGTAGCTGACCAGACATTACAGGCAGACATGTTTCTGCAATCATATCACAGTTCTGTTTGTCTATTTATTCCAATGTGAATCTAGAATTGTGCATCAAGTAAAATAACCTGAACATGTGGTTAGTATTAGATATCATTTAAAGACTACAAGGGAGATGTATCAAAGCTTCTAAAGAATAGAAAAATAGACAAGTGAAGAAGTTGCCGATACCACCCAATCAAATTATACCTATCAGGTTATAGATTGTACTTGACAAATGCTGGCTAGAATCTGATAGGTTACTATGGGAAACTTGCCCACTTGTATTAGGTTTTTTTGTGACATGTTATTAGTTCAATGATGCTCAAATGTAATCCATCTGCCAAGTCATTTGAGTGCATGCAGATTTCAATAGACTTACTGTAAAATGCAATGTTCACTTTGTACATAAAATACTTTTTGTGCATGAGGGATCTTAATAAACACCCACTGTAAACCCTAATTTAGAAACTATTCCACTAATATTGTTTTGCACCATGAAACTAATATTTTCGGCATGCTGTATAACCTCCTAGGTGTTTTTTTACACTGCATTTCATTATTCTCCTCATTGTGACAAAAATCAAAATCCAGAACTTCGATTGTTACAAATCTGGGCAATCTTCCTGGGTATACAGATGGATAAGAATATGTAGACAGCAACATAGAGCAATAGAGCCAAATGCTCATAAAATGCTGAATTCCTCAGAAACCCTTTGAAAACATTTTACCATGTATATCAAGCTGCAGCACAAATACATTTGTTTTCCCAGACGCAAATCTGTGCTATTACCATTCCTACAGCCATATGGGCACATTTAACTACTTTCTAAGGATGTGTTCCAGTGTGCATTATCTACTGGTAAAATGTCACACACACTATAAAAATGCTAGACAAAACACTCAACAGATTTAAACATCACAAAATGTGCTCCAGCAATACCCAATAGAAAACATTATAAGACATAAGAACAAACTAATTAGTTTCACAAGCATATCAGCCAGGATGTGAAAAGGCGTCAAGGGATAAATAACTCTATATTCTTAGGCTGATGAAATTTAACAGATGTAATCCAGGCAGTGAACTACAGTACAGTACTGAGGACAGTTGTAAAAAAACGAAATTTCTTTGGGCTTTGGAAGGGTTTGGCTGCTGGGTAAGATCATGTGTAATTATTTGAAATAATCCCTGACTTTAATAAATGGTTTTAGGTGAATTAATATAAAAAAAAAAAAAACATTTTAAATTCTCCCCTCACAATGCAAACTTGCTGTAACATATACTTCACACATTTGTTAAAATTTAAATGGATTCATTTCCCATACAAATAATTCTAAGAATTAATTATAATTACTCAATTAACAACGAAAATTAAGATCTAAATTTGACAAAACCACTCTGGAAAGCACTGATACTGTATTATGTTATTCCATACTGAAAACCTATTTATAATATGGTGTGTGCAACTCTCTCATAATCTTTTAAAGTGTACTTTACAGTACAGCTTTAGTAATCTTCCTAAAGTTCCATTAAATGGAAGCGATAGGGGGAAATTTACTAAGATGGGAATTTAGACTGCACATGTGATGTTGCTATTGGCAACCAAACAGATCATGTCTACTATCTTCTAGAGGCTGCTAAATAAATAAGTATATTCTGATTGGTTGCCCATAGCAACACAACATGTGAAGTCTTATTCCCATTTTAGTAAATTTCCTCCATAGTCTCCTATTCCAGTAGGTACATTGGGATGGTATATACTCTGTAATTACTCTGTAATTACATTTAACCCAATTTAGCAACAGAAAACTTCATACTGTAGTAGGTGAGAGTTTATTTTGTCACAGATACAATGTTAAAAACTCAAATATAAAAACAAATTTCATCAAGCATTTCATATAATTCCACACCTAGAAAAGGTGGATTCCTTTAATAGACCACTGTGTTCTTCAAGGTAGGAGCTCCAAATTCACAGGCTGGCATCAAGTCAGTAAACAATTATCACAAAACTGGCTTTGATGATATGTCAACTTCCTCAGAAGTATGGTGAATGTGGGCACATTATAAAAAAACCTGTGTTCACTCCAACCAATCAAACAGTAAATATTAAATTGATTGAGGTCCCCTGTTACCTCTCTTCTAAGTGGACAGTATATTGTTTTTTTTTTTTAAAGTAACTTATGAATTCAATAGTACAGTATACCTTTATATATAGGCATTTATACTGTATATAGACTATCTTGCTATTTATTAGGCATGGGGTTCTCAAACTGTGGGTCCTGACCCCAAAGTGGGTCCCGACATTCTCATCATGGGGTCGCAACTCCATGTTGCTGACCATCAGGCTGATGACTTTTCTAATCTCAGTCAGTGATTCAAGGAGTCTGAAAAATCTGTTGAGTTGTCTGTTATTTTAGACTCCTCCCATCATTTTGTGCCTCCACAATGCTGCCATGTATGTGCTGTCTGCTGACTACACATGTGATGTGATGACCTTCTGTAGTAACTTGCTGGGGTCCTGTAATTATTTCTATTGTCTGATGGGGTCCCAGAGCAAATAAGTTGGAGGACCCCTGTATTAGGCCAATGAAATTATTTAGTGCTAAAGTAGTTAGCCTAACTTGGCATCCTAAACATTACTAAAATCTAGTGCTAGTGCTTCTGGGATTGACATACATGAATAAAAAAATACATTTAGCCCCTAGGTACTCCTTGTAGGGTGTACACATACTTTCCCACCTACTTTATTGTAAATAAGGAAACTGTAATATTGGATGTGATCATGTGATTTTTAAGACATCACCTCCCTTATTACTGGAAGAAAGCTACCCACCTTGCTACACCACTGCTTTACACATATACCCTCTGTGTCATATAACCATGGTCTTGGCACTCCCTAAACTAAATACTGGCACTGTTCCAGCTTCACAAATATGACACTTCGAGCTTGTTTGCTGAAACATTACTTACGTAAAGAAATTATTATTCTAACAAGTCCAGCTAAAAACAATATCTACTGTATTAACATTGCACTGACATTTGACTAGTGTTATATTAATACTGTGTTATCTTTAATATCCTATAATAGTGGTTCCCAAACTGTGTGCCGTGGCACCCTGGGGTGCCTTGGATGAGTTGCAAGGGTGCCAAGGTTGGTGGTCCATGACCAATTCAGATTTTTTTTTTAGACTATTGTAATAGGCAAATTGAGGACTAACAGAAGTGAATTCTGTACATTACCACATAAATGATCCTAAGGATGAGATAAAACACAATTTACTTAATTTAATATATTATATATATTAAATATATATATATATATATATATTTTTTTTTTTTTCTGATTTTATCAATGAAAAACATATGGCCTAGGGACACCGTGAATACATTTTTAATACTCGGGGGTGCCGCGATTTTAAAAAGTTTGGGAACCACGGTCCTATACTGGATTAAAAAGCATGTTTTTGTAACAAGATTTTTAATAACCGTAGTATGAGTCCCCTTTCAATTAGCGATTTACTCATCAAATCATATGACAGTTGTTGACAGTTGATAGCCAATAAGATCCTGCTTTGAAATCAGAGTAAATCAGAGCCTTCATATCTCTACTTTCAATCTTAATGTTTACAAATACATATATAGCATACAAATATAATACAGGTTGAGTATCCCTTATCCGAAATGCTCGGGACCACACGCATTTCCGATAAGGGATTTTTCCGGTGTTTGGAAGATTTTTTTTTTAACATACTTACTGTACCTGGTCTCCTGGTGGTGCCCCGATGGTCCCCCAGCATCCTTGGCGGCCTTCAGGATCTTCTTCAGTGGTCCCAGGGATGCATTGCATGAGTTTGCAGGCGTGCCGGTGATGTAACCCGCACGCCCGCGCACTCGTGCAATGCACCCCTGGGACTGGAGATGCAGCTGAAGAGGATCCTGAAGCCCGCCATGGACGCTGGGGGACGTAGTACGGTAAGTATGAAAAAAGGGGCAGGGAAAAAAAACAGAAACAAAATATTCTGAAAAACCACGGTTTTTGGACTGATTCGTTTTTTTGGATATACAGATACAGGGTACTCAACCTGTAATACAGTTATAACAATAAAAATGTAACAAAACAATATTTGAAATACAGCTGAATATTTTATGCAAAATACAATTATATTAACAGTGATCATAGCAACCTTGGGATGGTATAGCAGGATGAAAACATAAGACGTGTTTTTTCAATACATAAAACAATCAATTTGAATCACGAGATTACTAATTACTGGTCAACCAGGAAATAATTCTCATTACTATTGAACATAAAATGTAAATTGTATTCATAAATATTGAGGGCTAACCAACCTGTTTTTTTCTTTGCTAGTTCCTTATAATTAACTTTTTTATTATTTACATTCTTTGTATAAGAGCTACTACAATATGAAATAATTAAAGATAATAAGATAAGACCTCACACTTTATTAAAGGATGCTGTACCACCTCACTGTTGTGTAGCTTTGCCTACATCACTGCCGGACCATATTGTTATGGCATCGGCATCCATTAAACAAAGATTTTATAGTTTCCATTATAGAAAATAGAAATAAAGGATTGCAGGATGAAAAATCCTGATGCATGCTAGTACGGTATACGGTCGACAGTCATTAGGTCGACACCGTTGGGTCAAGGTCGACAGAGTTCTAGGTTGATATGGATGAAGATCGACAGGTGTCTAGGTCAACATGGGACAAGGTCAACATGGTTTTAGGTTGACAAATGCGTTAGGTCGACATGGGTTAGGTTGACAGGTTGCGAGGTCGAAATGTTTTTTTCACTGTTTTTTGAAAAGAATAAGGCTACTACTTAAGTAATGATTTGGTCAAAAATGTATTATAGTTACGGGGAAGCTGAGAATCCCTGATAGAACCAATACTTTTCATTCAGAAAAACAACATAGACAATTGGTATGTGGCTTTAGATTGTATGCCAATCTTTTTTTGACAGTCTGCCTATTCCCAGAAGTATGGAATTTTTTTGAAACTTTGGCCCACAATTAGGCAGGGTAGTTATTCTATGAAGAATACAGATCAATTATCATTAATTGTAGTACTGAAATAAACACAGGTTGAGTATCCCTTATCCAAATATCTCCGAAAACCATAGTCTCTAAAATGTACTTTTTTTTGCTAAAAACCTACTGGCTACATCTGTAACTGGCACTACTGTGGAAATAACATGTAACTGGCACTAAATATGTGCAAGGACATGATTGCTTGGTATTCAAATTCAGTGTCTGAGATAGTACACAAACTTTGTTTCATGTTTTAAAACCTTGTTTCATGCACAAATAAAATATATTTGTGTGTTTTTCATGTGTTTGATGTGCTTATACAACATAAATGCAAGATACCTGATACCATCACTGAAATATAAAAATATTCCAAAATATGGAATAATCCATTATCCAAAATTCTTCTGGTCTCAAGCATTTTGGATAAGGGATACTCAACCTGTACTTCCTTTTCATTACTCGTTATTTCAGAACAAAGCATAGGCAGTCAGTGATTATAGGAAGTTATTTTTATGTTTTTATAATATCTTTCTATAATAGAAAGGCAGTAAACCCCAGTATGGCTTGGGTTATAAAGACATACTTGGTTTGCCATTATTATGCAATCACTTGCCCACTTTGTAAACTATTGGTGAGTGTTTTCAAGCCTCTAATCCAGTGGTTCCCAAACTGTGCGCCGTGGCTCCCTGGGGTGCCTCGGGACACATGCAGGGGTGCCTTGGGTTGATGGTCCAGGACCAACTCAAAGTATTAATGGCTAATTATTTATGAGCAAAACCAGTGCTGGTGGCTGCCAATCATAAAATGTGTACAAACAGAAGCAAATCCTGCCCTTCACCACCTAACTGACCCTAAGAATTGCATATAAACCCTATCTAATTAAAAATAAATCAGTCTAGGGGTGCCGCGAAAAAATTCTGAAACTCTAGGGTGCCGTGATTAAAAAAAGATTGGGAACCCCTGCTCTAATCACTTGGCTTCATAAAATGCATTTTTGGGGTTTTTAATGATTAGTGTATAAATCTGTACTCCTACATCTAGCCTCAATATGCCATGCATGGTAAGATGCCTGGCGTGAGTGGTCGCTAGGTTCCGTGCATCTCTACTAGCACTATGCGTGTTTCTTTTCCAAAATGCGTCCTAGTGATGTGACTAGAATGTAGCAGGAGACTGTGCTGATCAATTTGATATTTGGCACTTGTATATATGTATGCAACTGAGTCTTTGAATTTGTAAATGAAGTGGATATACAGGCACAGACAGACACATTTATACAAATGTCGCATATTAAATATATCAGCATCATCTCTCACCATGCTGGGACTAGACACATTTTTGCCCAATAAATATGTCAGATGCTAGCAGAGTTGTAAGGGACCTGGTGGCTCAATTGCAATGCATCTCATGCTGCATGGTGTATTGAGACTTGATGTTTGAGGTCAGATCTGTATTTATTGTTGTCTTCACCTTTTCTACTCTAAATAATTGTATTCTTTGTATGTGAACACTTCATCCCTGTGATCCTTTTTCCTTTCTGGTATACTAGAATACATTTTTGGTTGTGGATAATATTGTTATTGATTCATTTTCATGAGACACTTGTATATCTGTATGTGACTGAGTCTGTATTTAAAAGTCAATAGAACTTTGCAACAGCTGCATATACTACACTTTGCATACGGCTTTATTTACGAAGATGGAGCTTTATTGAAGATGGGATATTGCTACGGACAGATTTTATCTATTATATTCTAGAAGATGTTAAATGAATAAGAAGTAGATTCTGATTGGTTGCCCATAACAACATCCTACCTGATTTTATACAGTAACTCTAATCTTAGTAAATAAACCCCACATACTCAGTCCCACATGAATGTTCCAACTGCAATGGTATTTTCCAATAGATGGTTTAAGAATAAATAACAAAAGACAAACTGATAACCAAAACACTGACTCTAGTATAGTTTTGATGATACTATGGTGTATTAAAAAAGGATTTAGCATGTCTTTGAGTTGAAGTTGAAGTGAAAATGTGTTCACACTGAGTTTCTGGTATAATGTTAAATCTGCTTTGAGAGCAGTGGTTTAAGGTTCTAAATGGTTGCATCTTTCTCAATAAATGCTTACAGCAGGTTTAAGCTTATTCCACTTACTGTATGTGCAGTTCCTAAAATAAAAAAGAAAAAGATTTCATTATTTTGTGTTGTTCTAGACAGGGGCGTAACTATAGCACCGCAGCCCCCGCGAAGGCGGGGGGGCGCTGTGCATGTGCGGGCGCCAGGGGCTGCAGTGCTATAGTTACACCAAGCCGCCCCGCCGCCATCCCCACAGTCTTTACCTGTCAGTGTCTTCAGTACGCGCTGGTCCCGGCTCCCTTCTTCTGCTATGAGGACCACCACAAAATGTCCGCCCCCATTTAGCAGACAGTTCTCTGAAACTGTCTGCTGCATGGGGGCGGACATTTTGTGGTGGTCCTCATAGCAGAAGAAGGGAGCCGGGACTAGCGTGTACTACTGAGCGTAGGTAACACTGCGGGGGATGGGGGGGTTTGCATGGGCGGCGAGGCGGGGGTTGGTGCGGCGGGGCGGGCGGGCTGGGGTTGGTGCGGCGGGGTGCGTGGGTGGGCGCCCTCCCTTTAACGGCGGGGGGGGGGGGGGGCGCCCAAAAGCTAGTTACGCCACTGGTTCTAGATATGTTAATGCATGAATTTAAGTGACATGTAACACCTCATAGGGTGGCACTGCTCACCTTCGATAGTTAGTAACATAGAAATGTTGAGTTCATTCAGGTCCCCTTATCTATGAACACTTGCTTTCTTCAGACCCTGAGAGGCCTGGGTAGCTGTGGTTTAGCCTAAATAGTTATTTTCCTAAGGAGCTACTGATTTATTTCTAGTAGATGTGTAAGGTCAGTAGTATTGCTGGCAGATATATCAGTTTGCTGTTTGTTCAAATTAAGGAGTTTAATCTAAGAAGAATTCCAGTGGGATGGAATACTCTCACTTCAGTCCCAGCCAACATTTGTTTGATTATGTCATTAGTGTTAAGAATGATTATTGAGTCTCTTGTATTACACAGGTCAGGGTTTGTGATAATGGCCCTTATTCTGATCGGTGCGGCCGGATCCGAATATGCGGCCAGGACCGTGCGTGCGAAACCCCGCCTTCCATACGGATCGCCAACTCCGTCTGTACGCGGTAAGAAGCTGGCCGAACGGACCGCACGTGTATTTTTCATGGAATACGCCTCCTCCATCTCAGGGAACCTCCCCCATCATTCGATGGTCGCAGACCATCGAATGCAGGACCGAGTGGTCCACCAGCTCCCGCAACCTCAGAGCACACGGACATTTTTCCGTGCAAAAGCAGAGATCTGGGCGGGCAGCTGACATCCGGCGATGTCATATGTCCGCCCCCTACACGTGCGTCATGGCTGCATTACCATACGTACGCCCAGCGTTTGCATGGGAACGCCCATGAAACGCGGGGCGTATGCATATGGTAATGAGCCCAAATAGCCCTTCACGCCCCTCTCCACCCCCTGTTCGGAGTGTTCACATTTCATGTGGGATTTCGCCATACGCCCCGCTCGCACATGCGCAGAGACGCCTCTGCACATGCGCAGACACAAAACATCGGCGGTACGAACGCACGCGGATATTACCGCACCAACCAGAATAAGGGCCAATGTTATTAGTTACTGACTTTGGGACAACAGGAATAAGAGATAGTAATATAAAAATAGGCATGACATAGCTTATAAAGATATATATGCATATTACCAAAGAGCTCCCAAGAGAGTCATCTTATTTTGCATAAAGTATGCCACATCTTTTTTAAATGTACTTTAAAAACATCAATACATAAAAAAACAGTGGTTCTATAGCAATGCCATATTCAACCATAATGTGCTAATGCTCCATCCAATTCTTAGTTGTGTCCATCTATGATCAAACTGAACGGACTGTCGGACCCCTGTGCCACAACCACTGAACTAGTGTCTACTTTAAAAATGATATAATATTCGGGCTATTTTGCTTCTTTCTAAAGATAGGATATCATCCGTTCCCAGGTATGGAAATCTTATCTCCCAAAGGTCAAAGGTGTACTCACAATCTTAGGTGTTATTGGCTTAACCAATAAGCTAGATAAGTGTGTGGTGGGTTTGCAGAAAGTCAAATACTTGGGTTATATAGTGTATTAAGGCCAGCTAAAACCAGTTAGACATACTAGAGGCAATATGTAAATCTGTCTAAAAACACTCAAAAAGAGTTAGCTACAGTATGGACCATTTAATGGCTAATTTAATATTTCAGACGATTTGTTAATCGTCTTAAAACTTGGTTGCTTCCATTAAAAGTATTGTTACTGAATATTCTCAGATCAGTTGGTATAGAGCAAGGTGACTGAAGCAGGCCGACCTGATTTCCAATCATCACTACTGATGTGTATTCATCTTTGCTGCAGTCGCATCACACAGCACCTCCTGCCTTACCTGGTGCCTTGAGACTCTGCTAGCGTTGGCTATCTTTTATTGCACAACTTGATACAGATAGGTTGTTTTGTTGTTATTTAAATACATGTATATATCTCTCAAAATTCAAAAAAGGTCACATAATAGTCTTTAATATTCTAAAGTTCAAAACTAGTCAAGACAAATTTTCATCAGTCACTGTCACAATGCAAATAAGAAACACAAGGCTGATTTTTGTTGCATTGCAATGTAATTAACAGGTTCGGCTTTCAATACATATTTACCAAGTACAGTCATGACATGTAAGAAGATGGTGAAACATTGGGGCCGATTCAGAATCGCTCGTTGTGGATTTTTTAAAATGTGGCTGAATAATGAGTGCACCTGCTGGGTGTCCTGAAAAACGTGCACTGTTGGGGGTACTTGAGGACCGGGGTTGGGAACCACTGAACTAGAATGATCTCCACATTCCAAAGGCAGGCACTTGTGGTTTTCACAAAGGATGGATTTTCTGCCATTAATGCCTTTGGAATGTGGATTTATTATTATGCTGGTGCAGCTCAGTAGGTGATCTATGGTGAAAGAGGGTGCTGGTCTTATGGATCTATCTATCTATTTATCTATCTATCTATCTATCTATCTATCTATCTATCTATCTATCTATCTATCTATCAAGGAGTAGACGGTCAGCACTCACAGTCTTTTAATAATAATAATAATAATAATAATAATAATAATGCCTGTCTACTCCTTGCTACATTTATACTGCTTTCACATTGCAGAAATGGGTAATGACACAGTATTTAAATGGGACTTTAAAATGGGTCTGAGCCTTGAGACCTTTCACATTGCAGGTGAAAACCGTTTTAAAAATCATTTAATACCATTCAAACATTCAACCCGTTTAACCCCCAAGGGACACGTTTCAAGCCATTGAAATAGAGCCATTCACACTGCCTAAAAACGGCTTTAAAACGTGTAGGACTCTGCTTTTTAACCGTGTTGAAATACCAGTTAACTTTAACCGGTAAATCAACTTTGGCACTTTCACATTGCAACCTTAAACGTTTTAAAATGGGAAAAAAACGGCAATATACCGTTTTAAAAGTGCGATGTGAAAGGGGTATCACCTGGGTCAGGCACCCAGCAGGGGCGGATTTAGGGAGGAGGGCGCCCCTAGGCACAACAATAATGTTTACTAAGTAGGACAGTTTAAAGGGGCAGTATCTGCATGTCCTATCCATTTACACTCTATTTAAGATGGAATATAGTACAGTACAGTGGATATTTTGCAGTTATTGGTACATTTTGGGCTGACAGTACTATCACAGGCATCCAAGTGCCGCCCCCAAACATGTGCCGCCCCTAGGCCGGTGCCTCACGTGCCTAATGGGAAATTCGGCTCTGGCACCCAGCATATTGAGTGTAAATGGCTACATTATATATATATATATATATAGAGAGAGAGAGAGAGAGAGAGAGAGAGAGAGAGCTCAGCACTCAGCAGAACAGACTCATTAACTCACTTCTACTTCATGAAATGAGCAATGTATTTAAGCTTGCATCTACTCTGCTTGCTGCACTCGGAGACGCTATAGGTAAATAACTTTAAAGTTTTAAACTTTTAAAGCAGTTCAAGACTTGCGAGTGCACTGCACTCAACTTAAAGTGGTGGCCTCACATATAGGTGGCATGACCTCGTGGCTTGGTCCCCTGTTTCATAGCCATGAGTTTCTCAGGGATTTGGGCTTCCCAGAGAACAGTGTGAATTCATTACCTGCTCCTACACAGCCACATTAGCTGGGTGCTGCACATAATGTTACAATTCAGGACATGGCTCATTCCACTGAGCAAGAGTAATCACTTTGGTGTCACCACTAGGCTAGCGACACCTGGGTGCCGCAAATACTCCGAACCCCATGCGACACCTCTGGTCAAGTGACCTGCTCTGTTTGCTTGTAAATTTTAACTAATTTTTCTGGTTTCTTATGGACTGAAAAGTGCCATAGAGTTGAGCACCATGCAACATCCATATCTGGAGTGTGGATTGTCTGTATGTATATGTGTATACTGTATGTATGCAAAAGTTGTGAACAAAAAATGCTGCATAGTTAGAATGCTTTGTGCTAATATTTTATTTTTTATCAATTAACAAAATGTAAAGTGATTGAATAAAAAATAAATCAATATTTGGTGTGACCACACTTTGCCTTCAAATCATCACTTTTTCTAGGTACACTAGGTAGGCTTATTGGGCCTGATTCAGAGTTGATGGCTGTTGTGCAAATTCATAATCCATTCAATTATCGAATGGCTGTGCATGCATCCTGACCATACTGGGCATGCGTAAGCCAAAATAGCGAATCAAATTGTGAAAATGTCTCACAATCCCCTCACAATTTGACTGACAAGAAGACAGCATTTGGGGGTGGTGACCTGACATTTGGGAGTGGCTGAGAGAATGCAGGCGTGCTCAGGCGTTTTCAGACAGGATATGTGAAGTCAGTACAAGCATCGCCCAGCCTGTATCTGTTGCAGATTTGTGGAAGGATGGAAAAAGAATTTGAATTGCATATGGATGTGGACAGGATACTAGATAGTGATATTTTCACAATTCACTTGCAGACCAGCACAGGGTGGTTGTTTTTTCTGTCTGGGCGGGCACAAACAATTCTCCCAGACAGTCAATTTGCAGATGAGCGTTCATCATCAGGTCTACTATTAACCGATTATACCAAACAGGTGATAATAATCATAATTCTTTTACAGTAGGTAGGTGGAAACACTGTCATTAACACACACAAACACACAGTCATCATTTTTATATATGCCTAGTGTTTGATTGTGTGTCTTCGAAACACTGCCAGCAAGTGAAACTAACTTACATCTCTTTCTATCACATATGCACAAATACAGAGACAATGACAAGGTAGCAGACTAGCTTTTGAAACATTGGCTTTGAGCGTGCTTACGAGTGTGTGTGTGTGTGTATATATTTGTGTGTGTATATATAAATATATGTATATTACAGTATATATACTGTGTGTGTGTGTGTATATATATATATATGTCTAAAACGATAGAAAGAAGCGCTCCATAGTGCAGTTTATCCCAATATAAAATATTTATTCTTTAAAACGTTCCACGGTTTGGACAACAAAGGTCACGTACCACATAAGGCGGTCTCAGTACTGCACATTGACAGCATAGGATACAGTATTTCACTGTTTGATGGAGCGGTTACACTCTCCTCTCCGTCTGTCTCACTCGTTTGAATGACGCTAGGCCACGCCCCTACGTGTTTCGTCACTTCGGACTTCGTCAGGGGGCCCTCTGACGAAGTCCGAAGTGACGAAACGCGTAGGGGCGTGGCCTAGCGTCATTCAAACGAGTGAGACAGACGGAGAGGAGAGTGTAACCGCTCCATCAAACAGTGAAATACTGTATCCTATGCTGTCAATGTGCGGCACTGAGACCGCCTTATGTGGTACGTGACCTTTGTTGTCCAAACCGTGGAACGTTTTAAAGAATAAATATTTTATATTGGGATAAATTGCACTATGAAGCGCTTCTTTCTATCGTTTTAGACACATTTTTTCCTGTGGATCCAGGAGCCCTCTGTGGGTAACAAGAAGCAGCCGGTCCTAATCACGGACTTTAGTGCGAGGGAAGAGCTGAAAGGTTTCCCTTCCCATACTCTGGGACTTGTAGTTCCACGAGAGGAAAGACTGTCACTTTCATAAGACTGGGTTTTGCGCATTTCAATCTATGTTTGTTTGAATATATATATATATATATATATATATTCACACACATATATACATTCTCACACACAGACACACACAAAATAAGGTGACGGTTCTCGGTCTTTTAGAAGAACCATTGCTATGGAGACTGACTTTAATTTTAAATTCTGCCTTGTTTTCCCATGTCTTGGACGATAAAGCAGTCTGCTGAAGTAACCAATATCTTTGTATCAAGGGAGCATTTTGTTGGACAAAGAAACACAATAAAGATATTTTAATTTTACCCATGAGAAAAAAGTGAATATACAAAAAGTGATGTCTTTAATTGCTACCATGTTTTCTTCATGTAGGACTCCAAGTTATTAATATTTTTTTATTATTTTGACAGAGATAGAGAAATTTCATGAGTCTGAGGGGAAGAAAGAAGACGAGGAAAAGAAATATCTAGACATAATCAGCAACAAAAACATAAAATTATCAGAAAAAGTCTTGATACCAGTTAAACAGTATCCAAAGGTAATCATTTGGTTTTACACTCTAAACTACTGTACAGAATATATATATTTTTTGCAATAAACAATTTAGGAATATTGGTCATCAAATAAAGTTAGGCATACATCTATTTTTGTAGCATAAATATATTGTTTTCAGAACTGTGCATGCAGGCCAAAGTGCGTCTACAGTATATCTACATTCATCCTTGCAATGTACGCAATAATTCTATTGTGTTTTTTGCAGATATTATCACAGCACATTCGTATAATCAGATGGTGATAAATCAGCCCCTTAGACTTGTGTTTCAGTACACTTTTAGGAACTTTCAGGCTGTTTCAGTGCTATGTCTTTGTCTGAATCCTGAATGGAAAGGCTGATAAATTTCATGGGTTGGCAGGCATCTTTTTAGTTGAGTTGCATTCACTTTCTCAATAACCTTTCCTAAGAAGTTTTTAATCTGGTCTATAGTTGGTCAAGCAGTCGGGGTCTAAGTAAGGCTCTTTAAGAAGTGGTCTATTAATTGCTTCCTTTAGTGGTTCAGGAAAAAGGCCATTCAGAGCATTGAACTATCTTCGAAAATACATGATTGCGATTTAAAAATTCCAAGATTGAACAGCATCACACACCCAGGACAAAGGTGGACCCTATTACATATGCCCCATTTGTTTGTACTTTGTCTGTGTGGCTAATGCAGTGCAGTGTAACCTTGCGTGTGTGCTGCTGCAGTGTTTTGTAACCCTGTGTATGTGCTGGTGCAGTGTGATGTAACCCTGTGTATGGTGTAACCCTATGTGAGCATGCTGGTGCAGGGTGGGGAAGGATAATTTATGGTGAGGAGCACTGATGAGAAATGATGAGGAGGAGGGGATCTACTATGATGTAATGTGTATAAAGGGATCTTCTGTGGACCACCGTATATAGGCGGTTGTTCTGTAGTGTAGTGTAACATGTATAAGGAGTACTATTGTGTGGCATAAACAGGGCCGGCGCCACCACTAGGCAAATCTAGGCATTTTCCTAGGGCGCCGGCCACTGGAGGGCGGCATTTCGCCCCCCCCCCCCCCCCGTGCCGCGGGGGTACCTGTCCTGCGGCTGTGTATATAAAGCTTGCGGCGGCGGCGGCAGCGGGGGGTCCCTGCAGTTAATAAAAAATAGAGCGCTATCCGCCTGGCTACGCGGAAGCGCTTCTGTTGTGGAAACACTGGCCGCACGCTGATTGGCTGAATCTCAGCCAATCAGTGTGCGCCGTGCGGCCAGTGTTTTCACAACAGAAGCGCTTCCGCGTAGCCAGGTGGATAGCGCTCGTTATTTCTTGACTGCAGGGACCCACGTTGCCGCCGCCACCGCAAGCTTTATATACACAGCCGCAGGACAGGTACACCGCCCCCCCCCCGGCACCGGGGCGCCCCCACCCCGACTCGCCTGGGGCGCTCAGGTGCCTTGCACTGGCCCTGGGCATAAACTGTATAATGGGATCTTTTGTTGTGTAATGTAATAAGTATGTAATATACTGCAATAAGTAGCTCTACTGTGGTGTAATGTATAGGTGATAGGTGATACTACTGATATTCTAGCTGTTTTTATCAGTTTTTTGGAAAAAAGGAAGGGGTGATCTACTAGTCCAGTGTATAAGGATCATCTTTTTGGCAATAGTGCGAATAACTACCAATAGACAAATTCTAAGGTTTTTATTCCTCTGGGCCTAAATCCCAGTTTTGACCATAAAGGCATGCCAGTGGTTCAGGAATTAATTTTGTGTAAAGCATTTGATGGATAAAATGAACCACATAATGCCAGAATTTCCTAAATTTCCTGCATTCCCAAATAGAGTGGATGCATTTTACATTTTGTACCATACAATGACCTGATTAAAAAGCAATCATGTGTTTGCATTATGCTTGAGAAATATAGGCTCTATGGATCATTATAATATGGACTTCTTGTAAGTATGTGGATTGCAGATATTTAAGATTGGATTCATACTGAGACAATAAATCTGGTAATAACTTTATAGAAGGGACGTCAGTAGTCCACTTACCCAATGTCATCTTCCATGCATTTGGCGAGTACAAATATGCTAATGGAACAGACATGGGCCCTTATTCTGCATCGTGCGGTACGGCCCGCGTGCGGCCTTACCGCCGATGTTTTTAGTCTGCACATGCGCAGAGGTCAATCTGCGCATGTGCAGCCCCATTCGCCGCAGACGTATTTCGTCCGCCGCAAAGGGGGCGTATAGGGGCGTGAGGGGCTTCATACCCTCATTTCCCTATGTATACGCCCCGCGTTTCATGGGCGTTCCCATGCAAACGCGGGGCGTATGCATGGTAATGAGGGTATGACGCCACTGATGGGGGCGGAAAGCTGACGTCGCCGGATGTCAGCTCTCAGCCCCCATACAAGCTATCACACAGACGATTGTCCGTGTGGTCTCAGCTTGCGGGAGCTGCTGTGGCGTGCGGCCCTGCCTTCGATGGTCGACGACCATCGAATGCAGGGGGCAGCTCCCACCATGGTGGAGGCGTACGCCCCACCATTTTTATGCGGATCGCCAGCCGTCCGTGTACGGACGGCCGTGGCGATCCGTCTCGTGGGCGGGGATTGGTTTGTGCGGCCGGAGCACCGTGTGCGGCTCTGGCCGCACCAACCAGAATAAGGGCCATACTGTATTTTTCAAAATACAACATACATTACATTATCATAATTATTCATGACTATAATGTGATATTCTTCAGGTACTGTACATATATTTGTGCAGTACTGGCCTTTACAAATGTGCTGCTCTATATGATATTCAGAGTGGGCCCACTTAGGAGACAGCGGCGTAGCTTTGTTTGGGGCACCCCCCTGCCGTTAATGGGGGCGCCCCCTCCCCGCCCACCCGTCTGTCCTGCGTGCCCCCGTGCCCCCTCCCCCCATTGCTGCATGCTTACCTGTCCGCGCGTCCCGGCTCCCCTCCTGGCTTCATTAAATTCTATGCAGACGGACCATGATAAAATGGCCGCCCCCATACCGCATACAGTTTCAGAGTTTCATATGCACAGCGCCCCCCCGCGACCGCGGGGGCTGCGGTGCTATAGTTACGCCACTGTTAGGAGACTATTGAAACTGTGGGTATTCTTACATTTACAACTATCAACTCTTTCCATATCATTTGTAGTATTTTAAAATGTTTCGCCCCTCTGTTTTCTCATATTTTAGCCATCTCTCTCTATTTGATTGTCTCTTCTCTACATTTCCCCTTTGATTGTTCCCCCTTACTCCCTTCTACACTCTTAATTTTCTCCTGCCCACTCCGGTTTTCTAAGCCACTTTTTAGTTGTTCTTCTGGTTCTCTCCTCCAACTCTGGCTCTTTCCATCTTCAACCCTATTTGTTCTCTCGCCTGACCCATGCAATTCTAGTTCTCCCTTATTCTGGTTCTGTCTTATTTCAATCCATACATCATCGCACTTTATGCTATATTTCCTGCTCTGGCTGTTCACCTCCCTTTATCCTCTACCAAGCAATACTTATCTCTCTCCCAAGCAATTTTTTTCCCCTTTTTTCCCTATGCTTTTTTATTTGATGTATCCCTTATCCAAAATGCTCGGGACCAGGAGAATTTTGGATAACGGATTATTCCGTATTTCGGAATATTTTAATATTTCAATGATGTATTTTAAAGTATCTTGCATTTATGCTGTATAAACACATAATATACACACAAATATATTTTATTATCACATAAAATACACACAAATATATTTTATTTGTTCAAAAAACAAGGTTTCAAAACGTGAAACAAAATGTGTGTACTATCTCAGCACTGAATTTGAATGCCAAGCAATCATTGTCTTGCACATATATAGTGCCAGTTACATATCATGTCCCCAGTGATGCGGTTACAAATGTCCCCAGTGAGTTTTTAGCAAAAAAAAAAATTTTTTTCACTTTCTGGAATGTCTGGTTTTCGGAATAATTTGGATAACGGATATTCGGATACGGGATACTCGACCTGTACAATCAACTTCCATGCACTTTTCAATAATGCTTATACTTGCACACACAGAAAAAAAAAAAAGTAGTCCGTTATGCTTATGGAAGCCGATGTTTTCCAGAGGAAAGGAAATCAAATGTAAAAAAAAAAAAAAAACGATAATTTTTTGGGCCTAATTGAATATTGTTGACAGTTTTTTTTTTTTTTATCCATGATAAATATGAAAATTGAGGATTACGATTGAAGTTCACATAGAGCAGCGGTGGCTAACCTTGACACTCCAGCTGTTGTTGAACTACACATCAAAGCATTCCCTGCTATGGTTTTACTATTTGACCATGCTAAAACTGATGCAGGGCATGCTGGGATGTGTAGTTCAACAACAGCTGGAGTGTCAAGATTAGCCATCACTGACCTAGTGACTACTAAAAAAATACTGTGAAAAGGGATTCATAGGATCCCTCCCTGACATTGGCCACATTAAGGATCACTTTACTTTTCCACACTGCTTTATTGGGAAAATAGTCCCTATCCCTGGATGTGTTTTATAATACATTCCAGCAATACATAAATTCTTATTTACACTTTGGGGGGTATTCTACAGCAGTACTTTACCGATGCTAATAGTTTCACCGAAGGCTATTCTATTAGCCCCGGTGCTGGCATCGTTTCCCCTGTGATTAGGTATTATCTCCAATAAGCAGCCTCTAGACTCAAGATAACACATGGAATTGGGGATTAATCCCTGATCCCATGTGGGTTTTTTTTTTGAGGATTCCGGGACCATTTTTGGCCATAAAAAAACAGTCTCTGAATGGATACCGCAATAATAACCATTGGTCGATAATAGTGATATCAGGCCATTTTTATTGGCTGAAAAAGCTTCAGGGCTCATAGGATACTTACAGTGATATAAGAAATTATTATGATCATGCCTAAAACCTGATCATTTATACAGGTATGCCTGCCCCCTTACTTTGGGCAAAACTCTTATTTGAGTAATCCTTATATAATTATAATATAAAGGTAAAGGAGGCTGATTCTCAATTCAATTAATCTCTGTATATGGGGACAAATGGTGAGTTGTTTGTTCAATTTTGAGATAGACAAAATTGACTGGACCTGGCTTTCCATGAAATTAAGCATTTAAGGAAGGGATCTGTGTCGCAACTATGTGATCGCTCGGAGCCACAATACAGTACAGTATGGGAGTTTTGTGTGTGTGTGTGTGTGTGTGTTTAAAGCTCTTTTGAAATCATATGTATGAGGAAAAGAAGAAAAGAAGTATGTTTCTCATTCTGGTCTCTTGCACCTATAGCATGTGGCTGGCATAAAATCTGTGGGTAGCGTGGCTTCTTTTTGCTCATAACTGGATCCCTGAAAAGCCCTATGAGAAGTTGCCATAGACAAAGGTACAGTAGTAAAATAGGCTTCCACTGCTATTTATTTATTAACAGTTTTTTATATAGCGCAAACATATTCCGCAGCGCTTTACAGAGTATAGTTGAGCATTCACATCAGTCCCTGCCCCAGTGGAGCTTACAATCTATATTCCATTCCACATGTACATGCACACACAGACATTCTAGGGTTAATTTTTGTTGGAAGACAGTCAACCTACCAGTATATTTTTGGAATGTGAGAGGAAACCGGAGTACCCGGAGGAAACCCACGCAAGCATCGGGAAAATATACAAACTCTGCACAGTTAGGGCCATGATGGGAATCAAACCCATAACCTCAGCGCTGTGAGGAAGTACTGCTAACCATTACACCGTCCATGCTGCTATGCCAATACAGAATGTGTTATTTATGATAAATACTTGAACATGGAAGTGGGTGCTAGGAAAATAAGTACTTTATTTTATTTGAACTGTTTTAAAGATACGACAACATTTTGATCTTGTGTTAGTAGTTTAATCCTAAATGTGCAAGAAAATTTTTAGTTAAAAATGTACATTTGTTTTATTGAAAATGTCATCTAATGATAAATGCAGTGATGAATTGCACTCAGCAGAAACACATCTAACAGAGATTATCTGACTGTGAAATCAAATAGTTGCTCTCAGAATATCATATACAGAAAACTTTATGAATTGTGTAAATGAGTAGGTGGAGGTAAGAAGCAGAAATCACTAAGATTTATTATTTTAATGATAAATCTTGGTTGACTTTTTCCGTGTACATTTTATTGAACTATGTCATAAATCTGAAGGATAAACTTCTTTGGAGAAGAACAAGATATAGGCATGTGAATCAGCTTGATGCCGTTGATGGAGTTCAGTATGGATCTGTTTACAGAAAATATTACAGACTGATTGCTGAGAGTAGTCCATCATTAGTTTTTCAGTGTAAAATCATTTTTAATGTTTTACAAATTATTAATTTAACACAGAGGGCAGTATTCAATGAGAAATATCGCCATGTGCAGCGAATCCTGTTTAGGATTCGCTGCACACTCGCTGTGTTCCGGAGGGCTGGCTGCCACTCTCTCTCTCTCTCTGTATTCAATGTCGGAGGGCCGAGTAGCCCCTCGCGGCGAATCTTAACCCCTGCAGCGGACGAGCGTCCGCTGCAGGGAGCCGTGGGACGTGGCAGGCAGGCAGGGACGTGGCAGGCAGGGAGATTGAAGTCTCCCTGCCTGCCCCAGAATATATGAATATCTAATGAGTGGCTAGGCTCCTGGCCCCCTGCTGGCTGCTCTGTGTAAAAAAATTAATTAATTATTTTTTTATTAAAATATATATTCATGTGCTATAAGCACATGAATAAAAATAGCATGCCCCTTCACAGGATAAAATTCCTGATTTTTTTACACCAAAATTAAAACAATAAAAATTTTATTTAAAAAGTTCACATTCCACTTCTCCATGAAAAGATGGAGAATTGCTACACTGAGAAACACGGCGAAAATCACTCAAAGACGGCAAGAAGTGCACATTGAATAGGGTTGCTCGCTTTTTGAGAGTAAAAGTCTCCATCCAACGCGAGAAAAGCACAAACTCGCCATAAAACATGGCAAATTTTTCTCATTGAATACTGCCCAGAGAGGTTTTGATAAATAAAGCAACATAGAATTATGATACTAAATTATGATAGCTTTAGGATACTACAGGTACTTAAACATAAAATGTAAAATTATAATATTTGTTTAAATAATGAATCCTAAAATGATTTAATCAATTAGTAGACTACTGGTAATCCCAACATTGCACACATGTAATCACATATTTCCATTTTTTTTAATTTAGCTTATAATCAGAGCCATACCTAGATACTTTGGTGCCTTATGCCAGAAAGAGAATTTGTCATCCCAGTTCCCCCATATTTGAAATTAGGATAGTGCATGCCAAACATGTGTGCCAAAAAATAAAGGGGTGTGGCATAATAGCACAAATTCACATTACCCCACACAGTAGTGTTCTTTTTCACATTACACCATACTGTAGTACCCCCTGTTACACATTACATCCCATAGTAGTACCTCTTATAAACATTATGCCACATAGTAGAGCTGCTCATACAAATTATGGTACAGTAGAGCCTCTTATCCTGAACACAGTATGCCACATAGTCAACCCCCCTAGCCATATTATGCCACAAAGTTTATACACATTATGCAACAGTAAAACTCCTCGTCCTCATTCCTCATCATTATCATTCTGCCTCTTTATTCCTCTTGATGATGGAATAATGACTCTTTCTCCACATTTCATAACATCCTCTGCTACATTATAACCACCACTTACTTTTTATGTTACTAGAAACATAACAACTCCTCTGTTGATAGTGCCCAGCAGCAGTCACTCTGAAGACATCATGACATCTTTCCCTTCAGATTGTGGGAGGTGAAGTGTATAAAAATAGCTAGCCCACAATAGTGCACTTTAATAACTGTCCTTTATTGGCACAAGCACTAAGGGGGTATGCAATCAGCATTTGAAATTAAACAAATAGTCAATTTTCTGCATCTGCGTTTTGCACGACTGTCGTGCTGCAGCGCGACAGCCTCTTACCACTCCTATGCAAAGTATCATACAGGCAATTCGCTAGCTAATTTTAACCCATCACTTCCTAGTCCATCTGCAGTTCCTGAGCATCACACGACTCCATTAAATCCTCCATCTGTGACATAAGGTTTTTGATGGGGTTTTTTTTACATTTTGGTTTCCTAACACGCTTTCATTTGATTGTTGCTTTTTTGCGGTTTTTAATTTTGAGCTGAGGTGTGTACCTTTTCTGATATTAACTGTTTCTTTTTTGCTAGAGGTAATTTTGTGGTGCTACTTCAATTGTAAGCACATATTAGCAAAGGCTCGGTTGCCTATGTTGTAATCTATTTTTGCCCATAACACATAAGGTATTTCATGTACATTATAATGTGTGTCCAGAGTGTTTACTGTCACTACTGCATTGTTTGCACTTGAAATCTTGTTGCAATGCTGATCACAATCATGTCATGTGCTACAGGTATGTGTGTCTGCAAAGGGTAAGGGGTGCCTGCCTGGACATGTGATGTGCTTGGGGTGTGGCAGGTGTTTACTGTTTTTCCTATGTTAGTTAGTGAAATCAAATGGATAGCTATTGAATGATCCCCACATCGATGGTTTGGCCTCATATATTATTGGCAGTATTAATGACGATTTCATGGCAACTGTACAAATTATTCCACATAGCACCCATTATGATTTAGCCCTGCGCACAACCATCAATGTTTTGTACCTCTTCCTCTCAATCTGACCGATGTTTGACTCAATGAAGCCAATCTCTGAGCACCACCATCCTGCTGTTGTCGATGGCAACATCTCAATAAAAGGACTTCAATGAGGAACACTGCAGTTGTGTCAGGGAAAGGCTCTATTATTGTAGTCAATGATAACAAAGTTTGGTTGTGATTAAAAACGCAAATTCCCTACAAAAACATGTTTCAAAATCAGCAAATTGCAAAATGCTGTGATCTCCCTGAAATCTCAAAACAGGAGTGAGAGTTCTGAGGTAAACAAAGGATTATGGAAAAAATAAATATGACATGGCAAAAACAAAAAATGCATCATGGGATAATCTGCCCAATAATGGAAGTAAGACATAAATGGGAATATTATTGGATAAAGCATAAAATGCTCCAAGAAGGAATTTATCCCCCCAAAAAAGGCCAGGATACTGTACATAAGAGACACATAAATACATGATTTAAGAACATGAACATCAAAATTGACAGTTACATTTGGCCCGGTACTTGTTTCCTAGCACGGCGCCCGCGATTTTGATTGTATTGATCGCGGCCGCAAAAATTGTGTCGATCGCATCGCATGCCAACCAAATCGCATGCGATGCGATCTACGCGATCGATGCAATTTACGCGATCGATGCGATTTACGCGATCGATGCGATTTTTGTATTGGAATCAAGGTAAAATGGTCCCTGAGACCCAATTTTACATTGATTTCAATGTAAAAAGCCCACAAACCCCCCATTTTCATTGCAAACCCCCCTCATTGGTGAAATGGCCCTCCATTGTTAACGCCACCCCACTATTGACGCCAACCCGAAGCGTGGCCAGCGCGGGGCAGCGGTACGCGTCCTCTGACCTTTTCATACCCCCATTATCCAAGTCGGCGTGGAGTTGATTTTATAAAGTGTGGCGAGCCCGAAGCGTGGCGAGCGCACGTGCATAACTTCACAGGTATACGCTGCGCTCGCCACACTTTATAAAATCAACTCCACGCCGACGTGGATAGTGGGGGTATGAAAAGGTCGGAGGACGCATACCACCGCCCCTCGCGGGCTCGCTGCGCTCACCACGCTTCAGGTTGGCGTCAATAGTGGGGTGGCGTTAACAATGGGGGGGCATTAAGCATACTTAATACCCATGAGGGGGCATATACAATGAGAAATTGGCCATATTGGCCTATTTCCCATTGTTCCCTGTGTAAAATCATGTTGATCGCGTCGATCGCATCGCATGCCATTATAATGGCATGCGATCGACGCGATCAACGTGATTTTAACTTTAAAACTCATTTAACATTGTTCTCTATGGGAAAATCGCTTCGGTCGCATCGCGTGCCATTATAATGCCACGCGATGGACGCGATCAACGCGATTTTGTCTTTACCGGCAATTAAAGCTGGTAATTGACAGAAAATCGCCTCCATCGCGTCGATCTCATGCCTTAAGTACCTTAACTTAAGGCATGAGATCAACCCTGACGGGCGCAGAGCTAGGAAACAACAAACAAAACTATCTAGATGAAATGAATGTAAACGTGTTGGTAAGCTGTCGTAAACATCTCAAATAGTGAACATTGAATAGGTTTGTGAAGATATACTGTATCGATAGTTTGAGCACAAATCGGCTCGGTTAGCCGCAAGAACAAAATTTCTACGGGCAACAAAAACTAAAACAAATGTGAAAACGACAGTCGCAAAAACATTACATTGAATACACAAAAGTAAATTTTAAAATTACGGACGAAAAAATAAAATAAACAAATTGCCAAAAAAAAAAGACTTCGACCAGGATTGCATACCCCCTAAGTCTCTTATCTGACAGACTCTTGTTACATTGTTATATTTGTGCTATTTCTATAAAAACTGAGCAGTATTTAGTAGTATGTATTATTATGTTGCAAAACACAAAACTGGTTTTGACAAAACATTGTGTCACAGTTTCTGATCACATTTACATACCCTTGTGAGAATGGCTAGTCCAGGCATTCCCAACCACGGTCCTCAAGGCACACCAACAGTGCAGTGATATCCAGGCTTCAGCACAGATGGTTTAAT
This sequence comes from Crinia signifera, assembly GCF_055691185.1. Classification (NCBI taxonomy): domain Eukaryota; kingdom Metazoa; phylum Chordata; class Amphibia; order Anura; family Myobatrachidae; genus Crinia; species Crinia signifera. The sequence continues at coordinate 203,712,005 of NC_139219.1, forward strand.
CAGAATCCCTCAGATACTAATTAAGTCACCTGTGCTCAAGCCTGGATATCTACAAAACCTGCACTGTTGGTGTGCCTTGAGGACCGTGGTTGGGAATGCCTGGGCTAGTCTGTACTCTCAAGGCCCCAATACATTAGGCCGAATTGTCCTAAGGACAGAACAGCCCAGATTTCCCCTGAGCTCCCCGAGAGAGAGCTCACTAAGATTTGTCACTTGATGTTTTTACATGTGATAAATTTGCATGAAATTTATCGCATTTTAGCCTGGGGCGTCAGAATTGAAAATGCTACTTAAATTACTTTGAATTGTTTTCAATTCTCCCTGCCGCACCCCTCTCGCCGGCCACTGCACCCTGCTCTCCGCACACTAGACCCTGTTCTCCACCCCGTGCACCCCGCGCATCGGATCCGATCGGATGTCATACACTTGCAATTTGGGACGATTTCACCGGATTCTCGGTCCGATCCACCAGAATCAATTCATATCAGGCCAAAATTGAGTAGTGCATGGGGACCTTAAGGTTTGCGGATAAAGCTAGACATTATGTTCAACAATGCAGATCTATAATAGTATATAACATAGATCTGCATTCATTCATTCCTCCTTCCTTCTCTGCCTTTTCACATCTCCCCTTTATCATTCATCCATCTCTGCTTCCCACCTTTCTCCCCCCTGTTTGCCTTACTTGATGTCTTTCCCTTCAGACTGTGAGAGCCAGGGAGGCATAGCTCACTCAGCCCAGCCTTAGCCTGTACAGCGCATGCTGCACATTGCTATTAGTAATATACATTGCAGCAGACCTCTGATATGGGGGTTACTCAGGTGTTTGCGCAAATAGGTCCAGCAGCATAGCACACAGCACGACATTTCATTTCTTTATTGCCATCATTACTTCCTCCTCACTTCTGCTTCCCTTGACTGTCCAGCAACCTGCCCCCACATTACAATCTTTTCTATTGCCACAGCATCCAATTCATGTTTAGCTGTAATTTTCCATGCTTTACGTGTTCTTTGTTACCCCTCATAGTGCGTACTTTTCCAATCCTTCATCACTATCTGGGCTGTTTCTAAACAATTGAGTATAGCTTTTGGTCAGAGGTGGTTGAGGCTACATTAATAGAGCAAATTAAACATGCTTGGGATAGGCATATGAATAGCCTTACAAAGAACTAAGAATCTAATAGGTTTGTGGATATCTAAAGGTAAAAAGGGGCAGACCAAATAGGGCAAGTGGTTCTTATCTGACGTTAAATAATATGTTACTATATAAATCTACTGTAAGGCCATTATTTCCTCCCACTCTTCCAATCCACATGGTCTCTTTGTCTCTTTCAACTCCCTTCTCCATTCCATGTCCTCAATACACCCTTTTTAGTAACCCAGTACAGTATGTGTTCTTTCCACCATCTCTGGGGATTAGATATTCACTCTCCTTTTATCCTTTTAAACAACATTATGGATCTACTGCTTTGCTGTTTAATGCTTTTTGGTATAGCATTTGAATAACTGTGTAAACAATCAAATAAAAGTGCGTAGAATCTGTGAAAACACTTAACAAGACAAAATTACTGTTTTGTAAATGCAGTAAGATTTAGAGCCATCATTTATCATTAAACATAATGGTAAAATTGTATAGCACTAAAAGCAATGTTCAGTTTGGTAACCAAAAAGGATGCAACTTCATTCTTATTATGGCAATTGTATGAATTTTGTTTGATCATAAACATTTAGGTAGAGGAGACAAAACTGATTGTATTTGTTCAAAGCACAGTCATTGTATGCTTTTGCATTTGCAGTGTAATTGATCTGAACATAGATATAAATTGTATGATTGTATATGCCATGTCATACAATTGCAAACTTTTTTTTATAAAAGACTCAGTGAACTTTACAGTTAAGTATAGAATTTACATTCAAATGTTGTTATTGTTATGGGAGTTTATACTCATTTTCTTCTCTTTAGTACAAATAGACACTAGTATGCAAAGCGGGCACACACAAACCACAGTAATATAATATTATGTTCACATGGTTACTTAGAGGTGTGCCATAGTAAATCACATTTACGGCTTTCCATCTCATATCCTCATGCCAACCACTTATTTGTTCACTCTCACTCTTCAGAGTTGTTTTTCACTGTTTGTTGTTACAGATTTGTTTTGCTTTTATGGGAGTTTATACTCATTGCTTTTATGGGAGTTTATACTCATTAATTTTACACAAAAAAACCCTTACATTGATTTGAATGCGTGTGTTGTGAAAAAGGCATATACCTTTTTCACAACACACGCATTCAAATCAATGTAAGGTTTTTTTTTTGTATAAAATTAATGGAGGCATTTCATCCAATTTTTCATTACCGCAACAATGATTCTTGCTCAATCTAGTTGAAAAGATTGGGTATAATAATTTTTTCAGCAAAAACTTGCAGGGAATTTAAAAATGAAAAAAAAAAAAAAATCAGCCTGTACCCTAAAAATAAATATTGTGGTACAGCATAGATATCTATTACTGCCCCAAAGAAAAACGAATTATCGTTATTGTGTTTAGGGGTGCCAAAGGGGTCTCAACAATAGTCTAACATTTTAATTATATTTTTTCCCCCCAAAGCTTGCACTTGCTGTAAAGTTGCAAGAAAAAAAAAGGTACTTGTTTCCTAGCACGGCGCCCATCGTATGCCATCACATACCACTAATTCAGGTATGCGATGGGACCTGATTTTCTGGACCTAAGAGCCGCACTGTACAATTTTAATATCGCGTTGCATCGCATGCCATTACAATCACCCATTACAATGTACCCAGGGTACAGGCACCCTGATGAGTGATTACTATGTTAAATGCACCCCCATTGTTAACGCCACTCCCACTATCAACGCCAACCCGAAGCGTGGTGAGTGCAGCGAGCCTGTGAGGGGCGGCGGTATGCATCCTCCGACCTTTTCATACCCCCTCTATCCACGTCGGCGTGGAGTTGACTTTATATAGTGTGGCGAGTGCAGCGAGCCACCGAGCCCGAAGCGCGGCGAGCCCCATGAGGGGACGCAGAATACATGTGAAGTAATCCGCGTCCCCTCGCTGCACTCGCCACACTATATAAAATCAACTCCACACCGACGTGGATATTGGGGGTATGAAAAGGTCATAGGACGCGTACCGCCACCCCACGCTTCGGGTTGGCGTTCATAGTGGGGGTGGCGTTAACAATGGGGATGCATTTAACATAGTAATCACCCATCAGGGTGCCTGTACAATTAAAAAATCTTTTGAACGCATCGCATCGCATGCAATCGGGTCGCATGCGATGCGATCGATGCGATCAAAACGATGGCATAAGATGAACATCGTGGGCGCCGTGCTAGGAAACAAGTACCAAAAAAAAGATTACAATATTTCCTATTCATTTCTGCAGATAAATTCTCACATCCAATTGAATATTTAAAACCCTTTAAAACCCTGCAGCTGCCTGAGATTTCTCACCACCCCCTCAAACTTGCAAACAATTCAATATTTTCTTATTTTGAAGAGTGAATGTGAAAAATGGGTTGTCCTATAATTGCCACAGAGCAATAGTTATAACAGTTTTATTTCACATTTAATAACATGGATATTACATAGGTAATCAGAGAGGTAAATCACTGCTGAACATGTATTAGACTACATATCAGTGGTTATCCCATATTTATAATCTCAGTATAATTCATTAAGATATCAGGGGTGCTGCTTCTGACAATCAATATATTTGGTAACAAAAAAAGGAAAGAAATTGTAAGATAAGATGCACATAGAAATTTTAATATAAGATTTACTGTATACTGTACAAGAAAACTGTTTTCCGCTAACTATGTCTTTAATTGGGATAATAAAGTCGGAAAGGTGCTTAACCCTTTGAGTGCCAGCATATCTGTGAGAGATGTTCAAAATAACCACTAAAGATGCCAGCGTCGTTCACATTTGTTATATAAATTAAAATAAAAATGTTGTGTAAAAAAAAAAGACTACCTATATACAGTAAGGTAAACATTACAGGTCATTATGATGAATACAAATGTTTGCTTGGCAATCCATTCAGCTAAAATTGTTTTTTGTAGCAGCTGACAATTTAATCAAGAGAGTTTTGATTCTAGGTGAGAACACTTTAGAAACATCTGCAGGTTATATTCCCCAAAATGCCCAAGTTTTATTAATAATGGAAGATATACGAAACATGTTGGTTATATAATCCTGGAGGCTCAACCAAATGGCCTGCACCTGAGTACATGGCCATAAACAATGAACAATGTTAAGTATTAAGGTGCCCAAATAAGTTACAATAATTGCTTGAAGACTAGATTGCATTACATGCAATTTGCATGCGATGCAATGTGATCTGAAGCTATTTCAAAAAGTATGTGCAGCACATACATTTTGAACTTTGGGGATGGGATGTGCACGGGAGTGCGCATCGCATTGCACCCGCAAAATGCACAATTTATGGGCACCTTAAGGGATACCACATTTGTAACCATTAGAGGTCAGAGCATTACGTATTTTAATTTTGGAGTAAAATATGACCAATGCTAAAATTCTGGATGCATTTCAGAATAAGATATTGACACTAATTGTTTATTGAGATTACAGTATGCTCTCCCTTGTTATGCCTGAGTGTTGAGGCTGACTCTGACAAGCCTAAGGTGTTGGGGCAGGAGTGTAATGGAATATGGGTGCCTGTAAGGGGTTCTTAGACATGCATGACTGATTCAGACTGAGCCCTAAGGCATGACCAAGATGGCACACTAAGTAAAATAAAGGAGTCCTTTATTTAGGCACGCACAGGTGATAACAGAGGCAGTTGGTAATGTTCAATAATAAACATCCTTATGAAATTCACAATGAACAGTCTCTGACAAGGATGGCAGACGCAAGATAGTTGATAATGAACCAGAGATGCATATGTAAATTACTTGGTATGAAGAGTGAGCACTGACCAGAGTGTGCAGGATGGATGATGATTTGAAGATGAATGGATCAATCAGTGTTTAAACAAACTATCGATGATGGGTATGAGAAATCGATGATGAATCAATGTTGAGACAAACAATCAGTGGTGAGACTGAAGAATCGGCGTTGAGCCGGACAATCGATGATGAGTATGAAGAATCCATGTTGAGATGAACAATCGATGGTGAGACAGAAGAATCGATGTTCAGATACGCAATCAATGATGAAGCTTTCGTACAATCTCTTGATGACAAAGAGATCTCAGATAGATAGATTAATTCAGCTGTTTAATTAAAGAGTTGATTAAGCACTAATGGATGAAAATGGTATAAGTATTACTAAGCATTATAAATGTATACAAAAATTGCATTGGATGTTAGTAACCCATTCCTCTTTAATTCTTGCCTCTGCCCTATCATCGTTGCCCATTCAATGAAAAAATGGTTGTGACATACTGGAATTTTATGCAAAAAAATGAAAGGTGTATATCATATTGTAAAATGCTTTATGTTCTGAATAAAGATTACATAGAAAAAAAATCAAACACTAGATTTTTAAAGCAGATGTAAGCTTGTCTGACCTATCTTTGTTATCAGAGAAGGAAGCTTCACATGCTGGAAGTAAATCACCACTTCAAGGCTTACCTTTCCATAGCATCCTATAAAAGAATCATTTTCTAACATCACATATTAAAAAAAATATATTAATATTACTATGACAACCAAGTTTGGCACTGACTGTAGCAACTCTGAAGCATTGTTTGAAACTGCAAAATCTTTCATCCAGTAATTACGATGATTTTAAACATTTTTCTATTTCAAGTCATACTATAGTTTGTATTTCCCTGCTGTTTTACTCTAAAGCATTGTCTAATACTCAATGAGTTTGCCTTTTTGAAAGAACTTTTGTCATACATTTAGCAGAGTGGGTCAGAATTGCAGAAATTAGTAATACTAATACTTGCTGTATGTTACCTACAGTGTGCTGTTTTTTCTTTTATTCAAATGTATGTTAATATAACCCCGGTCAGAGGCTTATCACAAAGTTCTGCTTATCTACATACATTTTAGAACAACTGTATGTTTCTGGCTTACAATCTTTTTCTTTCATTACACAGACTTATATTTGTATGCATTTTCTTGCAATTAGAACAATTTAAATTACTTACATACTCATAGTTTATGTCTTCGGGGATGTAAAATGCCCTGGGGCCTACCAGAAGAACACAATAGCTATTTTAGTGTGAACGAAATGTACTTTTTGTTTCTTAATATCAGTAAAATAGCCCAAGTGTAGCATTCTAAGATTAACATTACAATAAGCTTGTTTTGCAATTTGGGGCAATTAAAATGATAATGGTATTTGAAATATCATTAAAGCTTTTATAGACTCATTAGAAAAAAAATAGGGCACTTATTTAACCCCTTCCCGACATTTGACGTATATATACGTCATGGCCGGGATGTACTTCCCGACACATGACGTATATATACGTCATGACTTTAAACTGTCACCGCGTCTAGGGACGCGGTGACAGAGGGACGATGTCTGCTGTCCCTGACAGCAGACATGTCCCAGCATGCCCAGGGGGGGCGGCGATGCCTCCCCCCCGTCGGCGATCGCTGCGATTGGCTGTTCAATGTGAACAACCAATCGCAGCGTTTTCCTGTGTTACCGGCGAATCAGACGCGAATCTGACGCTCGGTAACACAGGGATCAATCACCGCCGGGTGTGAGGGGGCGTGAGGGGGTCACCGGTGATGACCACACCTCACCCCACCTGCCCCCAAGGCTGTGATTGGTCCGACGGACCAATCACAGCCATGGCGCGTGATTTAAACTAACGGTGACTGCGCTGCAGACGCAATTCCGGGCTTGAATTACGTGCAGAGCGGTCACCGACCAATCTGTCATGATATACATACCTGAACCTTGCCTGATACTTACCTGATCACCGCTGATCACCGCTGGTAGCGTGCTGCCAGCAGCTGGATGCTTCCTGGATCTTGTCACTTCCTGTGTGCTGCTGCTGCAGTGTCATAGAGTGACAGATAATGACAGATAGTGACAGATAGTGACAGATAGTGAGAGATAGTGACAGAGAGTGCTATATTTTGTGTCTGCTGCCCCCCCCCTTTTGTGCTGATCAGTATATCTGTGCTGATCAGCAACTTTTTGGGGGTGCAGGGTTTTTTTTTTTTATATATATACCTGTCAGTTGCACCAAAGATTGTGGTGCCTGTGCAACTGACTGCTGCCCCCCCTGCTGCCCCCCCTTTTGTGCTGATCAGTATAAATTAACTGATCAGCAACTTTTTGGGGGTGCACCCACCATTCATTCCACCAGAATCTGAGCTGCAAAATCCAAAAATCACTCCTTCCCTTCTGAGTCCTGCCATGCACCCAACTGGTATTTTTTGGTCACATATGAGGCATTGCCATACTCGGGAGAAATTGGGGCACAGATTTTGGGGTGCTTTTTCTCCTTCATACCTTGTGAAAATGAAAAATTTTGAGCCAGAACTGCATTTTTGTGTAAAAAATGTAATTTTTCATTTGCACAGCCCAGTTGTATCAAAATTGGTGAAACCCCTGGGGGTTTGAAATGTACACTATACCCCTAGTTAAATTCCCTGAGGGGTGTAGTTTGCAAAATGGGGTCACTTGTGGGGGGGTTCCACTGTATTGGTGCTTCGGGGGTCTTGCTAATGTGACATAGCACCCACCAACTTTCCACCAGAATCTGTGCTGCAAACCCCAAATATCACTCCTTCCCTTCTGAGTCCTGCCATTTTTTGGTCACACATGAGGCATTGCCGTACTCGGGAGAAATTGGGGCACAGATTTTGGGGTGCTTTTTCTCCTTCATACCTTGTGAAAATGAAAAATTTTGAGCCAGAACTGCATTTTTGTGTAAAAAATGTAATTTTTCATTTGCACAGCCCAGTTGTATCAAAATTGGTGAAACCCCTGGGGGTTTGAAATGTACACTATACCCCTAGTTGAATTCCCTGAGGGGTGTAGTTTGCAAAATGGGGTCACTTGTGGGGGGGTTCCACTGTATTGGTGCTTCGGGGGTCTTGCTAATGCAACATAGCACCCACCAACATTCCACCAGAATCTGAGCTGCAAAATCCAAAAATCACTCCTTCCCTTCTGAGTCCTGCCATGCACCCAACTGGTATTTTTTGGTCACATATGAGGCATTGCCATACTCGGGAGAAATTGGGGCACAGATTTTGGGGTGCTTTTTCTCCTTCATACCTTGTGAAAATGAAAAATTTGGAGCCAGAACTGCATTTTTGTGTAAAAAATGTAATTTTTCATTTGCACAGCCCAGTTGTATCAAAATTGGTGAAACCCCTGGGGGTTTGAAATGTACACTATACCCCTAGTTGAATTCCCTGAGGGGTGTAGTTTGCAAAATGGGGTCACTTGTGGGGGGGTTCTACTGTATTGGTGCTTCGGGGGTCTTGCTAATGTGACATAGCACCCACCAACATTCCACCAGAATCTGTGCTGCAAACCCCAAATATCACTCCTTCCCTTCTGAGTCCTGCCATTTTTTGGTCACACATGAGGCATTGCCGTACTCGGGAGAAATTGGGGCACAGATTTTGGGGTGCTTTTTCTCCTTCATACCTTGTGAAAATGAAAAATTTTGAGCCAGAACTGCATTTTTGTGTAAAAAATGTAATTTTTCATTTGCACAGCCCAGTTGTATCAAAATTGGTGAAACCCCTGGGGGTTTGAAATGTACACTATACCCCTAGTTGAATTCCCTGAGGGGTGTAGTTTGCAAAATGGGGTCACTTGTGGGGGGGTTCCACTGTATTGGTGCTTCGGGGGTCTTGCTAATGCGACATAGCACCCACCAACATTCCACCAGAATCTGAGCTGCAAAATCCAAAAATCACTCCTTCCCTTCTGAGTCCTGCCATGCACCCAAATGGTATTTTTTGGTCACATGTGAGGCATTGCCGTACTCGGGAGAAATTGGGGCACAGATTTTGGGGTGCTTTGTCTCCTTCATTCCTTGTGAAAATGAAAAATTTGGAGCCAGAACTGCATTTTTGTGTAAAAAAATTAATTTTTCATTTTCACTGCCCAGTTGTACCACAATTGGTGAAACCCCTGGGGGTTTGAAATGTACACTATACCCCTAGATGAATTCCCTGATGGGTGTAGTTTGCAAAATGGGGTCACTTGTGGGGGGGTTCCTAACTTTTAGCATCTTATGGTGCCTAGAAACCTACATGGTGCCTAAAAAATAATCTCATAAAAAGGAGGCTCCAAAATCAAGTAGGTGCTCCTTCGATTATGAAGCCTATGGTTTGGTCAACGTGCACACTAGGGCCACATATAGGATATTTATGAAAACAAAAGAATTGGGGGAATCAATTTTTAGTCATATTTCTCTAGTAAAATCTACTGTGTTCCTTAGAAAAATGTATTAAAATTGCAAATCTGCAAAAAAAATGAAATTTTGAAATTTCACCTACACTTTGTTTTAATTCCTGTGAAACACCTAAAGGGTTAACAAACTTCCAAAATGCTGTTTTGAATACTGTGAGGGGTGCAGTTTTTGAAATGGCATCATTTATGGGGGTGTCTCACATACAAGTCCCTCAAAGTCACATCAGAACTGAACTGGTCCCTAAAAAAATCAGTGTTTGAAATTTTCTTGAAAATTTGAGAATTTGCTATTCATATTTTAAGCCTCCTAGTGTCCAAAAAAATTAAAAGGAAGTTGAAATAAGGTACTTGTGTATTTTGGCGGCGCCCGTCGCGGGCATCATGTGCCTTAACTTTAAGGCACACGACGCGACGCGATGGACGCGATTTCTCCATAGGCTTCAATGTTAAAATATTTTTAACATTGAACCCGATGGAGAAATCGGGTCCATCGCGTCGCGTCGTGTGCCTTAAAGTTAAGGCACACGACGCGACCGACGCGATTTCTCCATAGACTGGGATCACTGGGATAAGTAAAAGCAAAAATAAGTTATCCCCACTTAAGTGATACATGTCAGATTTGAAAAAAAGGGCTCTGTCAGGAAGGCAAAAACTGGCTGTGTCAGGAAGGGGTTAAATGTCATGCATTGTATCACAAAATAACTGTAGTGCCATATTAATTATATCTCCACAACCTCTAAATTATTTTAGTCAGTTACCACTAGCAAAGTAAAATGATATAATAATATCACAATTTTTTGTAGATTTGATTGATTTTTCCATTGCTAGATTTCTTTGTACTATGTATACTTATACAGTGTGGATTTGTTAAAGGCACGCTTCATCCTACAACTAATTGTGAGACACTTTAATTTGTGAGTTTGTAACTTAGGAGGTCATATTGAAATAACAAAATAATAAGTAAATATCACTATTGCCTAAACTACTATACAAAATATGTATTTATACTTGGTGTTTTTAATTTTAAGAACACCAATGCAGTGGCGTAACTAGAAATTTTTCTCCCCCCAGCCAAAAAAATTTCCAGCGCCCCCCATTCCCCCCCTCCTCTCCCCCGAGTTGACGGGCTGCGGTGAGAAGGGGAGAGGTGACGGGCTATGGCAAGAAGGGGAGAGGTGATGTGCTGAGACAAGAGGGGGTGAGGTGGCAAAGGGTGAGGTGAGAGGGGTACAGGAGAAGGTAGGAAGAGGAAGAAGATCTGTTCTCAATAGCATTGCGTGGCTCACAAGGGCTCCCTCTGGCTGCCAGTGCTCACCTGCTACCGGCCTTTGGCTACCACTTCTCACCTGCTACCGGCCTTTGGCTAAAACTTCTCACATGGTCCCGGCCGCTGCTGCCCTGATCAAAAACATAACAAAATTTAAATTATACTTTAAAATTACAATATCAATATGCTGCCAGTGGGTGCGTATGGACGATACGTCGGTAGGTGTAGTGACACTGAAGGGTGATACAACCAGATGCGGGCTGCAACCCCCTAGTGACGACACTGCCCCTGCTCCAGGGGCTGGCTGGCAACTTTCAGCATGGGGGCTAAACACAAGCAAGTGGTCCCACAGACACATAATAAAGAAAACAACAAGCCCCCCACAGACATGTATGCAACACTGATGTATTTTTCCACATACAAAGACACACACATATAATAAAGAAAATACCAGAAAACTTATCCTCCCCCCCCCCATATGTATGCAACAGTAACACATACATTTTTACACTCACATGCAGACACACACACACACACAAAACAAGATAACAGTCCCCCCTCCCCCCATGTATGAAACATTGCCACATACTTTTTCCACACACAGACACACACACATTTAATGAGTAAGAAAATAAGAAAATAACAGCTCCCACTAACATCCCTACCCATGTCTCCTCTTTCAAACACAGCACTCACCCAGGAGGGCAGCTCATGTACAGGATGCAGAACTTAAGGAGGAGCAGGATGCATGCTGCCCGGGAGGAGACAGGAGAGAGAGTAGGAGGTCGGGATACAGGAGGGGAGGGGCCAGCCTCTATGGGAGCTCAGCTCATTGGTGGCTTGTCCCAGGAGAGGGGATGCAGCTGTAGGCTCCTGGCTGTGCTGCGGCCTGCACCAGCATTGTATAGCTGTCAGTGCCGCGAGGGGCGGGGGATGTGCGGGCGGCGGAGGTTTGCGGGCCGGGCATCGCTTGGTGGGTGCGGACGTGTATGCGGACGGTGGAGAGAGTTGACTCTGCCAGCAGGAGTATGTGGGCACTGCCGGTGGGGTGCTATGGAAGTGAAGGCAACTCTGTCCGGGAGTACCCCAAGCCTGATTACTCGGAGGGGAGTGGGACTGGGAGCTCTCAGCTCAGGCCACATGGTGTTAAATCGCAAGCCAATCAGAGGCCCTGCTGCCTGATTGGCTGATGGACTGCAAGTTCCAATTAGCTTGCAATCGCATTTGAAAATACATGGGTACGGCAGGTACCTGATCACTGTCTGCTCCGATGCCCAGTGCCCTCCGCTTTGTACTGCCTTACTCAGCAGCAGACGCTGTTTGCTGGTGGGGACAGCAGACACGGGGGTGCGGGTGACACTCGGTGCGGCCCACACACCCCTTGTGACGCCACTGGGCAGGCAGCAGCACATACTGTATGTCACTCAACCCGGCGCCCACACAGCCCCCCGCTGCCTCACGCTCCCCCAAGCAGCAGCGGGGGCTGCCTTACACTAGATACGCCACTGGACCAATGGTTGTTAGCTCTCCTAGTATTTCTTAGGAGTTCTCTATAGGTTGAATGGTTGGTAGAAGATAAATTGCAACAACATGATATGGGAAGATGTCATTATGGGAAGTCAACCAATAGTGAAAGAGGGACAGATGTAGCGTTAGCCTTGGAGTGATAAAGTGGAGAGAGATAAAGTACCAACCAATTAGTTCCTCGTTGCTCTATTACAAGCCATGTTACAAAACTTACAGGAGCTGGCTGGTATTTTGGGCATCTGACATGTGTCCACTGACTTCTCTGAGTAGCAGCAAGTTAATTTTTGTGAATAAATAAATATTTGTCACTCTCTGCTTCTCTAGATCCGCTTACCTACAACATACCAATTCCTGTGATTCTATTTGCATGCCATGCTACTACCATGTATACCACTTTTAGTTCAATCAGCTCAGTTGTCTTTCTTACTCTACAGTTTCCCTCCACATACCTCCTACATTGAGGGAATCAATACGATAATTTAAGGAGACCATAATGGGTGGTAGTAAGTTGCAAAACATAATGGAGATGACATTTTAACACATCGACAGGATCTGTATATAAACCTAAAGAATGAAAATAAGAGGGTAGACATAGGGGGAAGAGAAAAGTACCATAAAGACAAGTCAGTATACATAATGGCAGATGCTATAAGAGGTGGTGTAATAGGGATAAGAAGGACTTCAGGGGAGAATAACGTGGGTGTAAAGATAGATAAGACATAGCATCTATATAGAATCTGGCAAAGGGTTTAATGGGTAGGGGAGGGGGGCTCCGGTAGTTACCCTGGGGTAAAATATCATAAGTAGCAACTCAGAATTGTAAATTGAATGTTTAATACAATATAAGTGTACTAATAAAATAACACATACTGTAATAACCCAGGCCAACATACACCTCGCAGTGTATCAACAGAGAAATATAACACATGAAAGCTTTATCGCTCAAAAGTGGGAATGTGCTTTTAAGCAAAAATCCATAAGTTTCTGCCACAGGTTGAAATGTAATGTAAGCTTAGCTAATCAAGGCCCTCCGGAAGACATATTATTAGGGGTCAGTGATATGAGCAGTGATATGAGCATCCGCCTTTTCCTGATCTTTCAAAAAAGACTGCGTCTCGTGGGTCAGAAAAATCATGGAAAGCGTCGTCGTCATGTTCTTTGAAGCCGGGGAGGAGGGTGGAGTGTCAATGGCGGCCGCCATGTTGGTTTCAGTGTGCCTCTTCTCCTGCCGTGGACCTGGAGTTTAGTCGTGGTTGCCGGTGAGAGAAACCTCTTCATGTGTCGCACCGAGGTGCAGAGGAGCGTGACTGAGGTCTCTTGAAAGCTTCTGTGGGCCTTGTAATGCTGTGCAGACAGGGTCACTCCAGGAGCTACACTGCCCGGCTGCTCACCGCATGAGCCTGGAAATGGAAGTTTCCTGCAGAACTTTGGTAACCAGAATCAAAAGCCATAGCGCAGTGCCCCATAAGTCCTGTACCCTGTTCTTTATTACATATCGCACACATTCCTAATTATGTTCATGGATATTAGTGTGGAGTTAAAATATAACCAATACTATATTAATATTGTGTTTATAGTATAGAAATAAGCATGGCAATGTTTATTTATGTGTGTAATGCTGTATTTTAGTGTTTTTGTTAATCAATAATATAATATAATGTTCTTGTTAGTCATATGGGTTGCTGTCCAAATGTAATTTTTAGAATCTATTAGTTACACTCTAGCATTTTCTAGTTAGTGCAAGTGCTATAGATGTATCATGGTCATGTGTGTGTGTTTTTTTTACCTTTTAACATGCTCTTATTTATTTGGAAATGTATTATGTAGTTGACTGTAGGGGAAAAACTCAACTGGTGACCTGTAACGTTACTCCTGAAGATTAAAGTCAATGTTAAAATAAATATAATGAAATTAACATATTGTAGACTGAATTAGAAGGGACGTACCACGGGGGAGGGAATTTGGGGAAGAGTACCCGTGCACTAACACCACTTTCTTGATATATGTCAACAATCAAGAAGAGACAATGTAATTTATCCACAGTTATTGAATGCGTAAGTGCCTTAGCACTGGTGAGTGAAGTGGAGGTAAATATTAGTATGCGGTAGAGGAAAGAGAAGCACTCTGTGTTTTGGGGGGCAAACTTCTTGGGGGTACACTTTATAAAACGTAACGTTTAATTATTCATTTTTAAAACATTTAATAATTAGATAATTGCAGAAACACATATATGACATACACAGGACACATACAAACATATACATCGAATAATCATTCTTGTGTTTCTGCAATTATCTAATTATTAAATGTTTTAAAATTGAATGGTTAAGTTTTATAAAGTGTGCCCCCCCTCCCCCCCCAAAAAAAGAGAGTGCTTCTCTTTCCTCTACCGCATATGAATTAGAAGGGAATAAGCTGTTTTATCCATAAAACAATGTGACTTGTAAGAGCTAAACATGCATTTTTGGCTACAATATAGAAAGCTTATGCCGCAGGATCCCCTCATTTTCTCAGGTCCCACAGTAGATGCTACTATCTCATGTCAGTGAAGCCCCCTCCCAACTGCTACTCCCCTTTCTCCCCTTTCTCTTGTGGAGCAAGATAGAGAGGTTGAGGTATGTTTCTGCCACAACATTTCTCTTATGACTATTAGTCAGGTGCTGGACTGTGATATCAAACTCAGTTCCACACTTCCAACACATTACTTACATGGAGGCGCAACAGCTCATTGTGAGGATACCCCGGGGGATTAAAATAATTGAACAAACATTAATATGCTTGTATACAGGTACATTTCAGTATCATTATGAGTGATAAAATTTGTATTATATAGTAATATTTTTAAATAGTAAAAGTACTTCTTTTAGAAAGAGTAATAGCAGGAAAAGAATGGAAGAACACCATTTCTTCTGCCTTTCAGGCAAGCAGATTATTAGGTCTAGTCCTTGGAAAATGTTTGGTTGGCAAATAAACATCATTACATTACTGTAATACACACTTGAGAATATGTAACAATTACATTTTATGTGGTAGTTTGGTTTCTTAGCTGAATGAAAAAGACCTTCTTTCATGCTTTATGCTTTTTTGATTTACAAAATGTAAATGTGCTTTTCCCAATAGGACTCTCTAAAATCATCTTAAAAATGCTTGAGGGTTTAAAAAGTGGAAGTACTGAACTTTTCAATTATTGAATTAGATTATGCTATATGCCTGGCCCAAGACATCAAGAAAGTTTAAATTATGAATTTCTGAATTCAGTATCAAGCGCCAAGAGACATTATGGATTTTTATTTTATTTTACTTGTATCTCGTTTAGATCACTTTGTACCACTAGTAAACTTTGCTTTACTAATGAAATTAGGTAATTTACAGTATATGTAGTAGATTCAAATATGGATCAAAAATATTACTGTACACGTGATGGTTTTTCTTTAACACTCTACAGGGTAACAAACCAATATACTGTACAAGAGAAACAAACTGGGAAATACAATACTGTCGGGTATGCGGTGGGAAGGTGGTGAAAGAGAGGGGTGGTTGGTCAAAGTCTATCTTAATACATGTAAATGTATTACATATGTAAAGTCCAGGCATTTACCGTGTGTTACTGGTCACGCTTATGATTCTGCAGCAGCCACAGGGACCATTCTGCAGTTCCAGTACTTTTGGCAGATGGTGAAGCTATACAACAGCATTCTGAGCCTGCAGTATAAATGTAGCAGCAGCCAGCAAGATACCGCTTAATGGACCTTATTCTGGTCCACACGCAATGCTGCCAATTTTGTTGAATTTCCATATTCATCAGCGACCAGTGATGGTGGCTGATGAAAATGAGACACCGCTGGGGGAAGCCAGTGGGGAAGCTGATTTCAGGGCTGATTGCGGGAGCACGCTTCCGGTAACAGTACCCTGTGATTATGAATAGAATAACCCTGTGTGTACAGGGCTTAAATCTTGACTTTGTGACCAAGTTTAAGAACCACTGCTTTAGAGTAAAGGTACAGTATGATGGTTCTCCCATACATAATTACAGCATTTTGTGCAGTCTTTTCTGTATCTTAAGGTACAGTACATTACTTCTGAGATGAGCTTATTGTAGAATTGTACAGAGCCTATTCTGAAACTTTTTTGGGGTTGAGCACATTCCAACATCAATATCTATAATACAAGTATTTATTTTTATTATGTACTTTCAGGAATTAAAACATGCAAGTATAATATGTGTAGTATAACAGGCAACATTTTTGAAAACTAGGCATCATACAGAATGAATGAGCTAAGGGGTCTATATGGCCTTGGAGATAGATTAAGTGAAGAGAGCTAAAGTATGAGCCTATCAGCTCCTACAGTAACTGCCATGTTACAGGCTATGTTTGAAAAATATAACAGGATTTGTTTGCAAAGACGCAAACGAAAAGACATATGAGCTTTTAGGGCGCTCTCTTGAAAAGTTAACAATTACAGATGTGTACAGTATGTGAATAAATTTAAAACATAACTTTTATTAGACTTATATAAAAAAGGAAAGACGACACACTTAGTAAACATTTAGTTTGTGTTCGATTTGATAGACAACATTAATAAAATATGCAAATGTCTGTAGGTGCTATTCTTGCACCACTGTAATCTGGTTAATCAGAGTAGTAGCATAGTTTAACACATTTCATGCATAATTTAAGTATTTTTCATGCATATTTGCATGCATACTGTATTTCAAGCTTTTTATGTTGCATATAATCCTGTCTCTAGTTATCAGTCAAAACTTTGAAAAATATGGATCATTATACGTACGGGAGGGAACAAGTAGAGATATCTAACTGAATAAGAATATCCACATTGGTGTTGGTCTAGGAATAAAAATGTATTCTAAATATAAATAGATATGGTCTGAATACACTTTTGTATGAATGCTGCCATTTTATTGACAGTTAGAGAGGAGACTCCTGGTGAATAGCTGATATGGTACACAGTGAAGGTGGTTAAACAGCAGATGCCTAGAAGCAACCCACTGCATGAGTCTATTCCCTAATTCTCTCTCTTCTCTCTGGAGTTTACCCTTGATGTTACAGGCCTATCTCATTGGTAGCTATTTGACCAATAATTACAAATCTGAGAAACCAAACATTTTTGAGTGATACTACTTATGTGTGGGGCAACCTGAAGTGACCAGTCCCAAACATTGCAAAAGGACAGATTTACTGTCTATTTAAATAATTGGGACTTCAATTGGATATAATACATTTTCGCCTCTGTGATTAATCAGATAATTGAATTGCAACGTCAATTTATTGCAAGAACGGTTTTACTGTCTATTGATATTAATATAACTTGAACCATACAATTATTCTATATTTACTCTGCTTAACCAGATTACAGTGGTGCCAGAATAGCACCTACAGACATTTGCATATTTTATTTATTAATGTTGTCTATCAAATCGAACACAAACTAAATGTTTACTAAGTGTGTCGTCTTTCCTTTTTTATAAAAGAAGTCTAATTAAAGTTATGTTTTAAATTTATTCACATACACATCTGTAATCGTTACCTTTTCAAGATTGCGCCCAAAAAGCTCATTAGTCTTTTCATGTGCTTCTTTGCAAACAAATCCCGTTATATTCAGTCCAATTTACTGAATGCTTGGGTGCACCACAAATTGATGACTACCAGAATTTGTTGAGAAGTAATCTAACATATTGTTTTTTTAGATTATCTCCAACTGAATTGATATATGACCTCGGTCTGTGTGGATCCACCCACTACTACTACTACAATGTTTGAATAATTGCAGAAGCTAATTGCTTGGTACTCGTTTAGCTCCATTTTACTGTATATATCTCTCTGAGGCTTAAAAAAAAGAGCCATAATGGACTTTTGGAATTTGGATCAGGTTGATTTGTGCATTCTTTATGTAGTGCTATGTTTAAGTGCCTAACAATCACTTGTAATGCCCCATGATGGGCATATCGGGTAGCGGTCAATTCAACATCAGTCAAAATACCAACATGGTCAAAATACTAACATTTATTATATATATATAAAGTGTTCAAATACACTGTTAAAATGCAGACATTTACAATACCGACATGTTAAAATGTCAATATGAGTTTCAAATAAATTTTTGCCTAACAACAGACTAATTCATACTTTTCCATCTGATTGGACCTGGAGGGGGAATTTAATAGTGTGCCCATAGCATGGTGAACACAGGGAACTAAGTTATATGGTCCAGCCAGTGGCGTAAGTTCATACCAGGTGCCCGGAGGCGACAAAGATGGTAGTGCCCCCCCCCCCACACACACAAACACACACCCGTACATAGCGTAAGTGACCGTCAGATCTACAGACAGCACCTACGACCCATACATAGCATTGATTACCCACCCACATAGCCTACAGATAGTATCGGAGGCTCCCAGATCCTACAGACAGCATTTTTGACCCCAAGATGCCACAGACAATATTGGTTTTGCACACCGTATTGCCCTGGGTACATGCTCTCTGCCAGGGGGTACATGCTCTCTGCCGCAGGATACATGCTCTCTTCCCAGTATGTACATGCCTCTCTGCCAGTGGATACAAGCTCTCTACCAGGGGATACATGCTCTCTGTCAGGGGATACACGCTCTCTGTCAGGGGATACACGCTCTCTGTCAGGGGATACACGCTCTCTGTCAGGGGATACACGCTCTCTGACAGGGGGTACATGGTTTCTGTCAGGAGATACACGCTCTCTGTCAGGGGATACACGCTCTCTGTCAGGGGGTACATGCTCTCTGCCGCAGGATACATGCTCTCTGCCCGGTATGTACATGCCTCTCTGCCAGGGGATACACGCTCTCTGCCAGAGGATACACGCTCTCTGTCAGGGGATACACGCTCTCTGTCAGGGGATACACGCTCTCTGACAGGGGGTACATGGTTTCTGTCAGGGGATACACGCTCTCTGTCTGGGGATACATGCTCTCTGCCAGGGGGTACATGCTCTCTGCCGCAGGATACATGCTCTCTGCCCGGTATGTACATGCCTCTCTGCCAGGGGATACACGCTCTGTCAGGGGATACACGCTCTCTGTCAGGGGATACATGCTCTCTGTCAGGGGATACACGCTCTCTGACAGGGGGTACATGGTTTCAGTAAGTGGATACATGTTCCATGCCAAGGGCCTGGGTGCCACTGTTCCCCCCTTTTCAGCTGAGCTGCTGCTGGCCTGGCTGGGGCCTGGTCATTGCACAGGGCACACCCACATGCATACATACAGCTATGCATACATTCACTCACATATATACATAGTCAAACACCTGTATGTATACATATACAGTCACACACTTATTCACAGTCACACCCATGCACACAATTATAAAGTATAAGTTACACACAGAGACAGATAAATACATTCAGTGTACCTTCCAGTCAAAGGGCGGGATGTACTAAAGGGAAAATGCGTTAAAACCCCTGTTTTACCGCATTTTCCTATGTATCATCACCGGTTCGCCCTGTTTTCGCTGGCCAGGGTATCGCCACCCAGAGGGTGGCGATACCCTATAGAAGCCTATGGGCTTCTTTCGCCGCCCGCCGTACGCCGTCCGCGCGCCGCCCCCCCATCACGTCCTCCTTTAACCTCCTCCTCCCCCTGGTGTCACTGCCGGGAGGACATCCGGCTTCAGGGGGGAGGTGACGGAGACCCCCGCAGCCCACATCACAGGTATCGCGGGGGTCTCCGTTACCGCAGCCCGATGCTGGCCGCATATGTTAGTACATATGCGGTAGCATCGCGGCGGCTGCCGTGGGAAGGGCGGAGATGTATGTTGATACATCCCGCCCAAAGTGACGTGTTGCACTCACCATGCTGCCGAAGTGCCTGACGATTAGCCCCGCCCCCTTTTTGGACTGCATCTGTGGAGCTTGCTTGTTGCTCCTGGCTGCTTCATGTAAACTCTTGGGAGGCTGGTGAGGGGTTGAGCTGAGATCACCAGCTCCCTCTTGATCTGGCAGCACTGCCAGAGGAACTGACTGCAGTGCACTGAGTTACAGTGAAGAAACTTAAGTAAACTAAAGCTTCCAGCAGCCCTGAGCCTCCGGCAGAAAGGGCTGCTAGGACCTGTGCTAGTTTACTTTCAGTTTCATACCTGCACAGTAACATACCTGGCTGCTGCACGCACTGACTGGCTTCTTCTCTCCTGTGACAACTGCAGCAGCAGGTATGTTACTGCTCAGCTCGCTGCAGAAGTCACAGGCTCCTGCTGTCGGCTCCTCTGTGCCCCCCCCTGGTGGCTAACGCCCGGCGGCCAATGTCTCCATTGCCTCCGGGAGTTACGCCACTGGGTCCAGCGATTGCATTTGATACTCTTGCCTTCCTTGTAGATATAAAGCAATAATTTTCCATTTGTATCAACATCAATATTTATCTATTAGTTTAGGTCAGTGGTTCCCTAACTTTCTTGAATCATGGCACCCTAGTGTATCAGCACCCCTAGGCCAAAAGTTTCTTATTGATTCAATTTAAAAAGTATTAAAGAAAGTATATTGTGCTTGCATGTCACCCTTAGGGTCAGTTGTGTGTGCTGGACATATTTGTGGTTCTAATTATCCATGTTTTATGATTGGTAGCCTTTATCACTGGTTTTGCCTATCACTTTGGCCATCAATAATTTGTTTTGGTCTTGGACCTCATGCCGCCCGGAGTTTCATGGCACACAGTTTTGGAAACTACTGTTGTAGTTCTCATTTCTACTACAGTATAATATCATGTTTACCTAAATAGAAAAAAAAAAGCTAAATTACCTTATTGTGTATCAGTTCAATATAGTTATTTATCCCTGGAAATGATTATTGTGTGGCTCCCCTTACAATTGTACTAAGTGAGAACATGGTATTTTGTAAGCAGACTCACATTAATTGCCTGTACTTTGCAAGCCATTTGGGATTGCAATCTGCTTACATGAAATGCAAGATAATGCTGTAAAGGTCTAATAGATGAAGATCACTTAAAAGCACACACACTTTCATATCATGAAGCTAAATAAAACAAATGAGCATGTTTTTCTAAGTAGAAAATGGAAAAAAAAATATTGATTGCTTTCAAAGTATTTCACTTGGCATTTTATACCACAGCACTTTAAAACCATTTACAGGAGCAAATGGAAGAATGTTTCATAGTTTATAACATAATATGAGATAAAGCATTTTACTTTGAAACGTATTGAATAAAGACACATGCTGAGATATAATTAAAAAAATTCCAAGATATGGTGTTTGAAGTTTTGGTTATATATTTTGAATTTACATGTTATAGTTCCTAATTTGAACTTCTGAATATAATATGTAGATCGTTTTGCTTCTGGGATCATTCTGAAATACAATTTTCAATTTTATGCACGTTTTTGCCACCTAATGTATGCACGTGCATATGCATAGTGGCTTGATGCAGTATTTGCCGGGCTGCACCTAGTCGTACAGCAGCTTTCCCTTGAAGGAATTACCAAATATGTCACACCATTGAAAATTGCACCAATGCTATAGCGGGTGTAGTTTTACATCTGAGTTTGGACTCCTGTGTGAGCGAATGAGCGCCTCTGTATCCAAACACTTTCAGTAGCGTAACTATGACAGGGATGCAGTTAAAATCCCGGTGGTCGGGATCCCGGCGTTCAGAATCCCGACGCCGGAATCCCGACTGCCAAAATCCCGACACATTCTCCCTCCGTGGGTGTCCACGACACCCCTGGAGGGAGAATAAATTAGTGTGCCGAGCGTAGCGAGGCACCGTGCCCGGTGCGTGGCGAGCGTAGCGAGCCCGCAAGGGGGGGGGGGGGGCGATCCACGTCCCCCCCTTGTCGGCATTTTTGTCGGGATTCCGGCGTCGGGATTCTGAACGCCGGGATCCCGACCGCCAGGATTCAGTACTGAATACCTATGACACTACCATAACATGCCAATGTGAGAAACCATTTTTGTTTGCCTTAACAAGCAAACGGAATAGTTTTTGCGTATTGCTAGGCACACCCTCAGAAAGCACACTGCAATTTTTAATGGATTCTCATCAAGCACAATTGCAAAATAAATATGCCTAATTATGTGAACATCAGTATACTGTACAGTGTATATACATATATATATATACATATATATATATATATATATATATATATATACATATATATATATATACCCACAAAAGTGTCTTTCAGCGCCCTATGTACAGTATGTAATGTCCATAAAAGATATATCAATTAAAATATGAAATAATGATATGCTTGTAGCTTCATATTTTCTGGAACAGTTTTCTGTTTATTTTCAAATATTTTGATCAATAGGGGTATTGATCAAATTATTTGAAAATAAACAGAAAACTGTTCCAGAAAATATGAAGCTACAAGCGTATCATTATTTCATATTTTAATTGATATATCTTTTATGGACATTACATACTGTACAAAGGGCGCTGAAAGACACTTTTGTGGGTATTTGAAAAATGTGAGTTCCTGCTGGTAGGGAACTAGGGGCCCTATTCTGGTTAGTGCGGTCCATAGTTACATAGATACATAGTAGGTAAGGCTGAAAAAAGACTTACAGCCATCTACTTCAACCTGGTATAGATATCCATTGCTGATTTGGTAGGTTCTGATATTTTACAGACAAATTATATTTCTTATTTGTACCCATGGATGTTTTTCTCCAGTAAATGTTTGTCCAACTTTGCCTTGAACGCATTTAATGAGCCAGCCGTTACCACCTCTCTGGGAAGAGAGTTCCAGAGTTTGACTGTTCTGACCGTAAAGAAATTCTTTCTACTAGCTGAATGAAATCTTTTTTCTTCTAATCTATACTCATGCCCTCGTGTCCTAGATTCCTTTCTAGTAGAAAAGAGGGTGTGTGACAGTTCCTTATATTGGCCCTTGATATACTTGTACATGTTGAGCATGTCCCCCCTTAAACGTCTCTTTTCTAATGTAAATAGTCCCAAATTGCTTAATCTCTCCCCGTAGCTTAAATTCTCCATTCCCCTAATAAGCTTTGTTGCTCGCCTTTGGACTTTTTCTAATTCTATGATGTCCTTTTTATAGTGTGGGGCCCAGAACTGCACTCCGTACTCGAGGTGAGGTCTCACCAATGCTTTATACAGTGGCATAATTACCCTTGAGTCCCTAGTTTCCATTCCCCTCTTAATACATGCCAGAATTTTGTTGGCCTTTTTTGTAGCTACATTACAATGGGCACTACATCCCAGTTTGCTGTCTATTTGGACTCCTAGATCCTTTTCAAGTATGGAATTACCCAGTTCCTCTCCGCTAAGGTTGTAACTTGCACACTGGTTGTGTCTCCCAAGGTGCATAACCTTACATTTATCTACATTGAACCTCATCTTCCATTTTTTTTGCCCACTCATCTAGAATTGCAAGATCATTTTGAAGCATGGTGACATCTTCTGATGATTTGATGACTTTGCTAAGTTTTGTATCGTCCGCAAAGATGGATACATTGCTGAGTAACCCTATCCCAATATCGTTAATAAAAATGTTAAACAAAATGGGCCCCAAAACCGAACCCTGGGGCACTCCACTTAGTACCGGTATCATACAGTATCTGATATGGCACCATTCACAACCACTCTTTGTTCTCTATTACATAGCCAATTCCTAACCCATCTGCAGATATTTTCACCCAATCCTAGGTTCTCCATTTTATTAATTAATCTCTTGTGTGGGACAGTATCAAATGCTTTAAGTAATAATGCTTTAAGTAATAATTCCGACTTCTTTCGGAAATGACCGTACGCCACGCACGGCGGACATTCTAAGAACACACGCCCACAGGTCGTCCGCAACCCTTCGGACGGACTCGCTAAGAAGTGTCTTCGGACTGCATCCAAACGTGCGTGTGCGGTGGGAACACAAATATTCTGCACGGTCTTACTGCGTCTGAACGGACGGGAAGCTGGCCATACGCTCTGATTTGGTGTATTTCCGCAAACCTCACTACTCTATTTGGAAGTCATGCTTCTGCAACATGACACACTTATCCAATTAGCCTACCTCATAACACATACATTATTTTTAAATGTAATCAATTACTTCCAAATTGATAATTAAACACATTACTTGCACTTTAGATTAACCCTTACATCATGTTAAGTGTTATTACTTCATTGTTGCCCCTTTACCTGTCTTAGTGGTTCCAATTGAACCTGTGAAAAGAGTGTAATTAATCACTACTGACTTGAGGAGTGGATTGTACTGTGGTCAGCTGCGAGTGTTTAAGGTGCGGCCATAATTGGGCAATCCGAATGCCTAGCGCAGTGGTTCCCAAACTTTTTTGCTTCCCGGCACACTAGGTTATCAGAATAGTTGTCAAGGCACCCCTAGGTGCAAAGTTTGCTACTGAGAATTTCAGAAAACAATATTAAATTAAATAAGTTGTGCTTATATGTCATCCTTAGGTCCAGTTATGTGGTGAGGGACAGAATTCACTTCTGTTTATTTACATATTTTAAAACTGGAAGCCACAAACTCTGGTTTTGCCTATTACATTGACCATAAATAATTTAAATTGGTTCTGGACAACCAAACCGAGGCACCCCTGCAAGTGCTCCGAGGCACCCCAGGGAGCCTAGGCGCACAGATTGGGAACCACTGGCCTAGCGCATGAACCAGTGCTCTCCGAGAACTGAAACTTGCTTATGGACACCGCAGATTTCTGGCGTGTTGGTTCGCTTGCACTCGGTGTCCGGTCCAAATGCAGGCCTACCACTGTTCGTGCACTCCCACGTGTACGCCCACTTGGAAACCGCGACCTTGTGTACGCCCACATGACACCCATATTTTCCGAGGGAGTTCGGTGCACATTTCTAGACGGTGTTGGTGAGAACAAGTGCGCAGACACTATGTTGCACATGCGCATTGCATTGCCTACGCATGCGCAGATAGCTAAAAAGCGCCCTCCGAAAGAAGACGGAATGGACCGCACCAAGCAGAATAAGGCCCTAAGTGTCTAATAGCGACCACTCTTTTATAAAAGCGCAATATTGTAGATTTTGTGTTTTTATATATATATATATATATATATATATATATATATATATACTCTCTCCTGTAGCCCCGGCACTCCTGGGTCCCCCGAAGGGTTGATGTGCTCCGGTGCCTTCCTCGGGGCTAGCAGCCATACAGAAGTACACAACAAAGTAGGCGGCACTCAGAGTCTTGTGCAAGCAAAGTTACTGTATTAACAACGGTAACACATACATCTACGTTTCGGGGATGCAATCCCCTTCATCATCCTGATGAAGGGGATTGCATCCCCGAAACGTAGATGTATGTGTTACCGTTGTTAATATAGTAACTTTGCTTGAACAAGACTCTGAGTGCCGCCTACTTTGTTGTGTACATATATATATATATATATATATATATATATATATATATACGTGGCACCTACACCGTGGGGATTCATCCTGCTGTCTATCTTATCTTCACTGGCTCATTGAACTTCATTGGTAATGTTGTAAGTACACTATCTCCTTGACAAAGACCACTGTTAGTGGTCGAAACGTTGGAGGAGGTACCACCCACATCATTTGTTGACTTTGTTTTTTGATCTTTATTGTCCAGAGCAATTAACCTTACTTGGCGAGTGCTTTCTTTCCTACTACTTGTAAGACTGCTTTGGTCTATATTTGGACACAGGCTACACCTGTTGCCCATAAAGGCACCCCATCCATTAGCCATTGTTGAAAGTGTGAGTGCAGGCTCTTGTGGATCTTTATATACGAGTTTGGTGGCTTTGCAGTTTGCTGGCTGACTGTGGACTTTTTTTTAAAGGGGCAGTCATTTTCAAGACAAAACTATGCAAGTGATTGCCCCTGTAAAAAATGTCTGCAAACTGTCCGCAACCCGCAAGGCCACTTAACTCAGGCATCATTACATCCATTTGATGTTTGTTGTTTAATAATCTATCTGTGAGTGCTGTCCTTTTAATTGTACATGTATGTATGTGAGTGTGTGTGTGTTTGTATAAATATATATATGTTTCATTTAAAAAAAAAAGTAACCCAAAATGGTTCAAAAAAATGCATACATTTCAAGAAGAGGACTAAAAAGCAAACATGATTTTTACTTTGTGATCTTATTTTCCAATTAACACCCTATATCAGAATAATAAATATCAGAATTCTATATGTAGATCTGAAAAATCTGTTTTGAAATGAAAATAGGCATTATTTAAAATATTTTCACTGTTAAAATTTAAAAACTTCAAATGTGTAGTAAACATATAGTAGCCCAACAAGACGTGTATCATCCCTCATCGAACCACAGGTGCGAATACATTTTCTCCATTAGTGTGCCCACTGGCGGGCATGTGCGAATGGTTACACCTGTGATCCACTGGGATTACACTGTGAGATTGTGGGTATGACTTTTCACACCTGGGTTTCACATAAGTAACTGCTACAATACATGTGTGCATTGTACACAGCAATGATAAGGGCTGCTGTATTTTTACTACTCTATTTTCTTTGTTTTATATAGAAAGCCAAATGCATTCAATGAAGGGCCATTTTATTTGTATTATACATATCCATCTGTGGAAAATTAGATTTTTTTGTGCATTTAAGTTATTGTCGGGTGATCACTAATACCTAAATAAAATTGCTGAATATAGTAAAAATATGCACCAGAAAACATAGTTTTCGCAAAAAAAGAACATTCTGAGCAGAAATGGAACTACCATTGGTGCAGCAGGTGCAGTGCAAGAGCAAGGGGTCCACTGCTGCCCCTGCCACCCTCTTAGGGTCACTGTTTTTTCCCTGTCGCACTTTGCCTCCCCCTGCCTTATGAAGTCACCCTCTGCCTCTTCCTGTCACCCACTGCCGTGTTGCATATTGTATACTTTGGTTGAGGAGGAGCAGAAGGAGGGGGCCCAAATTATATTTTTGCACCTGGGCTCACCACCCACAAGTTCCACACTGTATCTGAGACTCACACAGGACAGTTTTCATGAAGGGGTATATGTTAAATACCCAATTATATTGCCCCTTGTCACTTTCTACCCATCTCTTTTGCAAACTGTCAAATCCAATACTCCTCTGTGGGAAGACTTCTACTATATCTCAAACACTTTACTTTGGGGTCTATTTACCATTAATCAACTCACAGGAGCTTAAAGGAACTTTTTATTGGTCCAAAATGTTTGTTAGATGACCTTACACTGAGACACTGACTGTTACCTCTTTTAGCAGGATTCTGGGGCTGTTGTACTAAGCTTCTAAAGTGATAAAATGGAGAGTGATAAACAGCCAGCCAATCAGCTTCTACCTGCCATGTTACAGACTGGGTTTGAATAATGTCAGACAGAAGCTGATTGGCTGGATGTTTATCACTCTCCATTTTATCACTTTTGAAGCTTAATGCATCTGGCCCTTAGTGAGATAGAGAACACAATATAGGGGGAAGAGTTGAGAAAGAAGCAAACCGGAACATTCACCAAGTCCAGCAAGTAATAAAGGCATACCATGCACTAATTATTATCTTTGTACATAGCAAGGGTTATTCTTACCTGATCGCTTCTCTGCTAATTTGCTCATCTCTGCGATCAGATAGCCACCACTCGCCAAAGATAAATCCCACCCTGTGCAAGGCTGCCAATGGTTTGCGAAAATATTGCAAATCAGAGTTTAGCTGTAAATCCATTCGCAACTCATTCCCCATCAAATGATTTTTCCAGTGTCTGAAATCTGTGCGTAACCCGGGACCTACTTCTCCAGTGCAATAAAAACAGGCTGATCGGGGTCGGAGCTATCGTCACGCTCCCTCCCTGAAAACGCTTGGGCACACCTGAGTTTTTCCTGACAATCCCATTAAAAGGCCGGGTGACACCCACAAGTGCTGGATTCCTGTCATTTACCTTGCAAACTGTTTGCAATTAGAATAGATGCTGGATTTCATTGCTGAATAGCATCGCGCATGCTTGCTAAGATCCATATGCATGGACAGTTGTTCGACAATCAGCCAGGCCTGCAAATTTGCAGCCGAGCAATAAGGTCTGAATAACCCCCAATGTTTGATGATTTTCCCCAAAACGTCCCTCAGGTATTGTAGAGCATTGTGTATTTATTACATTGCTTAACTATCATATTTATTGGAATACACATTCTGTATTGTTGCAAATTTAATTATCTCAATCTTAAATGCATTGGCAAATAACATAAGCTATTGTTTGTTTCTGACTTCAGAGACGAATGATCCCATTATTGTCATTATTCTTTCCCCATCAGACCATCCAACTTTTATGCTTCTTCTCTTAGTAGAGCTACTTCTCAACATACAATATATTTGTTTGGGCCATCGCTCCTGGCCGGTGTGTAAATAATTAAGTACTGTATGTGCATGCTGTGCATAGATCTCTACTGCCTACTTCCACTTTAATCCCCCTCACCTTCATATGTTCAACTAACATCACGTAAATATGACTTGTTTAAAGCCTCTCTAGAAAGTAGATTTTAACTTTGGCTTCTGCCCTGATGTTTTTAACGCACAAGCCATAAACAACTAGATTGGGTACTTATGTATTATCTGGGCTCCCATGTTAAATGCACCCCATTTTTTCATACCCCTACTATCCAACTACGCATGGAGTTGATTTTATATAGTGTGGCGAGCGCAGCGAGCCACCGTGCCCGAAGCGTGGCGAGCGGACGCGGTCTCATAAGAAAAACGGGAGCCCAGATATTACATAAGTACCCTAGATTGTTTCATGCCATGAGAGATACAGAGACCTTGCTTTTACATTTGTTCTATCTGA
Organism: Crinia signifera; assembly: GCF_055691185.1. Classification (NCBI taxonomy): domain Eukaryota; kingdom Metazoa; phylum Chordata; class Amphibia; order Anura; family Myobatrachidae; genus Crinia; species Crinia signifera. The sequence goes on from NC_139219.1 coordinate 203,740,991, forward strand.
TGTCATTAAAAGTAAAGCTGTGCGGAACTTTAATCTCCTTTATTGTATGTTAAGAATATATTTCAAGTTTACTTTCTACACTGTTATTATATATAGTATTACATTTTTTTATCTGCTGTATGCAAAGGGAATGATAACCCAACAGTGTTACGATAGAGCTTATTGATTTATTACTTTAATTTGCTTCTTTTCCTAGGTCTTTTGATGAAAAATTTGTTACACTGCATTTACAGATATTATATTTGCTTATTTTAAAAAAAGGTGAAGGTAATTTACTAAGTGCGGCCAATGCACACTGCAAAAGTCTTGGCATTGTACTGATGGGTGGATGAACCACCTACAGTGCTCCCAGGAGATGCTTCTGCAACTTATCATACAGGCCCTTGGTGAGAACAGATGGACAATCTCTAGAAGCATGCTTTAGTAACATGTAAATGTCACATCTACTGTAGCTTCAATATCCGATCTCTGTTCTGCTTAAATTCTGCCTCATTATGATTTTCATTAATGAAGAAACCAAAGACTCTCTATTACACCTATTACGGGGTTTGCATGTGTGTTCTCTCAGATTTACCTTGAAATGTGCTTCTATACTGAAAAGCAACATGGAGGCTTAAATCACTTTGGCTGAAAAGTATAGGATGAGACATGAACCGCTCTGAACTACTGTAGTACACATCTACTGTAATTTCATTTGGTAGGGCAGGTGCATCTGTGCAACATGAGATTCTAAAATGCATCTTCTAAACTTATCACAATAATTTTATTCAGAACTATTGAATCTTAATTTCAGTATATATGTACAACTCTGCAAAAGGTAGTTTACTAAGATCTGCCTCACTCCACCCAACTCACTGCCACAGGATAGAAAATTCCTACTCATTAGGTTACCCCACCACTTTCCTCCTTAAAATCATTTGAAGCACACGCATCAAAGGAATACATCATTCAAGAAAGTTGTGAGTAATATGACAAGTTATACAAGACATACAGTAGTAATGTTCAAATTGGGAAAATGATATTACAGACTGTATATAGAACAATAAAAAAATCTACAAAATAAGAAGCAATCTGAGTATATTATCAGGATATACAAAGATAGTACAGTAGATGTACAGTGAACTGGTCTAATAGGATGCCTGGCTTCTTCCACAACATTTTCTAAATTTTCTCAGCCCTGCCATTTTCTTAATGCATTTTTTGAGGATCTCTCACATCAAAGTTGGCACTCAAAGTGTTAATAAAATAGTTTGCTTGGCAATTTTCACACCTATTTTGACAAATTCCCTTGCTCTCAAAGGGATAACATCTTGTGTCCTTCAGCAGGGAGGAGGTTTTGGCTCAGCTGTGACTGATGCGCAGGTCACTGTCCTTCGGCTGGGTTTCAGTGTAAAGGCAAGTAGATACAAAGAAGAGGAGGTGATAGGGAGGGAATCATTCTACAAAGGATGGATCCACATGTCATGCCCTTATGTATCTTTGGATTTAGAAAAACTGCTGTTTGTAATGTGTTTAATACTTTGTTTTTGTGATGCATTTATGAGGAACTTTTCAGTATTTTTTATAGTTAATATTGAATAGATTAATTAGCTGTGGGGTTAATCTGCACATTTTGTTACCCCACCTAGTTCCTATTGTGTATTTTTAATTTACAGGTGTTTATTTTTTACTATAAAAGCATTCACTACAGAGTGATGGCCGCCATACTGTATCACATGATGCAAGTTGTAATCTGTTTGCTAGCCAGGTGTTCATTTGATTCAGGTTGGTCAATCAAGTAATAGGGATCCCTATGAGAATGCTATAGGATTATCTGCTCTTTATCAGTTATTTTTCCTTTGATTGCTTGCTACATTGCCATGATTACAGGCAGTGTATGCCAGCAAATAGCACTGAAAACATTAGAAACCAACAATGGTGTTTGTCCAATGGTAACTAGTTTTAACATCAATTGCAGAGATAAAGGTGGTTTTCTGCTACTTATCATAGCCAACCCAATGGTCCAATTGTTCCAGGTTTTCTACTCTGAAGCTCCATCAACAATATACAGCACTTCTGCGTCCCAGTACCTGACCACATCTGGTTGTTCCCTGCATTACCGAATTAAATACTGAATGGGCAACATTGTAGCTACAGGTGAACAAGTCTGAGTTCTGACTTCTGAGTCCGGTGGAGCAGCCACAGCAGAGCCAGTGCAGCAGCAGGTGCCAGCGCCACATTTCTCATCTACTATACACATACCCGAAATATTAATAGTAGGAACCATTGATGGTATCATATACCATAGTTTAAATACTATCAATGGTTCTTGCCACTTTCATCAGTCCATTGCAGTATGAAGTATTGATAGACCAAGTAACATGTATATTGGATTTAAGGGAATGCAGCCTCTAACTTACAACTTTTTGCATATATGGATATCTATCTTATATATATATATATATATATATATATATATATATATATATATAATATTTGTTTTTCTGCACTGCATTTTTGTTGAGCCTTTGTTGCACAGTCAGTAGTCCTGAGGAAGGGGCGTAAGCTCCGAAACTGTTGATCCACTATGCTGACATTGTTCCCACTGTGAATTTTAACACTGTGATCTTTTAATACAAGGTTGTCATTTTTCACGGAGAGTGCCGCCTCCAGTCTTCATTTATTTGAAAACCGCATACCCACAGGAGTCGGATGTTCATTACTACCTGTTTTTTATCCACACATACGTGGGAGTGATCTCTGTGGTAGAGCAGTTCCACAATTATCAGCAAAAAATGGACTTTTTAAAGTCCCATATCTCTGCAGGACAGAGATTTTATCTGAACGTGGTCAGTAACCCCTTATAAACTTATCCTCATTACCGGAAGAAATCTGTCTTCACGATACTATTCAGATTGGATCCTTATTTCACCCCTGATGAAGTCCTAAAGGGACGAAACGCATAGGGTTCTCGCATTTTAAGAAGCCACACACATCATGAAGTTGGATCTGATGTTACTTATCTGAACAAAACTGTGATCTGAATTTGAAAAGTGAACCAAACTCTGTATAAGCCTTTTTTACTGACATACTATTACTGTGATGAAATTTATAATAATAAAAAACTTTTTATGTACCAATGCATGATTGCTAATGTACTAAAGTGGTGAAACAGACAGAGCGCACATCTATCTCTTTTCCTTCTATCTGTCCCACCTGGTGCCTATATTAACAACTAGGTACGGTAGAAGTGCTGCTCACTAACCAGCGCAGAAAAAGGACCACACTCCCCCCCATTTTTTATATATATATATATATATATATATATATATATATATATATACTGTATATATATATATGGAAAACAAGGGTATTGGTCTCCTTAGTGCATGTAAATGTGAAAGGGGCACCTCTAATGCACCCCTCCTGTTAGTGAGGGACAAGGGAAAGTACAATGGAAAATGATTAAAGTGTGCTAGAACCTAAAATAACAACAATACTATTAAAATAAAATATTTTTCTTAAAAAATCACAATATCAATGATTTTTCATATATCCGATATCAGCATCTATTCAAGCAAGACGCTGGATCCATTTTGTAGTAAATCCATTTATTTAGAAAAGTACCCAACTCGTTTCATTGAATGACTTAGTCAGGGGTATAGCAAATACCAGATCTTTTAAACAAGATCGGGATATCAAAGAATGTTCTTTATCATATAGATAGTGACAAATTCATAAAATCAAATTAAGTTTGTGAGGTAAGGAAACCACCCAGACCAGATCTATAATGGTCACAAAAGGACTCCCCTTTCTTTCGAATGGGGTACCATCACAATGAAAGAACCACTGTTAGACATGTGGCCTTCTCCACTCCAAACTCAGAATGACCTCATTTAATACCAGTATGAGTTTGAGATATTAAGCACATTTGTCCAATATAAGAAACTAGAATCATTACTGTGTGGTACATCTGTAACACCATGGCTAGGAGAACTAGCATTGCTATATATAATAACATTAACTGAGATGCTCTGAGAAAAATATTTAAAGTTCAACAAGTTACCCATTTAACAGAAACTGGATATTGTAGATGCTGATGCATACCTTGACATAATCAGATATCCAGAATAAAGGAGCAACTTTTCAGTAGTATTCATTCACCTGCTAGAGATATATTTCCTGACGGGCACATCTGTAACACCCTGCTAAAAAATATATTATGCCTGTCACTGAATTCCCAGCAGCCTCAAGAGCTGCTTAAGAGGTTAGGAGAAGGTCACATGACCAGTGTCAGGTGGTAAGGTCTGTGACAGTTTGAGTGGACTATCAGTTGATGGAGTCATGTACAAGGCCTAATGCGTATTACAGAGCAAGCGCTGTCTTTGTTGATCTTGTCCTGAGGTTTTGGCTGAAAGCTTCTGCTAAGTTACGTGACGTCTATCAGGAGTGCTTGTGGAACTGATCGGGTGGTGCTGAGAATCAAGGCTGGAGCCAGCAGTAAATTGTATATACAAAAGAATGAATGCATTCCGGAGCCTACTATTGATGGTTGTTTAAGGGTCACCCTCAATGTGGGAACTTAGTTGTTACATTACAATTACCTAGTGACAAAGTTAGGGTAAGCTTTAGATTGTATCAGATATACAATTTTGGTACATTCTTACATATTTATATGATGTATATACTATTGTGTAAAGTGCATGCTATATTATTACTGTGGTTTTGTGCTTAAAAACACAGAAACAGTATTTCCACCCAAACCATAATTTCCCCATCAGGATCCAGTCATATGGTTGACAGTGGCCATGTCAACATTTTTAATGTCAATATCACAATGTCAACACTAAATATTAACATGGATAGACATGTCAGCTGGCACCATGTTGACATCCAGTAATGATGCCATATGAAATGTCAACATTCTGAGGATGCTGGAGGATAGATTTTTGCACAGCCAGGATAGCTAAGGTTAGACTGCAGAGGGGATTGTTAGGTTAGACACTAATAGTAGGGGTTAGGGATAAGGAAGGTATACTGAAAGACTGTTTGGTGCCGCATTAGAACTGCATGTCACATGACCACCATGATCCAGAAAAAAAGAACCTGGTGCAAATGCAGCTGATGGGACTGAGTAAGTGAACATTGGGTCATCACTAACATTATATTTTAATTCTATCATTTCAAAATATTATATGTGTAGACTTGATGAATGTCAACATGGTCACTGTTGACATGCGAAGCATGTTGACTTTGTGACCATGTTGACATTTTCATGTCAACCAGGTACATGCTAATATACAGTAAGAATTGTCAAACTAACATTTCATACTCTCCTCATCAATCCTCCTAACTCCATCACATAATTTACCATACAACCATCAGCTTAACTTCAGTGCTCCTAATTCATATTATGCCAAATGTAACTGGATGGAGTAATTGCTGCAACTCAGGAGTGGATATTGTAGATGCTGATGTATACCTTGAGATAATCAGATATCCAAAATAAAGGAGCAACTTTGCCCGACTTGCTGGTCACCACTTCATGTACAGGGCTGGTATACTCTGGAGCTGGGACTGCAGCCCCAGGACACCAGTGCTGCTGTACTTTGTAAGTGAATGCTGGGGTCCGGCACGCTGTGACTGTATTTTATACATGTACATGTCCTCTACTCTGACCTTATCTCCTCCAGGGTTGGAGATAATTAAGGGAGAATTCAGTGTTTGGTGCATGGGGAATAGCTCTGGGTTTCAAGCCCATAGCTATTCAATAAAATAGCCTTAAACACTATCACATTGATTCCATGTAAAATGCAGGGTCAGTGGATTTCCCAGTGCGTAACTCCAGAGGGTGCATTTGTTTGAGAATTGTGTAATCGATGAATTACATATTTGCTAGGAAACAAACCTATTTAATCATTGATACAGTATTTCAAGTGAACACAATCTTTCTAGTATTGCATCTGTAGTCTGTCCACAGAGACTGCCTTAGTCACATGGTAGCAATCAGATATGTGTATGTGCTGCTTCTAGAAATGACTGTATGCTATAATCGATTTTATAATATTTTACTCTGATTATTATCTGATATTCCCAGTAGTTTTTATATATATGTTCTGTATATACAGTATAATAAGTGATTGTTCTTTTTTACCTTGTCTCTCGTCTCCAGTACTACAACCATTCTTTTCCCTATTGCACTTTTTAGAAGATTAGCATCCCTCTGTGTTGTTTATAGCAGGGGACAGGGTCTATAGATTTGGAAGGTGCATTTTAGGCACCAGGATATTTTCAGTGATCAAATAACCACACACACTGGAAACACAAATTATGGAAACGTAAGACAAATCACCACACGCACATATACAAAATTTGAACTTCAACAAAATCCAACTGAACTAAATGGGACATATAGTGCCACCACAACTGTCACACAAGAATGTGCATCCTTCCCTTCTGAACCCGACAGAAACTATTTTGCTGCATCTTATAACATTTATTTCCAGTGTTACACATTTCTGCATCGCTTTCCTTCAAGTTCACTTACTGTAACGACTCATAAATGGCATAAATGGCATTGTCAGAAATAAGTCCTGGAAGTTGTGCATTCTATAACCTTAACATCCAAGCCAATTTGCTTCCACTTGTCCTGCCTAGTAACACCACTTAAAATATAAAGCGGGTGGTCGTATAATGGAAGTAGGTTTCACTTTCACTGACTATTTCTACTATTTATATATTCTAGAGCATTTTCTTTAAAATAATAAGTACAGGAATGAACTAGGGCAACAACCACAAGTGCACATGAATGCGTTTTTGCAGATCTGTGGATCATAAATAGCTATTAGGAACATGATTTTTTTGTTGTTGATTGGTTTCCTTGTAAGTCTAAGGGGTCAATCTTATTAACTCTGAAGTGTGCGATATGCTATTTTAACAATAATGAATTATTTTAACAATAATGAATCTCTCATCATTCATGGTCTGGTTTCAGCCTGAATTCGCATTAAATTGCTTGCTGCTCTATGCTCTTGTGTAAATCTCTGTCACCGTAAGCGCGGCTGCTACCACGATGACTCGCACCTGCAAGATCATCCGGCTAGTTGGATTGATCCCTAAGTATTTATAATGTTGTAAGTTGACCTGATTTCATGTACAGCTGTGATTTAATTTGCTCACATATATAACCAGATACAACAGGAACATCAGGTCACAACGGTTGGACCATCAGACCTCTGAGTAACCCTATGTTGTCTCAGATAGACAGCTCTCAAAAGATGTGATGGCCTCTCCAACTCACAACAAATTTTAAAGGGCTAAATAAGCAGTGCCCAGAAAACAGACCCAAGATGCCTGTGCTTTTCTAGCCATTACCTACTCCATACGCTGACTACCCGCCCCTCATTTTGCAAATAAATCCGTTTATGTCTGCAATGACAAAGTATTCTATGTGCTCCCACAGTGTGGCTTTGTACATGCTCAGTGGCAAAAAAAAAATCACTTTTCTTCATCCAACATTGATATTGCATGCACCTCTGAATGAGCCCTATTGTTTCAAACTGGTTTTAACCCCTGCAGTGGTGGGATGTTCTTTAAAAACACACCTACCAGGGTGTGTTTTAAAATTGGGGGGTGTGTAATGTGGGAGTGCCTAGAGGCATAACCAGCGCCAGTGATGATTCCAGTCCGCCCTGCAGTGCCTGGGAATCAGCATAAACCATTACAAAGTTATGCCCGCCCCTTGACCAATTGGAGTATGGTGGGCGGGCTTAACACTGTAAAGGTTTATTCTAATTCCCAGCCATCATGCAATCAGTGGTGGCAGTCCCCAAGGAATTTAGATGTGGCACAGTGCAGCAAGATTTCCGTGCATATCACTTAAGTGGTTAATTCACATTGGTTCACTACTCACAAAACCTTCTCTGGTTGTACCAAACAAGGGTAAATGTTGAGAATACATTTAATAATGAAACCATAAATGGAATATTAAAGCACATTAATGTATTTGATGTTAGACTGAGAGAACAATTTACCAATCAATTTATTTTGAAATGTGATTCCAGGCAAATTTACATAACTGATAAATCACATTATGTATGTTAGAGCATAATGTAGACGTAGACATGATAATATCTAACTATTAACATTAATGTATGTTTATTTTTAGTTTAATTTTGTGGGGAAGTTACTTGGACCAAGAGGAAACTCTTTAAAGAGATTACAAGAAGAAACTGGTGCAAAAATGTCTATCTTGGGAAAGGGTTCAATGAGAGACAAAGCAAAGGTAAATATGCTTTAATGATAATAATAATAGTCAATGTTTCTTTTTTAATTCAAACCATCTGATTTGTTTATGTTTTCAAAGGGGCTTTTAAAACATCTTTAAACTAAAATTAGAATTTCTGCCATATCTTTTTTAAATATATCTTATTTCAAATGCCTTTTTAAAGGTCACCATACAACAATGCACACGTTTGATGAGATTTACTGTGTAAGGAGTTTCTTGATTAATATACCACTTTTGAGGTTTTTTAATCTTTTCAGAAGCACCTATATTAACGTGAATCATTTTTGAGACACAATGGTGCAGATGTATTAAGCTTTAACAAGAGATAAATCCAAGTGTGATAAGGAGAGATAAACGTCCAGCCAATCATCTGCTAACTGCCATGTTACAGGCTGTGTTTGAAAAAAGTCAGTAAGGAGCTGATTGGCTGGACGTTTATCTTTCCTTATCACACTTGAATTTATCTCTTGTTAAGGCTTAATACATCTGCCCCAATGTTCTAAATAACAATACCTGGAATGTGGAATTGTGTACCTTTTAGTTGCATGCACTATATTATTTTTTTCATTAAAACTGTCTCTTCTTAAGAATTGTGTAAATTGTAATTGTGGTCTGTAGCAGACAGAAATAATACATTAGATCATTTAATTTACTTATGTAATGTTTCAAATAAGTAGTTATTGTAGCAGCTGCAAATGTATTCAGGTATGTTAATGGCAAGAGAAGTTCCACTTACTGTAGGTGTGGGAGAATCTGTAAGGAAAAGTAATCATGATTTTTGGTGTATGGTCATTAAAATGTTAAATTGTACAAAAGTGTAACTATGTACATCAGTTAATAGATATTCAGGGTATTATGCTGTGCTCTATTGCTCTATTGCTATTGTGCTTCTTGTATGTAACTGTGCTGACGACTGTGACTCATAGATAATTGATGGATGCCAGTATGTTATTGTATGCATATTGTGTGTATACAGTATATGATGTTTGATCTTAATCAAGATACTTCTGATGAATAACAAATCGCTGTTAGTAATATTGTCAGGCAATCAGAAGGTAATTAGGTAAATAACTTGCTAATCAATAAAACAAGTAACATTGACACAAGCGTATATCACAGATTTAAGGGTATGTATGGTGCTCGGTTAAAAGGGTTAATAACTGGCATTGTTTCAAATAGCAGGGTACATCAGTTGACAATCTGGTACTTATGTATTATCTGGGCTCCCATGTTAAATGCACCCCATTTTTTCATACCCCTACTATCCAACTACGCATGAAGTTGATTTTATATAGTGTGGCGAGCGCAGCGAGCCACCGTGCCCGAAACCTGGCGAGCGGACGCGGTCTCATAAGAAAAACGGGAGCCCAGATATTACATAAGTACCGACAATCCTAAATGTAGTAATGATCACCTACTAATGTGCAAGCATTGTCTCACAGAATACATGGTTAAACAATGCCTCTTGCTGCAGCAGTCAGCCAGGAGAGAGACACAGGGCTGTCATGGGCAGGGATGCTCAGCTGCTACCACAAAGGGGGTAACTTATTGTTTGCTTCCCTTGGCAAATATATTTTTTACTATCTTTTTAGTTTTAGTACATAGACCCCTAATTGATTCAGCCTAGAGAAACCGTTATTGTTAACCCAAAGTAACCAATGAATTCCTATGTAAGTCACCTGCATCTATTGTCACAAAATAACTAAACTTTTTTAACTGTAGTTTCCCCATGTAAATTACCCCTTAAAATGTACGAGCAGACTCTCAGGAAATTCTATTGTAAAGAGTGTATTCAGTGGTTATTTCTACATAAGCTGGCTACACTGATGAGGCGTATTTGTTGTTTAGCAAAATTATTATATGGTTTATTTTTTTATCGCTAGTTGTTTATTCTAGGTACTGCCACCAAGATGAGGGATCTGGTACTAATAAGGCTGGCTTGGGCCCAGTGGCGGAACTTCCATAGGGTGCAGGGGGTGCAGCTGCTATGGGGCCCGGCGGCTGGGGGGGCCCCATGGACAGCAAGCACTCCCCTGCACCGTGACTGGGCTAAGGCTTACATAGTGATTTCATTACTTTCTAGAAAAAAACATCACGGCACGGGACACTGCTGCCGGGAAAGGAGTGCAAGTAGCGCGCGCGCGCGCGGGGGGGTCGCGCCGTGCCGGGCAGAGACGGCCTTGCACTGGCCAGCGAATGGCAGCTGCATACTGGGTGAAAGCAGGACACTGCTGCCAGGAAAGGTGTTCAAGGAGTCGGGAATGGGGGTGTTACGCCGCGCCGTGCTGGGCAGAGATGGCCTGGCACTGGGGAACTGCAGCTGCATGCTGGGAGAGAGGAAGTGTGGACAGCAGGACTCACCTGCAACAGGGAGGCGGGGAGTGCCAGGCAGCGGCTACCACAGCAGCCAGCAGGGGAACTGTATGTATCCGACTGGCTGAGCCCGCTGTACTGTATGGACATGGACGTGTTGCTGTTACTCAAGAACTCGGCATCACAACCTCTGCTGCTGCGGGAGCTGAGAAGTTCAAATAACAAGTGAACACATAAAGGTGAATGAATGCGGTTGGACTAGAGCAGTGTGTATACATACTGTGGGACACACGTGTGTCTGTGTGCGCAGTATATATATTAGTGTGGGATATGTGTGTGTACAGTATATATAGTGTGGGATATGTGTGTGTACAGTATAGGGATATGTGTGTACAGTATATATAGTGTGGGATGTGTGTGTGTGTGTACAGTATATATAGTGTGGGACATGTGTGTGTGTATATAGTGTGGGGCATGTGTGTGCATGGGAGCTGTCTGTATGACAACACAATAGATATATGCACCTGATTCATAGAAATTTACAAGAACCACTGATTTGTGGGACTGACTGCGGGCATTTCAGTATGTTGTATAATGTGTTATGGCCATTGTGGTGTGTCGTGTAAGGTGTAATGGGCATGGGGGGGGGGGCATTATAAATTTTGCTATGGGGCCCACAAACTTCTGGTTACGCCTCTGCTTGGGCCCCATTACCTATCAGGAGCAGCAGCTACATTCTGCAGCCAGCACATGTTGCTCTGTGCTAGAGTTGGGCTTTGGTGGTGTAAGGAGATAGCTGCTACTTACCAGCAGCGGTTTCTCCTTCCTATGAATGAGGGTGGTAGAGGAAGCAATTCCAATTGATCACCAGCGGCTCTGTATTTGCTCCTGGATAAGAGGCTGATTGCACTCCCCAAATCTGGGTTTGGCACCGCTTTGCGGCGCTGAAGATGATTTTTGTAAGCATATACTTGTATAAGAAGATATGGCCATGCCTCCCACAATTAGGTAATTCCCCCGAAAATGTACCTGAGCTCGTCACAGCTCTCCAAACCCTTGGTTCTATGCTATAATTCCACAGGTCTTTAAAACTGCTTTCATTTCAATACAAACTGGAAAATCACATGCACACACACAAATAAAACAACTTTTTAATATGTAACTCATTGTATACATGACAAATCTATATACCTGTTCACAGACTAAACGGTGCTGATAAAATGCGGTGAAAACTTGTTTCTTAGATTACCTTGAATAACGTGCTAATGACATTCAGATCATATTGTGCAACTGTCCATCTGCTAGTTGGATGTGGCCCATAGAGTCTTTGTAAAGCATCTTTTTATGTTTGCATTCTAAAAAAGATAAAACTGCATGGGAAACTTGAATTATATTTCTTAGCATGAACTATTTTAAGAGAAACACATTTTATATGGAAAATAAGTGAATAAGCTCAATACACACTGAAGTGTCTACATGAGCGTACTTGTCACAATCTTAGTTTCCGCTTCTGTAGTTTCACATAGATGATTTTTGACTCAGAATAGCTCAAATTGTCCAAGTCTCTGATATTTCGACTGGCTATGCTTCTTGAACAGATGTGCCAAGAATCATCCAGCAAATGGGAAAACACATTGACAGTTCCAATTTACCTAATATGATTAAATAAGAATATTTTTTTACCTTAGGGATCAGTCTAGTGGAATGCAATAGTGAACAGGTTTAAAGTTTAGTTCCAGAATCCTCCAATGTTGCTGAGATCATTTCTATGGAATAACAGCAGTAACATTTATTTAATGAAGTACAGTCTGTAATTCCTCTACCAAGAGGCTTATTTTTCTATTACTAAGTACTCTTCTGCTATACCTGGTTTAGTACAGCAAAATTGGTGATTACAATAGCGTTCTCAAACAAAATATTGCTGCCTCAAGGAAAAATAGAGATTTTCACCATCCTCTATTATGAAGTCACTTCAAAAGTATAGTTCTCTCAATATTGGCACGCTTCATGTTCTTATGTTTTTTTCATACCACAGACTTCTATATGCTGTTTCATTCTCTGGTGAGGAAGTTTGTAAAGTAACCTCACTACCTAAGGCAGGCACACCAACAGTGCAGGTTTTGTAGATATCCAGGCTTGAGCACAGGTGACTTAATTAGTATCTGAGGGATTCTGATTTAACATCTGTGCTGAAGCCTGGATATCACTAAAACCTGCACTGTTGGTGTGCCTTGAGGACCGTGGTTGGGAATGCCTGACCTAAGGTGTGTGAAATCACACTTTTAAAGTTTGTGGAATGCTTCACCTGGGGTCAAAATGTACTCTATATGAAAAACAGATTACACTATGTATTCTCTCTGTTTTGATTCTACTTGAGGAGAAAATAAAAACAAGATATTGCTAATACAGAGTACAGTGTATCTGAATTAGAAAAATGTACTGAAGAACTTAGCAACTTGATATCATTATCATTTGTTGAGTACCCTACCCCACAAGACACCTGCCTATGTGTCATCCTGGTCTCTAAACTGTCCTTTTCCCCCTACTTCTAAACGGTCTGAAATTTGTGTTACAGACATCTTTTACAAAACATAACTAAAATACTACCATACCTAACACAAGATACCTGCAAAACTATTTAATGTAAGAGCTCATTATACACATTGATCATTGGAATTGTCTGCCTACTGGTCTTACCAAAATACTCTCTTCACTACAATCCATTTTGAATGCAGCTGCAACGTTGATCTATCTCACTAGACCTTCAATGTCTGTGAATACTTTTTTATAAAAAATATTGTCTATTTACTCCCTTATGATAGCAAGTGGATATTGTGTTTTTTTTTTTAATTCAATACTTTTTATTGAGTTTTTGCATAGAGTAACAGAAACAATATAAAACTTAAACACTAAGCTGTATTATTGTCGTACATACATAAAAAAGTGAATACAATTGTCGTCTAGTGCATTAATACAGTGAATATGATCAAAACAACAGTGCTGGTCTCTGGAGTCTTGCCCATTTCTTACACAACTACATTAAAATATAAGAATACAGTGGAAAAAGGTACACATAGAGTAGAAAATATTAATAGTTAGAATACAGACTATGAATAGGCATTGAAGGAATGGAGTGCACACCTCAGAGCAATTCACAAGCTACTCAAGTTTTTATGTCTAGAGCAGTTGGCGAATGTGGGTAACGGCACACAATAGGGCTCCTAAGAGTCTCCAAGGAATCAGTAAAAGGGAGATTCCAACCACCTATGCCAAATTTTATATTATTTACCCTCTGCTTTGTACATTTCTAATGATTAGCCACTTCATTAGCCTGATGGATCTATACAGTGACCGTGAGTCCCTCCTTAGCCATCCATAGCCGTGCTACCAAGACCATCGCTAGCGTACACATATTCATTATATATCTCTGTGTACAAGTGACTAATGTGTCATCTTCAAATGCAGCCAATAAGCACACCTGGGGGGTAAAACCCCTCATCAGAACTCACGTGGAAACTATTCAATTTATAATTGCAGTCTAGAATGAGGCAACCACAGGACAAGACCACAGTAAATGCCGCACTGACTATGGCCCATGGAAGGGCAGTGCTAAACTGAGCCGAGCAGGCATACTTCAGCTGTAAATATCTAGAAAGGTAGCTATTGGGAACTTGGAAATCAAGTTGTAACTGCCAAAATGTTTTAAAGACCCCATCCTTATATAACTGTCCTATGATGGACACATTCCACTTACCCCAGATCACACATAGTTGCATACCAGAGAGTTCATCAAACTCCTTAGTGCCATCTAGTGGTGAATTCAGGTCCAGACCCACCATAGTACTGTACTGTACAGTACTAATACTGCCTGTCACACCAGTGGTATTTTATTAAGGGATATATTACCACTGAGAAACAGATTTACAGGCAATGCCCTAGATATTTTCGACAAATGGAGAAATTCATCTGGCGCTGTTTCTTTCCAGATGATTTTCTCCATTTGTCGAAATTGTGTGTAGAGGGTGGAGGAGGACTTCATCATGCTGCAGTTAAGGGGTCGCATTTCCCCTCCTACACCCTTTTTTCTTATTATTATTTGTTTGTAATGCCCTAGATATGATCAAAGCTGGTAGTGACATACCAGGTGCGTCAGCAAGCCATTCCACAAGGTGAAACAGCTGCACCGCCTGGTAGTAGAATCTAAACATAGGAAGAGCCAGACCCCCAGTAACCCGTGTCCTTGTCAGAGTGGACACTTTAACTCTCACCCTTTTGTTAGACCATATAATGGAAGATAATATTCCACCAATACGTTTGAAGATTGTTTCAGTGCAATATCAGTGCAAAAATAGAGCAATTTGGGTTGAGTAGTAATTTTAATCAAATTGACTCTACCAGTGATTGAGAGCGGTAGCTTCCCCCAAACATTAATAGAGCATAGATATTCCAATTGAATATTCCAATTCCGTTTCAGTGAGTCCATAAAGTGTTCCACTCTGCAATTGTGCATTTGCATGAAATCGTTAATTCATGCAGATTGTGAATGTATGTTAAATATGTAACATCAACCGGCATTGTTGTCACTCTGCATCAACCCTATGGCAATGAAAGCACACACATGACACATAAAAGTGTTATTTGAACTATGGGCAGAAATTTTCCAGCTTTGCAAATGGTATTTTTCCTGCAGGCATTTACTGGCATAAGACGTACAGTATATCTGCAGAATATGAACACTATGTCTAAAAGCATTTTCATACTTTGCTACAATACTATACAGAAAGTTATCTTCTATTGTTTATAAATATATTTTTGTTGTACTATGTATAGCCTTAATCTATTGCCACTACATTTCTTGGCGTATTACCTGCTTTTTCATGTCAGTGCTTGATACAAAGAAACTTATCCTGTGTTACAAATGGATTTGCTAATCTCAAGGTCTGAGTTTATGTTCTCTACTGCCTGTGGTGTAAAAGAGAGGTTTTTATACCAACCAAGAATATATTTGACTGATGTAATGATATCACACCATATGTATCTGTTTTGGAATGCAAACCGTTTTATTCAGTCTCACCCAGTAGTGTTATTAAAGTAAAAATGTAGGTGTTATGTTGGCACATTGTAAAAACTATGCAGTTCAAATTCAGTTACACATTGTTCCCAATTGTATTTTTGTGCTTCAGCCGATTTACTTATGCAGTTTTAACAAATATTTTGGACTAAAGAATCTAGACAAAGCTGTACTTTAGCTAAAATAAACACAATATAAGCTCTGCACTGGATATAATAGATGATTGCCTTTACTTGTAAAATTCCTACAGCTAAGTACATAATTAATCATATAAGGTAATTTACCAATGTAGTAATCATATGTGGCAATTAGCATTAGCTAGCACAAGCATTAGGTCGACATGGTCTAGGTCGACAGTCAATAGGTCGACATGGGGTTTTTGACTGTTTTTTGAGCCGACAGGCGGTATTTCATGACCATCCACTAGGGCAGTGGTTCCCAACCTTTTTTTTCTCCCGTACCCCTTGATTAGGCTTTTTATTGAAGAGTACCCCCTCTCATTTTAAAAAATAGACAGGACTTATGAGTGGAGAGGAAGTAAGCGGTATGCCTATCCTTATACATATCCTTATATTAAGGAGTAGCGGACAGGAATCGTGCCCTTCCGTGTCTGGCCACTGTTTGTGTACTGTCTCCAGGGTTCCCACTAACACATGTAGGATTAATGCCGCTGCTTCTTCCACCCGTGTCAGCGCAGGGCAGATGATTGCTGATGTCTGAGGGCAGCATGGGAAGCTCCCCGTGGATTGCTGGTCAGGCAAAAGCACCAGGAGACACTGATGATGCTTAAGACAGAACCGTAAGGGACAAAACATGGTTCTTCTCCATGGTAATGGGTCTTCTTCTGCCATCGAAATACTTTTTTTCCATCTTCCGCCATTACCAATATTATTTTCAAGTACCCCCAACTGGTAGGGTACCCCCAACTGGTAGGGTACTAGTATCCCAGGTTGGGAACCACTGCACTAGGGCATGGTGGGAGCATAAAATATCATGGTGAGTGCAGCGAGCCATGCAAGGGGACGCGGTGCACTTTAAACAGTGTCCGTGTCAACATTCGGGTAAAAAAACTGTAAAAAAAAACATGTCGCCCTTTTGACTGTCGACATAGACCCTTGATGGCTAACCTTGACACTCCAGCTGTTGTTGAAATACACATCCCAGCATGCTCTGCTTCAGATTTAGCATGGCCAAATAGCAAAACTGAAGCAGAGCATGCTGGGATGTGTAGTTCAACAACAGCTGGAGTGTCTAGGTGTCAAGGTTAGCCATCAAGGACCTAGATCATGTCGACCTAATGCTTGTTTCAACCTAATGACCTGTCTACTTAAAGCCATGTCGACCTAAAACCATGTCGACCCTATCCCCATGTCAACCTAATGCTTGTTGACCAACTTGCTGTAGACCAAATGATCCCATTCCCAATTTACTACTGTAACTCTGGATGCAACATTCAGATCTGTGAGGCTGAATCCTTGGAGTATAGAAACAAGTGGGGTAGAAATGGTAGAAGTAATTTTCCTTATGCCCCAAACATTGCCCTTTCCACCAATTCTGAGTCTAAAAGCAGAAACTGATGATGGATCAACAGTAGCAGAGCTTTGCTCCAGAGAATGGGGAAGCACAGGAATGCTGCATGAGAGAAGGGATGATTCATTAGCTATAGTCTTGCCAAGGCTTTTTTCAAGAGCAGTAGCTCCAATAGAGAGTTGACAGTCATACATTGTGAACAAACAATGCAATTTTTGTAAACCATGTGCAAGGTGATGATATCATGAACAATATTATCATGCAAATCATCTAGTGTGTATGCACTATATCATTAACAATATCAAATAATTGTCCAACATCAGCATTGTGTCCAACATCGGTTTTCGTATACCTCTTAATCAGGTGGTGGACTGCCATTGCTTGACCATGACTGACGAAGAAAACGTCCAGTTTACCTGCATGCTATTAAAACATTGCAGATGTCAAAGTGTTTATAGTAGCACATAGTGAGTTAACCCTACATATCAAGAGTTTGGATCAATTGTTAACATATGTACAATCCATATTTGAAAAAGATGGAATTGATAACTCTAATGAAAGGCAACTTTTTACTAGTAGAAAAAGCAATTCCAAATCTGTATTTCAGGCAGTGCAGTACTAACAAGAATCAGGGGTTTTGTCAAATGGGCTGTACCTATAATTCCAGTATTAAAGAACAATGAAGACCTTCTAATTCTTTAGAATTAGAAAAAATCCAAAGAAGAGCAACAGAGCTAATTAGGGTAATGGAGAATTTAAGCTACGAGGAGACATTGAGCACTTTGGGACTATTTACACCGGAGAAAAGACGTTTAAGGGCCTTATTTTGGTTCACTCTTTCTGACAAAATCCTTCTTAGATGGACAAAACCATGTGCACTGCAGGGGGGCAGATGTAAAATGTGCAGAGAGAATTAGATTTGGGTGAGTTATTTTGTTTCTGTGAAGGGAAAATACTGGCTGCTTTATTTTTACACTGCAATATAGATCTCACTTTGAAGTAAAACCCCACCCAAATCTAATTATATCTGCACAAGTTACATCTGCCCCACCTGCAGTGCACATGGTTTTGCCCATCTAAGAAGGATTTTGTCAGAAAGAGTGAACTAAAATAAGGCCCTAAGGGAGGACATGCTCAACATGTACAAATCTATCAGGGGCCAATATACTGTCAAACACCCTTTTTACTGCTAGAAAGGATTTTAGGATATGGGGGCACAAGTTTAGATTAGAAGAAAAAACATTTTGTTCCATTAGAAGGAAAGATTCCAACCCCGATGCCGCCAGGTCTTCATGGGAGACAACGTATCCACGGAAGCAATTGGAGCGCAAGAGGAGGACTAACTAACCCCAAAAAATGGGCAGGCCAGAACCCCCCTATGGGGACCCAATGTGGATGCAACAATGCACTATGGAGGTATATACAGTGGTCGAAGTGGGACGGTATGCAACGGTATGGCATACCGCCACTTCTCCACTGTGAGCATTTTTTTAAGTAATAGGAGTGTGCAGACTAGCGTCTGCACACTGCCTTTACTTTATGCCGCCCCGTGGGATGAGGCCGGCCAGGGGAAGGCATAGAGACAAAGCGGTGGCTGACTTTCCGTCACACTGGCCAGATGCTGCAGATAGATCTCCGCCTGGCTGCGGCGGGCACTGGGCAGAAGTACTCTACAGCCGTCCATACAGTACTTCTGCCCGGCACCCGCCACAGCCCAGCAGCGCTCTATCTGCACCATCCATCTCTGGTCAGCGGGACTGAAAGACAGCCTCCACTGAGATTCTAAATATAATTAAGTGGTGAGGGAAGGGAATGGGAGTGGAGGGGAGGGGGAAGCTTCACTGGCATTGAGGGGTAATGTGTATCTGGCACTGGGGGGCAATGTGTATCTGGCACTGGGGGGCAATGTGTATCTGGCACTGGGGGGCAATGTGTATCTGGCACTGGGGGGGGGCAATGTGTATCTGGCCCTGGGGGGGGGCAATGTGTATCTGGCACTGGGGGGGCAATGTGTATTTGGCACTGGGGGGCAATGTGTATCTGGCATTGAGGGGTAATGTGTATCTGGCACTGGGGGGCAATGTGTATCTGGCACTGGGGGGCAATGTGTATCTGGCCCTGGGGGGGGGCAATGTGTATCTGGCCCTGGGGGGGGGCAATGTGTATCTGGCACTGGGGGGGCAATGTGTATTTGGCACTGGGGGGCAATGTGTATCTGGCACTGGGGGGCAATGTGTATCTGGGTATCTGGCACTGGGGGGGGCAATGTGTATCTGGCACTGGGGGGCAATGTGTATCTGGCACTGGGGGGGGAATGTGTATCTGGCACTGGGGGGCAATGTGTATCTGGCACTGTGGAGGCAATGTGTATTTGGCAATGCTGAGGGCACATGTATCACGCACTGTAGGGACATGTGTACCTGACAATGTGACCATGCCCCTTATAGGTGACCACACCCCCTTTTTAATGTGGCCACACCCCTTTTCCAGAGCACGCGTGTGTGTGTGTGTATATATATATATATATATATATATATATATATAAAACAAAATGCAACAATGCACAAGGATGGAATAAAGACAAATACAAGAGCTAGTAGGATAAATATGCAGGGTGACCCTGACTTATCTGCAGTAATGCTGGAGCACGCTGACAAGACTCAAAAACAGCAAGAACCGACAGGACCGACGGGCAGGATGCACAGGACGCCGGCTATTTATTCAAAACTCATGCCCCGCTGGCTGGTGATGTCAGCCGCAGCGTGCGGGGCGGAAGTTTGGGTCATTGCTAAGCAACACCCGACGCTTCCGCCCTGATGTCCGGCAGAAGCTGGGAAACATGGAGCCACCCGCTGCGTCCAGCGGCTCCGGCGCTGTCCTGTGACAGTGGTGCCCCCGGAGTCTGCTGAGACATACGGCGGCACCTAACAAAGGCAAATAGGTAATAAGAAAATACTGGTCTATACAGTTTGTGTGTAAACACACAAATTAAATGTTTTATGAAACTCTGGAGGAAGGCATTTGTTTAATACCTATCCTGTAATTATTTCTTTGTTTCAGCACTTTTTGTTAACATGTGGGACATGTAAAATTATAAAACTGTCTTTATCTTTTGCTGTTCTGAAAATTTCAGCTGATTCAGCTAGCCACCCTGGAACATTGATTCTCTAATTTAGATGTCATAGCCTACAGATTTCTCCCAAGATAGTATTACTCCACTGGATGCTACAATATCATTTGTAATATTTAGTAAGAACAAGCAATGTTACTACTGAAAGCTAAATCTTCTATTCTCAAAAAAGCTAATAGTTTTGATGATGAAGAATCTTTGATGTACAATATACAGTCTTATGTAATAGGTTTGTTTAGGTTAATATTATGGAGCATGAGGACTAAAAAAAATTGAAACAGCAATTATATACAGTTGTGGATAGCAGTAAATTCGATTTCTAGCTTGCATTAATTTGTATTTTGCTGGTTAAAATTGCTGGCACCATGTAACCCAGCATGGTTTCCCCAATATATATATATATATATATATATATATATATATATATATATATATATATATATATATATATATATATATATATATATAGATATACAGTATTAGAAAGCCAGCAACATTCGGTTTTTAATGAAAAAAATATCAAAAAGATTTGTAAAGGAACACTTCTTTTATGTCTGTTGTTATGCACTTTAAGATATGCCATTAAAAATCTATTTGCTAGATTTTTTTTTTTGCTGGCTTTCTAATACTGTATGTATTATAACATGTTATGAGCCTGGCACTCCGTCAATTGCATTATTGGGGTGTGCAGCCTAGTCTCAGGATCTATCTATCTATATATATATATATATATATATATATATATATATATATATATGCGGAACGAGTAGATTAAGTGAGATGTGCGCCAAGAAGTTTTAAACAGGTAATTGTGCACGGAAGTCCAGTCCCATATAATGCAATTCCCTTGAGCGTGTGGGGTGTCAGCTAAGTCCAGGAACAGTGGTGTGCCGTTCAGGGAGTAGTTTTGGAAAAGAGACTTGGTTTGGACTTTGATAGCGACAAGTATGCATGTATTAAGTTCACATGGGACAGTATTTGTAAATAAGGGTAAACTATTTATTAATCACAGAGAAAAAGATATGATAAAACAAGGGGGTTATATAAAAAAAAGGAATATTAAATATATATCTGTGTACACAAAAATATTCTAAAATGCTGGAGGATACACTGAATGCAATAAAAAGTGAGGAAGACGGTGTTGTCAGTACAACAGACAGAACCCCCCCCCCAGTAAAAATACATTCATAAAATATTATCTACTGTTTTAAAAAAGAGATCACTAATAGCAACTGATATTATAGACGCAAATGTAAATATTTAGATTTAAAAAAATCAGCTTATCTTAGGCAGTGCGGTGAGGAACAGGTGACCGAAGTTATCCCAACATGTTTCGTCCAACAGACCGTGACCCCTGACGAATATTTTATGAACTTTATTTTTACTGGGGTTTTTTTTCGGTCTGTTGTACTGACAACACCGTCTTCCCCACTTTTTATTGCATTCAGTGTATCCCCCAGCCTTTTTGAATATTTTTGTGTACAGATATATATTTAATATTCCTTTTTTTATATATAACCCCCTTGTTTTATCATATCTTTTTCTCTGTGATTAATAAATTGTTTACCCTTATGTACAAATACTGTCCCATGTGAACTTAATACGTGCATACTTGTCCCTATCAAAGTCCAAACCATATCTCTTATATATATATATATATATATATATATATATATATATATATATATATATATATAGCGATGTGGATGGCGCGGCACTCTTGACTGTTTCAAAGGAAACCAAATTGGAGCCAGTAGCTTTATCAACGTTTCAAATTTTATTTGTCATCAGGATGACAAATAAAATTTGAAACGTTGATAAAGCTACTGGCTCCAATTTGGTTTCCTTTGAAACAGTCAAGAGTGCCGCGCCATCCACATCGCTATACTGCAAATTTCTGCTGCGGAGGCACCGACGTCTTTACCACCGGTTGTTCGGGAGTGCCGGACCATATTCGTATATATATATATATATATATATATATATATATATATATACACACAACTTGAAAACAGGGAATGAACACCTCGAAACGTTGGACACTGTGCAAAGTGGTTTTTGATAAAAGAAGTGGCGCTACTAATATATCCCTACATACTGTATACAGTATGTATATAAGTGTCCCAGAGGGAGGAGGTGGAGCGGCACGACTCGGCACTCCAATCCAACAGTGCCCAGGTGGCCGCTCATTTGCACAAAAGTACACAAGATCATTTAAAAAGGTTTTTATTAAACCGAAACGTCGATCAGCTTTACTGTAGTTGTGTGACATTTACTGCACTTTGAAAGTCCTGCAAAGTGCCGCTCCACCTCCTCCCTCTCGGACACTTGTACATATTGTGTACTTTTGTGCATATGGCGGTCACCTGGGCACTGTTGAATTGAAGTGCTGGGTCAGGGAACAGTTGAAGAGGTGTCTACACCAGAGAGGTAAAAAATGTAGTGAAATTCTTACACATCATACTTCATTGAAGTCAAATCACACATGCCGTTTAGATGAATCTAAATATTCATAGTCATTAAAAATGAATTACAGCAAGCAAGGATGTGAATGTGGAATTTATAATGTTTTATTTAAAAATGTTATTGAAAAATTTCATATGATCTCCCTATTCAATATATACAGTATGGGGGTTATTCAGATTCAATTGCACACAACGCTCGCACACAGAAGACCAGGTGGGGGGCAGCGGGCCAGGCAATATGCATATGGGAACGCCCAGTTTCATGGGCATTCTAATGAAAAAGCTGGGTGTTCCCATGCAGTATGCCCGGTGATGTGGGGGCGGGCAGCTGACGTTAGCGGATGTCAGCTGCCCTCCCTGTCCACACACAGGGTGCCCGCAGCTCTGAGATACCCCATGGGTGTCTCAGATCTTGCGAGCGCTGAGGAAATCATTCGATGGTCGCCGACCATCAAATGATTGGTACTCTTTACCTAGAACGGCGCCCACGATTGAAATCGCGGGCATCGCGGGTAAAATCGCGGTAATCGCGGGCATCGCGGGTAAATCGCGGGTAAATCGCGGGTACATCAAAATCGGGTACCCGCGATTACCGCGATTTTCCCATAGAGAACAATGTTAAAAAGCCTGATTGACCGCGATTTTAGCGTTAAATGCCTCAATGCCCGCGATTTTCCCATAGGAATCAATGTTAAATGGGCTACAGAGCCCAAATAGCCCCAATTAACCCTTAAATGTCCCCCCAATTTTTGTACGCCACCCCACGATCCACGCCAACCCGAAGCGTGGCGAGCGCAGCGAGCCCGCGAGGGGCGGCGGTACGCGTCCTACGACCTTTTCATGCCCTACTATCCACGTCGGCGTGGAGTTGAGAATAGAATAGTGTGGCGAGCGCAGCGAGCCACCGAGCCCGAAGCGTGGCGAGCGCAGCGAGCCCCGCGAGGGGACGCGGATACCTTCACAGGTAGACGCGTCCCCTCGCGGGCTTCACAGGTGTCCGGGTCGCCACGGACACCTGTGAAGCCCGCGAGGGGACGCGCTTACCTGTGAAGGTATCCGCTGCGCTCGCCACGCTTCGGGCTCGGTGGCTCGCTGCGCTCGCCACACTATTCTATTCTCAACTCCACGCCGACGTGGATAGTAGGGCATGAAAAGGTCGTAGGACGCGTACCGCCGCCCCTCGCGGGCTCGCTGCGCTCGCCACGCTTCGGGTTGGCGTGGATCGTGGGGTGGCGTACAAAAATTGGGGGGACATTTAAGGGTTAATGGGCTCTGTGGCCCATTTAACATTGATTTCTATGGCCAAATCGGGTGGATTGAGGCATTTAACACTAAAATCGGGTCCATCGCGGCTTTTAACATTGCTTCCTATGGGAAATCGGGAGCATCGCGTCGCGGGCATCGCGGGTACGTTTATGGCCGGCCGCGACGCGACCGACGCGATTTTTCAGGTTTAACATGGTTTTCAATGGGAAAATCGCGGGCATCGCGTCGGTCGCGTCGCGGGCAGGCATAAATGTACCCGCGATGCCCGCGACGGGCGCCGTTCTAGGTAAAGAGTACCAAATGATTTCTCCAACGCACCCAAGACTGCGAATGGATGATTATTCAAATCATCCATTCACCTGCCTGCAGCAGTTTGGAACTCTCTTCTTTTGGAAAATATATTGTTGTTGCTGGGAGTCACTCAAAGAGACTTATATCCAATAAGACACTATAAGTTTGAAGTCAACGTTTCGGGCTGTTATGCCCTTTATCAATACAAATCACCGTGCAGTACACTTAGTACATATATAAATAGTATTGTGAGGAAACCCATGTGATCAGAGAAGCTACAAACCCTTCCCAGCAGCCCATCTGTGACATAATTACAACCAGTGCAAACACAAACCATCATCATCAGCCGACCATCAAATGATTACCAGGGAAGTCCAGGAACATAGCATTTTCTCCCTGAAGGAGAGGGTCAGGTAGGCAGCCCTGAGTGCAGATACAACATTTGGAAAGAACAGAGTGACACTGTTAGGGTACCTGTGTTTTCATGTGTCCCCCAGTTTTCTGTGAGTTGATCATCAGGCAGAAAATTGGATCTGACTGTGCCTCTGGATGAGATGTCTGTCTGCTGTACACTAAATTCCCCTGAGTGGATTCTGGAGAGCACTCTACAGGGAGACAGTGGTCCTTATTCTGGTTCATTTGCAAAGGCAAATTCCTTCTCAAAGGGACAAAACCATGTGCACTGCGGGTGGGGGGGGGGATGTAACATGCACAGAGAGAGTTAGATTTGGATGAGTTATTTTGTTTCTGTGCAGGGAAAATACTGACTGTTTTATTTTTACATTGCAATATAGATCTTACTTACTGAAACCCCACCCAAATCTAATTCTCTCTGCATAATTTACATCTGTCCCCCTCCCCTGCAGTGCATATAGTTTTTTCCATTTGAGAAGGAATTTGCATTTGTTAGTGAATCAGAATAACCGCCATAACCAAAAGCATGGCTTTGCTACATACTGTACGATTTTTCCACATTATCCCCATACTTATTTTAAGTTGAATTTCCAATGGTACAGTAGGAGCCCGCTTCATCCAGAAGGGGGCTGTCTGTCAGATCACCAACCGCCAGCCCCCATAAAGGGACGCATGTGTGTCCCCTTCCAACGGAGCTCCCCACCGGTCCCCGCCGCACGATCCCACCTGCCCGCTCCTACACCCTAACCCTGCCCATCTCCCTGAAGCGGAGATGGGCAGGGTTCGCATTCCCTGCCGCCTGGTAACTGGGATGCGCATGTATCTCAGTCAGATGGAGCACCATCTCACCAGCGGGGGCAATCTGGCGAGCCCAGGTAATTGTAATTGCTCTGTCAGTTGGGAGGGGATACAGTTACAATCCCGCCAGTCAGAATCCTGACTGCCAAAATCCTGACACTTTCTCCCTCTGTGGGTGTCCATGACACCCATAGAGGGAGAATAAAATAGTGTTTCGAGCGTAGCGAGGCACCAGGCCTGCTGCGTGGCGAGCACAGCGAGCCCGCAAGAGGGACGATCCACGTCCCCCCTTGTCAGGATTCTGGCGTCAGGACTTTGAACGCCGGGATTCCGACCGCCATGATTTAGAATCACTCCCATTTAGAATCACTCCAATAGTAGCACTGCTTAACTTGATATCCTGCTACTATCAAAAGCAGTGCACCGATCCCAAATTTACTCACTGAGACCTCAACAAGTTGGTAATAAATTTCAGCTGCTGCTCTTTAGATGCAGAAATCTGATCACTGATGCATGGTCTAAAGTAGAAGGAGAAGCATTGGTCTACCTATGGGAAATTAGAATGCATTAGAGAACATTACACAATATAGAGGTCTTGTTACCTTACTTATTGAATCACCCTCATAAAATGAGAGATGCTGTTTATTTTTCAAACTCCATGGCAACTCAAGCATTTACTTTCCAGAAATGCAGCTCTGATAACAGATGACATAATCAAGACCAAATTGCAACATATTGTGGAAACAATTGAAGCAAAATAATATTAGAATTGTACGACTGCGTTTGTAGAGGTTCCCGCTTTATTGCTAATGCACTAAAATGCTTATATTGGAAGACTTAATCATATCACTGGCTCTAATTTGTGTTTTTATTAGCCATTACATTGTAATGATACCCAAAAGATCTTTTACATCTACAACCCAAGTTCTTTCAAAAATTGTAACATGTTTCCGATAACTAGTGTGTATATTTTATTTGTTTTAATGTGAATCAAGTTTTTGTTTTTTTTTTCAATTCAAAACTTTTACATATTTAAAATATTTCAAACTGGGTACATATTCTACTACAGGAATTAAGACACAAGTGATTGCACATCAATGGGTCAACTCAGTTTTTAACTGCATATCTGTAACATTTATATCCTTACATTTAGAAAACACTGAAACATTTCAATTTAAATGGACAGTCCTCTCTAATAAAATACTTTGGATACTGTATTTGGTGAAAACTGTGCTGTCCTATTATTTGAGAGGAGCATCTGCAGTTATAACTTATTAACAGTAAATATGTTTAATATAATTTATGTACAGAAAAGGGATATACACATATACACACACAATAATGTGCAGAAGTTTTAGGCAGGTGTGAAAATTATGCTTTACAATAGGATACTTTCAAAAATAGAAGTCTTTATAGGACTTTGAAAAAACCTGCCACCTTTAATTCTTTGGAAAGGGAAGCCTCAATCCAATCTATTATAAACAAGAAAAACAATTTTCCTCAAATAAAGAAAATGGGGGAGTGTCAAACTTGAAGAATGTTTTTTTTATCTGCTGAACATAAAATCAGCAATAATTTACGGCAACCTTTCGATATACGTTGACCCTGGGGTAAAATACCTAATACTGCCTACTCAGGAGTGAAGGGGATATAATTAACAAGATTATCAAGGGCATATCTGTAGACCTTGAGCCAAAAAGACCTGACTTTAGGACAAATTTCTGCGTTGTCCGCTTGACATCTATGGCACCTACTTGATGAAGAAGATCCCATCAAATAAGCCCTATGAGGACTTATATAGGTTCTATGGTATATGTTAAAAAATAACTGTCTATAGGAACGTGCAGGTATCATTCGATAAGAGTTATGTAAATTCTTCAAAAGGGAAACTATTGTTAAGTCTGGAAAATGTTGTTGCCAGTGGGGTAAGCCTGAGCTAATGTTATTATAGTCAATCAGGTCTTGTAAAACATTGTAATGTCTAGATATAGCCTTACTGTCTGGTGGGGGCTAAGATAAAAATTGATCAAACATATTATACCAATCCTGGTCAGAAAAGTGTCTAATAACCTGACTTACGTAATGTTGTGCTTGGTGAAAAGCAAAGGGGGTATGATTCCAAGAAATCAGAATGTTGCACTTCCTGTTGGAATGTAATAAGGTTTTTTGTCAAATACATCGATGAAACACCTTATGGACTTAAGTCCCCTGGAGGACCATATATAAAATGGATTCCCTGAATTACCATTTTGAAAGTCTGGGTTGTGCATAAATAAAGAAAGAGGGTTTTATGAGCATTTAGCCCATTCTTATGTCTTAAAATATGCCATAACCTGCGGGTGGACCAAAGTAGAGGGGTTTCCCGTGTTTCCTTTGAGATCTCTTGGTCATGTATGTGGAGGAAAGAAATTTAAATTAAGATCTTGTAAAAAATTCCCTTCCACAACCGAATCGGTGTATATGCTAGTATTGTGCAACCAGTCCCTGAGATGTTGTAACAAAGCTGCATGGTTAATGTGTTAAATTTGGAAAATTAATACCTCCATTAAAACCCGGTTGTTGAAGTCTATATAAGCCTATTCAATGTCTTTTTTTGTTCCAGATAAATTTTACAAAAGATGAGTTAATCAATTTGGTGTCCTCTTTTGTTAGCAAGAGAGGAAGAGATTGGAGGAGGTATAACAATCTTGGAAATTAAACCATTTTTAGAAAACTGACTCTCCCCTGGTAGGAGAGCTGGAGATGACCCCAACCATCCAAGTCCTTCAGCATAGAAGAGATGGCCTTTGATAAATTAATTTGATAGAGTAGTGAGGGATTTTTGGTAATTAGTACATCCAAATAGGAAAACTTCCCCTAGTAAATGGGACACTGGCATGCTTAACTGGACGATAGACTTCTGGTCATAAATAGAGAGCAACTGAGATGTCAGAGTTAATGTGTAGCCCAGAAACAGCACCAAATTGTTGCTAATAAATTTTTCAATAATCAATAAACAAAGGCCATGATTCTGATTGACTAGAAAGTGACACTCGCTAGCTAGATGCACTGGAGGACACACATACTTGATGCTGAGATTTGGAATTGGTCCTAAGGTTCTAAGGAGGTTGACTTATACATACATTCCAAGGGAGGTTGACTTATATCAACAGGACGTGTCAGAAGTCTCCCTCTCTTCAATTGACAAAAATGGATTGAGAAAAAACACTCTATACCACTTAATATGATGCGGATAAACATTTTTATTTGTTTAAGCTAGCCCTTCTCTTTAGGAAGTTATTTTGTGCTTTTAATGTGGAACATAGAGAGGACAATAGAAACCCATTTATAAAAGTTTATATACATCCTCATTATTTTCTCTGGAGCTGTGGATATATAGCACATTGAGTTGAGATTTTGAATCACAATTATGTGTCTCTAGAGCTCTGCTTTTGATAGAGCTTACAATATTGCACTTGAAAGCACAAGTCACTATTACTTGGATCCCCTACACTGAATTTATTTACCCCTCTTAATTTCCCACCTGTGTTCCCTATTGCCATGAGCGGGACAAGCGGTTTGAAAGATTCTACAATGATCCCAATTCTTTAGGTTTCCATGGGAACTTCCTAGGTTGTGAATTCCAAATAACTGCCCTTATCTAATGTGGTAATATTGCGTAGTTTTGTAGTGTTGTCAAAGCCATCCCAGACCTCAGACTGGGTTTGCTTTTACAGCACTACTTGGACAAATGCAGTAGAATCTCAAATGTCTATAAGCCAAACTAAATAGAGAAACTTGAAATATATATTCTAAATAAAAAAAGGTCATGTGACTTTGTGTCTCTGAAATTCTACTGTTTCCTGTTCTATTTTTTCCTTTTTAAATTATTTATAGTAAGTATTTAAATTTGTGAATATTTTTTAATTATAAACTGATTAAGACTCATGAGGGAAGTGATAAATTATTTTAATCGTTTTTAATGAGAAAATGTAACAGTGAATTTTACACTGTCAAAAAGGAAGCAACGTTTGCATTGCATTAATTTACTGTTTACCATATAAAACAGGAAAGTAAAAGGGTACACTAGAGACCTTTAAAATTGGATTTCTTGATAAATGCGGTAATAGCATAAATTCTTCCACATCTTTTATAGAATTATCACAGTATTTTTGTTTGGCAGTACGTTTTGCAATACAGTATAATTTAATTCATTGAATCTAAAGCCCTGTACACACAAGGCAATTTAAGCCATTAACGCTGATTAAATGGTCGCTGTGCCATATTACCAGTGTTTTTTTTTGTTGTGGGCGATAAATCGATAGTAGTGCGCTCCCGCAGCCAGCCCTTAATGGTAGATGTGCAGTGTGAACCAGTGACTAGAATTTCCTAGTCAAAATGAGGTAGAGATTGTGTCTGTTATGGTGCCACCATAAGTTATCAACATAAAAATTGAAACACTTTCCTTCTCTTTTGAAAAAGACAGTGGGATTCTTTGTTAAAGGTGCTTCTCTCTAAAAAGACTCCAAACAAAGAATATATAGTGCAATAAACTGTGTATTTTATTTATTCAAAGTTCTACTCACATTTTATGATGTTTTTAATCACATATGACTCAAATCCACTGGCAATCTGCTTTTCAAAACAGGTTCTCCAATCTCGTTTTAACCAGAGGGAAAACTTAAAGTACAGATATACAGTATAGTGCAATATTGTTGGTCACCAAAACAAATTTATTGATAAAACACACTCACAATATAAATGAATTAAAAAGCTAATATCACCATATGGTAATGGTATACATCCTACTGTAGGTAATTATCATACAGGTACTGCCATAGATATTCTGGATGAAGGCAAGGATACAGTCTCGGAAACTGTCCAAACTACCTCCTCCTCATAAGACTATTCATACAACCCGTTCTCTCCAGAATAATGAAAGTCTCTGCTTAAGCACTTTGAAATCTTGTAGTCCTTCCTCAGAAACATGAGACTTATTTGATCCCAGCACTTCTTTTATACCTCTCCTAATTGTGTTTATTTCTGGTAAACACGCTCCTTTCTGCTCCTATACTCTTTGGCAGTACCTGTATGATCCTGACCTCCAGGAGGATGTATACCATTACCATATGGTGATATGCGTATTTATTCATTTATATTATGAGTGTTTTTTATCAATAAATTTGTTGACAGCAGTATGCTGGTTTTGCATCTAGCATATCACATTTCAGTAAAAACATTTCAATATCCTTTTGTTGATCAATGCTGATAGTTCCAGCTTTTAGTACCCTAGTTTTTTCTTTTTCATAAATTTTCAAATATACCCCAAAAACTTTTTTCATGTTGTCATTATGGGGTATTGGGGCAGATGTATGAACGTTTGTTATGGGGGAGAAGGGGTATCAGCGCATGTTATGTGCACTGATACCACTACTCCCCCATGTATGATGGAGCCGGGATGCGGTAAAGGACTATGCGCCCCTGTCCATATCAGCACTGATATCTAAATGATAGCAGGCCAAATGTATGAATGTGTACCAAAGAGAGGTTTTGTCTACTAATTGCGCTTCACCTATAGGTTACAGCTGTTTAGAAACACCCGGAACTTTCACCAAGTACCAAAAATATTCACAGACAATTTCAAAATGTGTTCTAAAATTAAGCGCCACCCAAATGTTACTCAAACAATGTGGAAATGGGTTATGACGAAAAAACACTTTCCTCCCAAGAATTTCTGTTTTCTTTGATTCTTTTGTCCTTAGCCTGAAAGAACTTTAAAGAAAGAAAAATAGTGCAATATTGTCTGTATCAGATGGAATTTTTATTTTGTCAAGTTCACACTCACATGTGCCTTCACTTAAGCATATCATTCCATCCATATGGAATTTAAATATCTTTTGATCCCTGGAATCCTTCACGATACCACTCTAAGGAACTCCAAAATGCAGACAAATAGTGCAATAACATTTTTGTACCATGAATAAATTTTATGTGTGGTACAAAAATGTTGGGTATTCTCATGGTAATGAGGCAGTGACGCGGGTGTGGGGGGTGGGTAGCTGACATCACCGGATGTCAGCTGCCCACCCATATCCACGCCAGCGTGCACGCAAATGTAAGCGACTGAAAAGTCACTTTTATAGGCGTGCACGCTAAACATCATTCGATGGTCGGTGACCATCGAAAGATGTGGACGGTTACCCGAGCCATGCGAATGGATCTTTATGCAAAACATCCATTCGCAGCTGTTCGGGCAAAGCCGCACTTTGAGGGGGCAGTCGTTCGCCAGGCGGGGTTTGGTGGACTCGCAAGGTTGCGAATTCGCAGCCTTGCAAATCAACCAGAATAAGCCCCTAAATACCCCTATATGTGTGAAAACTAGGGTACACCAAAAAACATATTAGTAAAAAAAAACATAAAAAGGAGAACTGGGAGATGCAGAAAATATCAAATTAACTACAGTAAGCTTCTGATTCAGAGATGGGCGTACCTGCGTTCTGATTTCAGTTTAATGATTTTAGCAGGCAACCTCCAGGATTCCTGTTTGCCAGCAACTGGTAATTTCCACTCTGTCCATGTGCAAATGGCTGTCAGTGAATGGAGACCTAGGAATTGATTAGTTTGATTCATTCAGTTCCCCTCTCTAACCACCTGCACTAGCTATAAATTTAGTGTTCTATAAAGTTCTGTGATAACCTTTACAGTAAAATATGCAGCTTAGGCTAAGAATACAAAAGAGCCGGAAGTAGGCAAATAAGAATAATTACAAAGATATCTAGGTGAATAAGCTGTTGTTAAAATATAATCTAAATATATTCATTAAGAAAAGTGACTTACTGTAGCCTCTAAGCATCTAATGTTCTTTTCAGTGCTGTGACATTAATCATATAGCTTGCTATTGACATTCTAGTGAAATGTTTAAATTGTGTTCCATTAATCTGGTTTAGCAAAAGCCTAAAAAAAGATGTATTTACAGCTTTGAAATCTGTATTTTGTATATTCCACATATTTTTACTTGTGCATTATGCTGAAAAATTAACTTTCAATGCGCTGATGCAGATTTGGATCCAAATATGCTCACTTACAATACTCATAATTAGTGTATTTCTGAATTTATACCAAACCATATACACTTATACCCCTTTCGCACTGCATCTATAACACAGTATATTGACGAATGTGCTAACTCGGTTCTAGCTGCAGTGTGAAAGCGTCACAGTGAATTTAATGAAGGGAAAAAAAACGGTATTTAAAACTGTTTTCAAAGAAGGATCCGACACGGTTCTGAGCCGATTCATTTGGCAGTGTGAAAGCCTAAAGGTGGCCATACACCTACAGATTTATTGTCAGATCTGGCTGGTTGGAACAAAGATCTGGTAATATCTGAATGACAATTTGGCAGCTTTCCAGCATTTCCAAGCAAATGGTCAATGGTCATTTGCTCTGATCCATTACCAGGTTTTTGTTCCAACCAGCCAGATCTGACAGTAAATCTGTAGGTGTATAGCCAGCTTTAGACCCGGTATTTTAAACCCATGACTCTGCAAAAGGGGGTGATAGGCTGTTTCCCGGCATGATGTCACAGCCAGAATCAGGAAGCACATTGGAAGGAGTGGAGAAGCATTTTCATACAGCATAATTTACAGCAGTAGTTGAAGTGGAAATTTTGAAGTGGGGGTATGGAAAATTGAATAGGATGCTCAGGAGTGTGAGGCACACCTAATACCCTGAAGCTTTAGATCTCTTTCACTTAATATCTCATTCTGTTGCTCTCCTTCCCTACCTCTCCCACTCTACATACTCCACACTCCCACTTTCTCTGTATCAGCTATGTATATCTCCTTCACTCTAGAGCACATATCAGCAGATACTAGTAGCAGCAACCCCTGTTCAATGTTCCTTGTGATGTTAGGTACATTTGGATTGATCTGGCTTCCATTACCCCAGGCTATCTTGCAGTGTGTGGGCAATGCATGAGAATGGGTGTTCTTGCCCATACACACTTAACAGTCACAAATTCAGCCATTCTCATTGTGGCCATGGGCGCCAATTTTGTGTGCCTAGCTGCACCAGTGACTCAGACCATTGGACTGTGATGGGCTGCTGGCTAATAGATTTCTAAGGAGCATGGGTGCAATTATATTGTACGTGCATACCCGCATACAGATCGAGCCATCCTCATCTAGATGGGTGTGGTATATTTGCCCAACAGTCGGGATTCCGACAGTCATTAGTCAGACGTTGGAATCACGACTGCACAGCGGGGGGAGCGCAATGAAGCCCCTTGCGGGCTCGCTGCGCTTGTCACGCTGCAGGCATGGTGGCGAGCTGTGCTCACCACTTATTTTATTTTCCCTCTATGGGGGTCGTGGACCCCCACGAGGGAGCAGTCGGGATTTCGACGTCGGAGTAATGACTGTCGGAATCCCGACTGTCGGGCGCCGTCCGGCACCCATCTAGACCACGATTAAGTGAGCCAGAGCTGCTGGACTTAATCCTATGCTATTCCCCTACTGTATTGTTTTATGTATTGTATTGCAGCTGAGAACATTAGTCCCTGGCTTATCATGGCTCACCATGGCTATCCAGAGAAGGCTAGCTGAAGAAGGCTGCATCTGTACTTGCATGTTGTGCCATTCATGTCGCACCAGTGGCGCAATGTAGTCACAATGAGCATGGCTACATCTGAATATATACAGGGATTGGGGCACACCCAGGATTTCTGGTTTGATGTTAGAGCTATTGTCACCGATCTAGGAAGGATGCATATTTAGCATGTAACAAGCTATAGTCCAACCCAAACAAAGTGCAGTTTATGCAATACAGTACAGTATGCAGACCCAATGATCATGGTAAGCCACTTACTAGTGCAATGATTCATCATTTGAATGCAAAGACAGTTAGGAGAGGGACAGTTAGGAGAGGGACAGTTAGGACAGAGGGACAGTTAGGAGGGGGACAGTTAGGAGATGATTGGCAAGTGATAAAGTACCTGAAACTTCTCCTTCCTCATTACTTCTTCATACATGTACCCCAAAGTTCAACATGGCTTTTGCTAATGATGCCTGTGGTTCACCAACTTTACAAAGGTTTTGCACTCAATTTTCTTGGGTTTTGGTGTTACATTCTGCACCCCAGCTACTAGTTGTCTCCCTAAAAGCCCATACACACTGGGCGACTTTGAGCTGAAAGTCGCTCAAAACAGCCTGTTTGAGCGGCTTTCAGCTCAAAGCTGCCCAGTGTGTATGTCCCAGCGATGAGTGCTGTTGCGCACCCTGCAACATCACTGGTAAAGCCATTCATCTGCTGGTAATACCAGCAGGTGAGCGGCTTTGAGGACGGCTTTGCATAGCTCTGCACTATGCAAAGCCATCCTCCCCCCTCCATCGGCGCCGGGCAGGGGGAAAGCCGCTCAGTGTGTATGCACAGCTTCCCCCCCAGCGATGATTGTCATCATCGCTGTCCATACACGCTGGGCATAGTCGCCCAGTGTGTGTGGCCCTTAAATGTGGGAAAACCTTTATAGGCTAGGGTTTCCAATGACTACACCCACTTTTTTATAATCTCACAAAATGGCCATGCCCCTTCTCTCTGCAAATCACCCCAGTGTCTCAGTTAAGCAGTATAATTTAACACAGAAAGTGGTGGTATTCTATTAATATTTCCTAGAGCAGGGGTCCGCAAACTATTTTGCTCTGGAACCCCATCAGACAATAAAAAAAATTATAGGACCCCAGCAAGTTACTGCAGAAGGTCATCACGTCACATGTGTAGTAAGCAGACCGCACATACTAAAGTCTAAAGTAAAAGATAAGTCTAAAGTAACAGATAATTCAACATATTTTGCAGACTCATTGAATCACTGACTGAGATTAGAAAAGTCATCAGCCTGATGGTCAGCAACATGGAGTTGCGACCCCATGCTGAGAAGAACCCACTTTGGGGTCCGGACTCACAGTTTGAGAACCGTTGTCCTAGAGGGTATAAGCCAGCAACATTTAACACAGAAAGTGGTGGTACAGGTTGAGTATCCCTTATCCAAATGCATGGGACCACGTGGATAATGGATTATTCCGTATTTCGGAATATTTTAATATTTCAATGATGCATCTTGAGGTATTTTGCATTTATGTTGTACATATACATCAAACACTTGAAATAAACACAAATATATTTTATTTGTGCATAAAACAAGGTTTCAAATCATGAAACAAAGTTTGTGTACAATCTCAGGCACTGAATTAAAATGCCAAGCAATCATTGTCTTGTACATATATAGTGCCAGTTACATATCATGTCCCTCAGTAGTGCTGTTACAGATGTCCCCAGTAAGTTTTTAGCAAAAAAAAAAAAATGTGTTGACTTTCTGGAATGTATGGTTTTCGGAATAATTCGGATAACGGATATTCGGATATGGGATACTCAACCTGTATTCTATTAATATTTCCTAGAGGGTGTTATGTATGTAGTTAGAATTCTACATCCAGGTACAAGAGATACTCCGCAGGAAGGTCAAAAAGAATTTGAATTTATGGGGAGATTTGTCAGTGTATGGTATTTGTAAGCAGTGCCAACACTCTGCATATGTCTGTGTATTTTAACATCTGAACGGCCAGATTTATGAATCATTAGTTTGGAGGATTAAAATTCAAATCTTAAGAAAGTGTGAAGGGTTTAATAAAAACCACCACCATTCTAGATAAATACTGAAGGTCTAGTGGGTGCTAGGAGGCAAAAATGAATTTAATTTAATTAAATGAAGCTGTTCTGAGCCCCTTTAATGAATTCATGTGATTTGTGGCCTTCCATAATGTATAAACATTTATCTGCACCTATTTTATCACAATAAAAATTTGTCTACATCCTTACTGCTTTTAATTACTCTATTTGCCCTATAATATAATATCATTTTTAGAATTTAAGGATAATTTGTCACATCACTGCACAGTCATATTTCCATATAGTAATCAAAATAAATATTATACATTTGTATTTATTATTTATTATATATTTTGTTATTTGATTTAAATTATTTACATTTGTAAGTGTAAGAATAAGTAAAATATATTGCATAAAACATATCATTACTGTACAGTAGATGTGTACAGCTGCCTTAAATACATATTACTCTGACAATGTCTATACTTTGTCTACAATATTCTATTCGTAATTGCTTCTATATTTAATTCTATATGAATGCACCCTTTTGTTGTAAATCACTGCAACATATGAAGACTTATTTATATAATTGTCATCTTTCAGGAAGAAGAATTAAGGAACAGCGGAGAAGCAAAGTATGCACACTTGAACGATGAACTTCATGTATTAATTGAAGTGTTTGCTCCACCAGGAGAAGCATATTTACGTATGAGTCACGCTTTGGAAGAGATTAAAAAATTCCTTGTTCCAGTAAGTATAAGCTATTTGTCAGCTTAATATTTAGCAGTATCTCATTTTGCACAATTGTATTCTGCAGCAATGGAAGCGGATAAGATGCTTCACCACTTAACTGCTAAATTTTCCTAAACAAATCTCAGAAATAGGTTTTTTTTTTATAGTAAGATTAGAATATATTGTTAACTGTATAAATGTATAAATATGCAATGTATAAATGTATAAATATGCAAAGGAAATTCCTTGCAATCTCAGAGGGCCTTATTGTAACCATACCTCCCCCCAGTGGCACTAAGGGGCCGATTCAGGATCGCGATCCGAATTTGGCCCCAGCCTGATGGTCAGGGTTTGCGCATGCGGGGAGAGAAATTATTCGATGGTCAGTGGCGGGAAGCTGGCGGTGACTGCAGGGAGGTACTGGGTTAGTTGGCGGGCGGCTCTGTCGGAAGGGGCCGCGAGCGCCCCCTTCTGACGGATGGCGGCGCCTTGCAGATAGCGATTCTATCGCTAGGAGCAGCTCCCTCGGTAGCTGCTCCAGCTGTAATAGGGAGTATCTGAATGGTTGCCCATGTGAAACAGAACATATCCCATCTTAGTAAATTTCCCTTTAAGCCATACTGTATATTGGTTTCCCAGGCAGTAAATGTTTTCTTCTCCAGTTGTTGCCATTTATGGCATTGGCGATGCCACAAAATTTTATTTATATGCTCCATATTATGTTGTACTTGACATAAAGTGGCTTTCAGCTTCAATTCTTTATTTTCTTTACTCTTTGTGTATCTATTCATTGGCCCTTAGTCAGATCTGTACAAATTTGTTATCAAAATGGGCAAAACCATGTGCACTGCAGGTGGGGCAGATGTAACATGTGCAGAGTGAGTTAGATTTGGGTGGGGTGTGTTGAAACTGAAATCTAAATTGCAGTGTAAAAATTATGCAGCCAGTATTTACCCTGCACAGAAAAAAAATAACTAACACAAATCTAACTCTCTCGCACGTTACTTCTGCCCCATCTGCAGTGCACATGGTTTTGATCATTTTGAGAAAAAATTTGAACTGTGGTTAGTTCTGAATAAGGGCCATTATGTAGGGACACTGTAATTGTGCTAGTGAATTGCTTGGTTTCTATATGCAATATCTATTGATAAGGAGGAGACTTGTATTTAGTATTATATTTATGTATATAATGTTTTATGTTTGTTTTTAGGGATGCCAATCCCAATGCATTTTTTTCAATCCCGGGATTGAAAAATGCTTGATTCCGGAATTGCCCTCCCTGATAAAAAAAAACACTCCTGCCCCCATCTCCCTCCCTCAAACTGCTGCCCTGTACATCAACGAAAGGCACACTAATCCCAAACCACTATCCCCCCTGCCTGTCACTTACATAGTGGTGGTGACAGGCAGTAGCAGGACCATCTCCAGCGGGTGGGGGGCTGGGACGAGCTGCACAGCGGGCAGGCGGCTGGGATGAGCTGCACAGCGGGCGGGCGTGTAACCAGACGACCGAGTACAGAACGGTGTGCTGTATCGGCAAGGCGGTGGCTGGGCTGCGCAGCGTGATGTGATGTCAGGGGTCGCGCTGCGCAGCCAGGCCACTGCCGCTACAGCACACTGTTCTTATCAGCCGCACTGCTACCTGCCGGTATTTTACTATCTGGTACTAATCCAACAATCCCGGGATTGGAAGGCTCAATCCCGGAATTCAAATCCTGCTGTTTTTATCCCGTGATTGGCCTCCCTATTTTTTTTCTATTATCAATTGTTTAATTTTGCGTCAAAATAAGTATAAGCACTATATAGAAGAATTGCAAAAATACCCGAACAAAGAAGACACAGACAATGTTAAAGATAAATAAAAAAACAGAAGTAGTGAGAAATAAGGCTAGGTCCAGAAATACAAATGTATCAAAGTATTAAATTCCCATATTTTGAAGAATTACCTTCAATTTTATTTTTTCTGAAAGGTTTATGGCTCAGAAAAGTATTCACTTGGGCAAGACCTTTTCTAAGGAAACAAAAGTAAATAACTCTTTTCCACAAATGAAGGATGAAGACCATGTAATACAGATTAAATGACCCGTGTCCCCTAGTCTCGGATGTGCTGTCAAAGCTGTATGACTTCTATGTGATGCAGAAGTTGACAACTCCAAGTAATTAATAGGAACAGGTTCAATCTCATTCTTGGTTTTATGACTCATCAAGCTTTATGAGCTGCTCTACTTCAATAAGAACTGAGGCCATAGGCTGTGTGCAGTGTGGCATAAAGCAGAGAATGGGCTGGGGCTAATGGGGCATGAAACAGAAAAGATAATGATGGCACAATGCAGGAAGGATCTTAGGACCTCTGCTGAAGTTTTGCCAGGCTGCCTGTTTCAATCACTGGTTTGGTGGCTAGTTGACAGTCAATGAAGTACACAGGTCTTGATAACTCATTCTAGTAAAATACCAATGTACAGCAGCGTCCTTATACTTCTAGCCGCAATATGCCATGCAGTGTGAGAACCCTGCTAAAGTCAGACATCTTTTTACCAAAATTGTTTCTTTGCCATAATGCAATTAGACTGGTAATCACGGGGAGACTGTCCTGATCAATTTGACATACAGTATGCCGCTTGTATATTGCGTGTTGCCGTCAGTATACTGAGCAGTACAGTACTTATGTTGAAAAAAAGTTGGCGCTAATACATTGTAGTATTATAGCATTTCATATCAGAGACTCAGTAGCACTTAGATATACAGTATAATTGTCATATATCATAAATCAGCATCCCATCAGTCAGAATGCCAGCGTTCAGCATACCAATGCCCGAAACCCAAATAATGCCAAGAGACTGGTGCCAGAAATCTGACATCAATTAGGATGCTGGCACCAGAATCCCAGCTGCTGGGATGCCAAATGGTAAGTACTGTATGCAAGCAGCACTAGCGTGCGCCTAGGGAAAGGGGTAGGTTAAGTTTAGGCACTAATGGGGGCACTTAGGGTTAGGCTGCGAGTGGAAAGCTGAGGGTTAAGCTACAGGGAGGTGGTTTAGCATTAGTTTTAGGCTACGGAGTAAGGGGGTTAAGGTCAGGCAGCGGGGGGAATGGCAGAGTTAGGGTTAGGCTGTTGGAAGGAAAGGTTAGGGTGGGCATGGGAAGAGTAAAAATTGTTAACTGTCCACTTTCATGATTCCCTCCTTTGGGATGAAAGTATCGGTATTCTGACACCCGTATTCTGACCATCAGTCATCCGCTTGTATAGCCATTAATGTGCATACTAGCTACATTGCATTGCAAATTAACTGAAGTTTCAGCTACAAACAAAAGCAAAAAAACATGCCCGATCCAAAAAGTTTCTCACATGACCTGGTATACCAAGTGTCACTGCTTGGCTTGACCGCAGAAAAGATGTATGAGGGCTTATCTGTAATTGCAGAAATTGAAGCATATTAGAAACGTATTGTATAAAACTATGCACCGTTTTATTTCGTCAGTCTTTGTTCTACTAGAATGCTTTTGGTTGTAGATTTTGCATTTCCAAATTAGTGGAACTTACAAAGTTAAAATATATGACTTTATTAAGGCATCACCCTGGGTATTGTGCAACTAATCATTTATTGTACAGTATGTGAATTTAGTAAATTGATCAAATATACAGACTTAAATCAGTATATAGTCTGCTGTATATTGACATAATTCACAGCAATGTAGGTGTCATGATGATTTCTTTAATAGAAAACTTGGTAGTTGTTTCCTAGCACGGCGCCCATCGCAAACCATACTTAGTGGTGTGCGATGCGTGTGATATTCATGTTAAATTAACAGGAGTGCTTGTACAATGAAATATCGCGTAGCATTGCATGCCAGCAAATGGCATGCAATGCAATCTTTAATTGTACAAGCACCCTGATGGGTGCTTACAATGTTAATTGCACCCCCATTGTCAACGCCATCCTCACTTTCAACGCCAACCCGAAGCGTGGCGAGCGGCGGCGGTACGCGTCCTTTTCATACCCTCAATATCAACGTCGGTGTGGAGTTGATTTTAGATAGTGTGGCGAGCGCAGCGAGCCACCGAGCCCTAAGCGTGGCGAGCGCACGCGTAATACGAGCCCGAAGCATGGCGAGGGCAGCGAGGCCCGCGAGTGAACGCGGAATACATGTAAAGTAATCCGTGTCCCCTTGCCACGCTTCGGGCTCGGTGGCTCGCTAGGCTCGCCACACTATCTAAAATCAACTCCACGCCGACGTGGGGGTGGCGTTGCCAATGGGGGTGCATTTAACATTGAAAGCACCCATCAGGGTGCTTGTACAATTAAAAATCGAATCGCATCGCATGCTGCTATATTGCATGCGATGCGTGGGCGCCATGCTAGGAAAACAAGTACCGAAAACTTTATATACTTATAGGAAAATAAGTTGTCACATAACCTGTTAAAGAAGTACAAATACTTGGTGAAATATACAAAGTTTACAAAGGATAGATTCCATGAACTTACACCAAGGTCGCTCACCATCGAATGATTTATCTACTCTTCGCTAAGAAAAGTCAGCCTGGACTAACTTTTCCAGTGTGCACTTCCAAACAAATTCGGTGCAGGCGCTGATGACCTGTAAAGTCACGCAGCCCACCATAAGCAGGCATAGACATGCCTGCGTTACCAGGTGTCTGCCCGGCATTTTCATGGGTGCACCCACCATTGCATGGGTTTGCACATGCACATATACCTGCATGCGCAAACCCCTAACATTGGATGGGGGGGCATATTCGGCCCACTACGAGCGGGTCTGAATCAGCCTCATGGAGAAAACCATGCTGCACTGCAGATGAGGCAAATGTTATATGTGCAGAAAGAGTTAGATTTGGGCGGGGTGTGTTCAAACTGAAATCTAAATTGCAGTGTAAGAATAAAGCAGTCAGTATTTACCCTGCACAGAACAAAATAACTCCCCCCAAATCTAATTCTCTCTGCATATGTTACATATGCCCCCCCCCCCTGCTGTGCACATGGTTTTGTCCATCTGCTAAAATTGCAGCCTTGCTAACATGTCTGAATCAGGTCCATAGGGCCTAATTTAAAGTCATACTCAATTCCATGGCTACTTTTCCCAGCTGTTAGATGGGTATGTTGTGGATGCATAAATGCAGGTGGCCAATTACAGGTGGAGATACATATTTATCTAAATGCATGGACGCACATATTTTATTTAATATTATTACTGCTTTATATCCTGCATCTGACACTGCCAAAGCTGCTACAGCTGGGAAAACTGGCACATAGAAAATGTATCCCTGCATCTTTTCTTTTGGGATGGTTATATGACGATCGTATGAACATTTGTGCTCTTTGGAAGGTTTGTAAGAAAAAACATACTTGCAGATAACTTCAGTTATTGAAACATATTTGCCATATATTAAAATCATGGATTGATATAGGTTATCTGCTAATCTTCCTCCAAGAATTAGTAAATCTAGGAGGGGAGCTATAAAAGTTTGGGATGCCCCATACT
The DNA here is from genome assembly GCF_055691185.1 of Crinia signifera. Lineage (NCBI taxonomy): Eukaryota > Metazoa > Chordata > Amphibia > Anura > Myobatrachidae > Crinia > Crinia signifera. Next base: position 203,783,401 of record NC_139219.1, read on the forward strand.
GGTTTGCTCCATACACACCTATTGTACTCTATTACCCCTTTCACACCGTACAAATAACCCAGGTCCGACCCAAGTCTCTGTGGCTTGTGACAGCGCCAAAAGTAAAAACCTGGGACCAGCAACCCGACATTTTGACCTGGTTTAAAAGAAGGGTTCTACACGGGTCTAACAGTTTACACTATAGGGAAGAGGCAGCGTCAGCTCCAAGTGCTGCCTCCTCCCCCGCCCCTCGATGATGGGCCCCCTCTCCGCTCTGCCCTTGTTTGATGTCAGCAACCCGGGTTATTGCTGGGACGTTGAGGGGAGCTTCACCTTGCAAATGCTGGGTTGATCACGGTTCAGACCCATGTCCATATCCCAGGTGCAACCCAGCATTTGCGATGTGAAAGACCCAGCATTTGCGATGTGCAAGCAAACTCTTTAATGGACAAAACTATGTGCATTGCAGGTGGGGCTGATGTAACATGTGCAGAGAGAGTTACATTTGGGTGGGGTGTGTTCAAACTGAAATCTAAATTGCAGTGTAAAAATAAAACAGCCAGTATTTACTTTGCACAGGAACATAATAGCTCACCCAATTGTAACTCTATCTGCACATATTACATCAGCCCCACCTGCAGTACACATGGTTTTGTCCATTAGAAAAAGGAGTTTGCTTTTGCAAACCAACCTGAATCACCCCCTTAAATCAGGTGTCTGTGTAGAACTGTTAAGTCACCACATCAGCACTTTCACTTGAGGGGATGGAAAGTGGGTATTGGTGGCAGTTTGGAGTTGGGGGGTGCTTTAGGTTGAAGTTTTGCCCAGAGTGCCAAGAAGCTTTAGCATGGCCCTGGGCACAACTGAAGAAATGGTAAGAAAGGGAACAGCTGTATATTTTTTTGTGTCCAATTTGTTTTCAGATTTACAATTAGGAACAATCGTTTTGTTCTTTTCAAACTTGTCCCTAGCTAGCTCCCAATGATAAAACATGCTTTCATCAGAAGCACAGCATAGGTGAATGTATTACTATTATTTATTCTGTTCTGATACAGGTTTTTTTCAGTGTAGATAATACAACAGATCATTGTGTGGGAAGATGGAGAACAGACTTGATACATATTTTGTTCACAATGTAACCATATTGTTCTGCAGAAAGAAAGAAAATTGATTTTTTTCTCCTTTCACAGAAAAACATTTTTATCTCCTACACTATTATTCTATAATTTTATATTTATTACTAATTTAAAATGGTTAAAATATACTAAAATTGATTTAAGGCAATGATGTACATTTAGTTTTCCGGTCTACATGCATTTATTATCTATTTATTCTCTGCACACTCCTTGTCCAAAATACACAGGTAGCAGAATTGACTTCCACTTATACACATGGCCCTAAATCTCCACTATCTGTAACACTAAGCTAAGCATCCTTCAGCTAAACATTATTCACACATCCTCTGTGCTATAAAAACCTGTCCTCGGAAGCCACTGACACCTTCTTTCTCAATCATGTTTTAAGATTTGTTGGTTTATTCTTAAAATTCATTGCCACTAGCCAACCTTTACTGCCACCAATGCTTATCTTACCAGTCTTTTCCTGTGTGCCAATTTAATGTTCCAGTTACCGGTAAATGTTTTGCACTGTAGCACAGAGTATTTGCAAGAGCTATTTTAAAGATGGAGGAAGCAAACTGACTTTTTGATTAAAAATGAACAGTATACTTTATGTGCAAAAAAGTATACAAAAAAAATCTATGCATGTCTACCTTAACTCATGTTGACCTAATGGTGTCGACCTAATGCTTGTTGACCATAATGCTGGTAACCTAATGATCCATACCCATTCAGGTGTGCTGTGTTGCAAGACAGCCAAATGACAATACTGTACACCATAGATAGATCAATCATATTGTATACCATAATACTGGATCCAGTTTCATCAGATCCAGATCTACACTGTCTACAGTCAATAGGTCTATTTTTATATGTGCTTTTAAACAGTCTGTGCAAAAGCAACCATTGGGTGGTCTTACAATTCTGATCAGGATGTGAAGTAGATTACACATCGTAAATTTCCCCATAGACTCAATAAAATTAGTGTAACAAAATTATTGATATAAACATCTGAAAAAAGGTCAAATACTTTCCTTTTGTGTGTTAATTTCCTGTTCTTGATGTGTAATTGAACAGTCCAAAGTGACTTGGCATGATCCAAATTTGCAAATAAAGATGTGAGACATACAATGTGTAGTAATGTTATTAAAAAGTAAAGTCAATTAAAAAGTGACTTGTTTGGAGAGCTCCATATCATCAAAGCCTTGAGATGTAGGTCCCCAAAGGTAGTCAACGCATTTTGGATCTAATGGAGCCTTATTTAAGACATGTTAAACTAATAACATGGGCGTCTATGGAGCTGCGCACAGCCAATAAGCTGTGGAGCTCCCTGCTCCTGACTGGCTGAGGGAGGACATGGTGAATGATGTCACTGGGGAATCCCTCATTCTTAGGGATTAGCTGCAATTGTAAACACACTTGCAGCTCCTCCGTTCCATTTGGAGTTGAGTCAGTGGTTTGTTTGTCTAAGCCCATAAATGCTACTTGGACCAGAGAAGAGAAGAGCACTCAATCTACGTTGGAAGGGATTCTGAGTATAATACAGGGGGACCCCAGCTTCCCCCCCCCCCGTATTTCTGCAACCAGGACTGGCTCAATGAGCCCGAGGCTGGTTATTGCCAGGCGAGGGGACTACACATCATTTTTTGTCTTTCTTTCTTTCTTTTTCTTATGTTTACGCATGGACGCCTACATGGATCTGACTGATCCGTGCAGGCTTCAGCCAAATACACCAGGAAAAGGTGGTCCACTTTTCATTCGTATTTAGAGCTGAATTCGTATGAGCTTGCCATTTGTGAAAGCGGTAAATCCTGTGAATTCAGCTCATTAGTAAAATTTGGCAGGTACCGGGTCCCAGCCATATTACACATCAAATGAGTACAAATGGCTGCATATGGACCCATTCAATTTTGTCATGATTCTGGGATCACACAATTGTATATACTGTAAGTAGGTGCCCACAATACTTGCAGTCAATATGGGGCGAAGGAAGGGGGGGGGGCATTGAGTATGTGGGGTTTAGGGTAACATGTGTACATTCTTCATTAAGGGTATATAAACACATCAGTAATAAAGTGAGTACAGAACTAGAGGGATGTATCAAACTTTATATCTACTTGCAGAATCAGTACCATCAAAAGTGATGATCTGTTTATATATTATATGATGATATTATATTATGATGATGATGATGATAATATTTATGCAAAATTAAAATGAGAAAGTATGCAAATATAAAAACAATCGTTATTTTATAGTTTTTAACATCTTGAAGCTGTAACTAGATAAAAACAAGATGCATACTGTATGTTTATTTTCTTTGAACATACTATTTTTCCACTGCCATTGCATTATTCCTTTTTAACATTCTGAACAAATTTCTTTGTAACATGAATCTAAGTGAGGAACATTACTCAGTGCTCTGGTGGCAAGATTCCAAAATAAATGGCTTGCTGAAAAATAATCTTCCTTGCCCTTCAGTCTTTTATTCAGGGCAGCAGGATCACCCTTGTTCTGACACTTTGCTGTGAGTAATTGGTGCTTGCAGAATTTACTGTCTCTATCCTTCATTATTTTGGTTAAGTGTATACTTGCCTACTTTTGAAAACTAGATTGAGGGAGATTTGCACAGCACGCCATCAAAGGGGCATGTCACACTCTGCTGAAAGGGCGTTTCTATCTATACATATGGGTGTGTGTATATTTAAATGCTGCTTGTTGCAAAATATTTTTATATAACTTTAGTAATAATATATTGGGAAATTTTGCAAGTATTAATACTAAACAATCTCCAATATAGGGGTTTCTTGTTTGCAACTACTCGCATTTCTTTTCTTCTCACTTAGCACAATATACATGATTAATGTGGTGTATATGCAATACATTACAAATGCAATTTGACCTTATGTTAATTAATCCCTAAGTATGTACTTATATATTTTGAGTGTATTACATGTTATTTTATTTTGAATATTGGACTGTTAGCATCTTGTACGCACTATATATATGATTTGGATGTGTTGTTTTTCATACTCTAATTAAATAAATGTTTTTAACGTCAGAAAGATTATTAAATATGAGCAGCATGCTATGGATGAATGCAAATCAGCAAAGATAAGGAGTCTCCCACAAGGGGGGATAATGAGAGTCATCAGCATGGATGCCTGAGCAGGTACAGCAAATCACTGTCCTTGCAAAGATACTCCCTAGTAGCACCAGGGCCAAGTTATACCTTAGGGGGGGGAAGGGGGGTCACTTTAGACAGGGAGGCCCCCTCCCACTTGTCATTACTGGCCGCAAACTGCACGGGAGAATATTACACTGTTAAAACACACAGTAAAGGCAGTATAAACTTAGTCAATGGTTAACTGCTGGGTGGGGGATTAATAAAAACAAATATATATATATATATATATATATATATATAAAATACCACATGAAAAGCCTGTGTTTGTCAGCGCTGCCTCTAAATAAAAACCCTCCCATGACAAGGCCACTGCTGCTGCTGTCCTCCATGGGCCTGAGAAGCATATGTTGAGCTCCACCAAGCAGAGCTCAGCACAAACCTCTCAGCCTCTGACCTCTTGTGCAAAGTCTCATTGGACTTAGTCAACTCCCAGTAATGCACTGCACACTTGTGCAGTCAGTGTGCCTTGGCTCCCGATGCTCAGCACCATTAATCATTGTCACATTGGCAGCTAGGTGAAGCTGCAGAACTACCCCCCTCCCATGCACAAAATCTTTAGCTAAAAAAAACCACACAGGGGACCCTAGATAGAGGGGGGCCCAGGGGGTACTGACACCCTGTGCCCCCTCTTTAATCCGGCCATGAGTGGCACCCCCAGCAGAATTTGAAGTACAGGAATCTCCTGCAGGATGCTGGAGGGTAGGCAACTATTGCCAATTGCAAACAGGGGGAAACAAGTACATTAAGATAGCTCTTGTTGAATGATTTAGTAAAGCTTCTACAAATTAAAAGAGATGACATTGCCCATAGCAACCAGATTATTTCTATCATTTTCTAGGATGCAATAGAGAAATGATAGAATCAGATTGGTTACTATTGACAACATCAATATGGGGCTTTCCTCTAAAAATTTGCCTAATTTTGCAATGGTTTCTAGTCCAACTACAATCATACCCAACAATGTATAAGTTATAAACTGTTGTGATCTCAGCCGGGGGTGTATTTAGGGGTTAGTGCACCCCTAGTTACATTATTGGGTACCTGTGTATTATCACGGTGCCCATCGCATCACATACCACTAAATAAGGTATGCGATGGTATACGATGACATGCGATTTTCGCGTCAAAATGGAAAAATGCACAATTAAATATCGCATCGCATGCCAGCAAATGGCATGCAATGCGATCGCATACGATTTTTAATTGTACAAGCACTCAGATGGGTGCATACAATGTTAAATTCCCCCAGAATGTTAAATGCCCCCCGTATTGTCAACCTCCACTATGAACGCCAACCCGAAGTGTGGCGAGTGCAGCGGTACACGTCCTCCGACCTTTTCATACCTCCACTATCCCCCACTATCCACGTCGGCGTGGAGTTGTTTTTAGATAATGTGGTGAGCACAGCAAGCCACCGAGCCCCGCAAGGGGACTCGGAATACATGTGAAGATAAGCGTCCGCTTGCCACGCTTCGGGCTTGGTTGCTCGCTAGGCTCGCCACACTATCTAAATTCAACTCCACGCCGACGTGGATAGTGGGGTATGAAAAGGTCGGAGGAAGCGTACCGCCGCCCCTCGCGGGCTTGCTGCACTAGCCACGCTTCGGGTTGCAATTGATAGTGGGGGTGGCATTGACAATGGGGGTGCATTTAACATTGAAAGCACCCATCAGGGTGCTTGTACAATGAAAAATCGGATCGCATGCATCGCATGTGGTTATATCGCATGCGATGCGATGTATGCGATGTGCTAAGATGTACACCGTGGGCGCTGTGATAATACACAAGTACCTATTATTGCCATCGGTCTCTTCCCACAAAGGACACAGCATAATACTATACAGTTAAATATATGGACATTACAACTGTGTAAAGGCGGATACACAATGGGGTTTATTCTAGTTCATTCTTTCTGACAAAACCCTTCTTAGATGGACAAAACCATGTGCACTGCAGGGGGGCAGATGGAACTTGTGCAGATAGAATTAGTGCAGATATGTGCAGATATGATGTGATAAAACAATAATTGGCACTTCTCAGTCTTTCAATGATGGTAAAACTTAGTCCTTTATTAGACCTCGACCAACACCGTTTCGGGGCTGAACCCCCGTCTTCAGGGACAAGCAACATGGTATAATATTTTTTTTATTTTATGCATGAAACAAAGTTTGTAAACACTGAAGCTTTAGAATTAAAGCTCTTACAATTTTAGTCACAATAAAAATCTAATTTGATTTTAGAAAAATTTGGATACTGGATTTTTGGATATAGGAGTCTCAACTGATACTTAAATTGTTTTTTAAACAATTCAATGTTTGCTTTACTCATTGATCTGAATATTATAAATTATAAGGGCTTACTATCTCTTTTTTTGGGTTTAGGATTATAATGATGAGATTCGACAAGAGCAATTACGAGAACTGTCCTATTTAAATGGTTCTGAAGAATCTAGTCGAGGAAAAGTAACAAGAGGTAGAGGATTAAGAATAGTGCCTGCTACAACTGCCAGGTAAGTAATTATAATAATAATAATTGTAATAATAATGTTATTTATATAGCATTTCTCCTAATATGGCTCAAAGTGCTTGACATTTACCTTTACAGCACCAAATACATTACAGACTACACCGGGGATATTAGTGAAATGCTTGAGTGAACAGGAAAGTCTTGAAACTTTTTTTGAAGGATTCTAGAGTGGAGGCAATTGAATAGAGCTGAAAGTTAGACCTCCAGCTTAGATCAGGCGGAATCTAGGTACAGTTAATATTTCAAGGAAGTAGCATTGATAGCCACTCCAACCGCACCTGGATGACTCCCTGTATGCACTCTTAAGGTGCCCATACACTAGTAAGATTTATCTTCAGATCTGGCTGGTTGGAATAAAAACATGGTTATGGATGAGTGACAGTTTGTCAGTTTTCCAGCATTTCCAAGCAAATGGTCAACTGTCATGCGCTCATCCCTAACCATGTTTTTGTTCCAACCAGACAGATCTGCAGATAAATCTGCGTGTGTATGGCCACCTATACCTTCATGTTGACATTTTGCCTTTATGAATTTGCTGCGCTCACCTCTGTTCCACCCAAGCTTCCAGCACCATTATAAATTAACATAAGGTTTGGACAGTGTCAGTTGGACAGTGTCAGTCTCACAGGCCAAATATCAAACACCTACTTGAGCCACACCTTTATTTTGTCCACATAATGTTACATGTTATAAACTGTTACATATGTGCGGCCATCTTAGGGGCATGCATTTATGCCATCAACAATGACAATGCTAATAGTCAAAAGGTCAAGGTCAAATGTCATAAGGTTGATATGTTAAAATGTAAACACAAGCAAAATGTTGACTAAGGAATGTTAACATACTGTAGTTAAAATGTCAATATTTGAAAAGTCAGCAGTCAGTAGTAGGAATTTTTGCTTATTCTGTGGTTCCCAAACTGTGTACCTTAACTTGCTGGGGTGCCTCAGGGATGCCTTGGTTTGGTGGTCCAGGACCAATTCAAAATGTTTATATTTAATTTAATAGGAAAATCTAGTTCTGATGGTTACCAGATATAAAATAAGCAGACAAACAGAAGTTAATCTTATCCATTACCATACAATTGAACCTAAGGACAAACACAATTTTCTAAATTTAATATCTTGCTACTAAATTTTTCAATTAGAAAGTTTTGGCCTAGGGTTGCCATGAAACCAATTCTGATACTCAAGGGTGCCATGATAATGTTATTTGGTTAATTGTAGGTGACACATTAGATTTATATTGTTTACTTTTGGAACGGGTCTGCACACCATCAATTAGATTGTCAGGTCAGATACACCAGACTGTTGTGTAATGGGGCCTACACATGGCGATTTAGGGCATTTTGTAAGCAATAGCGATGCATGACCCCACACATAGCTATCACCCTGGTGATTAATATCCAGCATTCTGTCTCTGACAGATTGCTCAGTACACAGCACTGACATATTGCTGTGTACTGAGCGATCTTGCTGAGCTTTCTGAGTGATCTAGCATTGTAGGAAATGTTTCGTTTCTTGGCAATTTCTTAATTTCTAAGAACAGAATAGACTGTCGAGTTTCACATGAAAGATCACTTTTTTCTACCCATTTTGAGAGTATAATCGTACCCACAAATGTGAGACTCCAGACACTCCACTAGCTCAAAGGAAAATCAGTTTTATAGCTTCTCTAACGAGCAAACCAATTTTTAGCTGTGCTAACATAATTGCACAAGTGGTTTCAAGGGTTTTCTAATCATCCATTATCCATTATTCTTCTTATGGTTGCTTGAAATGGGCCTCTAGATACCTACAGTATGTTGATATTCCTTTATAAAAAAAAAACAGAAGTTTGAAGCTAGTATAGTCATTTACCTCATTATGTATAGAGTGTATTTCTGATTAATTTAATGTTACCTTCATCATACCTGAAATACCTGAAAGTATTGAGTACTGAGCTGCTGATTAGCCAGACAACCAGTTATGTGTGGGGGGAACTGGGTGGAACACAGTTTCACCACCTCTATTGGCAGGGGGAACTAATTCCACCACAGCCCTGCACAGTAATTCCAACAGATTAGACTGTCATAGCAGCTTCTTTTTTGGCACAATGTAAGGGAGTTCAAGCCATCAAAATTACTATTGCTGTGGGCATTATGTGTAAGGGGCGCTACTACTGTGGGCATTGTGTATAAGTAACATATACTACTGTGTAGCATAACATGAATAAGGGCACTACTGAAAGATACAATGTAAATAAGGGACACTATTTTGTGGTGTAATTTGAATCACAACATGCCGTGTCATGTGAAGTAGATTTTGTTACAGTGTGGAGTAATTTAAATTGGGGGCTGACCAATCTACCTATGCCAAAAAATCTTAGAACTGGGCCGGGCTCACCTATTTAGGAGGGGGGTGGGGGGGGTGGTGTTTGGGGAAATGAGTTCCACCACCTCTCCTGGACCACTTTAAGCCCTGATCTGCAGATACAGTATATCTGTTAGTGTGTAACCAGGTAGCCGCAGGGGTTTAATAGGGGGGTACTGAGTTCCATCACTGCTAATGGTAGGGGGAACTAGTTTCACCACCACCACAGACCTGCACAGTATTTCCAACAGAAAAGACTGTCCCAGCAGCTTTCGCTTCTGGCACAGCATATGTGATTTCAAGTTGTCATAAGGTACTATTGCTGTGGCATTATGTGTAAGGGGCAGTAGTGCTGTGGGGATTGTGTATACGCAGTGCTACTATGTTGTGTTTATACAACTAAATTGCATTTTGTGTTCAAACATCCTCCTGATAACCACATTGAAATAAAAACAAAAAAAATAAGTTCTTGTTTCCTAGCACGGCCACACCGATTTCCATCGGGGTGGTCGTGTCGGAAATATCGCGTTGATCGCATCGCATGCGATTTGGTCGCATGCGGTGCGATCGACCCGATTTTTTTAATTGAATCAAATGTGAATAGGGTCCCTGGGACCCGATCTTACATTGGATTCAATGTAAAATATTCCCTAGACCCCCAAATATGACAACGTAAACCCCACCCCACGATAGACGGCAACCCGAAGCGTGGCGAGCGCAGCGAGGCCGCGAGGGGCGACGGTGCTCGTCCTCCGACCTTTTCATTCCCCTACTATCCACGTCGGCGTGGAGTTGAGAAAATACAGTGTGGCGATCGCAGCGAGCTACCGAGCCCGAAGCGTGGCGAGCGTAGCGTGCCCCGTGAGGGGACCCGTATAACTTCACATGTATACGCGTCCCCTCGCGGGGCTCGCTGCGCGCTCGCCACACTATATATTCTCAACTCCACGCCGACGTGGATAGTAGGGGAATGAAAAGGTCGGAGGACGCGCGCTCGCCACGCTTCGGGTTGGCATCTATCGTGGGGTGACGACGGGGCCATATATAATGTGAAATGGGTCATATTGGCCCATTTCACATTTTTTCCTATGTGAGATGGACTTAATCAAGTCCATCTCATCTTGTGCCATTATAATGGCACAAGACCGACGCGATGCTCCCGATTTCAATGTTAAAAAAATATTTTAACATTGAAGCCTATGGCAAAATCGGGGGCATCGCGTCGGTCGCGTCGGGACCAATGTTAATGGTCCCGACCAACGCGATGCCCCCGATTTTTCCTTTGCCGGCAAAATGGACCTGATTTGAAAGGAAATCGGGTCCATCGCGGGGATCGTGTACCTTAACTTAAAGGTACACGATCCCAAAGATTGTGGCCGTGCTAGGAAACAAGTACCAAACAATATTTTTAAATACGGAATAATCCATTATCCAAAATACTTCTGGTCCTGAGCATTTTGGATAAGGGATACTCAACCTGTATTTGAGTGATTATAAGACCTATCAAAGCTGTATGGGGCAATTTAAATATATTTGCCTAAATTCTTTAGTCAATAAAGTGAAAATGATAAGATTATATGCTTGGTCTTCTGGAAGTCCTGTAGCTGTTTACCTAGTGTTCTCACATGACTAACCTGGGCTGAATGCTGCTGTAATGATCACATTCCTTGAGACTGCATTCTGCTCTGCCTTCCCTTCATGTTTTCAAAGGAGATCTGTTCAGCACATCTGCATAATGAATCTCCTCTTGTCCCCAGCAGTGATGTATTGGTCTGTGAACTTCACTGCCAAATTTCCACACTTGAATACTGTGTTAACTACTGTGACTCTCCAAGGGAGTGGCTAATTCTTTATTGGGAAAGGGGAAAATGCCTCTGCAGGATCTGTCACCATTCCTGAATCAGTTGCCACTGCATGATGGGGGTACTATAACAGTGGGGGTCTTGTTAATACTGAAAGGGTTTCATGTTCAATATTTTTATTTATTTAAGTTTTCAGTCTATAAAAAATAACTTCTGATGAATCATTTCTGATATGCTCACCATTACTCTATTGCCTAAAATCTTTGTTTGAGATTTAACTTTATTTATATCTATGAAATAGTCATTGTGCAATGTGCTCAATTTTCTTGTATTTCACTATGCCTTAGGAGTCGAGGAGGCATAATTCCCCCTCCTCTGCCAGGACGAGGCACACCAGTACCCAGAGGTTCTCCTGTATCACGTGGAGCAGTATCACTTCAACCAGCTGCCCATGGGATTCCTGCAGCACGGGCAAGAGGAGCTCCAACTGTATCAAGCTACCGTGCTTCTCCCCCCACCCTCGAGCCATATGATGATTATGTAAGTGTTTTTATATACATGTAAACTATAATTATTTCTTATTTAGCAGCACTTTACAGAGAATTTTTGGTTATTGACATCACTTTATGCCTTGTGGAGCTTAATCCCTACAGCAATGGTTCCAAAATTGGGTGCAATGGTACCCTGGGGTGCCTCAGGGCACTTGTAGGGGTGCCACGGGGTGGTGGTCCAGGAGCAATTCAATTAATTTGGGGGAAATTTACTAAGTTTCTTTTTCTATTTAAAAATTTCTGTCACATGGGATGTTGCTATGGGCAACCAATCAGAATCTCCCATTTACATCTCTTTACACTCCCACTTATCCCCTTCGCTCTGCCTGTGTCACCCCTGTCTGTCTGCCCCTCCTCTTTAGAATGTAAGCTCTCATGAGCAGGGACCTCTTCCCTCATGTGCTTATCCTTTCTTACTTCAGTAGTCTTCAACTGCACCAAAGCATGCTGTGTGCTGCCACCTGGATACCTATGTTGCAGTAATCGGCTGATGTTTCTATAATCATTTAGTAATTTACCCTGTCTTTGTCCTGTATTATACTCAAATGTAATGGCCACCATACATCAGCAATCACAATTAATTTCTTCTCAGATCCAGTGATTTTTTTCCCAGATAAGATAAGTTTCCCCTTCAATCTATTTGACTTGCCCACACATTACAGATTTGTTTCAGTGATCTGCAGATTTTTCCTGTTAGAATGCCCACACATAAAAAAATGAAACCAATAAAACCAGATTTTTAAACATGTTTAAAAATCTGATTCGGCAATCGATTGGCGATCTCTATTCATTTTTGATTGGGATTGCCAAAAGGGGGAGCCCACACATTAAAGATTAATTGTGGCAATCATCTCCAGAATGGAGGATTGTCAAAATAAATTGCTGATGTATTTGGCCCATTCGTCACTGTTTTCCTGTTTTGATTATGTGTACTCTGTAATTGGGCGCTGCAGAACCCTTGTGGCGCCATATAAATAAAGGATAATAATAATTTTGTAGCATGTGGGTTCCAAACATAAAATATTTGGACAAACTGAATAAGTCGTTTTCTTTATTCCCAGTTTTTATGAGCACAAATATGTATTAATAACTAGTACAACAGTACAGACTGTTAAATAAGAATAGTAAATATTGAGGTGGATACCTATGGTTTTTACAGTATTTAAGAAGACAGATTTTTGTAGTAACCATGAGTATTAGTGATGCACACATAGGGATTCATTTACTAAGATGGGAGTTTTATTGAAAATGTAATGATGCCCATAGCATCTACTATCTTCTTTGAGGAGCTAAATACTGCAAATAGGAAGTAGAATTTGATTGGTTGCTATGGGCAACTTCCCATATAAGTGGATATTTACACTAAAACAATTGTTACTGCCCTCACAATTCTAATAGTAATCTTCCATTCCCAGCACATTTGAAGTCCTAGGACCAAATTCTCTAAGCTTCAAAAATGGAGATAAGATAAAATGGAGAGTGATAAACAGCCAGCCAATCAGCTCCTACCTGCCATGTCACAGACTGTGTTTGAAAAATATCAGGCAGGAGCTGATTGGCTTGCTGTTTATCACTCTCTATGTTATCACTTTTGAAGCTTAGAGAAACTGGCCCAATATCTGTTATATGTGTCTATGGTGGGTATTTGTTTTACACCTGTTAATAATGAATGTTTAATTGTATTCAGCACTTGTATTGCTGTAAACAAAGGTTTTTTTGCATACTGATTTGGCTATACTGTATATTTGTATTTATATTGTTTGAGTATTTTATCATATTTATAGCAAACAATGTATCTCATGAGCACAAATTAAATATGACAGTGTGGTCTTTCTTGCAGGATGTTACATTGACTGTTTTGGATGTGGATTTTGTTTAAAGTGTTATAACATATATGGATAAGCATTGTTGCATTCTTGGTTTTAAAGAAGCCTATAGTGTTTTATAATCACCAAGCAGTGTACTGTTTATTGCTTGTCTGTTCATTATATACATTTTGTTTTGTCGTTTGCCTGTATACTAAATGCAGAGTTTCTTTCCTTAAGTTGGATACACTATCTAATTGCAACTGTTGTGTGTGATCAGGACTGTAGGGTGGGATGTTTCAATTCTACCTGTTATCCACAATGATTGTTACACAATGGTACAGCACAACCACAACCCATGCTGTGTTTGCCTCACTTCCCAGAGAGTTGTGCAGGAAAATCAGTGTTGCGGTACTGCTGACAAGGATAGTACTATGGGGATCAGGAGATCTTAACCCAACATTGTCCAAAATAAAATTGACTGATAGGGCTCTGATGATGAACTTCCCATATATGACTATTGCAAAGGAATTGTTAGGATTAGGCACATAGAGGGGGGGGGGGGGGGAGGGGGAGGGCAATTATACTTACCTGACCCCTGAATTCCCTCCTTCAAGATGTCGGTGTTGGTATTCTGACGGCCAGCATACTGACTGCCGGCCATCTGTATCCATTCCATATAATATATATACACGGTAGATGTGTCTGTTTCATTATTTAATTTTAAATACCGTGGTGGATGGTGAGGGCTTTTCCACAGGGGGTTCCAGCTCTGCCTCCCCCAGCGACCACTACCTGGGCTCTCCTAGTCCCCACTGCATACGCATATTAAGGCACAGCAATGCACAGTCTCTGCGACTTCAGAGAGCAGTGCCGCTCTTTCTTCTGGAACAGCTGACAGCCAATCCCTTCAGAGGAGGTGAGCGTCCTGTCAGTGTGGCGGGGGGAGGGGGTGGCTGGGTTTTTTATGTGGCTGGAAGAGCGTGCTGCTCTGAGTTCAGCAACATGTCATCTCTTTCAGTAACGTGTGGCCCCCCCCCAGGCTCTGACAGCCACATCCCATCCCCCGCCACTCACAGCTTATCAGCGTGGCGGAGGGTGGCACATGGGTGCACAGTCCGATTTGTAAAAGGGGCAGGGCATGGGAATAAGTAAAGAAAATGGGCAGGGCATCGTGCCCTGCTAAATACACCTAGCGTGAACTCTAAAAGAAGTCACTAAAATATAAAAAGTGTACTGTAAATACTCCCGGTATCACACGTGTTAAACAGACTGTAGTGCCCCTGTTCACAGTTTTCCTAGGGAAACCCCCATTCACATATGCCACAATACTCACATGCTCATGATTTACATTGTATATACTGTATATGGAGGCACCACAGTTCTTAATTCAGCCCTGCAAGTAGATGGGATTCACCCTAGGATCTTGATGGAACTGAGCTCAGAATATGTGAGACCATTGTATTTTAATTTTTGTTAATTTAATGTCATCTGTCTGAGTACCAAGAGATAGAAGATTAGCTGAAGTAGTACCAATATTTAAGAAGAGTAAGAGAAAAGATCCACGTAATTATAGATCGGTGAGTCTTGCATCAGTTGTAGGGATATTATTGGATGGAATACTAAGGGACCATATCCAGGAATATACTGCAAAACAAGAAAATGAGTGGGAACCATGATGGATTTGTGAGGAATAGGTCTTGCCAAACTAACTTAATTAGTTTCTACAAGGAAGTTATTGTGAATTTGAACAAAGGCAACGCAGCCGATGTGACTTACATAGACTTTCCTATGGCCTTTGATACAGTGCCTTATAAGAGCTTGATACATAAAAGGGGGGGGGGTGGAGAATACATCTGTACCTGGGTCAAAAACTGGCTGCTGGATAGGGAAAAAAGAATGGTGGTGAACGTTTCCTTTTACAAATTGGGTTCCTGTATTAAGTGTTGTACCGCAGGGTTTGGTGGCAACTCCTCTTCAACATATTTATTAATGATACTGATGATGACCTACAAAGCAAAGTGTCCATATTTGTGGATGACACTAAATTATGCATAGTTATTGAATCAGATCAGGGTGTCTCCTTTATACAGAGGGATTTGAACAAACTTGACGATTGGGCAGATAAATGGAAAATTAGATAAATGTAAGGTTCTGTACTTCGGGAATAAAGAGCAGTGGGCAACTTATAAACTAAATTCTGTAGAGATAGGGGAATCGCAATTGGAAAAGGATCTAGGGGTACACATTGATAACAAACTCGGCTGTAGTGTACAGTGTCAAGGAGCAGCAGCCAAGGCAAATAGGATACTATCATGCATAAAAAGAGCTATAGAGTGACACAGTAAGAGCTATATAGAATGACACAGTAATATTACCACTTTATAAAGCAGTGAGGCCATACCTAAAATTCAGTGTGCAGTGCTGGGCTCCACACCTAGAAAAGGACATTGTAGAATTGAAGAAGGTTCAGACAAGGGCAATTAAACTATATAAGGTTTTAGAGACACTGAGCTATGAAGAAAAATTAACTAGGCTAGGCTAGGTATGTTTACATTGGAAAAAAAATGATTAGGAGGGGACATGATTAACATGTACAGATATATCAGACATCAATATAAGTAACTGTTAGGTGTTCTGTTCACTATGAGGTCTATGCACAGGACACGTTGGCACCTATAGAAGAGAGGAGATTCCGGACCTTCCGAAGATTTCCACTGACGCAAAGTGTCTATTAGTTTACATGTGAAGTTGGCTTCTTCTCTCCATTCTCCTTCATGTCTTTGTTATACTGTGAGTGTGGAGCTTAGTACCACCATGAGCCACACTCTCAGTTCCCGGAGATTGATGCCATTTCTACCTCACAACCCTAAAGTTGAGCTGCAGTGTAGATATGGTTTCCAACAGAACGCCTTCTTTGAAAAAATAAAATCCACAATCGCCGTGTATACAGGGAAATAAGTTATGAAAATATCCAGTTTTTTTTTTTTTTAAGTTTGTAATACTATTGATGCTGTTACACTACAGAACTCTTTAATATTAAGGGCTTGTAAAAAGAACAGACAAGCTATTATGTTAAATAGTGCTATGTTTTTAATAAAACTATTACATTTAAGTGATTTCTTGCAGATTGGATTGACATTTGTATTTCCAACCATGGCATGTTTTAGAGTAAAACATTTTACAAAATTAGAGTTTTTTGTGAAGTGCGAGAATAAGTCATAATGATATAAATCTAGTATTATTTGATTAAATTCCTAAATCATATTTAATGGAATCTGAACAGCTGGATAGCATATTGATTAAATAAAACTGATTAGATATTATGCCAGAAGCACTTAGATAAAGAGCTAAGGCTCAGCTGACAAGCATCTGGTGATACTTGAGAAATCCAATTGTCTTTCTACTGTAATAGCAGTAAAGTGTAAAGATTTTATTACTGAAGCCTATCAGAGTTATAGCTGAGCACAGTATTGTTTGTAAAAGATACTAACCGAAAACTCTTTTTGCTGTTGTATGTAATTTCCGAATGGACAGTCTTAGTTTTCTAACAGGGCCAGAGTCAGGAGTAAAATACAAGTTATAGAAAATAATTAATCCAAATTTAATTAAAGCTCCCTGTTAAATATTCAAGCCGACAGAACATTACGTTGATTGTGCTGGCAGAGAAGGTTTTATGGCAAGAACAGCAATAAAGTTCTGCACATTTTTGTGGCTTCTTATTTCTTTCATTTAATCATTAAGTTGCTACTGGCATATTTTCTTTTTTGCTTCGAAATGAAAATTTGGTTCTTTAATTGGCACAGAATGCCTTATAAGGATTGGATAAAAGCAAATCATTTCTAATGTTTTAGCAATAAAACAATGTAATGTGCTGTATGTTATTGATATTCAATCAATGTTATTGCTCCTAAGTGTGTATGTGTTTTTGTGGACAGCCTTTTAGATAGCGGAGACAGGAATACATGTGATGTACAAAAAGAATAGGTGTATGGACCAAATCTCACTAATGAGATTGGACCAGGGGCGCTTGATAGGGGTGTTTTTTTACCCAGCTGCTGCTTTACACAGTATGGTCCATCCTGTACAATAAAACATGAAAAAACACAAAAAAATAAGTGCTAAAACATATAAAGACTGGTAAATCTATCACAAATACATTTATGGGATACACAATTAAAATGACTGAATAGCCAGCATATAGAATAAAAAATACAAAAAATAAATGAATACAAATTTAATTTTGATAGTCCCCACCAACCATAATGTTAGAAGTGTCCTGGAGAGTTCATATTTATGGGCCCATAGATGGTGAAGTAGATCCACAAATGGTCATCCGGAGGGAGAACGGATGTGGTGCAGATTTTTCCAGGAGTGGCCCAAGATGGCACTATTTGGGATACCGGGGACAGCCCAGGCTATAGCCCTGGATAGGTGAAGCTTGGGGGGGGGGGGGACCTCTTTATTGGGTGGGTCCCCACTCCCCCAGGTACCTTGTCCAGGGCTGACCAGCCACGGAAGTCATGGTACGGCTGGGGGACCCTATGTAAAAAGTTTCCCCCGGCTGTGGCATGATACCACTGCCTGTTGGAGCCAGGTGCTGGTTCCAAAATGCAGGGGACCCCAGTTTTTATTCCCCCGTATTGTTTGGAACCAGGACCGGTCCAAGAGCCTGGTGCTGGTTTTTTAAATGTGGGGGACACCAACACACTTTGTCACCTGTAATTTTGAAACCTGGACCGGTTCAATGAGCCTGGGGCTAGTTATGCTCAGGATGGGAGACCTCACACCATTTTTGTTATTTTCACTTTTACACATTTTTTTTTTGCCCAGAACCATGCACAGATTTCACTGATCTGTGCATGGTTCTGTCAAATTCACCAGCTCGAACCTTTGGTACTTATGAGTTATCCGGGCGCCCGATTTCTAAATCGGGTCGGATCGGGCACATCGCATCGCATCGCATGCGACCATCGGATGCGATGCGATGCGATGACCCGATTTTTCCATAGGAATCAATGTTAAAATGGACAGAGTCCATTTTAACATGGAATTCAATGGGAAAAAGGGGTCCTTTTCATACCCCTACTATCCAAGTGGGCATGGAGTTGGATATAAACCTGTGGCGAGCGTAGCGAGCCACCGAGCCCGAAGCGTGGCGAGCGTAGCGTGCCCCGCGAGGGGACATAGAATACCGTCCCCTCGCGGGGCTCGCTTCGCTCGCCACGCTTCGGGCTCGGTGGCTCGCTACGCTCGCCACAGGTTTATATCCAACTCCATGCCCACTTGGATAGTAGGGGTATGAAGAGGACCCCTTTTTCCCATTGAATTCCCATTGAATTCCATGTTAAAATGGACTCTGTCCATTTTAACATTGATTCCTATGGAAAAATCGGGTCATCGCATCCGATGGTCGCATGCGATGCGATGCGATGCGATATCGCATCGCATCGCATCTGATTGTATGCCTTAACTTAAGGCATACAATCAAAAAATCGGGCGCCCAGATAACTCATAAGTACCGAACCTTTTTTGCAATTTTTGGTAACTTTTTTCAAAAATCGCACAGTATTACATTTGCAAGTTGTATACTTTATAACATCTGGATGCAGATTGTGACAGAAAATCGATAGGTCAAAAAGTGCGATTTTTACCGCAATTTGCATCCTATTACATGTGCGATTTTTGGAAAATGTTAGAATTCTGACTTTTTTTTACTAAAAATCTCAAGTCTAAAAATCTCATCCTATTACATGTCACCCCATATCTCACTTACAAAATAAGAATACAAATTAGTTTCAAATGGTATCTCTTTCACGACATCCAATTTATAAGGACCCCTGCTTAACTTGCCTGTTAGGTGTGGCATTGATTTTAATTGTTATATTCACTAAGCAATCTATACAAAGTATTCTATACTGTATATACTAATTTTTAGTAGTCAGGCGCTTGATCCTATATCAGTTTAAATCCACACAGTTTCCACCTTCCTTGCTGATCTTTTTATCGAGTGTACTTAGCCCCATCATATGAAAAATATAGAAAAATCTAAATTTGCGAGGGGATGGACAGTTAAGCATATATTTATTAAGTTTTATATAATGCAATATATACTGGCCAGTATGACATAAAATACATATAATATATTAAAAACTATACAACAGTAAAAATCTGTCCGAAAGCTCCAATTTTATGTGTTTGGAAAATCAGTATTTTCTTAGATGATTAGTATCTTTGGCCCTTATTCTGATCGGTGCGGCCGGATCCGAATATGCGGCCAGCACCGTGCGTCCTAAACCCCGCCTTCCATACGGATCGCCAACTCCGTCCGTACGCGGTAAGAAGCTGTCCGAACGGACCGCACGTGTATTTCTCATGAATACACCTCCTCCATCTCAGGTAACCTCCCCCATCATTCGATGGGCACAGAACATCGAATGCAGGGCCGAGTGGTCCGCCAGCTCCCGCAACCTCAGACCACACGGGCATTTCTCCGTGCAAAAGCAGTGATCTGGGCGGGCAGCTGACATCCGGCAATGTCATATGTCCGCCCCCTACACGTGCGTCACGGCCGCATTACCATACGTACGCCCAGCGTTTGCATGGGAATGCCCATGAAACGCGGGGTGTAAACATATGGTAATGAGCCCAAACAGCCCTTCACACCCCTCTCCACCCCTGTTCGTAGTGTACACATTTCATGCGGAATGTGGCCGTGCGTCCGGCTCGCACATGCGCAGAGACGCCTCTACACATGCGCAGACACAAAACATCGGCGGCACGAACGCACGTGGATATTACCGCACCAACCAGAATAAGGGCCTTTGTTAGGACTATCACCGTCCTTTGTTAGTAAATAATATACTATGGGGTTTTTTTTGGTTGATTCGCTCGGATGTGTATACGCATCCTTGCAAGTCAACCTAACACCGCCATGTGAATGGTGGCACGCCGGCCCATCATTCGCAAGGCACGTTCCTTCGCACTCCGAACAGATGTTTTGCATAGACATTCTCAGCATGCAGGGGAATGCCCACATAATTTGATGGTCGCCGATCATCGAATGATGTGGAATGTCCACGCATATGTAAGAGTGGTCTGAGACACCCTTACATATGCATGCACGTTATGAAGGAAATGGGTGGGCAGCTGACTTCTGGTGATATCAGCTGCCCGCCCCGGTTGGCCACGTCATGGCCTCATTAGCATGAGAATGTCCAGCATTCTCATGGGAACGCCCATAAAATGCTGGGCATTCACATATGCTAATGGAGCCGGCTGCCCACGCCCAACTCTGCCCCCCACCTGCAGTCCCGGATACTTGCACCCAGTGATCCGTGTAGTTGCAGTGGCTGCACATGCGCTGAAGTGCGCAAACGCATGTATTGTAATAAAAAGAAGTTCAGGTAAAAGGATCCTATTATTCCATTTTTTAGGAGATTTTATGCATTTCTCCACCCTTTGTAGATATTAGCAGCTTTATGAGAAAAATGGCCAAAATGTCTGCAACTACCCTACTGTATGCCTACTGGGCTCTCTTGGTTCCTTTTATATTAGGTGTGGTTTGATATGCTATGTCTTTGATGTTTGTAAAGAAGCACCTCGCCGCCTATGGGAGAAAGATCACTATATAAATACTATTATTATTATTATTATCTGGGAGAAGAGCTATTGCTGGACAATACCCAATGTGCATACTCTTTTTTTCTGTTTCTATGAGAAGTAGGTGAATCTTCTTTTATGGTTTTGCTCACTGAATTTATTGCTATGGCACAGGTACACAAATACCTTTTTATCTATTTATCATTAGCTGTTCAATTTGTCAAGACAAATTATTACTTGTGTGGGAGACACTGTGAAAGGTAAAAAAAGGAAGCATACCTTCAGAGATGTTCCAAATGCTTGATTTTGAAAGTAAGCAAGAAAAAAGTTAATCTAAACAGACATGGTGGAGTTCTAAAGTGTCAAAAGCACAGTGTTAACAGTACACTAGCAAAATACAGTAGTTTTTTTAATTTGATGGTTGATTTCCAAAATGTTGCTAATTCGGTACATTTTCTATAATAGCAATGAGTGTAAGATTGTTTTTTTTTTTTTAATGGGTATAGGTTTTTACACATTATAATAGAAAATTTGGTACTTGTTTCCTAGAACGGCCACAACAATTTAGATCGTTGTGGTCGTAAGATAAAAAATCGGATCGATCGCATCGCATGCGATTTGGTCGCATACGATGCGACCGATCCGATCGACCGATTTTTCACCCGATTTTTTTTTTTTTTCACCTCATTAATTTCAATTGCCCCCACAAATGTTACTAAGTGGGCTAGACCCCACGATAGACGTCAACCCGAAGCGTGGCGAGCGCAGCGAGCCCGCGAGGGGCGGCGGTGCGCGTCCTCCGACCTTTTCATTCCCCTACTATCCACTAGGGCGTGGAGTGAGAATAGAATAGTGTGGCGAGCGCAGCGAGCCACCGAGCCCGAAGCGTGGCGAGCGCAGCGAGCCCCGCGAGGGGACGCGTCTAACTTCACAGGTATACGCGTCCCCTCGCGGGGCTCGCTGCGCTCGCCACGCTTCGGGCTCGGTGGCTCGCTGCGCTCGCCACACTATTCTATTCTCACTCCACGCCCTAGTGGATAGTAGGGGAATGAAAAGGTCGGAGGACGCGCACCGCCGCCCCTCGCGGGCTCGCTGCGCTCGCCACGCTTCGGGTTGACGTCTATCGTGGGGTCATGGCGGGCACATAAAAAATGTGAAATGGGTCATATTGGCCCATTTCACCTTTTTTAACATTTTTCCCTATGTGAGATGGACTTAATCAAGTCCATCTCATCTTGTGCCATTATAATGGCACAAGACCGACAAGATCCTCCCGATTTCAATGTTAAAAGATTTTTTAACATTGAAGTCTATGGAAAAATCGGGTCAATCGGTCGGTCGCATCGCGGCCGATTTTAATTGGTCGCGACCGACCGATTGACCCGATTTCTGTCAATCAAAGTGAAAAAAGTGTCAAAAATCGGCCACATCGTGAGGATCGTGTCCCTTAATTAAGAGCCACGATCACTCACGATTGTGGCCGTTCTAGGAAACAAGTACCGAAAATTTTATCTGAAGAGAAGTTAGCTATATCTGCCACACAGGGCTGGTGTAAGGCTTCTCAGCACCCTAGGCAAAACTTCAACCTGCTGCCCCCCCCCCTCCCCCCCCCCAATACTGCCACCAATAACCATTTTCCAACCCCTTACTGCATACTTGCCTAACATTCTGGAATGGCAGGGAGCCTCCCAAAATTGAGTGGTCCTCCCAGCCCCCCCAGTAGGGCAAGACCCCAGCACCCTCCACTTTGCCACTCACAACAGAGTACAGGAGGAGAGGGCAGCAAAATAGGGAAGTATGCCTCAAGAAAAAGTATGGAGGTGAGGTCATAGAGATTCCACAGCAACCACCTGCATTAAGTACAACCCCCCTAGATCCTGGCACCCTAGGCAGCTGCCTAAAGCTGCCTAGTGGTAGAGCCGGCCCTGCTGCCACACAGTTTTCAGGTACAGTTTGTTATAGTATGCACTGCAGTATTTACCAGAGAAGATGAAGTTCTTTCTGTCCCTGGACTGCAAGTAAAATGCTATTGTTTCACTGTACGTTTTCATGGTAAGAAATTGGTTTTGTACCCTCAGCTCTGTTACTTTAAGAGATATTACAGATATCCATGCTTGGTGGTAGACTGCTACTTCTTCATAAAAGCATAGATATACTGGGGATAATGATAGAACTGAAGGGGAAATATACGCGACTGGGACACATGCATAAAATTCAGAGGTGCAATGAAATGACAGAGACACTGATGGTACTGAGAGACAGACTTACCGGTCAGACAGACACATTAAAGGCCCCTATACACTATGGCAATTCACTTGCAATTTGGGCATTTTTCATGCGACTGCAGCTAACAATCGCATGCAAAGCATCCAAATTGCATATGACTGATAGCAGGTCCGATGGGATTCACGGTCCTGTGCGCATCGCACCGGAGCCTGTAATTCACACTGACTGCACAAGCAATCTGTAGGAATTGCGAGCCAGACATGCCAAAGGACCGCATATGATATATCGCATGCAATCCTTCCACATGGGAAGGTCCTAGGAGATAAGTTGCCCTAATTTATGCCCAGTTTTACTGTGCTGAGTG
Source organism: Crinia signifera (assembly GCF_055691185.1). Taxonomy (NCBI): domain Eukaryota; kingdom Metazoa; phylum Chordata; class Amphibia; order Anura; family Myobatrachidae; genus Crinia; species Crinia signifera. The sequence goes on from NC_139219.1 coordinate 203,806,912, forward strand.
ACACTCACAGGACAGGCAGGCACACTGACAGGACTCACCATCTTTCATCTGCTGATCATGTAGCTTTGGAATCTCTAATGACACAGCACATGATTGGTACAGTATGTTCTGCAAGTCTTTCCTCTTCTGCTCATAGTCCAATGAATTGCCTGACCTTTCAGTGTAACAGAGAAGTTATACATTTGTTTTCAACACCCAGAGAGGTTGTGGGAAACAGGAAGGGGACAATGTATGTATCAGTAGTAGAATAAATAGCAGCTGGATCCATTCAGTGGTCCAAGGCACATGACTGTGTTTCTGACTACATGTACAAATGGCTCCTGTTCTAAGATTAGTCCTTATAATAATGTATCTTGAATCATTGTCATTATTTGTAATATATATGTGCGGGAGTGGTTCTAAATCCCGGCGGTCCCGACCGCCGAAATCCCGACAAGGGGGGGGACGTGGATTCCCCCCCCCCCTTGCGGGCTCGCTGCACTCACCACGCAGTGGGCTCGGTGCCTCGCTACGCTCGGCACACTAATTTATTCTCCCTCTATGGGTGTCGTGGACACTCACAGAGGGAGAAATTGTTGGGATTTCAGCGGTCGGGATTCCGGCGTTGGGATTTTGAACGCTGGGATTCCGACCGCTGGAATTGTAACTGCATCCCATATGTGCTTCATTTAAGCTTGATATTTTGTGTACAGTATTATTCATTTGTGTTGAATCACTGTCTATAGGCTATAACTGTAGCAGATAAAAGTATTATACAGTACTCTATATTAATTTTATTTTAAAAAAGCTCAGTACAGGAATCAGGTATGAAAAGTTAATGTATGCTCTTTGTCAAGTTTTTAATGTATTTGTTATATTTTTAGTGAGAAAAGATATCCCATAGGATTCATAGCAAACTATACCCATAGGCAAGTATTGTCCCATGCAATTCATTCAAAAGGACAGAAAAAGGTTGATGTGTCTAATCAATTTATATTCTTCAGATACTAATTCAAAGTACAGTACCAGCTAATTATTCCACTGTGCAAATCCCATGATTATGTCTTAGTTCAATTAACATTATTGTCACATTTAGTTCACTAAATGTTCCATTGTTGAAAAGAAATGTTAAGCACGGTCTGCTGTAATCATGCTAAATGAATTCTAAAGGTTTGGTACCCAGATTACAAAAATGAAAAAAAAAAAAAAATAATGTATTATTATTAATATTAAATAGGGCAGTATTGAATTAGCAGTGGGGTAATTACTGCCAGGATTTTTTTGCACCGGGCTACTCTATTAGCCTCAATCTCCTGCACTTTTAAGGATCCAAATCTATGATAACTGCCCTTTTTTCACAATACGTTTCATTTGGTCTAATTGAATAGGATAGATCAGACAAAAATGGAATTTACCCCGTAATGCAAAAGTTCCCAATCTTTTTTGAATCACGGCACCCTAGAGTACAAGAGTTTTTTCACAGCACCCCTAGGCCCAAAAAAGTATAAAAACATATAAAAGTAAGGGAATTGTTTTTATATGTGATACTTGGGTCCAGTAGTATGGTAAAGGGTTCTGTTTGTACACAAATTTTATGACTGGTAGTCACCAGAACTGGTTTTGTCCATAAATAATGTGAGTTGGTCTTGGACCACCAACCCGAAGCACCCCTGCAAGTATCCAGCGGCACCCCAGGGAGCCGCGGCACACAGTTTGGGAACCACTGCCATAAAGTAATATTATGCAGTGCTTTTAAATGTGGATAAAAATAAACAAGTTACAGTATGTAAATATAACTTAAAACAAATGGTATTAGTATATGATTGCTATATTTGCAGTTTAATAAGGAACTATGAGATAAAATTAGCTATTATGATTTCATAATAATTATCTTTATAACTTCATATTCTATTAATAATAGTACAGATAGAGCTGGCCACATCCTTGCAGTGGATGGTGATTCTACCGACATCCACCACTAGCGTCCAGCTACCGCCAGGAGCGCATGAAATGCACGCGTGCCCTGTGGCAACGGAGCTCGGCGGGGGTCCCCGCCACCTCCCCTGCCGTCAGCTCCGGTCCCCCTCGCCGCCATGACCCCCCCCCCCCCGAACTGGGCAGCATCTCCCTGAAGCGGAGATGGGCTGGGAGAAGCTGCCCAGCCGCCGTGAGACGCACGTGCCTCCCAGTCTCTATTGCTGGGGCTCGCCAGAGAAAGGCATCTGGTGAGTGCCGCCCAAAGATAAGGCCCGCTCCATCTGTAGCTTCATATTCTATAAATAATATTCTATTAATAATAGTAGTGTATACAGTGAATAAAGAAGCAGCGACTAATTGTTTTGTAGCAATCTGGAACCAGAGATATATGGTCAAAGATAATTATGTATATACGATGATATATAAATATAAAATAATTTATTTATAACAATACAGCATAAGAATTATATGTAAAATATATATATATATTTTTAAATATATATATAAAAAAGGTGGACGTAAATATATTCAATTAAGTGCTTATCTTAAAAAGAAGATTCTGGAGGCTAGAGGCTGATAAAGTCAGACAGGACGAAACGCGTTGAGTAGAAGATAAGTGAAGAAAAGCACGTTATTGAATATGTTTACGTACACCTTTTTTATATATATTATTTTATATTTGTTTTTAAAAAATATATTTTATATATAATTCTTATTATTTTATATTTATATATCATCGTATATACATAATTATCTTTGACCATATCAGTGGCAAACGCAGGATTTTCAGAAGGGGGTTTCCAGAGGGGCGGAGCAAAGCACGGAGATGGACACTTAGGTGACCCAGTATATGACGGCTCAGTTAAATTATTACAGATAGACCACATGTATATAAATAATAATAATAATAATAATAATTAAAATATATATATATATATATATATACACATATATACATACAAACAGGGGCGTCAACAGCAGAGTAGACCCCTGGGCATAGCAATGTATTGGCGCACCTACCGATTCTCCAGTGGTAGGGGTGGGGGTAGCTTTGATGTCCCTCGGGTGGTAGGGGGTATTATATCAACAGCTCAGCATGTAATCAGTAATTTCCACTAATTACCCCTTTACTGCACAGATGGTGGGAGAAGGGGGCATTGGGCTGAATGAAGGGGCCCTGATACATAACTTCCAGGGTGGTAGAGGATGTTTAATATGCAGAGGCGGTGTGTATAGTGGAGTGGGCTTATTATTCATAATTTTCTGGTGGGAGGACAGCTTGCTTGACTGCAGATATCTCCAGTTTTAAAAAATAGATTTCTAAGATTTTAATAGAATTAAAAACTAGAGAATCCCACCTACCAAATGGTATTGGGGACTAGGGGTTCAGAGTTCAGGAGGCAGAGAAATCTACCAACGAGTATATAAAATTACATACCAGGTGTATGGAGCTGGAGCAGTTACCAGCTGCTGGAAGGCTGATATCTCTGGTTCTGGGAACAGTAGAGACAAGTTGCTAGAGTCCCTGAAAGGGGGAGAGTCCCAGCTTTTGGAATATACCCTCAGAAAACCTCTAAGGGAGACAGAACCTGAAATAACTGACTGGGAAGAGCAATTAACAGGCGTGGATGGGGACCACTGCTTTGAAGTCAGATATCTCCAGTTCCCAAGGGCCGATTTTTAAAATTCTTATACCCATGGAAAGAGGGGACCCTCAGCTTTCAGCCAAGGGCCCTTAGACTCCTGGGGGGTTTCTGGGTACTCAGAAACCCCCCCTGCGTGCGCTACTGCATATATCTCCGGTTCCAGATTGCTACAAAACAATTAGTCGCATGCATGCAATTTATTCACTGTATACATTTTTGTTTGGAGTAATATACCAATACTCTATTTCTTTAAAGACTGGCTGACACCCTTTTTTAAGGGAATATTGTTTTATTAAAATCGCCCTATCAGGACACACAAGTGGCGCCCCTCATCCAATTTTCACACACACACACACACACACACACACACACACATATATATTATAATATACAGGAATGCTAGGAGATTGTTACTGTAACAGTTAGCTCTAGAAGTATAATTTTCAGTCCATACGTTCTTTATGAAAGAATAGTTTTCTTTTGCTAATTTCTATGAGTACATGACACAAGGTGCGTCTCACAACATATGGCACAAAAACTTGTGTGTGAGAACTTGTCTACTGTATATCGTTATTAAATATGTGTCCCATTGTTTTCAAGTAAAACCTGTATATATTAAATTCTTTATTAGTTTAAACTACAACCCCATTTTTTCATTTTGTCAATACAAATGACAGATTGTTTTCTGATGTTACATTGGTCATATTGTGTATTGCATATGTGTGTGTGTACTGTAATCGTTTTTCTTTGTTCTGCATTCCTTTCGTTCCTTACACTGTGCATATAATATGGACAACCACATAGTGAAATGATGAAGGTGTGACATAACTAATATGAGTAATGGGGGGCATGCTACTAATTGTAAGTTCAATGCAATGCTAAATGTGGTGAGATTAAAGCTACAATAATGCGTCAGCTCTGACGATTATGATGAATAGGTCCCTCTGTCACTATACTGTTTTGTCAGTCTACACAGTTTTTATTCATCTTATACTAAAAATGCTATCTGTCCTTAATAGGCATATTAGAGTGTACTAACTTGGTAGATGTGGAAATATTTAACAAATTGGTCTATATTCCATTACTACTATTTGTTTTATTTTTGTATTTATTTATGTAGTCTTAGTCATTTTCTTTTGTGTTCACTAGTCTTCGAAACACACCTCTTTCAGTTAATTAGCTATTTCAGCAGGTGTGGTTGAAATAAATGGAAAAATGCTGGAAATATGAAAGATCAGTGAAGTGGAGATAATAGCACATGTATTACTTTCTTCCATCCAAGTACTATTATCCTCATCCATAAATCAACTGTGTGCAGTGCAATGTCATCCATGTATAAAGATAAGTCATGGCAATGTGAGTATCCATATTTTCTTAATTTAAATATAAAAAATTGGATGGTCGAGGCACATATCAAACCGACATTTATGTGCATGTGTTCCTAATTTTATTTGGTTTTCAGGTCCATTAACACTTGGGACCCATCATTCACATTTCTACTGTAGGATGATTTTTATATATTATCCATTGATTTCCTAGTAAAATAGCCGTATTGTACCTAGTGTCTTGATTAATATGGTTATTTGAACATTTGAATTAACATAAAATTAAAAACAATTAAACTGTGTATTGCTGTTTATGTATTTATGTTTATATAGTTACAGGTGGAAGTAGTAGAAATATTAAAGATTTTGCTCACATAAGTTCACATTACTACAGATGCTGCCTGTTTTCTAGAACAATATCTTTAAATTCTATGCTGTTGTATGGCTGTAATCATACATAGAATTCCAATGAATACAGTACTATGAATTCTTAGCTAAAATTATTGGAAAAACTTTGCTAATGACCATTTGATAAGTTACATGCAAATAATATTCTTATTAAACCACTTACAGTGGGAGTTTCCAGTTTAAACAAAGGAGTTATATCCTCTTTATTCTCTATATATACTGTATATCTATTCCTAAATAGAAATGGTTCTAAAACTGTGTGCCGTGGCACCCTTGGGTGCCTTGGGACAACTGCAGGGGTGCCCAGGTTGGTCTTTAAGGACTAATTCCAATTATATATAGTCAATGTAACAGGCAAAACCAGTTCTTGTGGCTGCCAATCATAAAATATGTGGCCAAACAGAAGTGAGTCCTGTCTCTGACCACATCTCATGACATACAGTATAAACACAATTGACCTATTTTAATATTTTTTTCCTGAATTATAAATAAGAAACTTTTGGCCAAGAGGTGCAGTGAAACAAATTATCATACTCTAGGGTGCTGTGATTCATAAAAGTTTGGGAACCACTGCTACTTTATATAGTATTTATTAAATGAATAGAGGATATATTGGACATTTGACTTATACGTATAATGAATATAATGAGTTTAACCTTTTGAGAGCCAAAATGTCTGTGAGCGATGTTCAAAATATCAGCTAAAAAATCCAGCGTTGCTCACACTTGTTTTATAAATTCAAATAAATAATGTGCAAAAAAATATATTTGCTATATAAGGTAAACATTACAGGTCATTATGATGAAAATAAATGTTTTTCCTTTTGCAATTTTCACACCTATTTTGACAAATTCACTTGGCACTCAAAGGGTTAATGTAAAGCTCACAACAATTTACTATTTGGAGTATATTCTTTCTTTGTGCGCTTACTTCCGAAACAAATATGAAATTATGGGTTATACAGAGCTGTAGGCAAACCAAATACAGCTCAGCTTGCAGTAGCCCACCATGCCCAATAGGAAGTGGTGGGATTCAGCTGGATTATGCAAAACCGATACCTAATGTGCTATTGGTTCTGCAGGACCATTTGCTATCGCCATCCTCTTTCTGTAATTTAGACAGCCGCCAGCCGCACATAATGTAAAGCTGTGACAGCTGGGTGGAGAGCTGTGTGCTGCCTGGTTGTATGCAAAAAGCAGGTCAGTTGCTATTTTGAACGCTCCTGCTGGACCGCAAACCAATGAGAGCTTGCTTTCCAGCAGCCAATCAAGAGCGGCAGTGGTGGCTCTTGATTGGCTACTGGGCCACAAGCTCCTATTGGCTCACGGTCCAGCGGGAGAGTTCAAAATATGTTGAAGCCATACAGTTACGAATGTTGGGGACAGTTTGTTGGTGAGCAGTGATATGCTATTGCCTTTATGATTTTCATTTGTGAAAGGAAGGAAATAATATGTGCTTGGTTTTGTTTTAATTGTCTTTGTAAGAGGTTGCTGTCAATTCACTCTTTAAATATTTCATTTCCTCTAGCAAAGGAAGTTATAGATACTGTACAATGATCTTTGTTGTTTCTGTGGGGGGAACCCTACTGTATTTAGGGTTAAATGTATTTTCTATGAGCTTGGAAAATGGAGTCACAGCAAAAGGACATGATTACATGGCATTGTCTTGCAAGCACCAGATTTTAAGAATGCCAGAGGTACAGCAGTAAACATATAAAGAATCAATTGGTATATGGATTATGATTGAGGAAGGACTACAGGGAGGATATTATATTTGTTGCCCAGTAGGTGTCTGATTGCATGTGAGTGTGTTCGCTACTTTTTTTTTTATATTTCGCCATCAATATCCCTGATACAGGGACCCAGTATACCAGGTCATAGACAATTAATACAATTGACCAATAAAAATAACAAATGATGGTCTTTTACCTTTAATTGCATACTAATAAAGAACGTTGATTAACTTTTATGTCCCATGAGACAATGTGGATGAGGAGTGCATCCTAGTCAAACTGATTTTCTTTTTTCTCTCCTTGTTCAAACCATAAATCAGTTGAGAGCACCCACAAAACTAAGAGGAACAATATTTATAAAAAGTTTCCTCTTTTGAGAAAATTTTCTATCCACAGGGATATAATCCCAGTACACTACTTGGTGCGGGTCATACTGTCTGTGTGCGTGCATGTGAGTGTGTGTCAGACACTGCGTAAGATACTATGGGCCTGATTCAAAGGTGGACACAGATGTGCACACAGCAGTGTGTATTGGTAGCTGTCTCTCTTACTGACTTGCATATGCCTTTACATACTCCCTCCCTCTGTGCAGCCCAATGTTTCAGCACCTGTACATGCAGTAATACTAGTTGGTGTGTCTTTAGATGCCACTATCGGATGCACCATCAAAATGAGCATGAGCTCTATAGCAGGTTATCTTTCCACCATGGCCTCCTATGCCTGTACATCTGTGTATGCAGCCACTTTCATTGACATGCCCATAATACTCCTATAACATGCCCAATAAACTTACCAATTTTCAGTGCATTTCTAGCAACCGTCCAGTCACTACCCAGTAATGCCCATCACCTTTATACAATATTTCTGATACTGTGCATACAACATTGAGTTTGTGAATACACTGTGTAATGTAGAACTGTGCATGCTAAGTTGAAGAAAATTGCTCAACTATGTGAACATCAACAGGCCCTCTGCATGTACCTGGAGTTGAAATTAATTAAGGTGGTTTGTTATGGTGGATAATGATCTAATGGTATAGAGGAATTCAGAGTGAAAAATTACAGTAGTTGTATAGGATTGTAATGGGGAAGAACTTTATTACAAGGGTGCATTCATTTCCTGGAGGAGTGTTAAAAACTATGTGAGGTAGACTTAAAGTAAATATAGGGCATGATGCGATTGTCTAATAGTCATGAATTGTGGAATGAGTGAATTGATCAGGTAGAATGTCAAGAATCGATTCTGGAGGGGCATGTCTGGAGGGAACCATACAAGGGCAGGTGGGAAATGGCTGGAGAGCATTGTACCCTGCCAGATCCAAAGGAGCCCCTAGTATAGCCCCACCCCGGCTATTAATCCCACATAATATCCTCTATAGGAGAGAAAGTTGGTGACACCAGGGCTAATACCATTTGCCCTGAGACCCAAATACACCCACTCCCTTGAATCTTATATACAGAGACACCTCCTACCCCTCCAGAGGAGGAGAAAAGGTGCCATATGCGGTTCCTCAGGTTGGGCGATACTCTAATTCCTGCTCTATGGCTATCTCAGCCCCACCTATGCTGTGCTTCCCACCAATGCAACTTCCTTCCTGTCTGGCTCACTAAAACAGTTACCATGATGGGGATATGCAGCTGCTGCCACCCAGGTTAAAAATCACTAGCTATGTGTGGGCCATGTGTATGTGGGAGGACAGGGGGACTAGGGCTCTTATTCAGATGTAATCGCACTACAAATTTGTTCTTAAAATGGGCAAAACTATGTGTACTGCAGGTGGGGGCAAGATGTAACATGTAGAGAGAGAGAGGAAGATTGTTGTGAGTAATTTTGCTTCTGTGCATGGTAAATACTGGCTGCATTATTTTTACTCTGCAATTTCGATTTCACTTTCAATACACCCCACCCAAATGTAACTCTCTCTGCTCATGTTACATCTGCCCCACCTGCAGTGCACATCATTTTGCCCATTTTGAGAACAACTTCGTACTGCAATCAGATCTGAATAAGAGACATAGGCCCTTATTCAGATCTGATTGCAGTACAAATTTGTTTGGAAAATGGGCAAAACCATGTGCACTGCAGGTGGGGCAGATGTAACATGTGCAGAGAGAGTTAAATTTGGGTGGGGTGTGTTGAAACTGAAATCTAAATTGCAGTGTAAAAATAATGCAGCCAGTATTTACCCTGCACAGAGACAAAATAACTCACACAAATCTAACTCTCTCTGCACATGCTACATCTGCCCCACCTGCAGTGCACATGGTTTTGCCCATTTTCCAAACACATTTGTACTGCGATCAGTTCTGAATAAAGGCCATAGTGTGTGTGGGGGGGAGTAGGGTACGGGGTTATTTAGGATTAGCTTGGTGAGTGTGTGTGTGGTGAAAAGGGGGGGAATTGCGCGCAGCAGAAATGGACTTCTAGGGATATTAGTCCTGTGAGTGGGTTCCAGCTTCTGAGCCATACAGTATCTGTCACCAATAGAATGTCCTCAATCACTGTGGCCCCTGTTCATGCATCCAGCACCTACTCTGTGTCAGCATATAGACAGTCACACTTGCGAACCAATCCCCCCTCCCCCCTGAGAAAATTAGCAAGTCTCCCACATCTGCCCCCCTATACCCTCCAGCTCAGTATGGCACCAAGGGGTAGCAGCCCTCAAGTAGGCAAATATGTCTCCAGTGCTTGTGATGGTAAAGTGACATTTGTATGAGGGTCCCTTTTATTTTTTATTTTTTTTTCCTTCTAAATCTAACATCTTAGAATTATTTATTCCAATTTTGTTGTGTTACCCTGGTCAGAAGTCACCCCATCCTTTCTCTTTCCTTTCTTTTCTGTCATCTCTCTTTCAAACTATTTTTTTATCTCTATTTTCTTTAATACCTCGCTGGAAGATACTTTCAGGCGGTTTGCCACACCGCCCTTGCGAGGTTCCTTTTCTTTTCTATTCTAATTCAAAATATTGGATTTGGATTGGACTATTTGGTAAGCTAAATTTTTGCCATTTCGTAATTGCCAGTGAATTATATTTGTTATTTATGTGATTCACTCAATAAACAGTGTTTAAAAAAAAAAAAAGAATAAGAGGGTCCTATAGCCCATATTATTGCTGTTCTATCCCTTGAAGGGGGGTAAGAGGAAAAATCTCAGCATCTTCTAATGGTCTCTGTGGTCATGGGAAGTAATGTATTTCTGGGGATTGTTTTACCACCGAAAGGTCGGTGGTGGACTTACAGTAGGCGCTAATATCCCTTTAAAAATAAATTGATACTTATGTAAAAATAGTGATATTTTGAATAAGCAGCAATCTTCAAAAATTTGCACTAGTGTCAGTGAAAAAAATATATGACAAGTTCAGAGTCTGGACTAAGTCCTAGACTCCGGACTTGCACAGCAAAATACAAATTGCCCAAAGGGAAATAGGAAGATTGCGCTAATACAATAGTTTATATTGATTTCCAATACACCATGGAGGGGATCACATGTATAACAAAGGAATGGAGACTGCTTCAAGGAAATAAATCAAAAAATAATTTAATTTTCATACAAAATATAAATATAATTAACTACTGAATGGTGGCCACCTAAAAAATTGCCCTCTGTGCAGCGTGGAGAACGCCATCAGGAGCCGCTACAAGCACCCGTGAGTGAAAGTCACGGTGTTGCATTTCAGGACCCAGCACCTCTGGCAGCGTGAGTGAGAGACACGCGTACCGGTCATCACATCCAGGTCCGCTCTGTCAGTCTCCGCAGACGGGACACTCCACCAACCAACACCGCACAGGATTCCATTGCACGGCAGCACAGGTGATGTATGTGCATACACTGATTCACTGTTCCTAAAAAGGACATTATCATGAAGGAATTACCAACACCTCACAAAATTATTCACAATTCGGCCTGGCAATAACATAAAACCTAGTCGACACATTGTCAACTTATGCAAGTTGCATCAGGTTTTTTTATATATAAATTCAGAGAGATTTTTGTATCCAGAGCTATTTTAGCTTGTCTTTTATTTATAAAATGTGAACATTGTTATTATAGTATATGCTAATATACTCATCTGAATTATTTAGGTGGCCACCATTCAGTAGTTATTTATATTTATATTTTGACAATTAAATTGTTGTTTGATTTATTTCCTTGAAGCAGTCTCCATTCCTTTGCTATACACGTGATCCCCTCCATGGTGTATTGGAAATCGATATTAACTATTGTATTAGCGCAATCTTCCTATTTCCCTTTGGGTAATTTGTATTTCTGGGGATTGGCTATAGCAAAGCCTCTTTGGGGCAAACGGGTAGAAAGAAGAGGACTTTGCAGTAAGTATTGTGTCTCCCTGTTACACGCTGTATGTCATGTTTACTAACATTGGAACAGAAGGCAGTGACAAGGAATTTAGGGCAGACTAGATGGGCCACTTGGTTCTACTCATCAAATTCTATGATGCCGGAGATCTATGCTGACCTCTTAACACCAACCTCAGCACCCTTTTTCCTTCATCAGCCATCCCATGACTGGGAAGCAAACTTTGGCCTAAATGTTCATGGGCACAGTTGCACCAGGGTCTTAAACCAACAGATTATGCAGTCCTGATGCTATTGAGAGCCATGGAGGCCTGTACCTGGGTTCATGGTTCTCCTACTCCGACACCCTGCAGCTCACCTGAGATGCATTGGAGCACAGAGCGATGAGAGCCCAGGAAATCCTGTATCCCTCTACCCTATGTGTGTGCATTTGTGACCCTCTACCCGTGTGTGTGTGTGTGTATGTGTAAGAGATATACCTTGTACCACTCTACCCATGTGTCACCCTGTACTCCCCTTTTTAACCATATATGTGTGTGTGTCACCCCCTATCTGTAGAATATTTCAATATTTTGCTATGGGGCCCACAATGTTCTAGTTATGCCCCTGACCAAACCACTATTAAGTCCTGTTTGGGGAAAACACTCCAATGCAGGCACAGATAAGGTGTCAAACTATTTTCATTTTTAAACTCTATTAAAAATTCTAAGGGTGTTTCATAGACATCTCTTCAGCTTCTGACCAAGAAAGAGAAGACTTGAATTTCCCTGAAGTGAATGGAAAATGCAGAATAGCCCTTCATTCCACACACCCAGATTGTGGGTGTCATTCCAGCAGCCGGCCCATTAGCAGTGGCAAGTTCTTACTTCCTGGGAGAAAGAAGCAGGAAAGCTTATGTAGCGATAAATACCATTTCCTGTGGTAGATTCAAGTTCACCGGTGGACACTGCAGCCCCCACAAACAGGGAAGGACTATTTGTTATGGCTAGAGAAGCTGGATTTAATTTTGTTGTTTTGTTATTTATTTCATTATCTATTGTTACTTGTGGCCTAATAAAACTAGCTGTGACCATTTGCACCAGGTCATTTTGATAATTGAAGAAGATGTAAATAGGTATGTATTATCCTCGTAAACCTTATTTTTGCACCTTAATCATTTTAGTGCCAACGCTTCTGTGAGAGATCGTCAAAATATCCGCTAAAAATGCCAGCACCACTCACAGTGACTGTTCTTTTAGTATAAATAAATACAAATACAGCCAAGTCAATGAATTGAACTTTAGTTAAATATTGCACCCCAAAAACAGAACCGATATTTTGAGGAGCTCTCACAGCAACTTTGGCACTCATAGGGTTAAATACTAAATAATTTAGGAAAAATAATTCTAAAGTACTCTAAATTTGGTCTTTACTTTTGAAACTCAGAGTATATAGAACCTTACAGTAGGGATTAATTATGCTTTGTGTCATTGAAGAATGTCAGACTCACTCAGTACTGAATTTCCTTTTATTAAAATGAAGGGGTCAGTATAAGTTGCTTAACAAAAATACAACACTGGTAGGATTAGAAAAATGTGCAAATAAAATAATTAAATGGACTTTAGAAGTGTTACAGTATGTTATAAGCATGGGGTTGACGTTAGATGTAGTTTGAATATCAGAAACAATACAATTTAAAATGTCCTTGTACTGTATGACTCAATTAATGTACTTGCAAAATACTCAGCACTGGAATCGTCTTAAGTTAGCTAATGATACTGGTAGTGCAATGTAGTGTGACGTCTTGGAGCTGAGAGTTAGAATGGATCTGAAATGTGTCACAGTAAAAGGCCAGAAAAATGTAAAAGTAATTGTATTGTATTTTCACTGCTCTACTTTCACCAGTGAAGCTGGGGACATAAATTCTAATTGCTTTGGACAGTTGAAGCTGTCAATCTGCAAAAGCATGTAGGAAGCAGCCTTGGCTACATCAGTAACCTAATTACAGAAAGCCTGGCTCTTCACCAATATTTTAACACTTGATTTATTTCTTGTTCAAGTTGTTCAATAGAGCTAGAGTTAATTGGTTTTCTCAATGAGTGTTAAAATATAAGGATCTGGCTTCATTAAAGGAAAGCTCCAGTTATTAAGCTTCACTGGTTTTAAAGTCCATTTACAGGTTATCAAAATTACTATTAGGCATCATGCGGAAATCATCAAATGTGAAAAGGCTGCTTATTGTAATATGATATTGTGGTGGTGCAGAAGAATAGATAATTGCTAAATTGTTTCTGGAGAATAAACACAACATGTTTATACCTGCATCGATAATTTTATTTTATTTAGTGTTGTTATTATTATTATTATTAATATTATTATTATTAGACATACAAATAAGTTTGGTTATATGGTGCCAGCAAACTGTATAAATATGTACAACAGGTGAATAATTACACCTATAAATAATGTAGACATGTGGCAGTCATAAAGTTAGATAATCCTATTTGTACACATTATCATATAGACACCTTATCCTATTTGTACACTATGGGTCGCACCTACTGTAGGCCAGTATGCGGCACAAAAAGTGAGTTTTCTCAATGGTACATGCACTGTAGAGAATATACTCATCCTTTTGGATGGCTCTTGGAAGGTTCTCTGCATCTATGAGATGGTCATTTCTTGGTGGCATGTGGGTTATAACTGTCATGTGAGAGTGATGTGGGAGTGTCTTGGGCATATTGCCGGTGGTCATCCACATTCGGTTGCAGATTTATTATTCCTGTTGAAGTGTTAATGTGGAAGGTGATAATGCAGCAGCCAGTCAGCCCCCAACTGTAATTTTTAAAACCAACCTATAACGTGATAATTAAGGGCTGATTGGCTTTTGCATTATCATCAGCCACTATCACTTCACCAGGCTTGATAAATCTGCCCCTCAGAGTCTTTCCAAAGACTCTACTCACTCCAAACTGGGTGCACCTTTGCAAGAGATCCATCTCTAAGAAATGGATCTCTTGCAAAGGTGCACCCATGTCAGAGTGAGTACTGATTCTAGAGTTGAATGTTGTTTTAACTTTCAGAGAAAGTGGGGTTGTAGAAGCATACACTTTAAGATGTGTGTATAGCCACATTGCCATTCTGTTTGCATGTCGCTCATATACAGTAGCACATGTGGCCACATATGGACCAGCATGCCATTCAAAATCAGGCCTCATATAATAACTACACAATCAAATTTTTACCACTGTAGAAATCAAGACCATACAGTGAATGCTACTGAAATGCTAATGAAAGTCAGACAGATGCGTCCTCATACACTTTGGCTTGTCTCGTCTCTCAGCCAGGTCTGGGTGACACAGACTCGTTGAACATTTTCTTCGCTCAAAATTTCACCTAACTGAAACAACTGGAAGCAGCAAAATTGTTTTCCTAAATTTAACTGATCAGATTAAATGAGTCTGAATCTGTATAAGAAGTGCTACGATGCTGCATCATTTTCTCATGCCAAGTTCCGTTGTGCTTCATCTGTGCCTTAGTACGGTACATGTTTAAAACTAATTTGTGTGTGGTATGTGCAGCACATTAATACATTGTGAATGGTGTTTCACTGCATCTACAATGCGAATAATATGCAAAATCTCAAGAAAAAGATAAAACACTATACCTTTTGCTATATGGCGGGAGATACCCTTCACCCTTAAATTTTTTATTTTAAAATACCACTTATTTATCCTAATTATTGATAACTGTCAACTCAATACTTCTTACGTTTACTTGACAGTTAGTTACATGATTATATTGTGTACAGTTCTTATGATTTTAGCATGTACCACTAACCATATAAAGTTACATTGGGTGTTAGGTTACTCGTACATCTAATGTAAAGTACGGTACTTGTTTCCTAGCACGGCCACAATCGCGGGCATCGCGGGTAATTTTTAATGGTCTGCGGTGCGACCGACGCCATGCCCGCGATTTCCCATTGAAATGCATTGAAAAAGTCAAAATCACGTCGGACGCATCGTATGCGGCCAAAAAAAGCATGCGATGGTACCGACGCGATGCCCGCGATTTCCCATAGGGAACAATGTAAAATGCCTCAATTTACCCAAATCAACATAGGGAAAAATGTTAAATGGGCCAGAGACTCCAAAAAAAAAACCCTGACCAGTGAAATGGCCCCCCAAAAATAGTTAACGCCACCCCACGATCAACGTCAACCCGAAGCATGGCGAGC
Organism: Crinia signifera; assembly: GCF_055691185.1. Lineage (NCBI taxonomy): Eukaryota > Metazoa > Chordata > Amphibia > Anura > Myobatrachidae > Crinia > Crinia signifera. Next base: position 203,822,511 of record NC_139219.1, read on the forward strand.
GCAGATACCTGTGAAGCCCGCAAAGGGACGCGTTTACCGGTGAAGGTATCCGCGTCCCCTCGCTGCGCTCGCCACACTATCTATTCTCAACTCCACGCCGACGTGGATAGTGGGGGTATGAAAAGGTCAGAGGACACGTACTGCCGCCGCTCGCCACGCTTCGGGTTGACGTTGATCGTGGGGTGGCGTTAAGTATTTTTGGGGGGCCATTTCACTGGTCAGGGTTTTTTTTGGGGGTGTCTGGCCCATTTAACATTGTTCCCTATGTTGATTTGGATAAATTGAGGCATTTTACATTGTTCCCTATGGGAAATCGCGGGCATCGCGTCGGTCGCATCGCATGCAATTTTTTAGCCCACATGCGATGCGACCGACGCAATTTTTTTACCTGCGATGCCCCAGATCAAGATCGTTGTGGCCGTGCTAGGAAACAAGTACCTAAAGTACTTGTTGCGAAATGCTACTGTTTTTCAAATGTACACATCTTGAAATGCTTTCTCTGAATATATGCACATAAGTATGGCTTATTATGTACATATTTGACTGTGTATTGTTTGCTCACTGCACCAATGTGTCTATTTTTGAGTGAACCATTTAAAGAATAAATATGTATTTACTTAGAAAAAAACAGTACTAATCTAATTTACATACCAATATAATTGACTATTTATCTGCCATCAACATTTTAGGATCAAACAGCCATTGATTTGCACAATAAGACAGATACAACAGAATAAAAAGTATTTTATGTATTTTTATTATTATTGTAAACTGAATTAGTTACATTTCATTTGATAACTGGTGGTTTAATTGTTAGTCATTTTCTGTTTCATTGATGTGAAAATTATTTCCATCTTCTAAATAAATTGTAATTGATTGTGAAATAACAACACAGACTTAAAAATAGAGTCTGAAGAAAGAAAATGATTAAGAGCTCAGAAACAAAACTCCAGGAAGATCAGATTCAATTAAAAAAAAAAAAACATTTGGAAAAGACAGGGAAATTTATAGCTTGTTTGTTCAATTATGTGGTAATTTTATAAGATCAATTTTCGAAACAAAATGTAGGATGCAAAATAAAAGCCTCATGGGTATTTAAATGAGAAGATAGCTGATCCATTATGTTCTCATTGCATTATGGGAGTAATAGTAGATAATACTAGAAAATGACAACATAAAAGAAATGTAAAAGAAATAGCATATTTGCTTTGCTACCTTGCGTTTAAAGTCAGAATTATTGGGGTCAATGAAGAGTTGTACACAATTAGCGTGCAATTGCAACCTTTCAGAGATGGACATAAACACAAGTTTTTGGGGTTTTACTTTACTATGACTTGCTATTATCTTGAGTGTACATGTGCATCTGTTTGGCTATACAGTACTGTACGTCTATGCCAGGCAACTTGTAAATGTGGCCCTGTGCAACAGATAGACTGTAACTAGGTTGAAGTGGACATTTAGATGGAAATTGCTGTTAAGGTGGTCACCTAAAAAACACACATTAGCATGTTCAATGGATAGGGTTTTGAGTATTATTGTGATTCAAGATGTGATTTTATGATGATAAAGGCTGCAGGCCCTGTCTGGTATTATTTACATCTAGGACACACCCATGAAGGCAAATGCCCTTAAATTGTTGCAGCTGTGACTCAAAAGCTAAATAAACAGTGAATAATTGTGTTTCAAAACAAAGATTTTTTTGTATTTGGTATTGAAGGTGAAGGCTTTCCATATCTGTATAGGTGTGTGTATGTATATATATATATATATATATATATATATATATATATATATATATATATAATGTGTATATATATATATATATAACAGAGGTTAGCTACGGCACTCGTAGGACTTTGCAAAGAAAACAAACACAGACACTGGTGTCCGGGGGCAACGTTTCGGTTTCAATCAACCGTTTTCAAGCTCAACGATACAAACGATAAGGACATACCTATAACACCTCTCCCTCCACCGTGTGCAGCGCCAGCTCCCCCACCGGGTGCCCGGTCCTGGTGACGTCACCTCTCAGCGACGCATGCCGTCCGGCATGCCGAGACCTCCGGCTCGGTTGCTAGGCAACTGTAATCAACAACCAATAAAGAACATCAATCAGTGACAGATACATAATAAAATGTAAGCGGCACAGTATGTAAATACAAATAAACATCAAATTGAGAAAAATATGCAAGTTATTCACAGTTCACAGTGTGTACATTACTGTATCAGTTCACAGAAAGCATGAAAAGCTGACTGCTTCATTAAGCCCAAATGGTGCAACCGTGTTCAGGCGATGAATCCATCTGGATTCAAGTTGGAGTAACCTCCTATCTCTATTACCTCCCCGCAGATTTTTGGGTATATGATCTATGATTTTATAGCGTAAAGACGCAAGATTATGTTGTTGTTCTCTGAAGTGGCGGGGCACTGGCTGTTCTATGGCACCCATCCTTCCTTCTAGTGATTGTCTAATCGTAGATCTATGACCTGCCATACGTTCTTTGAAAGTCCGTGTGGTCTTACCCACATAGAGCAGACCACACGGGCATCGGATAATATATACCACATGGGTGGTACTACATGTGAGTATATGGCGGATCGGTATTTTAACCCCAGAGTGGGGGTGGAGGAAACTGTCCCCAGTTTCCAGGAAACTACATGTCGTGCAGTTGATGCATTTGTAGCATCCTGGTTTACGTGAAAGGAAATTGGTTTCAACATTGGATGAATAATTGGATATGTCGTTATGTACTAGCCAATCACCGAGGTTTTTGGGTCGTTTGAAGCTGGGCATCACCTTATTGTGAGCGAACATTTTAAGATCAGGATCTGCTGGGATCATTGGCCAAAGTTTTTTGGTAATTTGGGTAATTTTTGTGCTTGAAGAATTATAACGCTGTACAAAGGGGATTTTATCATCGTTAGATGTTTTAATTTTGGGGATAAGTGTCTGGGCTCTGGGGATGGCCAGAGCTTTTTGTTTTGCCAACAGAAGATCAGGATAAGCGTACCCTCTGCATAGAAATTTGTCAATCATGGTTTCTATCTCAATTTCAGCAACCTCGGGGTCATCGCAGATGCGATGCACCCGCAGAAATTGCGAAAATGGCAGACCTCTAGTCGTGGTGGCTGGATGCGCACTGGATGCATGCAGGATTGTTTTCCTGTCTGTAGTTTTTTTTTAAAAGGAATGTCGATATTTTGCCCGCATCAATAGAGATCTTTGTGTCAAGATAATGTACCGTAGTGTCACTGATGACATACGTGAATTTAATAGTCGACTCAAGAGAGTTGATAGATTCCATGAGATCTTCAAACTGTTTCTTAGTGCCTGTCCAGACTACAAGTAGGTCATCTATATATCTTACAAACAACCTAAAGTGTCTTGAAATATGTGGATCACTGAAAAAAAGCTCCTGTTCCACTTTAAACATAAATCTATTAGCGAACGCAGGGGCTACGCAAGATCCCATCGCGCAGCCCCTGCGTTGTACATACCATTTCCTGTCAAAAAGAAAATAGTTGTTAGACAGTGTCAATGATAGCAAATGTATGAAGAGTGTCAAATCTGGACCTGTATACACACTGCTCGATGAAAGGAGGCAATGTGCAGCTTCGATGCCCGCTTGCTGTGGAATACTGGTATATAGGCTTATTATATCCATGGTACAAAGGAAACAGTCGGGTGGTAGCTCAGTCAAATCCTGTAGTTTTTGTATCAAAGCAGTAGTGTCTTTGAGATATGTATCTTGGATTTGTATAGTGGGTTGAAACAGAAAGTCCAGGTATTGTGACACTTTGTAATAAATCGAGTCCCTAGCGGCAATGATGGGACGTCCCGGGGGATTCAGTAAGTCTTTATGTAATTTAGGAATTGAATACAAGACAGGAGCTGTGGGATTTTCTTCAAAGAGAGCTGTGGCTAGGACCTTTGGAATCTGACCAGCCTGGACAGCTCCGTCAAGGATTTTCTTTAATTCCAAATTGTAGGTAGTAGTCGGATCGTTCGGTAATCTCATATAGACGTCAGAGTCATCCAGCTGACGATATAGTTCTTGTCGATATTGATGTATATCTTGAACTACAATCCCACCCCCCTTGTCCGCTGGACGTATAATGATGGTTTGATCATCACTGAGGGTCTTTAGACATTTCCATTCCTTGTTTGACATATTAGGTATAGTCCTACAAGGTTTGCGACCTTCTGTGGTCGTGAGAAAGTCCAGAGTTTTATTGAACTTTTAAGTGTGGGATTATTAGTGATAGGATCAAAGACCGATTTAGGTCTGAAGGGGCAAGGGTTGGGGGCAGGGTTAACTTCAATTTTAGGCAATTTGGCATGATATTCTTTCAGGCGAAGTTTTCTGTTGAATTAAAATTGATCAACCTTCCATTCAAATTCATTGAACTTTGAGGAAGGAACGAAAGATAAGCCTTTACTCAAAACTGCCATTTCATCCGATGACAGCGGTCTGGTCGATAAATTGAATACTCACCCCCTCGTCTGGTAGTTCTTCGCCAAGTTCTACCCGCTTGGCCCGGGTTTTCACCCCTAAAGGGGGTCTCTTATTGCTGGTTCTGTCGTCCGATTCACTCTGGGTGGAAGCACCACCGCTTGAAGTTTCTGTGTCGCCCCAGCGGCGTCTGCTGTTTGCCGGTTTTGGTGGTCGACGTCTGCTAGTACGGGGTCTTTCTCCTGGATTATTTTGTGCCCAGGGATAGACTCTGCATTCGTTGTAATCCTTCTGCACAATTTCAAGCTTGTTACGCTTGAATTTGATTAGTTCTTTGCGGTAACTGTCAACTTGTTGGCCCAATTTGTCTATCCAATTTGTGTTTGTATCCGCTTTCAAAGTGTCAATGTGTTCTTGCTCAAATGTAGCAATCTTTTCTTTGACTGCAGTGAGTTCCTTTGTTGCTTCCGAGATGACAAGAAGTATCAAATCTAAACTACATTTGTTTAGAATAGCAACCCACCTCCGGCAGAATTCTGGGTTGTATTTGCCAATGGTGGGTGTATTTCTGACCCTAAAACCTCTAGGGATATGGCCAGACCGATGATAGTCGGAGAGAGTTAGTCCGTGGAGGTAAAAGTAAATTTCCTTTTTGCGAAGGCGCAATAATTTGTTGTATAGGGTTTCGTTTGATTCCTCACCTCCAGTGGTGGCAAAACGGTCGCTGAATAAAATACTATTCACGTCTGCATCAGAAAAAATAAGGGTTTCTTTAACCGGTAACACTGTACTCCTGAATCCTGTGCTGTCTTGCATACTTTTTGGATTTGTAATCCTTTGTAGTAGGTGCACGTTCACAGGTAGAATGGAGCCAATATGTTCGTTGGGTGCCTTATCAGTGGCCTCACAGTCACGATATGCCGTCTTTGTGTAGATCGGCACTCCTTGTAGATAACGTTCAGTACTGCCTCGGTGCCAGTAAGAGTGTGTGAACACACCATATAACAGAGGTTAGCTACGGCACTCGTAGGACTTTGCAAAGAAAACAAACACAGACACTGGGGTCCGGGGGCAACGTTTCGGTTTTAATCAACCGTTTTCAAGCTCAACGATACAAACAATAAGGACATACCTATAACACCTCTCCCTCCACCGTGTGCAGCGCCAGCTCCCCCACCGGGTGAACTACCAGACGAGGGGGTGAGTGGTGCAGGCAACGCAAAAAAGAAATCAGATCCAAAGAAGAACAAATAGTATTCAATTTATCGACCAGACCGCTGTCATCGGATGAAACGGCAGTTTTGAGTAAAGGCTTATCTTTCGTCCCTTCCTCAAAGTTCAATGAATTTGAATGGAAGGTTGATCAATTTTAATTCAACAGAAAACTTTGCCTGAAAGAATATCATGCCAAATTGCCTAAAATTGAAGCTAACCCTGCCCCCAACATTATCTTGGCACAAAGATCTCTATTGATGCGGGCAAAATATCGACATTCCTTTTTAAAAAACCTACAGACAGGAATACAATCCTGCATGCATCCAGTGCGCATCCAGCCACCACGACTAGAGGTCTGCCATTTTCGCAATTTCTGCAGGTGCGTCGCATCTGCGATGACCCCGAGGTTGCTGAAATTGAGATAGAAACCATGATTGACAAATTTCTATGCAGAGGGTACGCTTATCCTGATCTTCTGTTGGCAAAACAGAAAGCTCTGGCCATCCCCAGAGCCCAGACACTTATCCCCAAAATTAAAACATCTAACGATGATAAAATCCCCTTTGTACAGCGTTATAATTCTTCAAGCACAAAAATTACCCAAATTACCAAAAAACTTTGGCCAATGATCCCAGCAGATCCTGATCTTAAAATGTTCGCTCACAATAAGGTGATGCCCAGCTTCAAACAACCCAAAAACCTCTGTGATTGGCTAGTACATAACGACATATCCAATTATTCATCCAATGTTGAAACCAATTTCCTTTCACGTAAACCAGGATGCTACAAATGCATCAACTGCACGACATGTAGTTTCCTGGAAACTGGGGACAGTTTCCTTCACCCCCACTCTGGGGTTAAAATACCGATCCGCCATATACTCACATGTAGTACCACCCATGTGGTATATATTATCCGATGCCCGTGTGGTCTGCTCTATGTGGGTAAGACCACACGGACTTTCAAAGAACGTATGGCAGGTCATAGATCTACGATTAGACAATCACTAGAAGGAAGGATGGGTGCCATAGAACAGCCAGTGCCCCGCCACTTCAGAGAACAACAACATAATCTTGCGTCTTTACGCTATAAAATCATAGATCATATACCCAAAAATCTGCGGGGAGGTAATAGAGATAGGAGGTTACTCCAACTTGAATCCAGATGGATTCATCGCCTGAACACGGTTGCACCATTTGGGCTTAATGAAGCAGTCAGCTTTTCATGCTTTCTGTGAACTGATACAGTAATGTACACACTGTGAACTGTGAATAACTTGCATATTTTTCTCAATTTGATGTTTATTTGTATTTACATACTGTGCCACTTACATTTTATTATGTATCTGTCACTGATTGATGTTCTTTATTGGTTGTTGATTACAGTTGCCTAGCAACCGAGCCGGAGGTCTCGGCATGCCGGACGGCATGCGTCGCTGAGAGGTGACGTCACCAGGACCGGGCACCCGGTGGGGGAGCTGGCGCTGCACACGGTGGAGGGAGAGGTGTTATAGGTATGTCCTTATTGTTTGTATCGTTGAGCTTGAAAACGGTTGATTAAAACCGAAACGTTGCCCCCGGACCCCAGTGTCTGAGTTTGTTTTCTTTGCAAAGTCCTACGAGTGCCGTAGCTAACCTGTTATATGGTGTGTTCACACACTCTTACTGGCACCGAGGCAGTACTGAACGTTATCTACAAGGAGTGCCAATCTACACAAAGACTATATATATATATATATATATATATATATATATATATATATATATATCTTCGGAGTGAATACAAGTGGTTGTTGGATCACATCTATTCTATACGAGTTTGCGGCTAGGTGGTACTACTAGAGCGCACTCTGGACACCCCCCCTTTGTGTATTCTGTTCTATTGTCTCTCACTAACAGGAGAGTCGTTCCAGAGTTGCAACTGGTCGAAAGACCAATATTAGCGCAATTTCCTAGACCATATTGTGTTTTCTTTATATATATATATATATATATATATATATATATATATATATATATAGTATCCAGAGGTCCGGCACTCCCAAAGATGCTTATAGCTTGGACTGGTGCCTGCACAACAGTAGTAACAAGAGTCCGTGGAGGGTGCGGCACTCATCGCTGTATTGGAAATAAATGTACCAACTACAGTGGTTTAAGACCATATATATATATATATATATATATATATAATCCAAAGTGCTTAATAAAAAGCGAGGGCACTCACCATAGCAGCAAAAGTCAGCCAATTTTAATAGTCACACATAGTAGTCGACGTTTCGACCCGCATGGGGCCTTTGTCAAGACACAAAGTAGATCCAAAGGTACACCAGAGAAGGCAAAGTAACACTGACACATAATGCCAAGCTCACCTATATACACCCCCAGCCAAATTACATAGCACAGCTGTGTGAGGCAGCCTCTGATAGGTCAGCATTGCTGACAGGCATAGTGAGTACTGAAAAAAGCATAGGAATAGCGTGAACCACGTATATAAATCACATTATAAAACGGAAGGCACAATAAAGCATGCAGACAGGGCTCAATAGAATAATAAACACTTACTGTACAAGCAAACACACGCTGTCTAGCGTGGTGTATTCAAACCCGGAAGTCTGGGTGGTGACACGCACCCGATACCGGAAGTGCGTGTTGCGTCTCACAGTATTATGTGAATGGAACGCATACAATACCGTGGCTCAACAGGGGCCGGAGATTGCAGGGGCTGTACCCGGAGTACGGGATGACAGCACACACGTGATCACGGAAGTGCGCATTGCGTTCCAGTGCCTAAGCACAATGGAACGCAAGCACAAAAAAAGATATGTAAACAAAATTTATAAAACAAGCTGTGCAGAGCTAAGTGGCAGGGGGCTGTATAGCATGAAGCATATTAAGATAAAAAACATATAAAGCACAAACATTGAACATGTATATAGACAACGATGGTGGCACAGTATATCAGAAATCCTGTGTCACACAGATTAACCAGTGGCTATAGAGTGAAAAAAAATTTTTGAAAAAATATTGGGAAAAATATTCATAAAGATGTCAGTAGGGTTGTGACAGTCCGATGGTGAGAGGGCAGTCCAGAGAAAAAGACAAGGTATTATCCTAGTTTCAACTACATACAGCGTAGTGTTGAGATCTGATGCCCCATTACATGGGGCATCAGATCTCAACACTACGCTGTATGTTGATTGATCATGTCCCCAAGGACCCTAGGGGTGGCAATCGTGAGTTGAAACTTAAGAAACTTGAGGCAAGATGGATCTCTCGCTTGAACACTATCGACCCCAAAGGTTTGAATGAATATAATCATCTTAACATCTTTCTTCATTGAAACTAGGATAATACCTTGTCTTTTTCTCTGGACTGCCCTCTCACCATCGGACTGTCACAACCCTACTGACATCTTTATGAATATTTTTCCCAATATTTTTTCAAAAATTTTTTTTCACTCTATAGCCACTGGTTAATCTGTGTGACACAGGATTTCTGATATACTGTGCCACCATCGTTGTCTATATACATGTTCAATGTTTGTCTGTGCTTTATATGTTTTTTATCTTAATATGCTTCATGCTATACAGCCCCCTGCCACTTAGCTCTGCACAGCTTGTTTTATAAATTTTGTTTACATATCTTTTTTTGTGCTTGCGTTCCATTGTGCTTAGGCACTGGAACGCAATGCGCACTTCCGTGATCACGTGTGTGCTGTCATCCCGTACTCCGGGTACAGCCCCTGCAATCTCCGGCCCCTGTTGAGCCACGGTATTGAATGCGTTCCATTCACATAATACTGTGAGACGCAACACGCACTTTCGGTATCGGGTGCGTGTCACCACCCGGACTTCCGGGTTTGAATACACCACGCTAGACAGCGTGTGTTTGCTTGTACAGTAAGTGTTTATTATTCTATTGAGCCCTGTCTGCATGCTTTATTGTGCCTTCCGTTTTATAATGTGATTTATATACGTGGTTCACGCTATTCCTATGCTTTTTTCAGTACTCACTATGCGTGTCAGCAATGCTGACCTATCAGAGGCTGCCTCACACAGCTGTGCTATGTAATTTGGCTGGGGGTGTATATAGGTGAGCTTGGCATTATGTGTCAGTGTTACTTTGCCTTCTCTGGTGTACCTTTGGATCTACTTTGTGTCTTGACAAAGGCCCCATGCGGGTCGAAACGTCGGCTACTATGTGTGACTATTAAAATTGGCTGACTTTTGCTGCTATGGTGAGTGCCCTCGCTTTTTATTAAGCACTTTGGATTATAATTGGCTATCCGGACTGGATGACCTTTGCTGTGCACCCTGTATATGGTCCTGACTTTTGGATGTGAGTGCGGAACCCCCTGGCTATATATATATATATATATATATATACATTTGTAGTTCAGCCCGGCACTCGCTCCTGTGTCCAACCACCCTGGGTGCCCTCTGGGGGAATTTGTAGATCACAACGGCTATACAAGCAGCGGCACTCCAAAGGATTTTAAACTGTGCTTTTAATGGTGCTCCGACGTTTCGGGGTGGCGTGACCCCGTTTTCAAGGCAAAAAAATAACAGTGTGTGTACATACAATGAAGTCTTACCTTAAATACAACTGGTAGGAGTAGTGCTTGTGAGGTCCGTCCGTGGTCCGCACGCAGCTGACTTCCGGGCGGCGGGGATTTCCGGTAGGAGTGTATGGATGACGTGGTGTGTGTATGCGTTGCTAAGCAACGTCTCACCACGTCTCTGCCCGCTTACTTGTCTAGCCCTTCTGTTGCTGGTTAGTGCCTGGCCACGGAGGGAGCTGTAAAATACAGAAATAGTTAAATAAACATATAAAGACATAAACACTTGGTTACTATGCTAGTGGGGCAAAACCTGTGAAAATAAAACTTTATTTTAAATGATATTAAGTGTATATCGATGGGTACAGCCTGCCTCATTATCCTATATGACATGTTTTTATGACATGTTTTTATCACTATGGCTCATGTTATTGTGGTTGCATGATATGACGGATTTTGTATTCTTTACTGCCTGATGAATTATGGAATGTATTCCCCACCGACATGTTATTACATGTGGTGCACTTGAGGCATTTGTAACACCCTGGTTGACGTTGAAGAAATCCTGTGAATTCTGTTGGGCTCGAAAAACCAGATATATCGGTGTGCACTAAGTGATCTTTAAGATTTCTGCCCCTTGTATGGCAGACCATGGGCCTTTTGTTCTTCATGGTGGGGAGTTCCCTATCAGATTTTACTATTGGCCACAGTGCCCTCGATGCTCTTGGCAGAATGGCGCTGGATGTATTGTATCGGGATACCCAGGGGATAGTGGTGTCACTGGGTTTGGTTTGATGTATTAATAATGCTGCTCTGTTCATGCTTAGTACCTCTGTTTTCTGGTTGTCTAGTTGCCTTTTGTCATACCCTCTTGCCACAAATTTCTTTATTAATTTGTCCAGCTCCTCCGGGAGTTTGTTGCTGTCACTGGTGATCCTTGCCGTGCGTATCATCTGAGACCTTGGCAGTCCATTTATGAGTGGTTTTGGATGATGGCTGTTGTGGCGAAGCAGGGTATTTTTGTCTGTAGGCTTGGTGTATATGGATGTTTGCAACTGACCTTCATTGATGGTTACTAATACATCAAGATAGTTTATCGATGTCCTAGAGTATTGGGATGTAACGCTTATAGGTGATTCACGTGTGTTGATGGCTGCGATCAGCTCTCGGAGTGCTTGTTCGCCCCCGGTCCACAAAAAGAATAGGTCATCGATAAACCTGCAGTATGCGTGAATGTGTACTGCCATCTCTGGTATTGCAAAAAACATTTGGTTCTCCTCAAAAAACATAAAAGTATTAGCAAAGGATGGGGAAACATTACTACTAATTTGTGGCAAGAGGGTATGACAAAAGGCAACTAGACAACCAGAAAACAGAGGTACTAAGCATGAACAGAGCAGCATTATTAATACATCAAACCAAACCCAGTGACACCACTATCCCCTGGGTATCCCGATACAATACATCCAGCGCCATTCTGCCAAGAGCATCGAGGGCACTGTGGCCAATAGTAAAATCTGATAGGGAACTCCCCATCATGAAGAACAAAAGGCCCATGGTCTGCCATACAAGGGGCAGAAATCTTAAAGATCACTTAGTGCACACCGATATATCTGGTTTTTCGAGCCCAACAGAATACACAGGATTTCTTCAACGTCAACCAGGGTGTTACAAATGCCTCAAGTGCACCACATGTAATAACATGTCGGTGGGGAATACATTCCATAATTCATCAGGCAGTAAAGAATACAAAATCCGTCATATCCTAAATTGTCTATCCACACATGTGGTCTACATAATCACGTGCCCATGTAAACTCATTTACGTGGGTAAAACCATATGTACAGTCCGGGAGAGAATGGCTCAACACAGATCTGCCATAAAAGCTGCGATCATAAAGAAAAAAATCAGACCAACCAGTGGCCCGACACTTCCTGGAAAAAGGCCACACCGTCACGGACTTGAGACATATGATCATTGATCATATACCACAGACACTAAGAGGAGGAGATCGAGCGGGGCTATTGCTCCAGAGAGAAATGAAGTGGATCTACCTCTTGGACTCCAGCAACCCAAAGGGGTTAAACGAGAGATTAACTTGGAACATCTTTATTTAATCTTTAGCCTAATGTTCCCCTAATAATTCTCCCAAAGAACTGTAACGGTAGCGAAGGCAACTGCCTTGCAACCACATTAACATGAGCCATAGTGATAAAAACATGTCATAAAAACATGTCATATAGGATAATGAGGCAGGCTGTACCCATCGATATACACTTAATATCATTTAAAATAACGTTTTATTTTCACAGGTTTTGCCCCACTAGTATAGTAACCAAGTGTTTATGTCTTTATATGTTTATTTAACTATTTCTGTATTTTACAGCTCCCTCCGTGGCCAGGCACTAACCAGCAACAGAAGGGCTAGACAAGTAAGCGGGCAGAGACGTGGTGAGACGTTGCTTAGCAACGCATACACACACCACGTCATCCATACACTCCTACCGGAAATCCCCGCCGCCCGGAAGTCAGCTGCGTGCGGACCACGGACGGACCTCACAAGCACTACTCCTACCAGTTGTATTTAAGGTAAGACTTCATTGTATGTACACACACTGTTATTTTTTTGCCTTGAAAACGGGGTCACGCCACCCCAAAACGCCGGAGCACCATTAAAAGCACAGTTTAAAATCCTTTGGAGTGCCGCTGCTTGTATAGCCGTTGTGATCTCTCTCTCTCTCTATATATATATATATATATATATATATATATATATATATATATATATATATATATATATATATGGGATAAACAAGATTAGGTGTAAACGGCGCTTCTAGAATATAAACTCAAATATTGGTCCAGCAATGTAATAGTCCCTGTGCAGGGACAATAGGTTCACCAAAGTCCAGAATGAGACTGCTTCAAAGCACAATATGCATCCTGGGTAGAGTATGATCAAAAAAATCGAAAAGATACAAAGAACAAAGGGGCGCTCCATGGTGCATATAAACGAGATATTTAATATAGAGACAATGTCACTCCAATAAAAGTAAAAGCTCGTGCTCGTACCGATAAAACACACACTGTGGGCTGGTTACCACATGACAAGTACAATACCCGGGGCACTCTGCTCCACTGTGCACTTCAACAGCTACCGAATCTCCAGGAACCACAGACGCTGGCTTGCGCTCTATATACAGAAAGGTAGCAGCGGCACCCGGAGGTAATGATCACAAACAATATGCAAGCTCAAATGTTTTGGATGTATTTGATACACACATCGTCATCAGGATAACGCATACAAAGAATGGCATACTTTTAACAGAAATCCCTCCACCGCATATATATATAATATATATGACACATATTCTGTAACTATATGTATCCCATATTGTAAATGTATACTTGCAAGAATAGCAAGTGATTAAATTGAGTCATATTATTTCAAGTATACAACTGATGGCATCAATAAAGTTAAAGATATAAAATAAATCTCAGACTTGTGGACTAGAAGCAGTGAACTACTTTTTTTGAAAGACGTAGATATATCTACAGTTGCTAAGAATAAGTTCAATATTTATGAATTCCTTATATGTAATTAAAAAAATGAAAATATTTAATTGAATTCAGACGTGGCCTACTATACATTGGAAGAACATCTAGAACACTTAAGCAGAGATTATATATGCTTTTGTGTAATATTAAATACAATTATGAAAACCATTCCCTTTCTCACCATTTTAGAAAATACCCATAAATGCTCTATCGGTAGTTTTAAGTATTAAAGTATTAGAAAGTAACACTGCACAACAATAAAAATATATCTGACATGAAAATAGTTTCTCCTAATTTACGAGACAAAAGGCTGAAGCATGTATGCTGAGATATGCAGTGTTAAAGATAATTTTTTAGTTATAATATATATAATTATACATATTTTTACTATATAATTTTTCTTAATTATTGCACTGTATTAACTACATGTTGAAATATTTGCAAACAGGAGTTTGTGGATGGAAGAAGCGCAACCAATTGAAAGAATGCAGCCAATCATACAATGGATAGGGTTACACCTGTCCCCAAAAGAACAACATGTACAGTGCAATTTTTGTGTGACGTGGCGCAACTCTTTCAAAAAATGTTCTTGAATTTTACTTTTTAGCAAAATTTATTGGTACAAGACAATACAAGTGGGTGAAAACAGATACAAATAAATTACAGGTGTGGGTGGGGCACCCTGCGCTTACTGACCAGAATATATTAGGAGATTAAGAATACAAGTGTAAAAAAGTTTGAGAAATACAAAATTAAATTACCTAGCACAAAGTATGATAAAATAAAGTGATAGTTTATTCAAAAACTGATAATGCGCACAATTAGCACCACAGGGATATTCTGGTGGTTTAGCATATATAAGAGAAAGCTATTAAAACATCTAGTACCGGTATACAAATGGACACAGGGGGATTGGGTAACACAGACAAAACAATACATATAAAAGTCCTGTACCGGTATAGTCCTTGTTCAGCAACAGCTGAGTTTGGCTCCTTTATGTGGAGAGATATCAGAGTCAGTAAAAATATGAGTACCTGGTATTCCAAAAATTGCAGAAGGTGTCTGCCGGCAGACTTACCCTTCTAAGCCGTGTATGTACGACGGCAATATCAGGGTATCCACAGCATCATGCTGTGGATACCCTGATATTGCCGTCGTTTTTGGAATACCAGGTAAACATTTGGTATCTCACCATCGATGTGGGCTGCGGTGGGCTATGTTTGAACTCAAAACTGCGGCACCACCGCAGTAGGCTTAGGTGATGGATTTTCCAGTCCAAGAAAGTGCAAGTGCATCCATAAAGTGTCCAAGTGTCCAGATAAAGTGCATGTGCCAAGGTGCTCTGTTTTCAAGGAGTGCAGATGGCGTGGTAAAACAGCAACGTGTTTCGGAAATCCTCCTGTCTCCTTTGTCAAGCTGGGTATGATTTTTGGTTTTCCTGGCTCTCCCTTTTATCCCCCTCCTGGGGGCTCTCAACCAATGAAACAACCGCGATTTTCGCGGACCGGAAGTGCCGTGCGTTCCACACGGCACTTCTGGTTTGCGTTCCACCGGCCGTATTTTTTTGTGGACTTGAATTAAAGTTTATTCCGTGATGAGTGCTGCTTCTATAATAAATATATAGTACCAAATGGATAAGGTTTCACTCTAAGGACTTATTACAACTAATATAGACAGGGGACAAACACCATAAGCTGTCACTGTTTCAGTTTTAATGCAAACTTTGGTCAGGTCCTGATGAAAATTTGAAGTAAAACTGA
This sequence comes from Crinia signifera, assembly GCF_055691185.1. Classification (NCBI taxonomy): domain Eukaryota; kingdom Metazoa; phylum Chordata; class Amphibia; order Anura; family Myobatrachidae; genus Crinia; species Crinia signifera. The sequence continues at coordinate 203,838,055 of NC_139219.1, forward strand.
AATGTTATAATGTATACCAAAAATGATCTACAGTATAATACTTAATAGTGTATCCACATGTATAGATGAATAGGTAAGGTCATAAAGTGTTGCTAGAGTTAAAGTAATATTGTTGTTTTTACAATTAAAAGAACAACAAATATTACAAATATTCATTAGTATGCAGTTAGTAGGCAGTATTCAATGCTTGCAGTTCGCTGTTTTTTTTCTGGTTAGGATCTCTTTTTTGGCGAGAAGGCCAGTCCTCTCGCTCTATTCAACACTCCCGGTTGGCCAAAATGAACAGCAAGCTTTGCCCTGTTGGCTTTTTGGTCTTCGCCATTGTTCGCCATTGATTTCTTATTGGAAATTTTGCGTACCTCACCATTTGTGTATTCAATGCTAAAACAGAGAATGTTGCATGCTTTTTTAATTTTTGGGGGGTATGCCTTTCCGTTTTGCTCTCTGCCTTTTTTTAGGTGAACTCAACTTACGTACTTATAAAAATAATATATTTTCTTTGTTTTTTGGTGTCTACAATTCTATTTTGTTATTATTTGTTGGATCTATATTATTTTTTTCTTTAAATGTGCCACATTAATATATTTTTATTTTGATGCAGTAATTTTAATGCTCGCCAACGGTTGGGGGGGCTTTGGGCGAGGAGCTAATGCTTTGAATAGGGTGAGCAGGATTCTTGATGATGGATGGAAAAATGGCACATGCAAGGGGAGCATACAACAGCGTATGCTGTGCTGCGCTCGCCGAAGCATTGAATACTGCCACATATGTTGTGTCAGGTGTGCTGCTGCTAGTTTTTTTACTTAGCTGTTGCTATGCAACCTGGATTGGGATTTCTGTGCAGCACTGAATACGTCATTAGCCCTTTATTAGGGTTTCTGACCAGCTGCTCCCTGCTGGTGATATTTCCTGTTTCTGCAAATAATTATTAGTACTGCTGAGGTAGCCGGTTCAGAGTTGTATTATATTCCTGTACTTTTGCATACATGGGTCAAGTTTTCATGGTATTTTGTATTGTTTAACACCTTCATGAATTGTTGCACCCTACTACACTACCTACTACACTACCCTCCTAAGTGATCCATTCAGGGGTCACTAGCTGATTACTTGTTGTTAGACTGCTGGAGAATTCCCTCCCGGGAGGACAGCTGTGTCACACTGTGTGTTTGTGTCCCATTGTTACAGGTTTTAGTTAGCTTTCCTCTTGTCTGCTCTGGAGGCAGTGGGCACCTTGTTTCCATGCAAAGTCCTGGTGGCACTGGGGTTGGGGTGAACCTAATTTCAAACGTGGCTATTATAGGTGAAGTCTTAGCTCTGCAGGTGCCTATAGCCTCTGGAGGGATTAACAATCAGGTTTGGGGTTGTGGCCTGTCCTCACCTCTATGCTCCTGGTTATTGTCAGCTACTTTTGTCTGTCATATGTTTAGTTTATGTCATTTGTTTATACTTATCATCTAGCAACTGCTACATCTGCTTATCTGATATAGTTCCCTGTTCTATCCCTGTAGAACAGGGGTTAATCCTAACATGTTGAGCACCCCAATATATTTACTGGTTGATGATGTAAGTGCAGAATTTGCATATGAGAGTGAGAGTGGGTTTGTAGTAAAAAGTGCTTCATCCCAGAACAAAAAGTCCAAAACATTAAACCACACTGCCTTCAGGTGGTAGCTGAGTTCCTTCAGAACTAACTCATATCCTGAAGTTATATACAAATAACTGCAAATAGTGATAAGAAACAGCAACTTTATTGTAATAAGTATTATTATTATTATTGTTAATATATTAGTAATATTATATGCATTCTAATTGAAGTTATTTTCACACACACACACACACACACACACACACACACACACACACACACACACACACATATATCTGTTTCTCCTTAGTCTTTCCTTTTTCTAAAATCAGTCTGGAGCACATATGGAAAATATATATATTTAGTGTAATACTGCTGAATCACGTCTGTGCTCATATGCAAATAAATTGTGATTTGACTGAATGAAAAATAAATAAAATCTAACATAAAATGCAATATAATACCCAATGTCTATGGATGCACTTAATATTAAATAATGTGCTCCTTAGGTTCACAGTAATTCTGACTTTCCCCTTTAAAACAGTTCAATAGTAAGAAATGTTCTGTTATCCCAACTTCCCATCTTTCCAAAAATCACTCCCGTGGGTCTTCCAGTGATTGCTGATCTCTCAGACTGCACTATTGGCATAATACTGACACAGTTGCACAGTTACTTAAAACATTTTAATATATTCATTTTAAACATAATGCTTTATGATTACTTATGAAATGTTAATGTTGACATGATTAAAATGCTTTGTAACATTCTAACCATTTCAATATTATGCTGATATCATTATCCATTGGCATATTGACTGTCCGACTGTCCAAAAATGTACAGGATATATTTCAAATGATAAAATAATACTGCAATTATAAATTAAAAATATATACTAATGTATTAAATGCATATTGATTTTAACTATTCCTTGCATTATATTGAACAAGGAATAATTGAAATCTGACCCTGCCAAGATAAAAGCACAACAGTTGTAGGAAATACAGATGCAGCTTCTAGCAAGTGCTAAACTAACATTTAACAGGACAAAACTTTATTAATACAATTTGTATAAGCTCTTTAAGACAACAAATCACAATGTCTCAAGTGTGTTTCTCACAGTATACTATTGCAAGTTATTGCATATTATTTTTTTATGCCCTAATATGGCACATACTGTAAATAATAAATAGTATATGAGTACTTTTATACTATTTTCAACAAAAGGACTAAATCATTAAAGCAATAGCATCTATGTTTGGAGCAACTGTCAGTGTCTGGATTAAAATCAAACACACATAATTAAGTAGCAGAGAACTTCTTGTGATTGGCAACAACAATCTGAATGATCAATAAAATGGCGGAATGTCCGTTTACCAAATACTCATGTAATAATACGTGGGCTAGTTCAATTGACAAAAGTGTACCAATTATAGGGGTTTATACAAATCAAAATCTCTCTGCAGATGTTACATTTGCCCCCACCTGCAGTGCACATAGTTTTTCCCAATAGAAAAAGATTTTGCTTTTGAGATCCTTATTGAATAACCCTCATAAAGTGGACAGCACAGGGTTGGTAACTATAAAATACCAAAGAAAATGTGTGCCCCTCCCACCATAAATATGACCCATGACCTCAGTGTTAGACATTTTACAATCTCCTATTCAATTATATCCAATACCGTCCGTGCTGCCCAGTATAATCTAAAGTCCTGTTTCTGCTACAACTGTTCAACATTCCTTTTACAGCAGCGGTCGCCAACCTATCGCTTGTGGCAGCGATACGGGTGGCTCGACCACTCTGTGCCTGGCCCGCCTGCCCCTCCATTGTCCGGCGCCCGCCTGCCGCTGCCTTCCCCTGAGGCTGAGACAGGCGCTAGAGGTCATTTTTCACCTCTAACAGGGAGCGCTGCACTGCAGTGTTACCCGGAAGTGCCAGGTAACCTGCAGCGCTGTGCTCTCCCTGTCGGATGCTAGAGGTGAAATATGACCTCTAGCATTTGTCTCCTCAAAGGACTTCAGTACAGCTAGGGAAGGCGGTAGGGTAGAGGGCAAATAAGATTAGAAGGGGTTGTGTGGGATAAAGAAGGTTGTCACGCAGGTGGGGATGTGTAGATGAAAGGCTGGCATGGAATGGGGAAAGGCTGGCATGGAGTTGGGGATGTGTGGGGGAAAGGCTGGCATGGAATTGGGGATATGTGTGTTGGGAAAAGCTGGCATGATTTGGGGATGTGTGTGTAGGGGGGAAAGGTTGGCATGGAGTTGGGGATGTGTGGGAGAGAGGCTGGCATGCAAGTAGGAAGGGAAAGGCTGGCATGGAATGGGGGAAAGGCTGGCATGGAGTTCGGTAAGTGTGGGGGAAAGGCTGGCATGGAGTTGGAGTTGTGTGAGGAAAGGCTGGCATGCAGATGGGGAAAGGCTGGCATTAAATTGGGGATGTGTGAGGGAAAGGCTGGTATGGAGTTGGGGATGTGTGGGGGAAAGGCTGGCATGAAGTTGGGGATGTGGGGGAAAGGCTGGCATGGAGTTTGGGATGTGTGCACGGAAAGGCTGGCATGGAGTTGGGGATGTGTGGAGGAAAAGGCTGGCATGGAGTTGGGGATGTGTGGGGGGGGAAAGGCTGGCATGGAGTTGGGGATGTGTGGGGGAAAGGCTGGCAAGAGCGGCAGCGGGCAAGAAGGAGGTTGAGTTGTTACATGCAGACAGAAGAGCCAGCTGCAAGCACTGTCAGCTGAGAAGAGTCCATGCTATGAGCGTTGGAGAGAGGCAGGAATCTTGGAGAAGCATCTGCTGTGCGTCTGGAAGATGACTGGGCTCGCAGGGCTGTGGAGGAGGCTGCCTCTCACTGCTGTCTATCAGGTGAGACCCCAGCAGAAGTCCGGGCATGTGTTAAGACTTCTTAACTTTGTGTCTATGCCAGGATCAAACTCTGTGGTGCAGCAGCGGTGAATAGATGGTGTGCACATGCGCACAGCGTCTATTCAGAGTGGCTGGGGGCATGACCAGAGCACTGGCCATGCCCCATAGCAGAAAAAGGGGGGACGTGGCCTCGCAGGAGTGCCACAATAGTAGGTCATGTCCCCTAATTTTGGCCTTGGGCCTTCGGCACACGCAGATGCCTTTTATCCTCTGCCTCCAGTGTTGGGAGGTATGTATGAGGCATATTGCACATTGCGGTATGTGGCATAATGTGTCAGGAGCATTACAGTGTGTGGCATAATGAGTAAAGGGCATTTTTCAGTTATTAGGCAGATTTTTTATTATTTTTTTTTCAGTAGCTCTTCAGGCGGTTTATTTGGTCTCAAGTAGCTCACGCCCAAAAAAAGGTTGGAGACCACTGATCTAGAGTATTCAGTTTATGTTGTTATTCAGGTAAATCTATATCTTCACGAGGAATAGTGGAAAGAAAGAGTTTAACACCCAAACGTTATCTGCGCCTCCACCTTTACATGTATAAATAAAAGAGAGTTATACAACCCTTTTCTTCACAGCTGTGCTGTGGGCGGTACCTCCAGTACAACAATCACAATGATGTTCTCATCAGATGGATAACATATTCATATGAAAATAAAACAGAGAGTGGATCATAGCGTAACACAATTTAATACAATACAATAAAGTCCAGTATGATGCTTCAAGCTCCCTCCTGGGATATCACAACTTAAAGCTCAATTACCAGAATAAAATGAGAACCTTAATGAAAAGAGTTCTCAAACAAGCATAAAATGACAGCCTTGGAATCAGAATACATTCTGAGGTAGGTGAAAAGTCTGCAATTACCCAAAAGTATGGAGAACTAGATGGAATCAGTTCTCAACAAAGCTTTTCAGGAAAAGAACAGCTTGGTGTTCAAGTTACCAGTCCTGGACCGCTGCAGCAGGTTCCTGGCTGATGTCTTCCTCCCCAGAAGGTATGGAGCTCCTCTTATGGCTGTAGTATCGCTGCCAACGCGTTTCAACCACTACTGTGGTCTTTTTCAAGGCTGAAGTAAAAATCGCTAATGTCCACTGGTTTAAAAAGGCTGGTAATCACATTCTAAGATAAAACAGCTGATCCTGTTGCCGCCTCTAACGGCCTGTCATTGGTGCTCCAGCGGTCACGTGATCCGACGTATGGGAGTGTTTCTCCTATCACTGGCGTCATAGCGCCCTTCTCCAAAATGGCGGAAACCGCACTTCCGGTCCGCGCACTGCGCTATGTAAGGCAGATGGTGTGTAATCCTGGCTTGGCGCCCTTAACAAAGATGGCGGAATCCATACTTCCGCATATAGCGCTATAGATCACAATAACAACTCCCCTTCATCGCGATCACGTGATCGCTCGGTGCTTAGGAAAACTTGACAATACAAATCTGACAGTTGTATCCATAGAATCTATTAGAAAAGAGAAAAAACAAGTTTTATTCAAGGATAAACTTTTCTGCAATATCCACACTATCACCATACCTTAGTGCAGGAAAGAAATGTGACATATGTAAGAAAAATGGTTTCACAGATAGTGTAGGATTACAAGAACCATTTAATCTCGAAATCAGAGTTTAACCCCTTCGGGATCAGGGTATCAAACTCATAGATCATCTCCATCTCCTTCTTGGCCAGAAGGGTGGAGATGTTTTTCTGTCTCATATTAGTTTTAACCATTTTTAGTCCTACAAATTTTTTGATTGCGAGTGTGGAACAGTTATGTACTATTCTAAAGTGATTAGATAAGGAGTGCGTTTCCAGGCCTTTCCGTATATTCCTGAGATGCTCTCCCAGACGGACTTTTAATGGCCTGGATGTACGACCTATATAATTGAGGCCACAAGAGCACTCAATCATATAAATGATGTTACTGGTATGGCATGTAATAAATTCTCGTACAGTATGTTCCTTATCGTTAATCACAATTGTCTCTACTTTTTTAGTACCATCACTTTTCACCCCCCGGCATCCTAAACAAGTTCCACATCGATGGAAACCCTTAGTTCTGATATTGCCATCTCTCTGTGGTGGAAGAAAGGCACTCTTAACCAATACATCCCTCAAATTGGGTGCTTTTCTGTATATAAAAGATGGTTTGGGTGGAAGGGTCTCACCTAACACTGGATCCTTTTTCAAGATATTCCAGTGTCTGTGAATAGATTTTTCTATCTTTTTATGTTGTATATTATATCCCGTTATAAAAGCCCACTCAAATTTATTATTTTTTGTGGTGGGATTGCTTCTTTTTGTTAAGAGGCTTTCTCTATCGGTTGTTTCTACTTGTGTGATGGCTTTCCTTATAATATCTTTCTTATATCCACATTTCTCAAATTTGTCCACCATTTGAGAAATGTGGATATAAGAAAGATATTATAAGGAAAGCCATCACACAAGTAGAAACAACCGATAGAGAAAGCCTCTTAACAAAAAGAAGCAATCCCACCACAAAAAATAATAAATTTGAGTGGGCTTTTATAACGGGATATAATATACAACATAAAAAGATAGAAAAATCTATTCACAGACACTGGAATATCTTGAAAAAGGATCCAGTGTTAGGTGAGACCCTTCCACCCAAACCATCTTTTATATACAGAAAAGCACCCAATTTGAGGGATGTATTGGTTAAGAGTGCCTTTCTTCCACCACAGAGAGATGGCAATATCAGAACTAAGGGTTTCCATCGATGTGGAACTTGTTTAGGATGCCGGGGGGTGAAAAGTGATGGTACTAAAAAAGTAGAGACAATTGTGATTAACGATAAGGAACATACTGTACGAGAATTTATTACATGCCATACCAGTAACATCATTTATATGATTGAGTGCTCTTGTGGCCTCAATTATATAGGTCGTACATCCAGGCCATTAAAAGTCCGTCTGGGAGAGCATCTCAGGAATATACGGAAAGGCCTGGAAACGCACTCCTTATCTAATCACTTTAGAATAGTACATAACTGTTCCACACTCGCAATCAAAAAATTTGTAGGACTAAAAATGGTTAAAACTAATATGAGACAGAAAAACATCTCCACCCTTCTGGCCAAGAAGGAGATGGAGATGATCTATGAGTTTGATACCCTGATCCCGAAGGGGTTAAACTCTGATTTCGAGATTAAATGGTTCTTGTAATCCTACACTATCTGTGAAACCATTTTTCTTACATATGTCACATTTCTTTCCTGCACTAAGGTATGGTGATAGTGTGGATATTGCAGAAAAGTTTATCCTTGAATAAAACTTGTTTTTTCTCTTTTCTAATAGATTCTATGGATACAACTGTCAGATTTGTATTGTCAAGTTTTCCTAAGCACCGAGCGATCACGTGATCGCGATGAAGGGGAGTTGTTATTGTGATCTATAGCGCTATATGCGGAAGTATGGATTCCGCCATCTTTGTTAAGGGCGCCAAGCCAGGATTACACACCATCTGCCTTACATAGCGCAGTGCGCGGACCGGAAGTGCGGTTTCCGCCATTTTGGAGAAGGGCGCTATGACGCCAGTGATAGGAGAAACACTCCCATACGTCGGATCACGTGACCGCTGGAGCACCAATGACAGGCCGTTAGAGGCGGCAACAGGATCAGCTGTTTTATCTTAGAATGTGATTACCAGCCTTTTTAAACCAGTGGACATTAGCGATTTTTACTTCAGCCTTGAAAAAGACCACAGTAGTGGTTGAAACGCGTTGGCAGCGATACTACAGCCATAAGAGGAGCTCCATACCTTCTGGGGAGGAAGACATCAGCCAGGAACCTGCTGCAGCGGTCCAGGACTGGTAACTTGAACACCAAGCTGTTCTTTTCCTGAAAAGCTTTGTTGAGAACTGATTCCATCTAGTTCTCCATACTTTTGGGTAATTGCAGACTTTTCACCTACCTCAGAATGTATTCTGATTCCAAGGCTGTCATTTTATGCTTGTTTGAGAACTCTTTTCATTAAGGTTCTCATTTTATTCTGGTAATTGAGCTTTAAGTTGTGATATCCCAGGAGGGAGCTTGAAGCATCATACTGGACTTTATTGTATTGTATTAAATTGTGTTACGCTATGATCCACTCTCTGTTTTATTTTCATATGAATATGTTATCCATCTGATGAGAACATCATTGTGATTGTTGTACTGGAGGTACCGCCCACAGCACAGCTGTGAAGAAAAGGGTTGTATAACTCTCTTTTATTTATACATGTAAAGGTGGAGGCGCAGATAACGTTTGGGTGTTAAACTCTTTCTTTCCACGTGTACTTTGTTGGGGTAATTTGGGGATACCCCTTTATCACCACGTACGTGTTTGCTGACTCCGCCTGAGGCGCACTGTGTCTATACTACTTTTATCCTATATCACGAGGAATAGTATTTACAGCTGCTGTTTCTGGCCCTCACTTCTTTACTCCTTCATATTCTGTATGTATAACATTGTATATGTCTTGTATTGTGGAGTTGTGGGTTTGAGTACAAGTTGTCCTGCGCTCCCACTCAGGCTGCCTTTGGGTTATCACATAAGGTCTCCCTCAGACCTTGAGATTATGTGGGAAAATGGTTGTGTGTGATAATTTACAGGCGTCAGAGAATTGCCCTAGAAGAAGAGCACCTGATGCTCGAAACGCGTCGGTAGCAGTGACTGATTGGATCTTTATTGGATTGAACCTGACAAGTGCTAAGGTATTTGAGGCTACAGCAGGGTGCACTTCCGGACTGCATCCCTGCCACTCAACATCCCTTGCTGGCTCCAAATACCCTTAGGGGTAAGGATTCATCCTCTTTTTTTTAATTATATGTTAATTGCTCAATAAATCTGGAATTTTTTTTACCAATTCTCTGGCACCTGTAAATGATCACACCCAACCATTTTCCCACATGTCTTGTATTGTGTTTTGGTACTCAACATAAACATACATTCATGTGTCTTTTTGAACCATCATTTACTTTAGTCTCTTCATTGCATTGTGTTTTGTACACACAGCGAATCATAACACTGTTATGATTTAAGTACTTCTACAGTGATGATTACTACCATCTGCAAAGAAAATAAGGACCCATCTGTGTATGGTAATTCTTGGACAATCCATGTTCTAAATGTGGATTTAAAAATTGCTAGCTAAACTCCTGGCCAACAGGATAATATTAAGTTAGCTGGGTCAGTCTTTGCAGTCATTCTCTAGACAATACCTAGAAAGTGTTTTTTTAATCCCTCTATTTGAGGTTGGAAAAAACTCAATCCTTGTATTCCCTGGACTGATTTTGTGGTTGCACTGGCAGGCAGCAGCATAACTCAGTGGCTGCACTCCATCCTCCACCTTTATCCCTCAGTCCTTATCTCTCTCTCCAACTCCCCCCCTGCAGTTCTTATCGATCTTTACCCCTCAGTCCTTATCTCTCTCCTCTCTGCAGTGTTTACATCTCTAGACCCTTCCCCATTCTCCCTGAGAACTGTGCAGGCAACAAAATCAGCACTAGGATTGAATAGAGCAAGTCAAATTTGCCCAAAAAACTTTGAAAATTGCAGATTTTTCACCTGGTGAAAAATCTGCCTTGGGTTGTTTATCCCCCTTAGATTTCCGTATGGTGTTTTCAAACTGAATTCTTAATTGCAGTGTAAAAATAAAACTGTCTAACATCTGTAGGTTACCTGCAAAAACAGGCCGTATTTACCCTGCAGTGAAATAATATAAATGTATTTTCTTTCCTTGAACAGCATTATGGTTTGTTCCAGACAAACTTACTTGCCTTTTTGCTTTACTGAATCTTGCTCATAGTTTGCATTCCTAAGGGTATAATTACTAGAGGACTTTTTTGGTTGATTTTGATCAATTTCAACCAATTAAGATTTATCCTAATTGATGTTGAGCTTCCATGGCTAAACATAAACATTTACTAACATACTGTATGGTTTTGTTTTTATATTAATTTTTAAAATGTTAGTAAATGTATGTTCTAGTCATGGAAGACCAACATCAATTTAAATCATACTGTAAGTCACTGAAGGATACAATTATTTCCAATGTATCAGCTAGAGCAAATTGCAACAATGCAAACAAAATAAAAATGTCAGCACACAACTGAATAACTATTAAAATTTCAACATTTTTGAACAAATCAAGCTGCATTCAAGAATTTTCAGCATGTTCAGCCGAGTTAAAGCAGTTTACATGCTTTAAAGCTGGTTTGTAAAGACAGGATTTGACTTACATTTTGAAATTTAAATTGATACGTTTCACTATTTTTATAATTGCAAACAGCTTAGCTAAAAAGCACACAGTAAACTTTGCACTTTTAAACATGTAATGTGTGCAGTTCAATAAAATATTTTTTAAATAGTTTTTTAAAATTAAAATATTTTAATTTTAGTGAAATTAATGCAATTTACAAACAATAAAACTGGAACATGATTAGTGAGTGATTGTCAAACTAAGGTGGTCAGACATGAGTAGAATATGTGAAAACTAAAATTGGAGGCATACTCTTTAATGACTATGACCATGAACATGTTGAAGTTTGATAAGATCTAAACCAGCTGGAAAATAATTTGAGCAACATGTTTGAACTTGTGCTTTTTTGAATGTTACCAAAAATCATGTTAAATGTGACATACTGTACACCTACATTAATTTTGTAAACTAAAGCAAAACAACTCATGCATCGTAATAATGCATACAGTTTGAGCAATTAAAATAATTTTGATACAAATCACATACTGTCACTTTCTGAATTGTTATTCTGCACTGTTATTGCTGTTTAACATTTTCTTTTAATATACAAATCATAAGATGGCAGTTTTACGAGTTTTACAAAATGTCCTTGCTACTTTTATGATGAGTTTAAAAGTTAATGACAATTATCTCCTTCATTCTACTTAAATAATGTTCAGTTCTTCATTTCCTTTCCAAGTGAAGTTTTTTTATATATATATATATATATATATATATATATATATATATATATATATATATATGAAAAAAGTTCTCTAATGAACTGAAACGTTGTTACAGTTTCCTGTCTGCGAGTCTTCATTTATACCAGGAGTGCCGCACCGTCGCATGTCTATATTACCTTTTATGTGAGGGCACCCGGGACATTGGTCTATATTGTTTGGAGTGCCAGACCATCGTTGTGTGTATATATATATATATATATATATATATATATATATATATATATATATATATATATATATATATTCCTCTTTAAGTTTAATTTTATTATTATTTTTCAGAACTAAAAAACAGGATATTTAAACTATGCACTTAAATTAAACTTTTTATAAATATATGACCTTGACCATTTCTAATGAAGCACTTCGATGTTCATACCTTTCACATTGTGAGGCTTTTTCATACAATTCTAATAAAGTTCCACTGTATTTATGAAATAGGAAATATCAAGTACTGTACTGCAATATATTATAATTATAGCCATATTGCAAGCAAAGCAAAAAATTATTTGCTCAGTTGTTCGGTACGATACTATGCATCATTGATTTCCTGTTGTCATTATTATCACTTCACAATTTAACGTGCCCCCATCCCCTTCTATGTTGTTGGTGCAAGCAACCTGTGTGAAAGCAGGTGTATCTACATGTAAACACAACTATAATTCCACCAACATGCCTTTGTGAAAACACCATGTTGCCATGGCATCGGCTGTGCATGATTTTCCTGTATGTACACTCAGCTACTTTGCACCTGTCTTCTTTGTCTACTAACTGTATTCCATACCTTGATGGAAAATTTTAAGGTAGATTTACATCAATAGTATTTATTATCATGTTTGGTTTCCATTTATAAATCATGTTCTCAGGAAACTTCGAGACATTCTAGGCCAAATTATAGATTACTGTTCACTGTTATGTGCATTTATAGATTCATAAAACATATTTGAATTATATGTTCTAACTAAATGATGCTATAACTTTATAGCCTCATTTGAATTGCATGGAAGGAAGGGAAATAAAGGGAAAGGGGAAGGGAAGGAAGGAAAAGGAAGGCAAGGAAAGGGTAAGAAAGTAAAGAGAAGCTTAGCTAGTCTTAAAACAAATAACCCCCGATATTCAGCACTTTATGTAGAAATGTTTTTAATAATGTGAATTAGCCTACACAAGTTGTATGTTTGTATGTTTATATGTATGTAAAGTAATGTATGTAATGTTTTTTGTAATATAAAATATAATAAAGATTAAAAGATAAAAAAAAAAACTAACAAACTATATATTAATTTCCCTTTTTATCCACCAGTAGGTACCAGTTCTCAAGGAGACTGAGTTCTCTGTGAGGCTTTGGGGTATATTCAATGCCCTGACGGCGCCTCGCTAAAAGCATTGAATTCCGTCCTATGAGTATGATCTGTATTACAACTGAGCATTGAGTCTGTGTACATTTTTGAAAAGCAGAACTCTATAAACCAGGGATGGGGAACCTTTGGCCATTTAGCTGTTGAACTACACATCCCAATACAGTTTTGCTCTTTGGCCATGCTAAGACTGTTGCAGGGCATGCTGGGATGTGCAGTTTAACAACTGGGAACAAGTTAATATTTTACATTAATGGACTTATTTTGGAAAACTGTAAAAAAAACTAGGACAAATATGAGACAATAAGATTTGAAAGGGGCTTACACTAGCTGAACTCTAAATTTTACTTTACAGTAAAAATAAAGCTGTCCAGTATTGGTGGGTTTTATGCAAACCAATCAAAATGAAACCACATGCAAAACAATGAAATGTATTTTCACCTCCTATATTCAACAGGGTCTGTCCAAGTACATATTTCTTCTTGTTGTTTGCTGTCAAATCTAAATAAGTTCCTGAATTGTTATTGTTATGTTACTATAGGTCATTCTCTTACAAAAAAATTAGGGACAAACTTATTATTTATTACCCATTTCTTATATAGCGCACACATGTTCCGCAGCATTTTACAGAGAATATTTGAACAGTCACATCAGTCCCTGCCCCAGTGGAGCTCACAATCCTACTATTCCCCGTTCATTTTTTGGGAGCCAATTAGCCTACCAGTATATTTTTGGATTGTGGGAGGAAACCGGAGTACCCGGAGGAAACCCACGCAAGTATGGGGAGAATATACAAACTCTTCACAATTAGAGCCATGGTGGAAATCGAACCCTTGACCTCAGTGCTGTGAGGCAGTAATGCTAACCATTGCAATATCCATGCTGCCCCAGCTTATTGATTCATATTCAAATGCAGGGATAGATGTGTGAAAGAAGAATAAATGACAGTAGCATCAACATTATGACTTGCATCAGATACACACACACACACACACATACAGATTCTATTATTTAAAAAAAATGTATTTGGCTAAACTCAAAATACTGTAAGTTTTATTATTTTTCATTTTTTCCATGTTCATAGAACTTTGATTTATGAAGTGACAATAACAGTACGTGTGCAAATAATAGCTTAAATAAAATTATTTTTTTTAATCATGTTAAGAAATGTTATATAATCGCCATCCATATGAGATTACAGTGTGATTTGATTTCAATGTGCACTTTGGGCCTGATTCAGACCTGCTTGCTAGGCATCATATATTTGCTGCCTAGCAAGCAGGTAAACGTCGCCAAATTCGGACCTCAGCAATCAAGTCTGAATTTGCCCCTTTGGACTTAAGGCCCATACACACTTGACGATTTTCACCTGAAAATCGGTCAAAACAGCAGTTTTGAGCGATTTTCCGCTGAAAATCGCCTAGTGTGTATGCCTCCCAGATTGCAGACCAGCGATGATGCGCGCTCCCGCATCATTGCTGTCAAAGTCTCTAATCTGCTGGTTTTACCAGCATGCCAGAGATGATGGCTGATTTATTCAGCCATCATCTCTGTGTGTGTACGCCGGGCTGCCGGGCTAAAGATTAGCCACTTTGAGCCTGCGTACCGCCCCGCCGCCCCGCCGCCTCCCCCTGCTCCCTCCCCCCCCTCCCCCCCCTCCCCCAGCACGCACCTGTATTCCGGGCGGCTACAGTACTCCTCCTAATGCCCGCAATTTCGTCTGGCAGCTGGGCACCCCTCCGCCGGCAAGTCCTCCCGTTCTTCCACGGACCACGGTCATGTCTGCCTGGCTGCCCCCGCACCCCCGCAGCAGCTTCCAGGGTCCCCAGCTGCCTCCTCATATGTTAAAAAAAAAAAGCAGTTGTTAAAACTTTTATAAAATGAGACCACTGCCACCAATGTGAGATTGCCCACAAGTGTATTTATATTATAGATATATTTATATATATAGATATATTTATATATCTATATATATATATATATATATATATATATATATTATATATAGATATATATCTATATCTATATAGATATATTTATTATCTATAATTATAATATATATATATATATATATATATATTTATAGATAATAAATATATATATAGATATATTATATATAGATATATTATATATAGATATAGATAGATAGATATAGATAAATATATATATATATCTATATCTATAATATAAATACACTTGGTGGCAGTGGTCTCATTTTATACATGTTTTAACAACTGCTTTTTTTAACATATGAGGAGGCAGCTGGGGACCCTGGAAGCTGCTGCGGGGGTGCGGGGGCAGCCAGGCAGACATGTCAGGTGGGCCTGTGGTCGGAAGGACCTGCGGGCGGAGGGGTGCCCAGCAGCCTGACGAACTTGCGGCCATTCGGAGGGGTACTGTAGCCAGAATTTAGGTGCATGCTGGGGGAGGGGGAGGGAGCAGGGGGAGTCGGCGGGGCGGCACGCGGGCTGAAAGTGGCTAATCTTTCAGCCCGTGCTGCGTACACACATAATCCAATAGACCGGCGGGTCCTTGTGTAGTTTCACGGCGCCACTAAATCGCATGCGATATCACATGCGATTTAATACCTGTTCATATCCCCTCTATCCACTGTGGCGTGGAGTTGATTTTATATAGTGTGGCGAGCGCAGCGAGACACCGAGCTCGAAGCGTAGCGAGCACCGCAAGGGGACACGGAATGCGATATCAGGTGTCACCGTCAAACGACACAAGTACCATAATCCGTGTCCGCTCGCCACGCTTCGGGCTCAGTGGCTCGCTGCGCTCGCAACACTATATAAACTCGACTCCACGCCGTAGTGGATAGTCGGGAAATAAAAAGGTATTAAATTGCGTTTGATATCGCATGCAAAATAACATTTCTCCAAATATACTCCGCCCAGCGATCAATTCTGAATCAGGACCCAAAAATAGAAATGCACAGAATAATATGGCCCCTTCTCCCACCCTTGGAAATCAAACCCCGCCCATTATGGAAATAGCCTTTACATGAAAGATTTTCAGCAAAGTCTTTCACCTCCTGAACATCTCTTGCTCTTTTGGGAAAATAGATCAGTGTGTACGCACTACTTTGGTGACAGATATATCTATCAAAGATTTTGGCAAAGTCTTTTGAAATGAAAATCTTCAAGTGTGTATGGGCCTTTAGTCAAAAGTATTTGCAATGATTATGGTTTCTATGTATTTTTTCCGTTTAGCAGATAGTAAACTTTTTTTCTGGAAAAAATCTGACATACTGTAATGGCAATTACTAGACATTTTATTCATGTTAGTGTAAATTGTTTGGAAATTACACATATAATAAATGAGGTGAGCTAATTTTCTTATGCAAAGTGTTCTAACTGAAAATCAACTCTGTTTCGGCTTTTATTTAATTTCTTATTTCTGAAATATGACATGTTCTGAGTCATTTAACAAGACCACATGCCCTTCGGTACTTAACAGTGCGTAGGCGGTAAGGTTTCACCTTTATAAATATCTGGCAAGGTGCTGCATGATTTCCAGTTGAGAAAGTGTTCTGACATACATTTATTAAATCAGTTTTATTATTTTTAATAGTATACAAAAATGAAGAGGGTAGATAATGGTTTCATAAAGAGTAAACTTGGCAAGTGCATAAGAACAGAACAAACATTAAGTAATTCACGATGCACAAAGTGGCTGAGATGCTTCCAACACTTCGTTATAGTGTTATTTGCCTCTATTTGCTCAAGAGCACCTACAGGGTAACTCCAGAGTCCATACAGTAGGTTTGTTTTTGCTGAATAGAGGTCATTTTACAGAAGCAGAAGTTTGCACAGGCTATGGAGCAGGAAGTGAGCTGAGATTGATTTATTTGATAAAGTGTGAATTACACCAGCTTCTTGGAGCAGTTCAGGAACAAAATTTCATTTAGGGAGGGATGATTTTTGAAGCCAGATAAAAGTGTGGCTAGGGTATATATTTCATATTTTTGTTGTTGTTGTGAGAACAGCTACTCCCCAATAGGACTTTAATTTGCAGCAGTTAGAGATGGAGATCTTTAGGTTTCTATTTTCAGGTTATCATTTTGTCTAAGAGCTCATTTTTCTAACAAAATATTTTACAAACACAAATATGATACATAATAAAAACAGTTCCATTCACTTTAACAATTAATGTGAATCTTGCTGTAGATTATACTATATTGAGAAGAAGATTGTATGGGAAAAATGTGTTAGGTAAAAGATGGCTCTAATTTGGTATAAGGGTAGAATTTCTGCAACAGTATTACTCTCTTCATAAAACTCTAATTTAACAGTTCTGTGCATTGTGTGTATTCCATATGTTATAGCAGACTGGAGCTTTATGTACAATTAATTTCTTACTTATAATGCTGAGTGGAAATCTGACACCACTGTGTGGTGGAGGATTGTGCCAAAGGGCCTTATTCTAGTTCACTCTTTCTGACAAAATCCTTCTCAGATTGACAAAACCATGTGCACTGCAGGTGGGGCAGATGTACCTTGTGCAGAGAGAATTAGATTTGGGTGAGTTATTTTGTTTCTGTGCAGGGTAAATACTGGCTGCTTTATTTTTACACTGCAATATAGATCTCACTTTGAAGTAAAACCTCACCCAAATCTAATTCTCTCTGCACAAGTAACATCTGCCCCCCCACCCTGCAGTGCACATGGGCCCTTATTCTGATTGACGCGGACTTTACCGCATTCTTACGGATCGCGTCTTTTCGCCGTCTGCGCATGCGTGGAGAACGCAACGCGCATGTGCCACGCCTAGACTCCGTACCAGTTCGGCAAAATCCCGTCCAAAACTGTTGGCCGCAATCAGTCGGGAAATATGGGCGTATTATGGGCGTCATGCGGAATGGCACATGGGCGTAGTTTCAAAGTGGGCAAAACGGGGCGGAAACATGGGCGGACACGGGGGAGTACACTTATGTTGGGGGGCGTACATTCGGAAACCACTCCGAATGCACGCGATCAAAAAGGGCAGAAATGTGCGGTGTCCACAAGTGTACTATTGCTTTGCGTACACCACTCGTTCATGCGGTAGGCGAACGTACGCCTAATGACTACAACCATTAACACCTGAACCCAATAGAATCGACTCCTTTACTCATTACTCACTAATAGGACGCTTGTCAGTGCTTTAATTGAAACCATTGCACTTCAATTGCTGTAAGGGTTAATGTGTGCAATGCATGTGTTAGGCATGCTTGTAAGGATATATTGGAATCTAATTGATTCCAATTCCAAATAAGCAGTTTTTTATGAGGATAGGTAATTGAATAAGTGGGTCATGTGATGTATAGCAGAAGATACTTCATAGTGGGTTGTTTGGCGTAAATACTCCGCTTACGTGCGGTAGCACCGCTTGGCTCCCGTTCGGATGCGGTATTCCCGAGCATAACTCTGTAATACTCTGTAATACCGTGCCGAATCGGAGTGTTTCTCCCGCACACGCATGGTTTGTATGTCGTCCGTAAACACGCCCTGTTCTTAAAGAGTGAGTCCGTCCGAATGCGGAGGACACGTGGGCGTTTCTACGGACGATGGCCGCACGCGGCAAAACACCGTGGCGTGCGGACCGCACCGTAAGAATGCGGGAATATCCGCACCGATCAGAATAAGGGCCCTGGTTTTGTCCATCTGAGAAGGATTTTGTCAGAAATAGTGAACTAGAATAAGGCCCAAAGAGAGGAGGCAAATAAGTAGACCTAATTTAATTACCCTGCATGTGCATGGTAGCTGCGCATCACTGGCTCACCTCAAGGCAGACCTCCCAACTACAGTCACACCTTTCGGGTACTGTCCCACATATGGGTTTCAGTGTCCGACAGGTAGGGGGTTAGCAGAGCAGGGGGTGAATAAAGGTTTAAAAGGCATCTAGCCAGTTATGCATTTCTTTATGGCCCTTGTAAACTAGAATAAAGGGTTGAGTCAAGAAAAGCAAAGAAAACCAATTTGTAAGGATGCACTCATCCCTCCACAGTATAAATGGGTAAGATCTAAACTTTATTCCAGTGGTTCCCAATCTTTTTTGAATCATGGCACCCAAGAGCAGGTATGTTCAAACTGTGGCCCTCCATCTGTTGTGAAACTACAAGTCCCATCCTAATTTGCCATAGTCTTTGCATTTCCTAATAGCAGAAGTGTGGCATGGCATGACAGGACTTGTAGTTTCAAAACAGCTGGAGGGCCATAGTTTGGACATGCCTGCCCTAGAGCATCAACATTTTGTCAATACACCACTGGGTCAAACATTTCTTTTTGAGAAATTCTGAAACAAAAATGAAATTAAGTAAACTGTGTTTAAATGTCATCCTTAGGGTCCATTATATGGTGATGAACAAGATTTGCTTCAGTTTGTCCACATATGTTATGACTGGCAGCCAGCAACATTGGTTTTGCCTGTTACATTAACCATAATTAATTTGAACTGGTCCCCGATCACCAACCCAAGGCACCCCTGCAAGTGTCCTGAGGCACCCCAGGGTGCCACAGCACACAGTTTGGGAACCACTGCTTTATTCACATATTTTTCTTCAAATAAATCCTTGAGTTTTACATCACAAAGAATACTATTAAATTGTGGGTATATTACCCCTATCCTTCATTTGTATTACTTTTCAGTAAGTTCCCTATTATAGGGATAATAACGCGAAATATAATCTAAAATCAAGTACACGACAGTACGAAAATAAATAATAAGTATAGAAATATTTAAGTTCCCATCTCTGTGGTTAGAAAACTTGGGTGTTCTGTTTATTGTTAAGTCCCGTTGTTAGTTTGGTTATGTGTAAATTGGTATTATCATTGCCAGTGTCGAAACCAGTTGTGAGATACAATTCTTTCAGATCACTTATATAAAAGTTTCAGATTTCCTTTTGGAGTTACTAATGTTGCAGTTTTGAAC
This sequence comes from Crinia signifera, assembly GCF_055691185.1. Classification (NCBI taxonomy): domain Eukaryota; kingdom Metazoa; phylum Chordata; class Amphibia; order Anura; family Myobatrachidae; genus Crinia; species Crinia signifera. Next base: position 203,857,804 of record NC_139219.1, read on the forward strand.
TCCACATATTTAGGCAGTCCTATTTCACTGCTGTAGTGTTAAAATCGTCCACAGTCTTATTCTGTGAGATACTGAATATAGTGACTGGTATATTTTATAAACCCATGAGCTACTTCACATCCGCAAAGTATTAGCTGGATATTATCTTTAATGTTAATATTAACAATCTATTGATATCAGATACACCGTACCAAATGTGTAGGTAGATCTGGAACCTCAGTTTTTACCCATTTGTTATATGGATTTAATTTAGAATCAGTGATCTGTAGTCTCAAATTTTCATTCTGTGAGATACTCAGTATAGTCACTACTGTATTTTATAAATCCATAAGCTTTTTCACATCTGCAGGGTGTTCGCAAGATATTATCTATCATGTCAATATTAACCATATGATGACATCAGGCACATATTATTTTAGTTGATTCCTATTGATCTCCAAATTCCGATCCAGATAGTAAGGATTGTTATACTTTGTATGTCACGCTTTTATAATTGTTAACTCTATAAAAATTAGCATAAACAGAAAAATTAGTCAGTGCTAATTCATACAACAATTTGGCTAGTTACCACCCCCAAATGGCGACTTCCTGTCAGTCAAACTGCAGGGGGTTTGTGAATAGAGTCATCGCTGTTTTTGTGTGTGAGGGACTTCTATATGGAGTCCTAAACACGTGAGATCCAACTGACATCAGAAACGTACTCTAGGTAAATTATGTTTTGCCTTGATCTGAGTGTGAAGGGAAGACTAGAGCCAAGACTCAGAAAAATTTGGATCCCCGGTGCTAAACCATTTTTAGAAAAACTGAACCACACATATCTGTTAAATACCTTGCCACATCCAGTACAATTTTTTTTTGTGAAGCCATAAAGCAATCAGATTTTATGTAAAAATTTAAAACTCTAACCTACAGTAGGACTTCAAACCATAAACTGTGTATCCTAGAGGTCTAGACTTGTGTCTAAAACAAAATTATGATCAGATATGGAGCCCATTGGTAATAGTGTCACAAACATATACTGTTTATGCGCAAAGCCATAATTGTAAGATATATGTTCCCTATAATGCAAGCTTGAATTGGTTAAAATCCTCAATTCTGAACTCAAATAATATTACTATTAATAATAAACTGTTGTCTTTTTATCAAAATATATTCATTCAATATTTTCCATGTAGAGCATATACAGTATAACAGATAAATCAGTATGTGCTTGAAAACAATAATAGCACAAGTAAAGCAACATATTATGATTCCTATACCATAAATGAAAGTTCCAACTTCATCGATATTATCATGAGTGGTCACCAGTCAACGGTTGTTGGTCCAAAAATCAACCATAAAAAAAGTTAATTATGTATATTGTTTCTTGCGGTACAGGGGCTAAATGACAGTGCTCACGTTTGGCCACACGCAGTCTTGAGGAAAATGTGTTTAAACATTGAAACGTCGACTGATGCATTGTGTCCAGTGATGTATCATTAAACATACTTACTTAAAAGTCCTCCGGAGTGACGTTGCCATTCTGTCTGCCTCTACTAATCTATGCAGAAGGCACCCGAGGCTATTAACTTTTGATTGGAGTGAGTGCCGATTCAGACACCTATATATATATATATATATATATATATATATATATATATATATATGTATGTATATATCCGGGTTGTCAAGTACCACTCTCAAAACTCATTGATAACATCTGCTGGGGTGCATGTAAAAACTCAGGTCACAACAAAGTCCTCCCAAGTGTGCCATATATATCCACATAGATTGTTGGTACAACAGAGCGCACTCACCAGACTTCTTAAACTGTTCAAAAGTAATTATTTAACTCATCTCAATTAAAATCTTCAAGCATGGTCGACATTTCGGGTCCAGAATTGACAGCTTATGGTGTCACAATTCCATATAGGCAGCAGCAAACTGAGCTGATCATGCTCACCCTGAAATACCAGTGAGCTCCGCCCATAGGGTCAGAATCCCACACAATTAATCAATCACATAGAATCCACTAATCTAATATTTAGCAGAAACAGCGGTGTCAAATATAGTAAATTGTACTCACCACGCTAAACAGCGGTTTTTCTCCTACACACTGCCGCCATGTAACAGCAGCCAGCGTGTGTTCCACATAATCAGGAAGACCTTCACTTCTGGCGTGCGTCTCAATAGCTGATCCAGCTATCACTTCCTCCTGCAGCCGGAAGTCTACTAGCGTCATCGCCTCAGTGATGCGCTCTCTATCGCTGCCTATCAGTGGAACTCCTTATGCGTTCCACCGAATACTTAATGCTTCCTGAAACTAGTTTTTGCGCTCCACACACAAAACTATGCTTCCGCTTTTATATTTTTATATTTGGCGATGTTACGGCATTTCAGGGATTTGCATAAACTGCTCAATAAACAGCTGCCCAATAACAAATAAAACAACTTTATTTTACAATAAAAATGCTACCATCGATACGGCGGTATCGACAGACACAATCAGCTGTCACCATCGGAATCTATGTAAGCATAAATTCTCTCCAGTGTTTGATATCTCTATTTAGCCATTAAATAATATATAATACAAACTTAAGCAAGGAAAAAATAAACAAAAACCAGAACTTATAGAAAATTACAAAATATCAATACCACAAATCATAGAAAATCAATGGCACTATATGATCATTTAATGGAGTCATTGTTCCTCCAGGAACATTGACAGAGTGTTCTTCTCATTTAGTCCTTTGGGGGCTACAGTTTCAAGGTGGTGTATCCAGAATGCTTCTTTTTTTAGAAGTGTCAATCCACCGTCGCCCCCTCTTGGCGATGGGGGTATCCAATCTATCACCATGTAATGGAGATTTGATATCTGATGTTTTGCTTTTAGAAAATGCACTGCTACCGGTTTATCTGAACTACCTGTAGCCAATGCGGATTTGATGGTGGATTTATGTTGACTTATTCTCTCTCGCAAAGTTCTTATGGTCTTCCCCACATACGCCAATCCACAAGGGCAAGTCAAATAATAGACTATGTGGTCCAGTTGGCAATGTAACCTATGGCGTAGGAAGATCTTTTTCCCACTATGGGGGTGGCAAAAGTATGTCCCTACCATCAGTCCTTGACAGGTTGAACAACCTAGACACTTGAAGCATCCTTTCTTTTTACTCTTCCAGTTGCCTTCTGGTACATCTGTGTGTTTTACACTTGTACGATATAAAGTGTCCTTCAGGTTACGACCTCTTGAGATACTTAGCAATGGCTTTGTATTCTTCAGCTTCTTAAAAGCCTGATTGGTATTTGCCAAATGCCAATTCTTGCGTATAGAATTCTGTGTTGTACTCAAGTTGGTATCACAGTGTACATTAAGTATCAGGCAATAGTAATACAGAAAACAGTAATAAAATCAATGGCGCTGAAAAAGGCGGCACTAACCTGCCCAGGGGTTACCTTCCCTGGGTAAAGAGAGACAGTAAATACAAAAGATAGGAAAAGCGCCCACTGTTGGGAGTTGTTGTCAAAGTCCTCCAAAAATAGTTCTTTCCCCTTTTTTTGGAGGACTTTGACAACAACTCCCAACAGTGGGCGCTTTTCCTATCTTTTGTAATTAAGTATCAGGCGTTCCTGTGAAATATTTTCAGTTGTACCATGTTTCATCTGGTGAGTGTCTCTGGCTTTCTTGAGACATCTCTCGATATCATTTTTATTGTAGCCTCTGGATAAAAATCTGTCAAAATACTCGATCATGTGCACCTCCGCAACCTAAGGATCCGAGTTGTTGAGCAAAACGCGGAGAAACTGAGATACAGGCAGGTTGGACTTCAATTTTGGTGGATGGTGACTTGTCGCCCAAAGCAATGTGTTACGGTCTGTGTCCTTTCTGAAGAGTGTGTACTGTAGCCTGCCTCCTTTCCTTGAGATTGTCTCATCTAGGAAGTTTATTTCAACAGAGCTACATGTGGCTGTAAAATGCATTGAACTCGTAACTTCATTTAGGTATGTCACCATATCATTAAATGAGTCAACATCACCCTGCCAGATGACAATCACGTCGTCAATGAAACGTTTAAAGTATAATAGGCGATCCCCATATTGTGGTATTATACGTGTATACTCATATAAGTCCATATACAGGTTCGCGTAGCTAGGGGCCACATTGGACCCCATCGCTGTTCCTGCTAGCTGGACAAAATGGTCGCCTTCGTACATAAAATGATTTTCTTTCAAAACCAGCTCAAGTAATGACAGTAAGAATTCCACTGGGGGGCCTTTACTTGTACGTGCTTGTAAGGCTTCCCCAACGGCAAAAAGACCATCTATATGAGGTATGATTGTATATAATGTATATAATGAGAACACATCATGTGTGCCCAATATAACATCATCTGGCAAAACCCCAATCTGGTCTAAATCCCTTAGTAAGTGACCAGTATCCTTCAGATAGGTATCTCTGACCAGGGGTTGTAGATGGTAATCAAGATATTTTGCCAGGGGCTGTAAAACAATAATCGGACGTCCTGGAGGGTCCACAAGAGTCCTGTGAACCTTCGGCAGAGTATACATAACAGGGCAAATCAGATGTGCCACTGTTAAGAAGGCTACTTCATCCTCGTCCAACCATCCCTGGTCATCACCTAATTTAATCAAAGCATCAGCCTTGTTTTTTTACTGACTGCATGGGATTTTTTACAACTTTCTGGTATGTCATGTGGTCTGATAATTGCTTCAGGACCTCATTGTTGTATGATACGAAGTCCTGCAAGACCGGCACCGCCCCTCTTTTTTCTGCATTTCTTATTATGAGCTTATTGTTGTTTTTTAAGGAGGTGAGAGCCTGTCTCTCACTTGTGCTGAGATTATCAAATAGTTTTTTTGTCTGGCGCTCAGTTTCTCTGCAACCTCTATCAATTACCCTCAAAAAAGTTTTGAGGCTCGCATTTCTAGAGGGAGGGTCAAATTGGCTATTCCTCTTAAATTTTTTGATTGTAGTTGAACTCTGGGTAATCTGGGGGTTCTGTACAGTTTGGGGTCCCTTGGGTTTGTTGTCAAAGTGCTCACGGAATCTCATCTTCCTTCCAATCTTATAGTGATCAATTGACCAGTTAAATATATGTATGTATATATATATATATATATATAGTAGCGATTATTAGAAGCAGCATCTCCGCTAAAAATATATAACTGTAATATATACAATATATATACCAGCATACTCGTCGGCACTCGGTCACAATAAAGAAACACACGGAACGCCAAATGACGCCTTCCGTGTGTTTCTTTATTGTGACCGAGTGCCGCTGAGTATGCTGGTATCTAGGACGCGCTGACCTGTCAGAGTGTTACGGAAGGCCCCGGACTGATTAAAGTACAAAGTATCAGTGAGTGCCAGGACTACACCTGCTATATATAAATATATATACACAGTATATATATATATATATATATATATATATATATATATATATAGCAGACAGTCGGCGGCACTCGACACAAGTAAAGACAGGATACCAGCAGTTGAAATCAACGCTTCGAACCTCCTTTATTGGGTTCTTCTTCAGGATAGAAATGACATAACAAATAAAACACACATTTATACATACCACCAAGTACCACCCCTTACGGAGATTCCCGCCGTTGACGGCTCACCACGGTCGCGCTCTGACGTCAGAGGCATCCGCGCACTCACTGTGCGTCATCCACATAGTGTCAGATAAAATACATCATGTTACTCGGTGCTGATGTATTTTATCTGACACTATGTAGATCTGTTCCTGTAATATTTACATTGCATTATAGAATCATCGGCGTTGTACGCCGCATTGTTGATTGGTTACCATAGGAACCGGTGCTGGGTCCGGCAGTCAGGGTGCGGCACTCACGGCGTAATAAATAAGCAGCAGACAGTAGTTGGATATCAACGTTTCAATTTCATTATAGAAATGAAATTGAAACGTTGATATCCAACTACTGTCTGCTGCTTATTTATTACGCCGTGAGTGCCGCACCCACCACATCTATATATATATATATATATATATCACCAGCAGAATTGCGCAAGTCTTTAGAATAGTCCAATAGGGTGTATCACCCAAATTTCGCTTCTTTCTTGCACTGTAGTCTGTAAATTAGACCGGCTGCTCCCTCTTAATACCTGGATTCACAGGTGGAAGATTTCTAGAAAAAGAGACAGGGGCGCTCCATAGTGCGTTATCAAAAGTAAACAGTTTTTATTTCAAGGATTTTCTTCCAGCATTAAAAGCAATTGGTCACGTACCCTAAAAGGCGGTTAACACAACCACAATGTACATCAGCATAAAATATAATCTCATAAGTGTCGGAGATGTGCTTGCTCCTTCAGCAACGTCCACGTCCACGCTTTTGGTAACGCACTATGGAGCGCCCCTGTCTCTTTTTCTAGAAATATATATATATATATATATATATATATATATATATACATACAATCTTGTCTTACCTGCATTTGCGGATCTGATTCTGTCTTGCTGCTCGTATAAGGCAATGGGTCGCTGATGGCTGTTATTACTATCTAAATCAGGCATGTCCAACATTGGTCCTCCAGATGTTTTGAAACTACACATCCCAGCATGCTTTGCAATAGTTTTAGCATTCTCTAATAGCAAAACTATGGCAAAGCATGCTGGGATGTGTAGTTTCACAACATCTGGAGGGCCAACGTTGGACATGCCTGATCTAAATTATTATTTTTCCCTGTCTTTTTTAATATAATGTATTATCTGTGTGTTCAGAAGTAATTTTCCTGTATGGTGTAAATAATAATAATAGTAATAATAATAATAATAATAATAATAATAATGTCATCATCTTAAGGAATGTGTTTGTTACAAGTGTTTTATTTAATTATTATATTAGCAGTCTACATAGTTACACAGTTAATGAGGTTGAGAAAATAAACCAATCCATCAAGTTCAACCTTTATTGCAGTGTTTTTCAACCACTGTGCCGTGGCTCACTAGTGTGCCTTGAGTGGTTCTTAAGTGTGCCCCCAGATCTAGAGATGCCCAAACCAGTTTACATCCACCACCAGTTTAACTGTTATTTACTGGTCTCTTCCTTTCATATAAAGGGCCAATGTATTTTATTTTTGTTACCTGTGTGGACTATTGTGTTTGTTTTTTATATGGGGGGGAAGGGGGGGGGGGCAATAGGTTTGTTTATTTTTTTCTTGTGGGGGCCAATGTGTTTTGCCCTGTGGGGATCTCATGGTGTGCCTTGGCAATTTTAAAATCGTATTTAGTGTGCCGCAAGGTAAAAAATTAGAAAACCACTGCTTTATTGAATCATCTGTGGTCTTTATCTGGTACTTATGTAGTATCTGGGCTGCCGATTTTGTGATTGTATGCCTTACCTTAAGGCATACAATCAGATGCGATGCGATTCGATGCGATTTTGCATAGGATTCAATGTTAAGAAGGTCCTGTTCATTTCCCCACTATCCAAGTGGGCATAGAGTTGATTTTATATAGCGTGGCGAGCGCAGCGAGCCACCGAGCCCGAAGCGTGGCGAGCGAAGCGTGCCCCGCGAGGGGACGCATATTTCTTAAAAAGTATTCTGTGTCCCCTCGCGGCACTCGCTACGCTCGCCACGCTTCGGGCTCGGTGGCTCGCTACGCTCGCCACAGGTTTATATCCAACTTCATGCCCACTTGGATAGTGGGGAAAGGAAAAGGACCCCTTTTTCCCATTGAATTCTATGTTAAAATGGACTCAGACCATTTTAACATTGAATCCTATGGAAAAATCTTGACCATCGCATACGATTTGGTCGCATGCGATACGATGCGATGCGATCCGATTTCTAAATCGGACGCCCAGATACTACATAAGTACCCTTTATCTTATATTTGTAAATGATGAAGCAACCACCAATCTGTTTCAATCCAGGAATGCCTTATGAACCAAGATGGCAGACCTATTTTTTTCTGGGTGCGCTACTATATATTTAGTGAACGGGTGTAACCCTGGATACTCTTTTCTGCAAAAAATGTATCTAACCTTTTCTTTTTTTTTTACTTTCTTTATTGAGACATCTTAGATAATACATATAGAATAGAGGAAGTATTATGTATATACTTGTCATATTCAAGAGTAACATATAGTAAAGTCAATAGTGAACACATGTGATATCTAACCCTTTCTTAAACACATCAATTGAGTCTGCCATCACAACCTTCCCTGGCGTATTACATATCTTAACTGCCCTTACTGTAAAGAAACTGATCCTTTGCTGGCTGAGAAACTTCTGTTCAAAATAGGATGAGATGTTGCCCATAGCAACCATCTGAATCTACTTTTTTAGCACCTTCTAGAATGTAATAGATAAAATCTTATTGGTTGCCCATAGCAATATCCCATCTTTAATAGAACTCCCATCTTATTAAATAAACCCCTTAATTGTAAATTTACTAATGGTTCTAAAAATGTAAAGAGGTGATATTGCCCATAGTAACCAATCATATTCTGTCCTTTATTATTTTCTAGGATGCAACAGAGAAATGGTAGAATCTGATTGATTGCTATGGGCAACACAACTTCTTTTCATTTTTAGTTGCTATGGGCAACATGTTCAATAGAGCTCCCATCTTAGTAAATAAACCCCTAAGTGCCATCCATAACAATGTCTTTTAATACTTGGTCTGATTCATGTTTTTAAGTAAATTACACATGCTCACTGGCGTGATCATATGCAAATTCACATATACATGTAAGCACGTCGGTGTGCCTAGTTGCAGTCAAGCTGAGCTTGGCTACATCTGTACATGCAAAGCAGCTGGTATTTACTCTGCACAGAAAAAAATCTAAATATATTTGCAGCCCTTGCATGGCAACTTGGTTTGTTCCAGACACACATTTACCTGCTTTTCTACTTTATTTACAAACATGCATCAGGCCCACTGTATGCTTTGAATGTTTTAAATGACTAAAAGGGTATTTAATGAACATAAAAAAAAATGAAATGTAGTTTTAATAAATGAACATTTCTATATTTTTCTAAAGGGTTATGATGATGGCTTTGGGGATGATTTTGATGACCAAAGTTATGAGGATTACGAAGACAGCTACACAGTGCAACCACAAAGGTATGTTTGATTTCTTTCTACATTAAATATATAAATCATAATATGCCTCCTGAAGAAACCAACCAATGGAAAACTGTAAACACCAAGTAGCATAATTCTGGTGGATACTCATCTATTTATTATTTAGCTGATACTGGTATAGTACTAATGTGATATACAGTAGTATAGAGAAAAGGGATTAAATTAAGTGTGTGAAACATTTTGTTTAGTACAGGCTGAGTATCCCTTATCCACAATGCTCATGACCGGAAGAATTTTGGATAACGGATTATTCCATATTTCAGAATATTTTTATATTTCAATGATGTATCTTGAGGTATCTTGCATTTATGTTGTTTAAACACATCAAACACATGAAATACACACAAATATATTTTATGTGTGCATAAAACAAGGTTTCAAAACATGACACAAAGTTTGTGTAATATCTCAGATACTGAATTTAAATGCCAAGTAATCATGTTCTTGCTCATATTTAGCGCCAGTTACATATTATTTCCTCTTGCAAAAGTCTTGCAAAAGTATAATAGGAGTCCTCATGGACAGTCAAAAGTGACACAGAGTAACTGCCAGCAACCTTGACTGATGGAGAAGAATAACAGAGAACTTTTGAATGTTGCACTTTAAACTGTATCCCATCCACTCTTAGAAAAAATACCCTTGTTCTGACAGCTGGGAACTGTAGTTCTCTAGTAGATGCTATCACCCTTTTTCCAATTTATTGCCAATCTGAATCCAGGGGGATAGAACCTCTTCTTTAAACAAGGCTCCAAAGTAAAAAAAAAAAAACTGGTGATAAAATAATTCTGGTGGAACAGATTTAAAATCTCTAACTCTGTTCTTCTAAGCAGTCAGAGTGGCTCTGCTCTGATTGGTCAGAGCATCTGAAAAGACACTTTGAAGTGGAGCTTAACCACAGCTATCATCATTGTACCAATAATGATTCTTACTGGTGTATGAAACCGTGATGATATTCTTAACCCTTTGAGTGTCAACATATTTGTGAAAGATGTGCAAAATATCAGCTAAAAATGCCAGCATTGCTCACTTTTGTTATATTAATTCAAATTAAAAAGTGTGTAAAAAAAAGATTATATTTCCTATATAAGGTAAACATTACAGGTCATTATGATGAATAAAAATGTTTGCTTGTCAATTTTCACACCTATTTTGACAAACTCACTTGGCACTCAGAGGGTTAAACCATTATACCCTTCATCATGTGTTACATGAATATACGCCTTTATTCCTATGTGTTGAACTGCGTGGATCTGAAGGAGTCATCATGCAGCATTGTCTAAGGTGGAGCATTTGCTCGAGTTTTGTGTTTGATTATTTTTCGGAGCATTTCTACAGCCAATCCTATAGGTTTTAATTAAGGTTTAAGGTTAGCATCCCTTTCGCTTCTGTTTCCTAACACTTTGGGGGCAGGGCCAGAGGCTGCGACAAAGCCAATCTACCTTACACAGGCATGTGATAGATACCAGTAAGATTATGTACCTTTCCTATCTTTCTGCTTATAAAGTTGCAGTTTACAACGAGCACTAAGGAGATTACTCATAAAATACAAGTACAATTCTTGTACTATTTTTATTCCTTTTGGATTATAACTGTTGTATAATGATAGGTTTAGCCTCCTCTGTAAAATAGTTAAGTACCAGTTATCATGCTTGGAGCTTACAAAGGCAATAATTGATTAAAGGCTTAATTATATGGTGTATAAATGCTAATTACAGTGCAGATTTGAAAGCCTGTGTTTTTCACCTCTTATAATAGAGTGCATTACAAGTACATTTACCTAACACAAAAGAAGCTCATTCATACAAGCCAGTCAAACACATCGGCTTCCCCTTTCTATTCTGCTACTGAGCAAAGTGTTGAAACATTGCTTTAGTAAGAATCTCTACATCACAAGGGGAATTAATATATTGAACAGTTGAGCACTTGTGTGACATAAATGCTCTTAAACTAAGGGCATTACAGGGTTCTAGTTTTAGAAACCGATGGCATCACACAAAAAAACAATCAATAATGAAGTGTTGTGATTGGAGTGGATAAATACTGTTCATGCTGCTTTACTGTATGTCCATGTTATTTTATTGCGCTTAGTCACCTGTAAACATTATCGCATAGGAATTATGGAGGTGAATACAGCTGTATTGTGCAAAATAGAAATAGTTTTCTTAATTAGTCTCTTACAGTATCTACATCATGTACAAAGCAAGTTTTAATGATGTGTCTGTTTAAACTGTATGATACTAATTTGTCTTTAACCCCTTCCCGACATATGACGTGTATATATACGTCATATGTCGGTTGCGGGGGAATCAAGCCAGCTCACGGAGTGAGCTGGCTTGAAAGAGAGCAGGTAATGGCTGTATATTACAGCCAGGTCCCTGCTCTCACGGCCACGAGTGGCGAGTTCGCCGCTCGTGGCCGTTTAACCCTTTAAGCACCGCGGGCAAAGCGACCGCAGTGCTTAAATAGCTGATCGGAGGGGGGGCGCCCCCCTCCGGCGCCGATCGGGGCCCCCCGCAGCGAGATCGGAGTGTGCCGATCGGTTGCCATGGTAGCCAGGGGTCTAATGTAGACCCCTGTGCTGGCCGTGTCTGCATACCTATCATATCCTAACTGAGGCAGGATGTAATAGGAAGTGCATAAAATCACTACGTTCAGCCATAGAGCTCTATGGCTGAACCTAGTACAGGCGATCGCGCCCCCTAGTGGTCAAGTACACTAGAGGGCCTTGTAGTAAAAGTAAAAAAAAAAAAAATAAAGTTTAAAAATAAAAAAAAATAAAAAAATATTAAACGTTCAAATCACCCCCCTTTCCCCATTTCCCAAATAAAAATAAATAAAAAATAAAAAAAATAAACATATTTGGTATCGCCGCGTTCCTAAAAGTCCGATCTATTAAAATATAACATTAGTTATCCCGCACGGTTAAAGGCGTAAACGGAAAATAATCCCCAACGCCAAAACTACGTTTTTTGGTCGCATCGCCTACCCAAAAAAAAGTAGCTAAAAGAGATCAGAAAGTCGCCCATATCCCATAATGGTATTAATTAAAAAGTACACTTCAGCCCGCAAAAAATGAGCCCTCACCCAGGTCCGTAGGTGGAAAAATAAAAAAGTTATAAGCCGCAGAACATGGCGACGCGACGCAAATTCGAAAAACCGTAACATTTTCTATTTTTTTTTTAGTGGTAAAATGTCATGAAAACTATATAAGTTTGGTATCACCAGAATCGTAACGACCCATAGAATAAAGATAACCCATCATTTTAAACGAACTATGAACTCCAAAAAAACCGTAACCAGCGCAAAATTGTGGAATTGCGTTTTTTTTTCTTTTTACCCCACATTGAATTATTTCCTGATTCCCCAGAATATTATACGGTATAGTAAATGGTACCATTAAAAAGTACAACTTGTCCCGCAAAAAAAAAGCCCTCGTGTCTATATAGCCGGAAAATTAAAAAAGTTACGCTTATTTGAACGCAAGGAGGAAAAAAAAAAAATTACCATAAAAGGCAATGTCGGGAAGGGGTTAAGCTAGAACACATTGCGAAATTCAGAAAAAAATGATCTGCTGTCTGTAAACATATCTACAGAGGCGTAGAGTTCTTTTTATAACTGTTTACAGAAATTTAGATGAGAACAACTTGTGACTAACATTTCTTGCATTGTTTACCCTTTGAGTGCCAAGGTAATTTGTCAAAATAGGACTGAAAACTGCCACGCAAACCTTTTTATAAACCCTTTGAGTGCCAACGTTGCTGTGAGAGTTCCTCAAAATATCTGTTAACAATGCCGGCATCGCTCACAGCGACTGTTCTTTTTGGGTGCAATATTTAAATAAACTTCCATTAATTGACTTAGTTGTATTTGTATTTATTTATACCAATAGAACAGTCGCTGATTATTAGCAGATTATTGCATTATTAGCAGATATTTTGACAATCGCTCACAGCAACGTTGGCACTCAAAGGGTTAATACACAAATGACAAATTATTCCTAAAGAATTGGTGAACACAAGTTGTAAAAGACTAAAGCAAAGTTCAGAAATAAGAACTCACGTCGTATTTGTCCATTTTGCAATAACACACGATTAGCAATCCACAATAATAACACTCCAGTTCCTCTCCAGTACAAAACACAATCACAGCTGTCCTCTCCTCTTGGATCCAGAGTCTACAGCCATCCTTTAACACCTTTTCGCCCTGATTCTGGTTGACTCAGTAAACTGCGAAGTTCGCAGCTTACAGAGTCCCAGAAGGCCTGCCCCGCCGAATCGATGTCATAGTTAGTGGCTTTATTATTCTGTTAGATTTGATATTATCAAATAAGGGCTTATAACCAATCAATGAAAATAGGACAATTAGGAGAGAGATGGTGGTGGTGGTGGTGGTGGGGGGGGGGGGGGGGGGGAGGGTTGCTACTGGGTTTGTTTTGCCTCTAAATTTGCCCCTGATGACAATATCCCTGCTTCAACAGTCTGCAGTACAGTAGCTCTGTAGTTACTCCTGGGTGAATGATCCATAGTACCATAGTAACATAGCTGGAGAGGTTGAAAATAACATATTAGTCCATCAAATTCAACATATATCTGATCTCCTGCAGTATAAATTACCCAGATGATATTACTGCCTATTCATTATGACCTAAAATGGCTTTCTAATATGGGTCATCGGGGTCCCTGGCTGATGTGTTTATATTTTCGAATAATCAATCACATCTTTTGAGAATGCAATGCCCACAGAACACCCACTACATGCATCACATCTCAGAAATTGCATGCACATCACATTGACACACCTTTGCCACTCCTTTTCGTTATTATAAAATGAAAATGTTCCTTCTATTGCAGATACCTCTGTGCTGTCGCAAATACTAACTTGGCACATTCGCATTGTGTTCACACAAATATACCACAATAACATCTCCTGTACTGATGCATGTGTCTGTTTATTAGAGTAGCATAGGTGAAATCTTCTATTCCTGCTTTGCTAAAGAATTCCTATCACAATGTTCCCTTTGGGCAGCACTGAGACATGCTTTATTGCAAGCAATTAACCTATTTTATTTCTCTTCACCAGTATTAGACCCTTTTATTAACAGGTTCAATACACTTGTTACTTTTTATAGATCAAATTAAGTAAAGGTTAGATAAAATGCAACCACAGTTCAAATATTTCATTCAGAATCTTGTCTCAGCAAGAAATGCAGTTGTCAGACAAAGTCAAAGGCTGCACTTCATAGCACAAAGCATATAATCAGTGTCACACCGAGATGAGCTGCACACCTAATATGGGACATACACGGTTCTCTTATGTGTTACTTTTCTATGTAAGACTAAACATAGTTTTACATATTTCAATGTTACATTGTTCAAATAATACACTACAGTATTTAGATACAATTACATTTCAAATGAATTGTGTTAATGAAAGAGTAAGGTAACTTCTGAAGGTGAGGTAATGAAATTGTTTTTGCAATATTTATGCTGTTGGCATTGAATGGGATTGCTGTTCTTGTCACATAGTCACTGCTTGAAGTGTAAAAGCACTGACACGTGACTAATTACAAACTGACAGATGTCAGCTTGAGCAGCATGGGAGATTTACTAAAGATCACTGTTTAGTTGCCAACATTTATAAAATGTTTTCAGGGACAATTTTTGTAGGGAAGTCACATAACTATGAGTCACTTAGGACTTTAGCCTATATGAGGACTTAAACAGATCTGGCATTTTCCTGCAGTTAACTTCCACCACTGCCATTCTGAGTTAAATAGAGAAAACTGCCTAAACTGCCTGTCTTTTTATATATACTAAACCATGCCCTCAAGTGCTCCCAGCAGTCTATGATTTAGATGTATTCCTTTGTGTGACTAAATGCTGAATTACTATTGGCTTGACACCATGTAGGTTAAATGCAGCATGATTGGCCACTGGTTTGGCAGATGGGCAGCCTAAATGAAACTAATTTGTTCTCAATACAGCACAGAATGTTTACAACAAAGTCTGCCATAGGGGGGTATGGGATCTTTTTTAAATTCATGTAAATGGTGTTTTATGTACAGCTCCCAAAAGATTTGTGACAAGTACAATTCAGAAAGTCAATCCCTTCGTGACAACTTATAGTTCATTACTTTGTGAATAGAAAATGTATTTTAGTTTACAGTTTATCAGGTAATACACGTGAGATCTTCATTTATATCGTCAAATTCCTTAGAATTTGTCTGTTTTCTAGTTAGGATAGAGAAGTAACTCTTTTTATTATCAAAGCACAGACTAAAATCAATTTTCAGAATTTCGTTTTTACAGTTACTCAAATTAATGTTTCTATAGAAAGGTACTCCAAAATTGAATGGAATTTTAACTCTGTACTTTAGGCAAGTCATGCCATACTCTAAACTTAGAGCCTACTGTAGTAATTAAGGAACATTGACTAAAGTCAATATCAAACTTACCAGCTTTATTTGACTGGAATTCAATACAAGAGACCTGGTCATCTCTCCCATTACTGCATTAAAACTTCACAAAATAATGTAGTCTCTAGACACCCTGTGGAAATAAGGCAATTATGGCCTCTAACCGGCACTTTTGATTTTCAAGCAAACAATAGTAATTCAACATATCCGCTTATCTCCACTGGCTGCTAGAGGGAGGCGGAATACAGTTACTAGTTATCTGGTCCTGGGCTTGCTGGTGGTTCCCAGCGACGGTCCATGACAAAACCAGAGTATACTTACCTTGATCCGGGAAGCAGATACCGCCTCCTCCATACTGTCATTTTCCCAGAGATAACTTCGGGAAGATGGTGCCGCACAGTGAAAGCAAAATCTTTGCTCGCTATAACACGTGCCATCTTCCCAAATATCATTGGAAAGATGACACCAGCAAGGAGGAAGGCCCCACACCCCATATCAAGATGTGGTTGCTTGAACCAAAAGTAGCAGGTATGACAACCACTATTCATGATTATACAGAACCATATAATTGCTGACAGGCAGTAAAATCAATCTAGGAGGCAAAATTTTAGCCCTGTAGCAGGGACATTTTCTAATCTGTGCCAGCCCTTAAACGTGATGTTAGGATGGCCCACTGATTATACAGGGACACCAGGACCAGAAAGCCTCTACCTGTGGTTATACTGTACTGGCTGCAAAGGTGCATGCACAAAACAGCGAATCACTACTTGCCTGTTGAAAGCTATTCCAGGCTCCCTGCAAGCCAAATGCAGATTACATTGAGCAGAAACAATGACACTTTTTTAGGACCTATACTTTAGACAGGGCACCGGTCACGCACCCCTTGTTATGGCTTTGCTTGTAGTGGTCACTCAGAGAAGTATCTGCATGGTGACATTAGAGGTTTTCTTATGATCAGTCCTAAAGCCCAGTCCACTGTAGAACTACAGACTGTGATCATAAAGGGTGTAAAAAATATAATTATTATAACAATAATAATAATAGTTGTAGTAGTAGCCTTAATAGTCAATTAAACATTGTTTTTAAAAAATAAAGATTAATGCACATCTGACATATAGCTTTGTGAGCTTTTCTGTTGTGTATGCATAACGTACATATTTATACAGATGTGTTTATTCTAATCACCACAATTTATTTAAAAATATATAAGATTTTGAAATATTTTATCAGTGTCACACAATGCTATCAAGTTTGTTTGTTACACACAGAAAGATAGTTAGAATCATTTAGCTCAAGAAGATACCTATTCACTTTATTAAATAATGGTAACTGGAGGCAGAGGGGGGGGGGATTTAATAGGAGGAGAGATTCAGAAAGTGAGAGATTTGGTAAGACATCTCCAGTTTTTTTTAAAGCGGCAATCATTTACACTGCAAAACCAGTTTTCTTTGGAAGTGTAAATGATTTCCATTTTAAAAAACTGTCGATTTCTCTCCAAATCTCTCACTTTCTGATTTTCTCATCCTATTAAATATTACCCAGAGTGTCAGAGTTCCCAGTAATGTTATATGGAAACTGTGCTTTTAGGACTTCATTGCCACAGAAAGCGTATTGTTTTATTTAAAAGTTCACAAATTGTTCAAATACAGTAGTTTTCAGTTTAACCAACCCAAAGTAAAAGTAGTATTTTGGCAATAGCAGAATAAAACACAGTAGCTCTTGCTGTGAAGGTGTTAAACTTGCATCTATTTTTATACCGATGTAATATGTTTCTGTACTAAGGCAAGAGATTATTCAGCATGTTCCATGTAGTATTTGTTTTGTAATTCTAACTGATTATTTTATCTGTTTTACTTACAATAGTGTACCAGAATATTATGACTATGGACATGGGACAAATGAGGAAAACTATAACAATTATGGTAAGACTGACATGAATATGTTTGGCACATCTCTTTTGTACAGTACAGCATTTGCTATAGTATATTAACAGAGATAAAAGGTTAGGCTATATAACTGTGTACATTTTTCTTTCAAATGTTCAGTTTAACATTTCACATTAACTCAGACAAACAGTAACCCTTTGAGTGCCAACGTTACTGCGAGAGATCCTAAAACTACTATCTGCTAAAAATGCCAGCATCGCTCACAACCAACACACAGACACCTGTTTCACATAAAAAATTATCCGGCATAACTTACTAAGGCACATAAGCCACCACAATTTATTATAGATCCTTCCACCCTCCGTCCCATAAATGTGCTCACCCTGGCAGCAAAATGAATTGGCATTTTTAGTGGATAGTTTGAGGATTTAATACTTTTGCACGCAAAGGATTAAATAGGTGCCCTTTTGCTTCATGATAGGTTTGTGTTCTGTATCTAAAGAATGTAGAAGAGTACAAATTGAGAAGTTGCCCATAGTAACCATTTATCTTCTACCTGTCATTTTATAGAATGAATTTGAGAAATACTAGCCCAAATCTGACAGGCTGGGATCATTTGGTCTGCAGCATGATGGTCGAAAGTCAATAGGTCAACATCATTAGGTCGACATGGGAAAAGGTCAACATCGGTCTAGGTCAACATGGGGAAAGGTCTACATGGTACACAGGTCAAAAGGTCATTAGTTCAACAGGTCATTAGTTTGACAGTGTCTAGGTTGACAGTCAAAAGGTCGACATGGGTTTTTTTCACAGTTTTTTGACCCGAATGTCATCACAGTCGACATGGACACAGTTGAAAGTGCACCACGTCCCCTCGCATCGCCTAGACCGATGTCAACCTTTTTCCTATGTCGACAAAATGACTGTCGACCATCATGCTGTAGACCAAATGACCCCATCTGACCACCTGATATGGGTAATTTCTATACTGTACTTGACATATTTTCCACTCTTTAGAGGGCTTTATACATCTCCCTGGTAAAGTTTAAAAAAAAAAAAAAACATTTTTAATTTCCTAATAAACAACCATACTTCAACATATCTCCACTGGCACCAAGAGAAGGAATGGTACAGGTGCGGCCTGGGCTTGATAGAGGAGCCTATGTTATGCTTGGTTATGGGTATATTTGCTATGATCTAGAAAAAGGATCCCACTATGGTGCCATCTTCCCAGTGATATGTTCTGGGAAGATTCCACCAGTGAGGAGGAAGAGCCTGCTTCCTGGGTCAAGGTAAGATGCAGATGCATGTTCCTCCTTCTATCACCCTCCACTCCACCCCACCCAATCTGAACAGAGCCTCCCTGTGGAGTGTAGATAATTTATTTTTGGGTAATATTTATTCTTTGGCATGGGACGTAGACATGTCCCCTGTTTAGATTATGGTCACATCTCTACTGCTGGTAAGTATCAACTGTTGTTCCATTCTGTATGGGTATACAGTAACTTCTGTATTAAACAGAAGAAAATACCAAATGTAGAAAAAAATAAAAATAAAACCAAGGTACTTATGTATTATCTGGGCTGCCGATTTTTTGATTGTATGCCTTAAGGCATACAATCAGATGCGATGCGATATCGCATCGCATCGCATACGACCATATCGCATGCGATGACCCGATTTTTCCATAGGATTCAATGTTAAAATTAACTGAGTCCATTTTAACATGGAATTCAATGGGAAAAAGGGGTCCTTTTCATACCCCTACTATCCAAGTGGGCATGGAGTTGGATATAAACCTGTGGCGAGCGTAGAGAGCCACCGAGCCCGAAGCGTGGTGAGCAAAGCGAGCCCCGCGAGTGGACGGTATTCTGTGTCCCCTCGCGGGGCTCACTACGCTCGCCACGGGTTTATATCCAACTCCATGCAAATACAATACAAAAAATATATATGGTGGGTCAGCGCTAATAAAGAGGGTTTTTCTTCTGATAATGGAAAAAATCGCACATGAGATGATCTTCTGATCCCAAAACAAAGTCCAGTGTTCTTTCTTCCAAGTAGTTGTCCCGAGGGTATGCGGATAAAAGATGGAAAGAAAGTACATATAGTGAAGTATGTCTGTAGGGGTTTCTTAAAAAGTCCTGTCCTATGGCCCTTGTGCAGATGATTTCTTTTATGGGGATCACCACGTGTGTTGATTTCAAAAGCTGATGCTTACAGTAAAGCTTACATAAAGGAGTTGTTACCCCCACATATAACGGTTTCTTTACACAGGTATAGAATCATCAGATGACAACCAATACGAAACAATGATGCTCACTTGTATGCTTACATAAAAGACATCGATCCACTCTCATCAAGGTTTCTTTTCTTTGTTATTGAAAAAACGGCTTCTCAAACCCGTTCAATTAAAATCCGAAAAGTAATATTTATTAACATTTAATAAGACAAAAATATATATATACACACCAATGGATAGCTGGTGCCAGATGAAAACACAACACACCCACCGAGGATAAGATGGAATACCCGGGAAATAATACCTCTGGGGGGTAGTTGTTTAAGGCTACCAGTGTCTCCAATGGATAGGTCAATATAAAAATGGACACCGCACCAACGCGTTTCGATCTTTCCTAGGTCTTTATCAAGGTGGTGTCATTCCTTGCTCTGCTGGGGTATAAATACCCATTTCTCAGGGAGACCAAACAGATGGGCGTCTCCTCAATTAACATTAATCATCTCTTTGATGCACCAAAATAATGTCTTATATAACTGAACATTAACTGTAAAATGGATACATGAAATCACAATACATACGCCTGAAGCTAGGTTGCGTTCCACCTAATAGGAAACATATCCGTATAACAGCGCTGATTAAGAATGGCCGTGCGTGTCATTGACAGACCACGTGACGCGATCCAAGATGGCGCTGCGTTCCATCGGCGCTGGAGCGCACTTACAATATAGTTACACCAACGCTACACACCAGGTCCTTAGTGATGCATGCCGCAGAGAGGGGGGAACCCATTGTATGGACTCCAGTACCCCATACTTCATCTGGTGAGGTTACACCAACGGATACCTCGAGGAGGTTATGCCCATATTAGGACTTCCGGTCCACGTTTAGCTGTATGTATAAACGTATTTTAAAGGATTTTTTTATATGTATGTATTGTGATTTCATGTATCCATTTTACAGTTAATGTTCAGTTATATAAGACATTATTTTGGTGCATCAAAGAGATGATTAATGTTAATTGAGGAGACGCCCATCTGTTTGGTCTCCCTGAGAAATGGGTATTTATACCCCAGCAGAGCAAGGAATGACACCACCTTGATAAAGACCTAGGAAAGGTCGAAACGCGTTGGTGCGGTGTCCATTTTTATATTGACCTATCCATTGGAGACACTGGTAGCCTTAAACAACTACCCCCCCAGAGGTATTATTTCCCGGGTATTCCATCTTATCCTCGGTGGGTGTGTTGTGTTTTCATCTGGCACCAGCTATCCATTGGTGTGTATATATATATTTTTGTCTTATTAAATGTTAATAAATATTACTTTTCGGATTTTAATTGAACGGGTTTGAGAAGCCGTTTTTTCAATAACAAAGAAAAGAAACCTTGATGAGAGTGGATCGATGTCTTTTATGTAAGCATACAAGTGAGCATCATTGTTCCGTATTGGTTGTCATCTGATGATTCTATACCTGTGTAAAGAAACCGTTATATGTGGGGGTAACAACTCCTTTATGTAAGCTTTACTGTAAGCATCAGCTTTTGAAATCAACACACGTGGTGATCCCCATAAAAGAAATCATCTGCACAAGGGCCATAGGACAGGACTTTTTAAGAAACCTCATCCCCTTTTCTGATTGCAAATATACAGACATACTTCACTATATGTACTTTCTTTCCATCTTTTATCCGCATACCCTCGGGACAACTACTTGGAAGAAAGAACACTGGACTTTGTTTTGGGATCAGAAGATCATCTCATGTGAGATTTTTTCCATTATCAGAAGAAAAACCCTCTTTATTAGCGCTGACCCACCATATATATTTTTTGTATTGTATTTGCTTGTATTGACAGGACGATAACCCCTGTAGGTGGGTAGGCTGCTTATTTAAAATTGCGCAATTGAAAACATCCCTTTTTGTGTTCTTATATCCAACTCCATGCCCACTTGGATAGTAGGGGTATGAAAAGGACCCCTTTTCCCATTGAATTCCATGTTAAAATGGACTCAGTCCATTTTAACATTGAATCCTATGGAAAAATCGGGTCCATCGCATTGCATCGCATGCGATATGGTCGGATGCGATGGACCCGATTTCAAAATCGGCAGCCCAGTTAGTACATAAGTACCAAAACCAATAGCTACTATATTTAAATTTGTAAATGTGTTTCTTACATAATCAGCATATTGATTATGTTCATGATCTAGTATCACTTCCTTATAAGGTTCTTCTATAATTTTTGGCTGCCTTTTTATCCTGCCTCAACTAATTCCACCAATCTATGTCTGAGTTTTGAATAATCAATCAGTACATTACATAGCACATGCTTTGTATGTTTTTCATGTAATCTGAATTATAGTATAAAATAATGGTGGTATTTTTATAATGAAGCAGAGTTAATGAGTTTAGAATACTGACAGAAAGAGCATGTTCAGCTCTTTGTGGGATAATGTAAAGCCTTTGTTTCCCTTACGAATCTAATCATAAAAGCATAAAAAAAATTCTGCTTCTTCAATGTAATCACCCAGTTTTATTTTTCGTTATCTACATGATACAGCACAATACTGTACTTGCTACTGTAGCTTTTTTGCTTGCTATCCTTTTATCTGTGTTATCCGATTGCCTGTTGACCTTTTGTTGTCAACCTATTGACTATCTACCTAGACATTGTAGACATTGTAGACTTTTCGAATCCACACCTGTGCAGTAAGAGTCTTGGGGAGCATCCCACATACACCCAGAGTGATATAATCAGGGAGATTTCCTGTGAAGCCTTTTAGTGATCTCAGTGGGATTCACAAGGGTTTAAGTGAAATAATGAATATATACACTGCTCAAAAAAAAATAAAGGGAACACTAACATAACACATCCTAGATCTGAATGAATGAAATATTCTTACTAAACACTTTGTTCTTTACAACCAAATCGCACAAAAATGATCAATGGAAATCAAACTTATTAACCCATGGAGGTCTGGATTTGGAGTCACACTCAAAATTAAAGTGGAAAACACACTACAGACTGATCCAACAGTGATGTAATGTCCTTAAAACAAGTCAAAGTGAGGCTCAGTAGTGCTTGTGGCCTCCATGTGCCTGTATGACCTCCCTACAATGCCTGGGCATGCTCCTGATGAGGTGATGGATGGTCTCCTGAGGGATCTCCTCCCAGACCTGGACTAAAGCATCCGCCAACACCTGGAAAGTCTGTGGTGCAACGTGGCATTGGTGGATGGAATGAGACATGATGTCCCAGATGTGCTCAATTGACTTCAGGTCTGGGGAACAGGTGGGCCAGTCCATAGAATCAATGCTTTCGTCTTGCAGGAACTGCTGACACACTCCAGCCACATGAGGTCTAGCATTGTCTTGCATTAGGAGGAACCCAGGGCCAACTGCACTAGCACAAGGAGTCTGCGAATGTCATCTCAGTACCTAATGGCAGTCAGGCTACCTCTGGCGAGCACACGGAGGGCTGTGTGGCTCCCCAAAGAAATGCCACCCCACACCATTACTGACCTACTGCCAAACCAGTCATACTAGAGAATGTTGCAGGCAGAAGAACATTCTCCTTGGCATCTCCAGACTCTGTCATGTCTGTCACATGTGCTCAGTGTGAACCTTTCATCTGTGAAGAGCATAGAGCACCAGTGTGAATTTGCCAATCTTGGTGTTCTCTGGCAAATGCCAAATGTCCTGTATGGTGTTGGGCTGCAAGCACAACCCCCACCTGTGGACGTTAGGCCATCATACCACCCTCATGGAGTCTGTTTCTGACCATTTGAGTAGACACATGCACATTTGTGGCCTGTTGGAGGTCATTTTTCAGGGCTATGGCAGTGCTCCTGCTGTTCCTCCTTGCACAAAGGCGGAGGTAGAGGTCCATCTGCTGGGTTGTTGCCCTCCTATGGCCTCCTCAACATCTCCTGATGTACTGGCCTGTCTCCTGGTAGCACCTCCATGCTCTGGACACTACGCTGACAGACACAGCAAACCTTCTTTCCACAGCTCACATTGATGTGCCACCCTGAAATAGCTGCACTACCTGAGCCACTTTTGTCGGTTGTAGACTCCGTCTCATGCTACCACTAGAGTGAAAGCACCGCCAGCTTTCAAAAGTGACCAAAACATCAGCCATAAAGCATAGGAGCTGAGAAGTGGTCTGTGGTCAACACCTGCAGAACAACTCCTTTATTGTGGGTGTCTTGCTAATTGATTATAATTTCCACCTGTTGTCTATTCCATTTGCACAACAGCATGTGAAATTGATTGTCAATCAGTGTTGCTTCCTAAGTTAGTTAGATTTCACAGAAGTGTGATTGACTTGCCGTTACATTGTGTTGTTTAAGTGTTCCCTTTATTTTTTTGAGCAGTATATATAGAATAGAATCAACTTTATTGGCCATGTATGCTTGCGCACACTAGGAATTTTTTTGTGGATTACAGTGCAGCATCAAGCAGGGATGAAAAGGAGGGGGGGACATTACATATATTACATAAATACATTACATGCATTCCATTTCTAGCTACGACTATGGTCGTCAGGTCAACAAGTAGGGACACGTTGTTTGGCTGTTGATATTGGGATTGCATTCCCTTTGATTGGATTGTTCAGGTGATGGACGGCTAACGGAATGAAGCTTCTTGCGGATCTGGACATTTTGACGGGGATGGACCTGAACCATCTTCCAGATGGTAGGATGTCGAACAGGTTGTGACCGGGATGCAGCTTGTCCTTTGCAATCTTCTCAGCACGTTTCCTTACCCTGGATGAGAACAGATCCCTTATTGGGGGGAGGTCGGTCCCTATGATCCTTTCCGCAGTCTTCACTATCCTCTGCAGGTTTTGGTTTGTCGTTTTCGCCAGCGCCACTGTACCAGATTGTGATCACGGAACATAAGACAGACTCCACGATGGCGGTGTAAAATATGCACAGCAGCTCCTGTGGGATGTTGAATTTCCTCAGTTGCCTCAGGAAGAACAGGTGCTGTTGGGCCTTTTTGATGTTTGTGGTTATGTTTAATCCCCATTTTAGGTCGCTGGACATGGTTGTCCCTAGGATTTTGAATGGTTCAACCCGCGACACCACTGCATTGGCTTTTGTTAGCGGGACAAGTGCATTTGTTTTTTCCTGTAGTCGATCACCATCTCAACTGTTTTGGTGGGGTTTAGATTGAGGTTGTTGCTGCTGCACCACTGTGTCAGCTTCTCCACTGCACGCCTGTACGCGGTCTCGTCACCATCCTTGATTAGGCCGATGATAGTGGTGTCATCTGCAAATTTGATGATTTTCACTAACTGCTCAGCTGAGGTGCAGTCATTCGTGTAAAGGGAGAAGAGCAGAGGGGAGTGGACGCATCCTTGGGGGGTTCCACTACGGATTGTTTGTGTGCTGGATGAGAAGGCGCCGGCTTTGACCACCTGTTCCCTTGCCGTTAGAAAGTCCACTATCCATGAGTATGTTGATCCTGGGACTCCTAAGGAGAGGAGTTTTGGTTGCAGGATGCCAGGAACAATAGTGTTAAATGCGGAGCTGAAGTCCACGAATAGGACTCTCACATAGGTGCCTTGGTGGTCAAGGTGTTGTAAAATATGGTGCAGCCCGAAGTTGACCACATCCTCTACACTTCTGTTCGCCCAGTAGGCTAACTGCATGGGGTCAAGGTGAGAGTTTGTCACTTCTCTCAGGTGCTTCAGTACTAGTCTTTCAAATGCTTTCATGGCCACTGAGGTTAGTGCAATTGGCCTGAAGTCATTTAGGTCCTTCTCAGGTGTTTTCTTAGGAACCAGGACGATAGAGCGTTTGAAGCAGGCAGGAACCTTGCACAAGTCCAGGGAGGAGTTGAATATCATTGTGAAGATGGGGGCAAGCTGAGCTGCACAGGTCCTAAGGCTGGATGGCAACACACCATCCGGTCCCACAGCCTTCTTAGGTGCTATTCTTTTGAGTACTGCTTCTACTTCACCTTGGTCCACGTGGAGGGTCTGGGTGTGGTGGTCTTTGTGATGGAGTGGGGGAGGTACGGTCTGCTCAAATCTGCAGTTTAACTTGTTCAGGTCTTCTGCAAGTTCATGGCTGGTTTCAGACTGTGGTTGGGCTTTCTTGTAATTTGTGATGTTTTGCATGTCCTTCCATAATGCCGCAGGGTCCTTTGCTGAGAGATTGTTCATCAGCTTGTTTGTATATTCTCTTTTTGAGAGTTTGATAACCCGAGTCAAGCAGTTCCTGGCTTCTTTGTACTGTGCCCTGTCCCCGCTGCGATATGCCTCCTCCTTGGCTTGGCGGAGTTTCCTGAGCTGGCTACCGAACCATGGCTTGTTGTTGTTGAAGGATCGAATTTGCTTGGTTGGTACACATAAGTCCTCGCAGAAGCTGATGTAGGATGTGACTGCATCCGCTAGTTCATATATGTCAGAGGCAGAGGCTTCGAACACTGTCCAGTCAGTGCAGTTGAAGCAGGCCTGAAGCTTTGTTTTTGCCTCACTTGACTAGTTTTTGACAGACTTGATAACAAGCTTAGCAGACTTTAGCTTCTGGATATATGTCAGAAGAAGGTGGACTATGCAGTGGTCAGAGAGACCCAGTGCTGCATGGGGAATGGATCGGTATGCAGACTTTATGGTGGTGTAGCAGTGGTCTAGCGTTCGCCCCTCTCTTGTGAGGCACGTGACCTGCTGCGTGTATTTTGGGAGCTCCTAGCTCAGGTTGGCACAGTTGAAGTCGCCGTGCACAATGAGCAGTGAGTCTGGGTGTCTAAGTTCAGTGTCTGTTATCAGAGTGGCCAGCTGAAGTTGGGCTTCTGTTGGACTTGGTTGTGGGGGGATGTATACTCCTACTAGGATAATAGAGGCAATTTCCCAAGGGGAGTAGAAAGGTTTGCATTTTATGGTAAGAGTCTCTAGTTGGGGGCTGCATGACTTGCCCAGGGACTTTACGTCGGTGCACCACCTGTTGTTTATGTAGAGGCAGATGCCCCCTCCTTTGGATTTGCCCGAGAGCTCTTTGTCGCTGTCAGCCCTGAAGAGGCCAAAGCCTGACAGAGTCACTGAGGATTCAGCAATATGGTCTTCCAGTCAGGTTTCTGTGATGCATAGGATGGAGTATCTTGCAGTGGCCGACCTTGCATCTTGTATTAGCAGAGACAACTCATCCATCTTGTTTGCAAGAGATCTCGTGTTTGATAGCAGGATTGCTGGGAGGGCGGAACTATGGCCTCTGCGTTTCCACCTGACAGTGTATATATATATATCACTTTACCGCTAATATATGCGAGTGCCGTTCATGTGTCTGAATTATATATATATATATATATATATATATAGAGAGAGAGAGATCCAGGCGTCTGTGCACACTCCTATCCAAGGAGGTGGGTGCTAAAAAACCATATACAAGGTATTCAGGGTGGACAATTAGAGGCAAGCACACCAAATAGAGTTGAACGCATGAGAGTCTTTATCAAAAAAGTGAAGGCAAAAATCCAACTTGCAGTACAGTCATGATTGAAAGGTTGTTACCAATACCGGAGAACATAATCCATATTGCAAACAGCGAAGGTACAGGACTGCAGGGATGCTATATTC
Source organism: Crinia signifera (assembly GCF_055691185.1). NCBI lineage: Eukaryota > Metazoa > Chordata > Amphibia > Anura > Myobatrachidae > Crinia > Crinia signifera. The sequence goes on from NC_139219.1 coordinate 203,885,052, forward strand.
TAGCTCTACAGCTGTTTCGATGGATGTACCACCGTCATCAGGAGCATGCTGAATAGGCTCACAGAGCGCGTTTTTATAGAGGCCAACAATTAGAACAAATTATCATAGACAGGTGTACCTGAAATCAATGGCGAATCACACACCATCTTACTGAAGGTAGCAAGTCGATTGGCTCACCTGACCGCTGGTTCAGGAAGTATAGACGCATGACTCTGGTTACTCACCTAGCGCCGGCGTCCATTACTATGGAAACCAAGTGGCATCACCGGAAGTGACGTGACGCAGGTCCCAGCCGAAGCAGGACACTGCGTGCTTCACTATGGTAACGCCAGACGGCGTCCTCAGCGTTATACAGCGCGAATCCCGATTGGCTGTCAGGAGTAGCGCTGGCAACACACGATTCTGCTGTCTCGCACACAGAGATGTGATGGCGCTGTGACTGGACCCTGTCATCAAGGGACAATCACAGAAGCCGTTCAACAAATCCTGTGCTAAGCGGGGGAGCATCAAACAGACTGTACCAATGAAGGGTACAATGTGGGCTAATGGGAATAGTACAATCAGTTCCATGTTGGCCAATAGTTAGAACGCGCTAAGTGATACAAAATATAGTGATACAAAAAAAGATGCAAACATAAGCATTGACTGGAGAAATTATCATGAAAGGAAACATAATTGTTGAAAACAAGAATTATAAAAAACAGTGAAATGAGAGATCTTCATTTAAGCCAGCAGGTGCAATACAGTTTAAACGGAGTATCCAGTACTCTCTTTCTGCAGTAATAGTTTACCACGATCTCCACCTCTACGGAGAGGTGGTACATGGTCGATGGGAATAAAATTAAAGTCTCTTGGTAGATGTTTGAACAAGGCGAAATGTCTGGCGACAGGTGGAGTTGAAGGTTCTAGCAGTCCATATGCTTTTTTTATAGACGATCGGTGCATGGCAACTCTCTCTTTTAAAGTACGTACAGTTTTCCCAATATATAGTAAGGAACAAGGACAGATAATTGCGTACACAATGTAACGGCTATCGCAGTCTAGATGATATTTAATCTCATATTGTTGAGAAGTGGCAGGATCAATGAAATGAGAACCAGTTCTCACAAACTGGCAATTAACACAATGTCCACATTTGAAACTGCCCTTTTTAGGGCTTAACCATGTTTGTTTTTTAACTGGCTCCAGATCTGACTTGGCTACAATGTCCTTCACATTCCTGCTCTTTTTGTAGCAGAACATAGGTGCATTTTTACAGAATTGGCCCATGATGTCGTCTGTTTGTAGAATATGCCAATGTTTGAGAACTGTTTCGCGGATCCTACTGGAGGCGATAGAGAAGGTGGTAATGAATGTGAGACGTTCAATTGTAGATTTCGACGCTTTAGGAGCTAAAAGTACCGGTACTTATGTAGTAACTGGGCTGCCGATTTTGAAATCGGGTCCATCGCATCGCATCGCACCCGACCAAATCGCATGCGATGCGATGCGATGCGATGCGATGCGATGGACCCGATTTTTCCATAGGATTCAATGTTAAAATGGACTGAGTCCATTTCAACATGGAATTCAATGGGAAAAGGGGTCCTTTTCATACCCCTACTATCCAAGTGGGCATGGAGTTGGATATAAACCTGTGGCGAGCGTAGCGAGCCACCGAGCCCGAAGCGTGGCGAGCGTAGCGAGCCCCGCGAGGGGACACAGAATACCGTCCCCTCGCGGGGCTCGCTTCGCTCGCCACGCTTCGGGCTCGGTGGCTCGCTACGCTCGCCACAGGTTTATATCCAACTCCATGCCCACTTGGATAGTAGGGGTATGAAAAGGACCCCTTTTTCCCATTGAATTCCATGTTAAAATGGACTCAGTCCATTTTAACATTGAATCCTATGGAAAAATCGGGTCATCGTATCGCATCGTATGCGATGCGATGCGATATCGCATCGCATCGCATCTGATTGTATGCCTTAACTTAAGGCATACAATCAAAAAATCGGCAGCCCAGATACTACATAAGTACCAAAGTTCCTCTTGTGACATTAGCAAGCATTTCTCTATAGCTTCTTCTATTTCCACACATGAATAGCCCCGTTCAATGAACTTAGCCCCCATATCACACAAAGAATCATGTACTTTTTCTGTCTCAGAAGTGATGCGCACCACTCTCATTAACTGTGACAGAGGAAGACCCCTCTTAAGTGGGAGTGGGTGAAAGCTGTCACAGTAGAGTAGTGTATTCTTATCAGTAGGTTTCCTAAACAACTGCGTACTGAGACTGCCACTTTTATTAGTAACACAAACGTCAAGAAAATTTAACGTCACCTCGCTAAAAGCCATGGTGAACCTAATCGATGTGGCCAAAGAGTTAAGGTAGTCCAAGAACTCGGTAAGGAGTCTAGCGCCACCAGTCCAAATCAAAAATAAATCGTCTATATAGCGAACATAAAAAATATATGTTGGGAAAATAAACCATTAGCCATTATATGTTGATTTTCATACATATGCATATATAGATTGGCGTACGATGGGGCCATGTTAGACCCCATCGCCGTCCCTTGTAACTGTAAAAAAAAGGAATTTTCAAACAAAAAATAATTTTTTGTTAAAACAATCTGAATTAGTAACAGTAAAAAGTTTACATTGGGACTGGTATAAAAAGGACTGGTGGAAACTAGACTCCTGACCGCTTCAAGACCATCGACATGTTTAATGTTCGTATATAAGCTTGTCACATCAAGTGTGACAAGCAATGAAGACTCAGGGATACTACCTAGGCTCTTCAATTTATTAATGAAGTCCGTTGTGTCCCTAAGATAAAAAGCAGTATTCTGTACAATCGGTTGTAACCAATAATCTACGTATTGCGAAATCGGCTGGCACAGGGATCCACATGATGAAACAATGGGACGCCCTGGAGGATTAACCAGTGATTTATGAATTTTCGGCAATACGTAGATTATTGGTATTTTAGGATGATTCTGGGTCAAGAAAAAAGCAGTGGGTTCATCTATCCAACTATTGCACAAACCCATCTTTATCACAGCATCTATTTCTTTTTTGTAGTTATAGGTTTGGTCATAGGTCAAACTTTTTTTATCAGCAGGGCGGATGGTGATATCATGGTTGTTCTTCAATGAATCCAAAGCTAAATTTTGGTCTTTGGAGAGATTGGAAAAATAAATTTTCTGTTTACTCATAAAGGTAGACACATCTGATCTCACAAGTCTGGTAAATGTCTCAATGGATGGGTTAGTACAGGGGGGGTCAAAGGTACTAGCCGGTTTAAAGGGACTGGACACAATAGTTTTAGCCGGCGGGTGTTTGGCAAAGTGATCTTTGAGTTTAAGTAGTCTATAGAAGCGGTAAAATTCCACTTCAAATTCAAAGGGTCTTTGTCTATGGGTTCTGACAAAGGATAAACCCTTTGTCAGGACCTGGACTTCGTTGGGTTTAAGGTTGTAATTAGATAAATTAAACACTACGTCGTGCCCTTCACTTTCTTGCCTGTTTGTCTGCGGCCGCCTACGCTTAGACCTTCTACAAGGTCTTCTGCTAAAGGATCTTTTTGTTTGGACCGTGTGACTGTGCCCCTGGGAAAAACCCTCTTCTGTGACTGATCTGAGTCGGACGCAGAAGTCTGCGTGTCTAGTTCTGAAAATTTTCTGTCAAACCTACCCGGTCATCTCCTTCTTGGTTTGGAATTATCTCTCCAGGAATACCTGGATTCATGACCATTGACCCAACCATATACCTTAAGTTCTCTATAATCATCCTTGACCAATTTGTATTTGCTTTTTTTAAAAGCTAGCAGTTCAGTGTGAAAAGAGTTAATGGCTTCATCCAGTTTAACCATAAGGTCACCAGCTGGATCAGATCTCAACAATTCAAGACCAGAGCTAGTAACTTTAGTAATCTCCTGATCTTAAGTAGCTAAATCAGTGTTAACTTGCTCTATAACCAATAGCAGTAATTGAAAAGAACAATCATTTAATATATGACACCATTGTTGACAAAAGACAGGGTTAGTTCTACAAATGGTAGGCTGGTTACGGATCCTAAACCCCCTCGGAATTAATTTTCTTTAAAATATTGAGAGAGCGTGAGCCCATGAAGTGTCAGCTCCACTTTCCTTTTTCTAAGCTTAAGTAGATCAGCATAGATTTCTTTCGGAGTTTCAATATCAAAAGCCAGAGAGTCAGTGTCCGTAAACAAGATCCTTGCCACATCCTTGTTATCAAATCTTTTCAAATCCATCAGTGATTCTGCAAGAGCAGCTGTTCCTTCCATGATGAAACTATAGCCAGTCAATGGTAATCCACACCATAAGCAGAAAAAGTTTTTTAGAAGAAAAAACTTGTAGAAAAAACGAGTTCTAAGACAAGTCCAATATTGAGGTGCCACAAAAGCATACAAATGTAAAGAGATCCAGGCGTCTGTGCACACTCCTATCCAAGGAGGTGGGTGCTAAAAAACCATATACAAGGTATTCAGGGTGGACAATTAGAGGCAAGCACACCAAATAGAGTTATATATATATATATATATATATATATATATATGTTTAAAATAGAATAGAGGAGCGCTCCATAGTGTAAAACAATTTATTTTGGGTACATAAAAAGCACAGGGCAGTAGTACCAGATGAGACTCGTACCAGACAAATAGCAGCAGTGGGCTGGTTACCACATGATTCAATAATAGAAATACCCAGGCATGAGCACCAACCGCCGTCCGGAGCACTGAAGTACGTCCACGATCACCCGCTGGAACCAGCGTGCCGGGGAGACAAGCAGGGACAGACGCCGCAGGGATCAGCCGGGAGCAGCAGCGTCACCAGGTCACGCCCTAACGCGTTTCGTATAACACTTCGTCAGAGGGCGTGACTGGTGACGCTAGGCCGACTGAATTTATCAGAGGACCAATCACACAAATTAGTGAACAAGTAATGACAGGTGGGAACACATAATTAAAGCCCATCAGTGTACTAAGCCACTATAAGGTCCGCAGTAAAAACATTGTAGATATATACAACAGTATGAACAATGAAAAAACATACAAAAATAACAATAAATAAAATAGATATATAAAGTATCAAATCATTATACAAACGGCATACAGAATATTGCCGCTAAATACATACAATTTAAAACTTATATTAAAAAACATTTATATAAATTTCATTATTGATAAAAACCCAATATATTGTTTTATAAAAACCTGAGTTAATAACAAGATAAATGTAAACCGTATAAAACATGTAAAAAAGGGGAGGCGAAGGTTATTGATCTATGAAGGGAGTTATTTCATACCCTTCATTTAAGCCGGCAGGGGATAAAGTATTTAAAGTTATTATCCAATATGTTTCACGTTTCAATAACATACGCTCTCTATCTCCGCCTCTTTTTCCAACAGGAACCAATTCAATAGCCGTAACTTTAAGGCCAGTTGGATCACAGTTATGTTTATTCTTGAAATGTCGGGGGACACTATGATTAGTGACCCCGTGTTTTATATTTCTCATGTGTTCCAGAATACGTATTTTCAAGGTACGCTTAGTTTTACCTACGTATCTGGAACCACACGGACAAATAAGTAAATAGATAACGAAAGAGGAATTACAATTGATGAAATGATTTATATTAAACAAAGGCAGGGAGTCCACCTGGAAGGAAGATCTTTTATGAATGAACGGGCACACTTTACATCTGCCACACGAAAAACATCCCTTTACACTTAAAAAAGTGTTAGAAGATGATAAAGGGGTGTTTGGTTCTAGTTGACTTCTAGACACCCAGGCACTAATGGTCTTAGCTTTTTTATAGACAATTCTGGGTCTGTCACCTATGTGAGCCCCTAACACGGGGTCACATTTGAGGATATGCCAGTTTTTGTTGAGAATAGCAGAAATTTTCTTTTCCCCTTCATTATACTTTGTAACGAACAGACAATCAAGTTTATTTTCAACATTACTCTGTTTTTCTTTATATTGAAGTATATCTTCACGGGCAGAAGTTTTAGCCCTACTTAAAGCAGAGTCAACGATTTTAGCAGGATAGCCACGTTCCCTGAACCGCTGTACATAAACCTGAGACTGTTCATCAAACATATCACTATTGGTGCAATTCCTGCGTAGCCGGAGGAATTGGGAATAGGGTATGTTATCTTTCCAGGGTTTGTAATGACAACTCTCATAATCCAAGTAACTATTGCTGTCAACAGCTTTGAAAAAAGTATAAGATTCAATATTAGTAACAAGGGGGAAATTTTCAACACTTAAGACCAGATCAAGAAATTCTATTTTAACAGCGTTAAAATTAGATGTAAATTTTAAATTGAAAGAATTAATATTAATGTCTTGCATGAACTGGTCAAACTCTTCCCTGTCACCACTCCAAATAAGGATAATATCATCGATAAAGCGACGAAAAAAACATATTTTTGGGGACCAGGGACCTGCCAACATTTTTGTTTCCCATTCCCCCATATACAAATTTGCCAGGCTGGGGGCACAAATCGTGCCCATCGCTGTCCCCCACACCTGCAAAAACCAGTCTCCCAGGAACTCAAAGTAATTATGAGTCAGGACAAATTCAAGGCAGTCGCAGACAAATTCCTTGGTATCCGCAGAAATCTTAGGATCCTTTAACAGCACGCTTCTAATAGTGGAAATGGCACCTTCATGCGGAATAGCCGTATAAAGGGATTGGACATCGATGGTAGCCCAATTGAGGCCGCTTTCCCAATTGATGTCTTTTATTAATTGAAGCATATGTGTAGAGTCACGGATATGAGAATCCAGAAGGGGTACATATTGTTTAATAACTGAATCTACAAATTCTGATACTCTTGAAGTCAAAGAACCAACACCTGCGACGATTGGACGTCCAGGTGGCTTCTCAAGACCCTTATGTATCTTGGGAAGATGATAAAAGGTTGCGATGTTAGGTGTAACATTATTAAGATATTTAAATTCCTCCATAATAATAACTTTGGAGTCTAAACCCCTCTTTAATAGATTTTGGAGGTTAGACAAGAAAGGGTTAGTGGGGTCCGTATCCAGTTTCCGATAGGAGTTGGTATCTCCCAGGAGTCTACGTGCCTCAGCTACATAGTCCTGTCGGTCCTGGATAACGATACCCCCCCCCCTTGTCCGCACTCTTAATTACAATATCTGTATCAGTGGAAAGATTTTTCAAGGCAATAAACTCTTTTCTTGAAAGATTATTGTGAGATGGTTTATTGCTAATATTAAGCTTATCTATTTCCTTTTTAGCGAGGTCTGAAAACAGATCTATATAAGGGCCCTTCGATTCAATAGGGAAATAAGTAGATTTAGGTTTCAAACCACTAAGAGAAGCACCCTGTGTTTGCGAGGGGGTGTTGGAAGTTTCCCAGTTTTTAACCAAAGCGTCAGACTTACGCAAAAAATGTCGCTTTAAGGTTAATTTACGTACATAGAGGTTTAGATCAATATATAGATCAAATTTGGAGGGTGCAGCCGTTGGTGCAAAAGATAAACCTTTTTTAAGCACCACAGTTTCTGTTGGGGTGAGGACCTTTTTTGAAAGGTTAAAAATACCTCTCATATTGGACGCTAATGTAGGGATCTCATTTTGGATTGTCTTTCGACTAAGTCCTGATCCTCTCTTTCCCCTCTTCCTCTTTTTTGACTGATAGGGGTGCGGGGTGGTCTGATTTCTGGTCTGTAATTGTGTGCAGATGTTCCTGCTCCTAAAAAATTATTATTATCGCCATCATCAGCAAATGAGCGTAACCTCTCAAATCTATTATTATGTACAAACCCCCTTTTTTCTCGTTCAGGGAGTCTATTAGATCTAGAGTCTCCCTGTTGATCTCGTCTATACGGGGTTCTTTTATTCTTATAAGGCACCTGTTTCCAGTTATCGTTTCTATTAGTATGATCTCTAGAAACGAACGCATTTTCCCTAGTTTCATCATATTTAGACCATCTACCATTCTGTTTAGGTCTCACAGTTTTTTTATTGTTAATGTCATTGCTATTAATATTCCAGGACCGAACCTGATTGGTCTCATAATCAAGCTTGTCTCTTTGGAATTTTTTCTGTTTAATATCAATGACTTTATTCTCAATTTTGCCTACTTTTTTATCAATTTCCTCTTTTTTCTTTTTAAAGGACTCTGCCTCTTTTAATTTCTCAAGTTCAGGTTTAAGCTCATCTAGTTGTTTTTCAACCTCTTTTAAAGTATTTCTTTTCTCTGATACTAAAAACCTCATGAGTTGCATGGAACAATCATCCAGTATCTGGTTCCATTCCTTCATAAATTTCTCATTCTCGAGACCAAATGAGGGTGGTTTATTAATCCTCAAACCCCGCGGGATACGCCCACAGGTGAGGTAATTATCCAAACTTTTTATATCCCACCAAGTTTTGGTCTCACGGATGAGCAATCTCTCTAAAGATACACATACATCAGTATTGATAGGACCCATATCAGGTCTCTCTAATATACACATTTTTTCATTAAAAATACGGTTACATTCTTGTATTCTCCTGTCATTTAAATCATTACCTCTAAACATATTTGCAAAGAGTGAAATAAAACGTTCACTTTAAATGAACAACAACAAGCACCAAAAAAGCAGCTATAAACACAAGTGAGTTCAAGCACAAAGATTGGAAGCAGTTTGGTGGTGAATAAGCGCTAATAGGTACTTGTAACAACCAGCTGAAAGTCCAAAGATAAATTCTTTGAAGTGGTACAGAAACACCAAGTCCCAGAAATCCGGACTGCAGCTACCTCCAGAAATCCCAGAACTCAGGGGGATGAAGTGGAAATCTGTTTAAAATAGAATAGAGGAGCGCTCCATAGTGTAAAACAATTTATTTTGGGTACATAAAAAGCACAGGGCAGTAGTACCAGATGAGACTCGTACCAGACAAATAGCAGCAGTGGGCTGGTTACCACATGATTCAATAATAGAAATACCCAGGCATGAGCACCAACCGCCGTCCGGAGCACTGAAGTACGTCCACGATCACCCGCTGGAACCAGCGTGCCGGGGAGACAAGCAGGGACAGACGCCGGAGGGATCAGCCGGGAGCAGCAGCGTCACCAGGTCACGCCCTAACGCGTTTCGTATAACACTTCGTCAGAGGGCGTGACTGGTGACGCTAGGCCGACTGAATTTATCAGAGGACCAATCACACAAATTAGTGAACAAGTAATGACAGGTGGGAACACATAATTAAAGCCCATCAGTGTACTAAGCCACTATAAGGTCCGCAGTAAAAACATTGTAGATATATACAACAGTATGAACAATGAAAAAACATACAAAAATAACAATAAATAAAATAGATATATAAAGTATCAAATCATTATACAAACGGCATACAGAATATTGCCGCTAAATACATACAATTTAAAACTTATATTAAAAAACATTTATATAAATTTCATTATTGATAAAAACCCAATATATTGTTTTATAAAAACCTGAGTTAATAACAAGATAAATGTAAACAAGATAAATGTAAACCGTATAAAACATGTAAAAAAGCGGCCTCAATTGGGCTACCATCGATGTCCAATCCCTTTATACGGCTATTCCGCATGAAGGTGCCATTTCCACTATTAGAAGCGTGCTGTTAAAGGATCCTAAGATTTCTGCGGATACCAAGGAATTTGTCTGCGACTGCCTTGAATTTGTCCTGACTCATAATTACTTTGAGTTCCTGGGAGACTGGTTTTTGCAGGTGTGGGGGACAGCGATGGGCACGATTTGTGCCCCCAGCCTGGCAAATTTGTATATGGGGGAATGGGAAACAAAAATGTTGGCAGGTCCCTGGTCCCCAAAAATACGTTTTTTTCGTCGCTTTATCGATGATATTATCCTTATTTGGAGTGGTGACAGGGAAGAGTTTGACCAGTTCATGCAAGACATTAATATTAATTCTTTCAATTTAAAATTTACATCTAATTTTAACGCTGTTAAAATAGAATTTCTTGATCTGGTCTTAAGTGTTGAAAATTTCCCCCTTGTTACTAATATTGAATCTTATACTTTTTTCAAAGCTGTTGACAGCAATAGTTACTTGGATTATGAGAGTTGTCATTACAAACCCTGGAAAGATAACATACCCTATTCCCAATTCCTCCGGCTACGCAGGAATTGCACCAATAGTGATATGTTTGATGAACAGTCTCAGGTTTATGTACAGCGGTTCAGGGAACGTGGCTATCCTGCTAAAATCGTTGACTCTGCTTTAAGTAGGGCTAAAACTTCTGCCCGTGAAGATATACTTCAATATAAAGAAAAACAGAGTAATGTTGAAAATAAACTTGATTGTCTGTTCGTTACAAAGTATAATGAAGGGGAAAAGAAAATTTCTGCTATTCTCAACAAAAACTGGCATATCCTCAAATGTGACCCCGTGTTAGGGGCTCACATAGGTGACAGACCCAGAATTGTCTATAAAAAAGCTAAGACCATTAGTGCCTGGGTGTCTAGAAGTCAACTAGAACCAAACACCCCTTTATCATCTTCTAACACTTTTTTAAGTGTAAAGGGATGTTTTTCGTGTGGCAGATGTAAAGTGTGCCCGTTCATTCATAAAAGATCTTCCTTCCAGGTGGACTCCCTGCCTTTGTTTAATATAAATCATTTCATCAATTGTAATTCCTCTTTCGTTATCTATTTACTTATTTGTCCGTGTGGTTCCAGATACGTAGGTAAAACTAAGCGTACCTTGAAAATACGTATTCTGGAACACATGAGAAATATAAAACACGGGGTCACTAATCATAGTGTCCCCCGACATTTCAAGAATAAACATAACTGTGATCCAACTGGCCTTAAAGTTACGGCTATTGAATTGGTTCCTGTTGGAAAAAGAGGCGGAGATAGAGAGCGTATGTTATTGAAACGTGAAACATATTGGATAATAACTTTAAATACTTTATCCCCTGCCGGCTTAAATGAAGGGTATGAAATAACTCCCTTCATAGATCAATAACCTTCGCCTCCCCTTTTTTACATGTTTTATACGGTTTACATTTATCTTGTTATTAACTCAGGTTTTTATAAAACAATATATTGGGTTTTTATCAATAATGAAATTTATATAAATGTTTTTTAATATAAGTTTTAAATTGTATGTATTTAGCGGCAATATTCTGTATGCCGTTTGTATAATGATTTGATACTTTATATATCTATTTTATTTATTGTTATTTTTGTATGTTTTTTCATTGTTCATACTGTTGTATATATCTACAATGTTTTTACTGCGGACCTTATAGTGGCTTAGTACACTGATGGGCTTTAATTATGTGTTCCCACCTGTCATTACTTGTTCACTAATTTGTGTGATTGGTCCTCTGATAAATTCAGTCGGCCTAGCGTCACCAGTCACGCCCTCTGACGAAGTGTTATACGAAACGCGTTAGGGCGTGACCTGGTGACGCTGCTGCTCCCGGCTGATCCCTCCGGCGTCTGTCCCTGCTTGTCTCCCCGGCACGCTGGTTCCAGCGGGTGATCGTGGACGTACTTCAGTGCTCCGGACGGCGGTTGGTGCTCATGCCTGGGTATTTCTATTATTGAATCATGTGGTAACCAGCCCACTGCTGCTATTTGTCTGGTACGAGTCTCATCTGGTACTACTGCCCTGTGCTTTTTATGTACCCAAAATAAATTGTTTTACACTATGGAGCGCTCCTCTATTCTATTTTAAACAGATTTCCACTTCATCCCCCTGAGTTCTGGGATTTCTGGAGGTAGCTGCAGTCCGGATTTCTGGGACTTGGTGTTTCTGTACCACTTCAAAGAATTTATCTTTGGACTTTCAGCTGGTTGTTACAAGTACCTATTAGCGCTTATTCACCACCAAACTGCTTCCCATATATATATATATATATATATATATATATATATATATATATATATATATATATAGAATTGTGAAATCAAGAAAATAAAATTGTGAGAAATCAAGAAAATAAAATCGTGATTTCAAATATGACCAATGGGAAGAACCTTGTGCTATTTGTCTTGTTATCATCATCTTGCTAATTAGATTCCTATAGATAATGTGGTCATTTAACAATATAGTTTGGGTAAAATTACTCAGTTTAATGAAAATGCATTTTTATGAGACTTTATCTCTACTTCAAAGTTTGTAATGTTAGGTGTGAGTTTGCCTTTGTTGCAATATGACAACATTCAAATGCCCCTTAGGTTAAAAGATTCTATTATACTATAGTTGACAGATATAGTAAGATAGTTGTGTAATTGATTGCACAGATTTAAATAAAGCATCTGTATTCAAATATTCTAATTGCCCAAACAAAAGACAGTTAATTGCATTGCTTCAATTCCAAATTACGACTATAATGCATTTGTATCTTTCACATCATAATGAATCTCTATGAGTATAAATTTGTCAAATAAAATTGAAGCAGAGACAAGGTTCTGATATTTTAATTTGTAGATTAAAAAACAATGATATCCCTGTTTACATTCACTTGGTTCATGTTTTAACCCAATTCATTAAGATGTTTGCATTTTTTTTTATAAATCTTTTTATTAAAGCACTGCAGATGTTTGCATTTTATTTCAGCTGTTTTATGTTTGGAAACTGTGGTTAAAATTATTGATTGTAATATAAAGATATTAGGTATTTTATGATTATAGAGCATTAAGTTATGTTATATAACCATTTTAAAAACTGTCAGTGCTATCTGTCTCTGTCAGTGCTATCAACTGGAGATCTGTTTTAGTTCAACGTCAGCTTGGGAAACTCCCCATGCTCTTTTTTAATTAATATAGTAATTCATTTTTGTGGCATTTTGTGACATTTTACTTCAACTTCCCAGACAAATATGGTGGTTTATATTCCTTCAAAGTAAAAAAAAATAATCCATGGTAGCTACACCCTTGGTGCACAAATACAATTAACATATAACTTTAATTCTAAATGACATAATATCTTTGCTAAATAAAACCAAACATTAACGAAAGTGTACAATAAATGTAAAGATTGTAATTAAAAATTGATGTGCACAAAGGGAGCCACCAGTGATTGACAGCACAGTGGGTGGCCGTATGCAAATTCACTCACCCATTGCTGATGTCAGTCTCGATGGATTGGGAAGCGTGTCTGAAGAACACGCTGCCCAATCTGTCTGTAAATATATCTGTAGCTTTGTCAGTTGTACTCAGCTTTATTGGAAAAATATAGGTAACCAGATAGTCAGTGCTTAGTGCAGCAGTTAGCCAGCACCAGGGGTATATGTACTAAAGTGCAGGTTTACAAAAAGAGAGATTTTGTCCATAGCAATCAAACAAATTCTGGATATTATCTTCTAGTAGGTGCTAGATAAGTTATAAGTAGACTCTGATTGGTTGCTATCAGAAACATGTCTCCACGTTTTGAAATCTACACTTTAGTAAATATACCACTAGATATGTTTATCTACAGCAGGGGTGGCCAACCGGTCAGAGGTAAAGAGCCGAAAAATATCTTTAGTCAAGCTAAAGAGCCAACAACATGCGTGTGCCAAAAAAGGGGCGTGGTCTATTTGGACCCCTGCGGTGGGTGTAATACACATATGCCTCCAATAGTGCCAGATACACATATGCTCCCATGGTGCCGAGTATGCTCCCACGGTGCCAGAAAGCTGCTATGCTCCCACGGTGCCAGAAAGCTGCTATGCTCCCACGGTGCCAGAAAGCTGCATTGCCCCCACAGTGCCACCGTCTGCATTGCCCCCACAGTGCCACCGTCTGCATTGCCCCCACAGTGCCACCGTCTGCATTGCCCCCACAGTGCCACCGTCTGCATTGCCCCCACAGTGCCAAAAAGATGCTATGCCCCCACAGTGCCACCGTCTGCATTGCCCCCACAGTACTAATTTACCAGCAGCAGCACTCACCGTTGTTGCTGCAGCCGGGCGGGGAGAGGACAGACTTGCGTCCCCCTGCAGCCTTGTCCACGAGGGGAGGAGAGCACCGTACAGCACACCGCGTGTCTCCTTCCCCCCTCACTTCCCTGTGACTGTGCCATCCGTCAATCAAAGCTCGCGGGCCGGCTCCTGAGCAAAGACATTTATTTATCTGACAAGATTAAATTACGGTATGCTGATAATAGCTTTTAATATGGGGTACGTTGATGACAGCGTTTGGAAACTTCTGGTCTAAGGACATTTACACAATAGAACATTTCTTCACAAATAAAATAGTGACACAGTAAAATATAAACTGCTTTTGGTCAGATTTAAAAGCAGATTTGCTACATAAACGCAATAATATGTAGATTATTGGGATAAAACAGGCTTCCGCAAACTATTTTGCTCTGGGACCCCATCAGACATTAATAATTATTAAAGGCCCTGGCAAGTTACAAGAAGGTTACCAAACACCTGTAGTCAGAAGATGGCACATGCATGGCAGCATTGTGGTGGCACAAAATGATGCGAGGAGTCTGAAGTAAAAGCCAATTCAATGTGATTTTTCAGACTGATTGGATCACTGACTGAGAAATTCATCAGTGTGACATCAGCAAAATGGAGTTGCGACCCCATGCTGAGATGGTCGCACCCCACTTTGGGGTCAGTACCCACAGTTTGAGAACCGCTGGGATAAAAGAATAATACCCACCTGTAGTCACTTATTAATTATAATACATGTTAGAGACTTCCTATTTTATATTGAACAGTAATAAAATGCATAACAATGAACGTCCATTATAATAAAAGGTTTATGCTGCTCCTCATCCGTATAGGGGTATTTAAGTGTTGCTTAATTCAGACATGCATTGACACTGGCTCCGACATTACGAATATGTTGTCTCATAATTTTGAATAGCTGGTAACTAGTATCCAATACTTGTATCAACTGACATATTTATGCAGATACTGTAGATTATCTTGACAAGTTGTATAATGCAGTCTTATATAATATCATATGCTGTACAATCTATGGGTGGTAATTCAGACCTGATCATACAGTATGTCCGCAAATTCACATGGCGGCTGATTATTGATACACTGCGCATGGGTAAGGCCCCTAGTATGCATGCAAAAGGCCATGCTGCGATGATAGCCTGCTACTTTTTCTATTTGCACGCTGTACAGAACATGGTATAAAGGAAGTAGGCATCTGGTGGTGGAAACGGCTGTTTTAGTGTCACTTTGACCTGGATTCTAAAAAAAAATCCAGATCAAAGTGGTGATGTATTATTGTTTTCTATGTATATACAACTTATGGCTCTTTACAACTTGTCCTGAGAACTGAGCAATATAGGAACAAGCTGTTTCTTCCAACAAATTCCTTTTTTATTCTTCAATAGTCCCATATACAGATGTATTTTTTATTTACATCTTAAAAGTGTTTACTGTTGTTATATGCAATAAATTAGACAACCTAATTAATCCAGTCATAGTTTTAATTTCAATATTGACCGCTAGCGCCACTTATTGTTGTTTTTGTTGATACTTAAAACATGTCAACTTCTAAACAGATTATGATTTTTTTTAATATACCCACAGGAGATTATGGCCCAAATGTAACAGCCTGTAAATTTAAAGTGGATGAAAATAAATTGTTTTCAAAGTGCCGAAGTACCAAAAATAATCACAAGCACTGGGTGTTTGGCTCTATGGTTCATGACGCACTCCAGTGGCTGAGATACAATACATCTCGGGTATATTGCTTTCTGCTTCACCAAAATAAGAGATGAAGTAGGATGAGCTATTGTGCCATGTTTAGTTCCGCTATAGTACTGTACATCTCACTGTGAGAGTATACATTACATATGATAGATGGTACTCCAAAGGATTTAAATAATATGAAGCTTGAATTCAGTATTATCTATATAAGTATTTTGAGGAGGGTTGTACACATGGGCTGTGTGCTGGCTTAGCGCACTAAGCGATTTTGATTGGGTGATTTGGCCATACGTCAAATACACACAGACATGCTGCTAATCAAAATTGCCTTGTCTGCACTGTCTATACCGCTGGGCGGTAGCTTTGCCACCCATCGATATAGCCCTCAGTGTACACTCGGTGCGATTTTGGCTAACCTTCGGGGTGATTTTGATTATTTAGTCAATATCATCTAACCAAATCACACCAGGTGTACATGATTTTAGGCTGTGGGGAGGGTAGAATTAGGGTTAGGCACTAGGTGGAGGGTTAGGCTGCTGGATGGAGGTTAGGGTTATGCTGCAAGATGGAAGGGCCGGGTATAGGCTTTGGGAAGAGATTATTTGACTTAAGGAGGGGAGAAAGTGAGCATACTTACCGACTAGATGGTGGGATTCTAAGCATTGGGATGCCAGTATCAGTCTTGTGACCACCAGCATTCTTAGCGCTAAGATTCCATGCCCAACCTAATAACCTGCATAGGATGTGAGCAACATTTTACAATTAGTGACCTGAAAAATATGAATTGCAGACATTAGTAAAAAATAGCCTCCTTAAAATGCTGTATGAGGAATATAGGTATGAATTATGAAAACACGAACAGTTAAAACAAATACGTAACATTTTTTTTCTTCAAGTTAATAAGCAATAACATTATTATTATAAAGTGTTAATGACTTGGCCTAATTTCAACAATTCTATGAATGTAATTGAGACATGAAATATTTATGTTGTACTCTAGGGTGCAGCTAGCAAATTAAAGTACTGTATTGAACTACTGTATTTTACAAAATCAGAAGCAACGCAATCAAATCCTTTAATTCAAGCTAATTACAATCTTCAGTAATCCAGAGGCAGGCTTTCTTATTGGCTTTGACCAAGCAGCCCAAGAACATTTTTTATGAGCCTGTAATCTGACTTATTAAAGTACTAAGAAATATCTAAGCAGCCTAACTGAAAAATAAAGGAAAATGTAGACAGAATGCATATGACGAAAATAAAAGGATTACATATCTCAAAGGACACATAAATACACAAAATAAATGAAAGTATGAAAATCATACAAAGCAGCTTACTGGAAACTTTCTGTATGAAAAAAAAGCTAATTTCATGGGTAGAATGAAATACTAACAGTTTATATCTCAGTCAAACATAGGCTATATCCAAGCAAAGAGACACAAGTCAATCGATTTGATTTGGGGAAAAAAGTAGAATACAGTGGATTTCTTTATTTCTAAATGTTTAGTAGTGTTAAGTACTATGAAATAATAAGATGAGCTTCAACTCAAAACAATCATAAAAATAAAGTAACTTAATGTTAAAATTACTAACTAGACTTAACAATTATTTATTCAACCGTAATTAACTGAAATCCACTTCTTCAAGGTTTCAAATATATAGTAATTGTCTGGCTTAAATACAGTATTTGGTAGTGTCCTCTTAAAAGGTATAGTATACAATAAAATTTGACTGTTAAGTCACTTAGTATACATTAAACAATGTATTTCGATCCAAAATTTAAATAATTGGTGTTGAAGTACTCCCAACAAAATAAACCTAAAGATGTGTCTTTGTTCATCCTGTAAATGAGTTGCAGTAATGCAACTCATTTCCTGTGAATGTCAGGCCAGAACTACAGTCTGTCCCTATTGCTGGATCACAAAAGGAAGACCAACAGATCAGCCTCCTGCCTTGGTGGCTGCACACAATTTCTGCCAAGCTAAGAATGCTGCTCTAGATTGATACACAGGAAACTTAGCTCATCAGGATAGAAGGCAGATCCCTGCAGCAACAGGAAATTAATATAATATAGTGGCTTATCAATGAGAAGTAAGCCACCAGGAAGAACTAAAATAACAAGACATGAACAGGAAAAAGCTCTGGGTCATCCTCAATCCATCTTATCATGAGACCACAACTGTAAGTGCAGTTTGGGCCCTTAAATCAAGGGGATTGTATGGGCCTCAATAACTCAAAGACCAAACTCCACTGCCTGCACCCATGGTCAATACGCTTCGGCACCTACTGAAATATGAATGGTATTATAGAGTAGATTGTCCATTTACTTATCTGTAAAAAGAGAAGTGAGATCAACCTGCATCAAGACATTCCTGGTATAACAATAAACATGTGATTTTGTGTGCTTTTATAAGGATTTTAATGGGGAGTTTGGGTGTATTTCTCAATTTAATAATATTATTTCCCTTTCTCTACTATATGTTAATGGAACATTTGTCCTTGTAAATGTAAGAAATTTCTATAATGTGTTATATAAAAATAATTAGAGGATGACGCTGGCTATAGATTAGGTTTTTGGATATAAAACATACAATACACTATTTTTTTTCATACTACAGGTTGAGTATCCCTTATCCACAATGCTCAGGATCAAAAGCATTTTGGATAATGGATTATTCTGTATTTTTGAATATTTTTATATTTGAATGAGGTACACACAAATATATTTTAAAACATGAAACACAGTTTGTGTACAATATCAGACACTGACTTTGAATGCCAAGCAATCATGTCCTTGCACATATTTAGTGCCAGTTACACGTTATTTCCCCAGTAGTGCCAGTTACAGATGTAGCCAGTAGGTTTTTAGCAAAAAATAAAAAATAAAAATACATTTTGGAGACTATGGTTTTCGGAATAATTTGGGTAAAGGATATTCAACCTGTACTACAGTCTCCGCAAGACAGTTTAATAAATAGGGAAAAAATGCTAAGAAAACAAAGTCAAGAAAGTCAATCAATAATTTCTAGTTAAACAAATTATTGTTATAATTATTAGTAATAGTAGAAGTAATAGTAGTAAAACTATTTTCATCGCCATATGACCAGGATATAATGCATTCCCACATCCCTGTACAAAAATGTTTCAAAAGGAAAACACATTTCCTTTTTTCTTATTATTTTCAGTTCTAGGTCAGGAAGAATGGTCCTCATCACGATCTAACTTAAAGGCACCACTTCAAAGAACAACTAGAGGAGGCTATCGAGAGCATCCGTATGGTAGATATTGAAGGTCTTCCGCATTTGTGGCCTCTTCCTAAAAGACAGTATCATGCCTTTTGGCTCTGCATAAGACAGCAACATGACAAGTAATAGTCCATTTTTATATTGGGATTACTGCTTGTAGTTTCCCCAAGTCCATCTTGTATTTGCGATAACATTGTTGTAGCATTGGCTTTAATATTACTTTTTAACCTGGACTGAAAGAAAATGCAGGATCATTTTGTCTAAAACCATGAAACAAGTTAATGTTCTCTTGGTTGTTATTCATTGTGATGTATACATTTTTAAAGCATGAAAGTATGACTGCGTTGAAAAGTCTTAGTAAATTTAGTACACTATTTGTCAGGCCTGGAAATTTTTGTGCAGGGTTGCTAAACTATTGTAATATGATTTTTGAACATAATATAATTAAATTGTAGAGAGGATGTTTTAAAATGGCTTTTTAAATACATGTAAGAAATAAAATGT
Organism: Crinia signifera; assembly: GCF_055691185.1. Lineage (NCBI taxonomy): Eukaryota > Metazoa > Chordata > Amphibia > Anura > Myobatrachidae > Crinia > Crinia signifera. The sequence continues at coordinate 203,904,446 of NC_139219.1, forward strand.
TCAGTATTAAGTTTGTAAATTTAATTTAAAATGCTGTTTTAATGGGGTTGAAAATTAATCAGCTACTGTAATGTACAATATGTAGCTAACTGAATCTGTCAGTGTATTAATTTGTATTTGTTAAAACAATCACATAAATATCAATGTGTAATCCTCTCTAAATAGGAAATCATAATTTGTCAAATATGTTTGCTATAATTTGTCAATAAAGCTGAAATTTTTTGTAAGAAACTAAACTTGCAATCACTTGCTTTCTACTGTAAATTTAAATGCCTGCTGTATTTCGTTTTCTAGGGATGCCTAAAATGTTTAATTTAAAACTGCAAAATGAACCCAAGTTTGTTTTAAGTATCTTGTGTAAGATTTTAAAAGTTTTAATAACTTTTGCTTGTTAAATAATTTAAAACGTAACAATCTAAACTGTCATTTGATTCTCGGTTAGAAAAGACTAATGTTCAACATGTTAATGGGAGAATGGATATAGTGCGATAAATGACTTCTAAACTACTTTTTAAGCTTCATCTTACTAAACAAAAAATCTGACTTTTTTGTACTACTAGCATGTCTCTCGTGAGAATGTAATGGAGTTAAAAGAGGTAAGATTACCACTTACCACCATTAGATTGTCCTAATGCCAAGATCATCAAACGTCGAATCACCCTAAACATTAAATATATTATTTAACTTGTAATCGTTGTTTAGATTTTGGTTTTCACTCTTATGAGTGTGTTGGCTGCATCTGATTAATAACTATTTATTTCTACCAAATAATCATCAGTGTCACTGCCCAGTTGTTGCTATTTAACTTCAACTTCAAAAACTTTATTTGTAATTTCCAGTGCTAAATATCACGAACCTTGAAAGCAGTTTAAAGGGCTGATATTTCTTTTGAGACTATCAGACTTGATGGCTGATGATTATTAAGGAAAAGTGTCGCAGGACTCAAAGGATGACTAAACCATAAACAGGTAACACTAATAGTAACTCTGTAATTTTCAGTATGCGAGTAAATGTTAAATATTCTCAATTCTTAAGCTACCTATAGTTAAAAAAGTAAACCTACAAGGTTCCTAACAACTAGGACTTTAGGCTACTAAACCAATAATTAATATTAACTAGTGACATCAAAATGATAAATCTCAAGTAACTAAACAGAACTAAAATTAACAATAATAGTAATGCAACTCTTGCTAACATCAACTCTATAACATAATATTTTGTGGAAATGAAAAAACAAACTTGAAATAGGGAAACCAAAATGATTCATATTTAAAATAGATATTTTTGTTGAATCGTAAATGCTGGCTTTTTGTCACTGTGATTGGTTTACTTTTTTGATGAGAATATATTATAAACTTGTGTAATATGTAAATGGAGAATATTACAATGCAGCTGGAGTTGCATGTTAATACTTTTTAGAAATGACAATAATTAAAATGACACCATATGACTATAAAATTGTGATAAAGCAAACATGTATTGCTTATTAAATAATTTTTATTTTATTTCAGATATTGTGTTTAGTCAAGAGCTGATTATCTAAATTAGAGGGAACATTTAATATTAAGGTAAGTATAGCGGAACAATTTAGGATACAGTTTGAAATTATTTTGGTGTATATTTTATTCTTTTTTTTTTCCACAAAATATTTGACCCAAATGGACTGGTTTATATTTTCTTCTTCATTCCTATCTTTTTGTTAGATATAATCTCTAGTAATGGATAAATACTCTAAAGCATCTGGAAAGTGCAGATAACCTTTATCAGAGGAGCATTTTCTGAACCTTTCAATAAGCTGCCATAATACCAAAAGCATTTTTTAGGTTAATTATTCTACATGTGAACAGTACAAGGCTACTGGAATAAACACAACCTCTACCTCACTATCTTACATTGGGGATGATGGGGTGTATTTTAGTATTTTAATTGATTTAAGCACTCCTTTTTGTGCTTCCCATTGTATGATGTGTTACAATCGGACATTGATCCTCCATTTCATTGATACAGAGAAGCAATAGTCAGTACCAAGACAGAAATCCCTCTTCTGCCTACTTGCCCATAACCATCTTAGGGGGATATTCAATCTTCAGGTCACGGCAGGCGAGCTTGCTCGCCCTTCGTGACCCAGTCCCGTTCTCGGTCAGCTCGACCGAGAACACGCAGGCGGGATTCAATGTCCCGCCTGCCGGGGAGCGAAAAGGGGGCGTGTCCGCGAGTTGCGGCCGGGAAGTGACGAGATGCAGCCGGCAGCTCGTCACTTCCCGGCTGTTCTCGGCAGAACGAGCCCGACAGCTAGAGATGTCGGGCTCGTTCTGCCAGGAAACCCTGTTCAATGCTGTCGGGGAAGACAGCATTGAATAGGGCCCGTCGAGCATCTCCCCCACGGGAGATGCTCGACGGAGTTTGAATATCCTCCTAAATCTCCAGAAGGTAAAATTAAGTTTACAGAGGCAGTGGAGTAAGTTCGTCCCAGTTGCCTGGAGGCAATGCAAATATTGGTGCCCCCCCCCCCCCCCCCATACAAACACACACACATAGCACCTTATATTAATATATGTATGCATGGGTGTGTGTATATGTATGTTATGTATATTATGTTTAAAATAAAGAGACTGTGGCCCCTATGGTCCTGATAGGAGGGGGAGACAGCCACAGAAGTGAAATCTACCGCTTTTAATGAACTGATTCAAACTTTCATGGGAGGAGAGGTGCCCCCTTGGGAACAGGAGCCCAGTAACAGATGGCTCCATTGCCTCCCAGAGTTACACCTCTGTACAGAGGCACTTAAGAATGCAACACATCTAAGAGGGCTTATAGTAACTTTCCACTACCATTGGAGCTTAATCACCACTACATATTTTTTATTCTTACAATTCTTTTATTAATTTTCATTCTTGAAAAATATGTTCTGCAAAAAAACATTTTACTATTAAATGTGCATTTAAATATAATTATATGTTAGACAAAACAAAGGTGAGAATTAGTTTTGGTGCCTTACAGCAATCCTACTAGCAGCATAAAATAATAAGCATGTTTCTTATTATTATGTCTTAACTACAATATACAGTATGAAAGGAAATATGCTAACCATCTTATATTTTAATAACATGGCAATTAAAATGACTATATATCATTTTACTGAATTACATTTGTCTGTGCCACACAGCTCATACATAACTTCCTAAAAGAAAACTGGACTGAACAAACTACAAATTCTTAACTATGTCAGTGTTAATGATTGAGACTAGAAGTCTTCATTATAACAGTCCTATGTTAAAGAACAGTAAGTTTCTTATTATTTTGCTGAATAATAATTAATATATTGTTTTTCTTTATTTTATTTTTCACCCAAAAATGTGCATGTTTCCTGTGGTACACATATTACATCTGCTGCAGTTTTCCTTTACCTATATATAGATATCTATATATATATATATATATATATATATATATATATATATATATATATATATATATATATATATATATATATATAGATATCTGTATATAGATATCTGTATATAGATATCTATATATAGATATCTATATATATATAGATATCTATATATATATAGCTATCTATATATATATATATTTTGATATCTATATATATATAGATATATATATAGATATATCTATATAGATATAGATATAGATAAGGGAATGAAGCGGCACTCTCGAGTCTTTGTGCAAAAGTAGAAAAAATCTTTTTATTTATCCTATTAGATATAGATATATATATATAGATAGATAGATCGATCGATCGATATATATATATATATATATATATATATAGATATATATATATATAGATATATATATAGAATAAATGCAGGCTGGCACTCTGGGGTCTTTGAAAAAACGTGTTGTATTCACAGCAAAGAAACTAACATTTCAGGGGTGGTCCCCCTTTGTCAAGGTGTGTGGTTATCACCATGACAAAGGGGGACCACCCCCGAAATGTTGGTTTCTTTGCTGTGAATACAACATGTTTTTTCAAAGACCCCAGAGTGCCAGCCTGCATTTATTCTATACGCATTACCCTCGGAGGGGCACCAGGGCAGCTGAAAGAAAAGTGGAGAGTGCCAGGCTGCAACTACCCCTATATATATATATATATCTTCTTCCACTGCAGCCGTGGTCCCGGTCTCCAGCAGTGTAGACAGGTGAATTATTATGAGAAAAGCAGTTTGTGCAGGAGCTGTTATCGCATGGCCGGTTTACAGTCCTCCTCGTGCCGCCTGTAAATAAAGTGCCTGTTGCAGACACTGGTTCCCTTCCGGCTTTTAGTAGTATGATGCCGGCTTTTTTTTTCTTGAGGTGTCAGCGCTGCAAGTTCATTGGGGATACCGGTACTTATGTAATATCTGGGCTCCCATTTTTCTTATGAGACCGCTGCGCTCGCCACGCTTCGGGCACGGTGGCTCGCTGCGCTCGCCACACTATATAAAATCAACTCCATGCATAGTTGGATAGTAGGGGTATGAAAAAAGGGGTGCATTTAACATGGGAGCCCAGATAATACATAAGTACCGGGATACCTTTGTATTATATGAATCTCTAGGGTCAGCTGGATCAAGCCAAATAGGATAAAATAGATTTTAGTAGAATAAGGGTGACCATATCCACCCGCCTCAAATGCGTTTCAATCCACTTAGGGATCTTCATCAAGCAGCGTTGTCTGCAACAGGCACTTCAATTACAGGTGGCACGGGGAGGACTGTAAGCCTGCCTTGCGATAACAGCTCCTGCACAGACTGCTTCTCTCATAAAAATTTACCTGTCTACACTGCTGGAGACCGGGACCACGGCTGCAGTGGAAGAAGACAGGGCATTTCAACGATCTCTGTGTTGCTGATCACAAAGGGCCTTATTCTGATCGGTGCGTCTGGATCCGAATATGCGGCCAGGACTGTGCGTGCGAAACCCTGCCTTCCATACGGATCGCCAACTCCGTCCGTACACGGTAAGAAGCTGCCCGAACGGACCGCACGTGTATTTTTCATGGAATACGCCTCCTCCATCTCAGGGAACCTTCCCCATCATTCGATGGTCGCAGACCATCGAATGCAGGACCGAGTGGTCCACCAGCTCCCGCAACCTCAGACCACACGGACATTTTTCCGTGCAAAAGCAGGGATCTGGGCGGGCAGCTGACATCCGGCGATGTCATATGTCCGCCCCCTACACGTGCGTCACGACTGCATTACCATACGTACGCCCAGCGTTTGCATGGGAACGCCCATGAAACGTGGGGCGTATGCATATGGTAATGAGCCCAAATAGCCCTTCACGCCCCTCTCCACCCCCTGTTCGGAGTGTTCACATTTCATGCGGGATTTGGCCGTACGCCCCGCTCGCACATGCGCAGAGACGCCTCTGCACATGCGCAGACACAAAACATCGGTGGACCGACCGCACGCGGACATTACCCCACCAACCAGAATAAGGGCCAAAGAGAGGACGGTGATACTGGAGGATACGGGAGTGGAGGTACAAACGTTTGCTTTGCTTTTCTCACACCGTATCATCTCTTGTGGATATTTAACATTGAGCTGCTGGATTATATGTATTTCATGTGTTTTTTAAAGAAATATTGTATTTACAATATAATACATTTACAAAGACCAGTGATTAATACATCAGACCTAAACACCTGTTATTTAACCCTCCATAATATTAAACTGGTCTGCTTTATAAAACTGTCTGCTTAATAACACAACTAACCAGAGGTGCAGGTGCTGACTCACCAAGCACATTGGCATTGGCCCCTTACTAATACAGGAATGTTAGGTGACCCCCTAGGGAGTGCGAGTGGCACTTTGACAGAAGCTGCTTCACCAGCAGCTGCTGGGTAGGGATAGTCGGTCCCAAAGAACTTAGAAGAAAAAAAGAGAGATAGCAGCACTTAAGCCCCCCATACACGGTCCGTTAATAGGATCCGTTGTGTGCTTAAACAGCACACATCGGATCGCATCCCTAGTGCATGCAGTGTGCATGCACTGCGATCCGATGTGTACCTAGTACAAAAGTATGTGCAGCACATACTTTTTGTACCGTACTATGTGATGCGTGGGAGCGCACATCGCATAGTACAGAACGGAGCCATACACAACGGACCGTGTATGAGCTCCTTTACACTATAAGAAGTATTAAGAAATATTGGACTGATTTTACATAAATAATGCAATTTTATTAAAACACAAAAAAAATTGACAATTTGTGTTTAGATATCAAGGCACTAGATTGCACAGGTGTCGGATAAGTAAATCCCACACAGTTCCTGATAGAAGGTACTGTCTATTCCTATTTTATTTTGGCACTAATGTTGCGTGTTGGATATACAGTATATAAAAAAGAAATATTTACCATCCACCATTCATCGGTATGCAGTCCAACACCCCTGATTACTTCCTGTTAGGTTGGTCCTGAGAGAGTCCAATACACCATGGAGGGTTGTTTGTGGTGTGGGAATTCCCAATGGCTAACTCCATTGGCAGGGATCCAAGCACAAATGCAAATTACCTTTTTGGACTGGTCCGGATCAGTAAAATTTAGATTGGCAAAACCAAATCTGGAACACTGTGGGGATATGGGCTCCTGATGCGTTTCATCGTGTCAAAACGGCTTTATCAAAGGACCTTTGATTAAAAAAAATTGTTTTATTTTGTTTTATTTATAGTGTGTAGTAAAACATAAAACATTTTATTGATTCACTTGGTTGTATGCATCATTGAGAGCGCTGCCTACCTCTTTCTCTCTTTTTATCTATAACTGAGGGTTTGATCACCCCTTACAAGACAGCAGCTCAAAGAAGACAACTCCTGGTTAAAGCACTCAGTATTAGCCTATTGTAGGTTAATATTTCTTCTTGTTTTTATTTTAACATTGAATAAGCATTGTGACGTTGCTCCTATTGTACTAACCTTTTGTATGTTTGTCATTATTAGCATTGTCCTGATCATTAATATATTTTTAAATATTATAAGAGTCTTGCGTCATTCATCCTTAAGAAGCAACAACTACAGTATATAGAGAAACAAAGATTTTCTCATAAAGGGATAAGCCGCCCTTTTGTAAGTGCAGCTGGATATTAATTTAGATTGAACCAAGCGCCTTACTTGTTTGTAGTAGCTATATAGAGAGTCTATAGTCATACTGTACGTGCAATTGGTAGATTTACAAGCGCAGTGATATACATTTGCTTTCGCACACGCAGAAATGCATGAAATACTAATGGCAGTTTAGTTATGTGAATAACATGCTTACAATATTTTGAGATAGAGTCACTGGTGGGACTGGTGCTGCTACTGTAACTTGCAAAGACTGTGATGCCCCAAATTGTGCCACAGATGTGTCCCTGCTCATTTTCCACAAAATGCCCATGATTCCGATTGATTTGGTAAGCTGCCAAACTCGCAGCTTACCAAGTCCAAGAGGACACACCCTTCCGAATCGCCACCCCTCGTCGCCGCCTTATACCCTCGCAACCATGCGAGGAGATGTGTCATGAAGAAACATTCACTGGCATGTGCCCGCAGCAGGAGAAATCATTAGATGGTTGGCAACCATCTAATGATTTCTCCAGGGTATGAAAAATATTCAGTGGAGACTGACACAGTATATTTGCGGGCTTCCGGCCAAAGACAGGTCCAGCACACCTCCTCCCACCCACAATCCTATGGGAATGCCCAGCGCTTTCATGGGGATGCCCATGAAATGCTGGGCATTCCCATGGGTGACAGCCCCCCATGCCCAGCACACACCCCCGCACCGCTCCCTGCGAATGGCCCAGCAACATTGTAAATCACCACGGTCGTTCGCACAGTGGACTTGCACAAAAGACCGTGTGCATGTGCAGTTCTGAAACCATCGGAACAGGTCCGAACACATCAGAATGACCCCTAATGTGTATAAACATGCATATGCATTTTGTGTAAAAATAGCTACATTAACCTGCAGCTGCAAGTGTGACTCAGCAGCTGTAAGCCAGTGGACCATGGGAGCGTGCATACAGACACATGTAAGATAACCGCAGATGTAACTGTATTTGAATTTGAGGCTAGATAATGTATACTGTACTGTATGTGAAAACCAGTACAGAGCTGAAAAGTTCTGTCCAAAATCTAAACTTGAGTATCAATAGCTTTTTGCTGTGTGCAACTACTGTATATGAATTTTTTGTCAGCTAGAAAATTTTCTTTGTGAGCATCCTGTACAGGCAGCTTTTGTGAAATGCCTTGGATACTGTTGATCAGTGTACATTTAAATTTATTAAATCTTTAACACATTCAATGTTACAGTTGACTTAACAGTAGCTTCTCTGAAATTGACCTTGCTTGACAACTAAATGTATTGGGACAGTTTTATCAAGGCAATGTAACTAGTATCATACAGTAGTACTTGCATTACTGCACAATAGACTGAACAGAGCTCTGAGTGATATATATGAATTGCTCTCCAGTGGTGGTTTATTGGAACCTTAAAATTGTGCTTTTTCTATAGTAATATCTCTAAATCTGTTAATCCTGATGGATCACGTTAAGTATTTTAACCCTACCCATAATTCAACCCCTAACTCTTCCATCCCGCAACCTAATCCTACTCTCCCACTTCCACAGCCTAACCCTAACTATCCCCTCCCACAGTCTAACACTAATAACCAAATGCCCTACTCCCTCAGCCTAACGCTAGACATCCCCTAGTGACTAATTCCAAGGCCAGTGCTTACCTTGCAGATCCATTGAGATTCTGATGATGGAATCCTGCTGTCAGTATTCTGACAGGATCCTGACCACATCGATGTACAGTATACTGTATATAGGTCCTGATTTTGATCTGTTCGCACAGGAGAGCAATGCTTTACTACTTCTGTACATGTGCATACACTTGACATGAGCGGGCATGGCGAACTACTAATTCGCCGTCCCGTCCGCACCTACCAGTGTGGGTGACAGGCGGCGAACGTGCTGTGCCCATGGGAACGCCCAGCGTTTCATAGGTGTTCCTATGAAAGCGCTAGGTGTTCCCATGGAAATTAGGCAGTGACGTGGGTGCCAGGGGTAGGCAGCTGATGTCAGCGGATGTCAGCTGCCCGCTCTCTTCCCGTACTGGGAGCACGTAAAGCTAAGACACCAGAAAGTGTCTTAGTTTTCCATGCTCGTTCCAAATCATTCGATAGTCAGTGACCATCGAATGATTTGCCCCCCCACAACCAAGGCTGCGAATATATGTTTATGCAAAACCTTCATTCGCAGCCGTGCAGCGAATTCACTGAGGGGGGGGGGGGGCTGGTGGCTGTGTGAGCGGTGGGCAGCGTTAAAGCCACACGCAACACTGCAAAATTTGCAGCGTTGTGTGTGGACTAGAATAAGATCCATAGATTCCAGGTAGAGATGGGAATGCCAGATATTTAGATATTATTTCTGGTGCCAGATCAAAAGGATAATATTTGTGCAGGAATGATCTGCACTCAATTTTACTGCATAAACTACAATACTTTACGCGGTTTAATAAAAAGTAATGTTTTAGGTGTGCTCAGGACCTTTTATTACACCATGTTGTAATGCAAGGGATGAAATATTATTTTTCTAGATGTGCTACCTTATACCCCTTTCACACCAGAAAATGCAGGGACTTACCCGGGAAAATGGTCCCTGGACGAAGCAGGGACATTCCTGGGTTGGCTACTTTCACACCACCCTTTTACCTGCATTTTCTGTTGTGAGGGGGACAGCAGGGTCCAAGCAACGGCGGGGGGGTCCAGACTGCGGGGATCCGGGCAGTGGTGCTTCTAGCGCTATTTGCTGGGCAGCAAGGTGGGAAGCTCTGTAATTGAAAACAATTTGAAAAGACTGGGCATACTCTGATTGGCTAAGAGCATCCGGCCAGTCTTTTAAAAATGTTTCAAATCCAGCGCTTCCTGCCCCGCTGCCCGTCGAATAGCGCCAGAATCCCCGCAATCTGGACCCGCCGCCCGGACCACACTGCCTGCCGCCTTCTGCCAGACCCGGGTAAGTACCTTTCACAACAGCCAGTAACTCGGGCTGGTCGCGGGAGAAACCCTGTTACCCTGTAGCTAGGAGGGTTGAAATCCCGGCAAATTTTCCCAGGAACCTTGCACACCAGCGCTAACCCGGAAAATGTGGCTGGTGTGAAAGGGGTATAACTGATACTTACAGTAGTATTACAACATAGAAACAGAATAGCAGGTGCACCATACACCATTCAATTTTTTAAAATATATAATATATGAAGCAGTTGGGTTTAGTAACATTATTATTATAATTATTGTTATTAGTAGTATTTTTTATATTATTATTAATAATAATAATAATAGTGGTAAAATAACAATACAAATCATAATGATAAAAATAATATACTGTAACAATAAAATTAATTAAAGAATATTCAATTATATAACCTCATTATAGATAATCAATATTAGTTGGCAGCCAGTTACTGGCAAAAAATATCCTGCTTTATTCCGCATATTACCAATGACTCCCAAAAAGTATTTTTTTTTTTTGGTATAATTTATACAGTATACCATAGGCCTACAAAGGTTATGCAGAGGGCTCCCTATGTCAAGGTAATAATAAAAATGCCTCATATATATATGACTTTCTATTGCTGACTAGTAGAAAAATAGCTGAGAAACACCTAAAATAGTTCTGCATCCTAAATATTTAATGACTGGAAGCAAGGATGATGTACAGTTTGTAATGGCACAGCACTTAGGTTCTGGGAGTTTGTGTATTCTCCCCATGCTTATATAGTAGGTTAATTGGCTTCCGACACAAATGAATGCCAGCGTGTGTACATGTGATAGGGAATATAGATTGTAAATTGCACTGGGACTGATGTGATATTTTTCAGATATTCTCTGCAAAGTGCTCCAGAATATGTGTGCAGTATGTAAATAATGGGTAAATAAATAAAATAAGTTTAACGACGTGTTTTAGTAGAACTTAATTAACAAATAGTGAAACACACCAGAATCATATTTCTCTGTAATGGTGCACATACAATTATGTGATATTGCATGCAATCATTTGATTTCGACCACATCTGTTCGATAATTCGTATGATTGTATGCACATTTTGTCTATCGAATTGTATGAGCATTCGCATTTGGTTTTCAACCACATGCAATCGCTCGAATGTAAGTAGTGGGCGGAGGGAGCACTTTCGTCTGGCATTAGGTTTGGGGAGAGGGGGGGTGGAGGGAGCGCTGGTGGCGTTCGTCAGAGTAGCATATCAATGTGATGGAGCGCGAGCGGGCAGTAGGTTTGGGGAGAGGGGGGAGTGTTTAAACTGAAATCTAAAATGCAGTGCAAGTATAAAGCAGTCAACATTTACCCTGAACAGAAACTAAATATGAAAGAATGAAAGACCTGAAATGGCCTCTAAAATAGTGTTTTTATGTCAGTTCATTATTAACTACACAGAAGTATTTGTTTTCTTTCTTGTTATTTAGTTTGTCAAAGTTCTCTTTGGTTTGTTTGAATTAAGATGACGACCACCTCTTACAGTACACATCTTACTATACAGTACCCAAGCAAATTAGTGCTTTGTTATAGTCAGCAACCATTTAACCTACAACCATGTTTTGGCGTAATAAAGAAGACCATGTGTAAGGAAGTCTAAGCAAGCTAAAACACACAAATCCATACAAATAAGGCACTGGTTAGGAATGTAACATATGACTTCAGTATTGTTAGATATCAATGCTACTGTACCCTACTGTACTAAAGTAAAACAGTGTCCTTACTTGGATGTTTCCAATATTCTACTGTATCTCTAGGTACAACGTTTATTCTTCAGGATCTGTCTGTGCATCGGCCACTACTAGCTGCAGGTGGCATTTAATTTCAGTACCTGATATAGTACACAAACGTTGTTTCATGTTTTGTAACATTGTTTTATGCACAAATAACATATATTTGTGTGTATATCATGTGTTTGTACAACATACATGCAAGACATCTCAAGATACATAATTGAAATATAAAAATATTGTGAAATACGGAATAATCCGTTATACAAAATTCTTCTGGTCCCGAGCATTTTGGATAAGGAATACTCAACCTTTAGTGACTAATGTTGCTAATAACCAATTTAGAATTCAGAAAGTGTCAACTAATCCCAAAACAACAGAAAATCTTTATCATATAGCCTTAGTGTAGCCCATCAAAAGCTTTTCCATATCCAGAGATGGTAGAACACGTGGTATTGGCAACTGGGCATTAACATCCAAATGTTGAACACCATCTGAGTATTGTCAGAGGCTTGTCTTCCTAGAACACCAAACTAAACAAGGGTGGGACAAATCACTTAAAATATCTGCTATGTGTGTCAGAGGTGGCTGGGCAGTGAGAGTAAAAGCAACGACGTTACCAAAATCAAAATGGACTGTACCTTAAAACTTATATTAGAAAAATGCAAAAAGGAAAAGATTTGAAAATGCATTAATACACCTTAAACAGAGAGGAGGAGGAGGAGGAGGAGGAGGAGGTGGTGGTGGTGGTGGTGGTGGTGGTGGTGGTAGGAGTAGTAGTAGTAGTAGTTATATAGCACCAGCATATTTCATTGTGCTTTACAATTGGGAGTAGTAGTAGTAGTATTGTGTATATAGCACCAGCATATTTCATTGTGCTTTACAATTGGGAGTAGTAGTAGTAGTAGTATTGTGTATATAGCACCAGCATATTTCATTGTGCTTTACAATTGGGAGCAAAATAGTTATAAAACAAGACTACAGTATGTAATAACAGACAGACTAAATGGCTCTTAGTGGGCTGTATTATCCAGTCACACAAGAATGTTGGCCTACAGTTGAAAACCAAAATATGTAATGTTAAGTGTGGTCTGTATTGTGGGGATGTATTTGGATATTATTACTTATTGAGGTTATGAAGGGGGTTCTAGAATTAATATGCTAGTCTGAAAAGGTGGGTTTACAGAGAATGCTTGGAAGTTGAGACTGGAGAAAAGTCTTATTATACAAACAGATAAACCTGAATTCCAAAGGAGCTGGTAACAATAAGAAAGGCAAAGGACTTGGGACAGAACCTTGCAGTACTCCAATTGATAGAAAAGTGAGCAGAAACAAACACAGAAGTTAATGATTTGATATGTAGGATGAGAGACAGAATAGAACTGGATCCTGAAAACCTAAGGATTAAAGGGTTTGCATGAGAAGAAAGTGGTCAACTATGCCAAATTCAGTAGAGAGATTCAAAAAAATAATTATTGAGTGATGGCATTTAGACCAAATCATTCACTACATTAGTATGTTCTGTCTTTTGTGGACTATTGAGAAAGAAAGTCTGCTTGATGTGAGTCCAGTAAGTTGTGTAACTAAAGACTGTGGGGCAGATGTATTAAGCCTTAACAAGAGATAAATGTAAGTGTGATAAAGAGAGATAAACGTCTGGCCAATCAGCTCCTTACTGACTTTTTTCAAACACAGCCTGTAACATGGCAGTTAGGATGTGATTGGCTGGACGTTTATCTCTCTTTATCATCCTTGCATTTATCTCTTGTTAAGGTTTGATACATCTGGCCCTGTGTGTCAGCTGGATGTCAGTAAGTCTGAATGTTGGTAAGTCTCTCGGAGCTTGGAATGACATTGTTGCTAAGAGATAGTGTGGCAATTTGAAATAAAGATACAAATTGAGAAAGAGAGAGAGACAACATATTTTAACATGAGCACAGGAGACAGAGATCTACTGATTTGTGAGGTTGTGGGATCAAAAGGAGAGGTAATAGAGTAGGATGAAGAGAAGAGTGTAGATACTTATTTTATGTGATGAAATTAATAGGTGTGTTTAGCAAAGGAATTGGCCAAGTTTCTTCCTGAGGAAGAGCAAATGTATCCACGCTCATCTGTAGCCGCTCGCTGAGACAGGGATGCGTGAGCATCTCAAATGCTCATGCATCCATTGCCACGAATGGGGCGCGTGACCATCATTCGCACTGAGAGCCGCATAGGTGAGTGGGGCTCCATCCCTATATCATTTTGTTTTGAATCTTTTCAGTCTTGTTCTTTAAATAGCATGTAAGTTCTTGTGATAGTAGTTGGTGTGCTTAGCATGCAAGTTGTACATACTGTAGTGATTTAAATGTATTAAAATGTCGCTTGGGGTTACAAGTTTGAACAGAGATCAGAGTTTGAAAACATGTTTGTTTGGCAGTGTCTAGAACCTTTCAATAGGAATAGTATATAGTCTTATTTGTTATAAAATCACTTGGAGTACAGGATTTATTCCACTGAAATTATGCTTTACTTGAGAATTTTTGTAGGTGTCTTGTTACTTTAGATTGCCACTTTACCTTGGGATAGAGTTTGGTTAAGATGTAAAACAGCAATCTCAGGAGAAGTGAATATAGACATTTTTGACAGATACTTTTGCAGAGAGGTAGAAAGTTGTTGAAAATAGTGTTAATGGTTTCAACCAGGGCCATCCTTAGGCATAGGCAAACTAGGCAATTGCCTAGGGCATTTGGAATGCCTAGGGACATCAGCAGATTTTGCTGATTAAAATGATATGCAGCATGCCTATATTCTGTGTGTGAGTGAGGCTGTATCTGCATATGAAATAGTGTATTCATGGAAATCACTGTAACATAGCATTCCGTATGCAGGTACAGCCACAGTCGCACACAGAATATAGGCATGCTGCATTTAATTTTAATCATTGGAAGCTCCTTGTGTGTGCTGGTCATAACAATGCAAATAAGACGAATTTTCAGCAAAAAAATGCACCCAATGTTAGCAGAACTGGCCAGGAGCTGCATGGCTTATTGAGGCAAGATGTATGAGGAAACATCTGTATCCAAGCAGAGGCAGAGGTCACAGTGTTAGCGGCTGTGCGAGTGCTGTCTGCGGGTGGGTTGGTTGTGCAATAGTGTTCGGCATATGTGTAATGGGCATATGTGTGTCATGTGTATAAGGGCATTAATAATGTGCAACATATGTGTAAGGGGCATTATGTGTGTCATTATGTGTATGAAGGGCATTAATAAAGGTTGGCATAATGTGTACTGGGCATTATGGTTATAAGGACATTAATAATGTGTGTCATGTGTAAGGGGCATTACTGTGTGGTATTATCAGGGGTGCCGAGAGAAAGGGGTAGGGGGTACAAATTACCCAGACCAAAGTCTGCTGGGAGGGCCCAGTGGGGGCCCCAGGCCCCCTCCCCTTAAGTGACAGCAGCAGCTGCAGCTCTTCTCCTCTGCTCAGCACACACTGCTTTGTGCTGGGTTGCAGTGTGGCCATGGAGGTGGTTAAAATACAATATTTTCTCAGTATTCAGGGTATAATGTGAATAATGTGAGGAGTAATGTACAGATGGGGCAGGTCCCATCTTGGCAGCGGATGGCGATGGCGATGCCAGCCGCCATCCCGCGCCAGCGCCATATCCATAGTGAGAAGGGGGCGCGCGCGTCCCCTTCCGACGGCGCTTCCAGACGCTCCCCGGGTCACCGCCATCTTGTCGGCGGTAACCCAGGGTCCCTGCCGCCTGCCCGCACCCCCCCCTAACCCTGTCCATCTCCCTGAGGCAGAGACGGACAGGGTTCCTGTTGCCCCGCCGACAGAGATTGAGACGCGCATCTCAGTCAGATGGCAGGCCAGGCTGCTGGCAGATCGCCAGCGGTGACGTTCTGGCGATTCGCCAGCAAGGACGAGGCCTGCCCCATCTGTATATAAGGTAAAGTGGTACTACAGTGTGATGTAACGTGAATAAGGGACACCATCGCATGATATAATGTGAATAAAGTTGCACTACTGTGTGGCATAATTTGAATTGGGGGTAAAATTGTGTGGCCATGCCCCTTCCCAGCAAGAACACACCCCTGTTTGGGCTGTGCACCAAATGTGTGCACTGTTTCTGTTTAAAATATTGCGGGTAGGAGCACCAAAATGATGACTGCTATGATGAGGGTGGATGGTGCTGGAAAAGGGGAGCAGGGTCAGAGGCAGAACTAGTGGCGGTGCTAGGGGGCACCAGACAAAATCTTGCCTAGGGCATCATTTAGGCTAGGGCCGGCTCTGGTTTCAACTCTACCAATAGGGCCTAAATCAGAGTTGTACGCTGTTCTGATGTTTTCACAATTGAGTGATTATTGTCAGCCTGCACAACCCCATGATTGCACTGCCCATGTGTAAAAGTGTTTTTGCCATTACAATTGCAGCAAGAATATAATCAGAGTGATGTTCTCCTTTATTGTGTACAATTGAGTATACATTCTCAGCCTATTCTGTACACCAGGGGTGGGCAATAAGCGGCCCTCCAGTTGTTGATGAACTACACATCCCAGCATGCCTTGCCTTAGTTTTGCTATTCGGCCATGCTGAAATTGATGCAAGGCATGCTGGTATGTGTAGCTCATAAACAGCTGGAGGGCCGCTTATTGCCCTCCTGTGGTGTACAGAATAGGCTGAGAATGTATACCCAATTGCAAATGAGTTACAATTGTTCCAGTGGGCAACACATCATTCCTGGGCATCAGCTTCACTTGCTAACATTAACAGTTCCGTACACTAAAAAAAAATCACAATTGCAATTGTATTAGTGTACACCTCAGAATCAGGCCCTAAGGCAAGACCAAAAAAAAGCACAAAAACACAAACCTCTCTTCTTGCCTTGTTTGATATTATAGAGTGGGATGGAGCTCTTTCATGATACAAAATTAACTATACCAAACCTGAAACTATACTATTGCATTTCCCCGATGACCTGAGGAGCTCTTTTTATTCTTCATATAACCTCACCTGGCAGAACTACAAGTTTTCCACATCTCCTGCATAAATTGAACTTAGATCTCGCTACTTGGAAATCTCGTTATTTCCTGGCTGGGAAGAATTATAGCGATTAAAATGACCCTATTACCGCAACTAGGGTGGCCAATCCCGGGATCGGGATCGGCGGGATCCCGGGATTTGGCCCCCAAAACGCCGGGATTTCAATCCCGGGATTGGAATTTCCAATCCCGGGATTTCGGGATTAAACTGCGCATGCGCAGTTTAATGCCGGGCAGCGTCTGAGCACTCAGACGCTGCCCGGCTTCTCCCAATCCCCGCAGTGCGCAGCGTGACGAGGTCACGCTGCAAGGTCACGCTGCGCAGGGCACAGCCGCACGTCCACGGCTGCCCGCCCGCCCGTCCACGGCTGCCCGCCCGCCCGTCCAGCGCTCCCGGCCACCTGCCCGCCCACCCACCCAGCGCTGACGGCCGGCAGCACTCACGGCCGGCCACCCGCCCGCTCACCCACCCAGCGCTCACGGGGACCCAGCGGCAGCGGTCCCTGCCACCCACCCGCCCACCTAGCGGTCCCTGCCACACACCCGCCCTCCCACCCAGCGCTCCCTGCCACACACCCGCCCTCCCACCCAGCGCTCCCTGCCACCCAGCGGTCCCTGCCACCCAGCGGTCCCTGCCACCCACCCGCCCAGCGCTTGGGCGGCCAGGGTGTTTTTTATTATTAGGGAAGCCAATCCCGGGATCCCGGGAATCCCGGGATTGAGCATTTTTCAATCCCGAATCCCGGGATTGAAAAAATGCCCCGGGATTGGCATCCCTAACCGCAACTCCTCTATTTTTTCCAGACTTTACCCAATAAGGTGCCGGAGAGGGTTCTTGGGGATGTCCAGACTTCTTTTACGAGATTTGGAATGATAACACCCCACGAATAGCCCTTCATGTTCTTAGACGGCCTCATTCTGGTGGAGGCAGAGGCCTTCCTGATATCAAACTATATTTTATGGCTTGTTACTGTATTTAAGCCATCTAGTGGCCTCATTTTCTCCGAGGGGTTATGTTGTGTGGTTGGATTTGTAAGCCTCTTCCTTAGACCTCATCGTGCTGGCCTCTTTATGGAGTCTGGACAGGCCCTATCAAAGCTCTCTGACAACTTTTTTTCTTTCTCTTCAATTCTGTCTATCAATATGGGTCAATTATCTCAGAAAAAAATAACTTGTCCTCTCACCCCTCTTTCGGATAAACCTGCTTTTCCTGGTGGTGTGTCACCCTTTAGATTTGTTAATTGCCGTTTAGCTGATATATTTAGGGTTTGTGACCTTTCCTCTGGAAGCAATTGGGCATCCCTTGAGGAAATCAAAAATACTTTTCCCTCCTTATCCCCTTATTTTTTTTTTTTTCAGATTTGCCATTTTCTTCTTTCTCTACCGCAAGCCAATGTCAGACGACCTCTCATCCCCTTTGAATCCTTGTGTATGGACAACCCTCTTAGAAAATGATTAATCTCCTGCTATTATATTTTAGTTGAGGCATTCTCCACTCTGCAGTTACGCCATGAACAGGAGTGGGAGAGGGGCCTGCCCCCCCCCCCAGATGCTATTTGTTGAGGAAGATGTAAGGTGTAAGATGTAATATAGCCAAATGCTCTATCTCCACCCAACTTAAGGAAACATCATATAAGCTATAGTATATTATAGATGGTATTATACTCATACACTCTTATACTGACAGATTGTCCAAGATATTTTCTTCTACCACTCCTGTATGCTGGAGGGTTTGAGAACATAGAGGAACTCTCCTCCACATGTGTTGAACCTTTCCATATATTATACCATTTTGGACTACAGTACAGAATATCTTGATTTCCCTCAGGGGCATACCTCTCTCTTAAGATCCCTGGTCTTTCTTATTGCCCAGATCCTTCTCAGATTTAGATCCCCCCCTTTAATAAAATACTCTACCATGTATTGATAGCTGCTAAATAACTTATTGCTAAGAATTGGAAATCTACTGCCATCCCTACTGTCTTTGCCTTGATTAACTATGTATGGTTTGTTGCTAACATGGGAAAAATTGTGTATTTTCTTCATTATTGTCCCCCATAGATTCAAAATGGTTTGGGCCCCATGGCTTTCAGCAATGTCCCATCTGCCTCCTTTCTAATTATAATACATTGACCTTAATATCTACATTGACCAGTGTCTGTCACCTTCTTCTCTTCCCCCCTTCACATTCTCTTTTCCTGTATGTTTTCTTCATTGTTTCCTATATGATATTGTTAACTAAAAAAAAAGAATTCTCAATGTGTCTGTTTAATTTTGATATGTTGATGTCTGTGTATACTATTGTATGTACATTATGTTTTTATCTTAGTTAAAATAAAGAGTTTAAAAAAAAAGCAGTGGCAACAAAGAAAGCTGATAATGATTGTAATCTAAACTACAAAGAAAGCCAAAGTTTATTATTACACATATGCTTTCAAGGCTTTTTGGGTGGTGGGCATTATTTTCTAATTTCTTCAAATATTATAGTCAAAAATGGTGAAATAAAACAGGTATTACAACTCTCACAACCTCTTTTATTGGCATTTTTTGGGCTGGTTAACGGTTAACCTGTGGTTTAGTAAATTTCCAAAGAATGTTAGTAAAAAAATATTATTGTCTAGAAAGTTATAGTAATATGCTCATTTGCTCACAAATAAAGTACTCTAAGTTGTGGGCTAATTAGAAAATGTACCATATATTCATTGTGAAATACTGATACTTACATGTTTAAATTTACAGGACAATTTCACTTGTATGTTACGGATGCTGTACAAGTTGACATCAGAAATGACGATATAACTGCAGGGATCAACAAAGACAATTTTTCTCTGGAGTTTGTAAAGAAACACTTTGCCCCATCTGTTCCAGTAGAAATGGAAAAGTGGTAACCATAGATGATGAGTTTTGGGCAGTGTTGATCCATCAGCTATTATCTGAGATAATAGGGAGTTGTCATATACTTCCAAAATCTATCATACTATCTTATGATTACATGGCAGTTCAACATCAAGTGAAAGCTGTCAACTGGGCACACTTGTACTGTAACTTCCAAAACAACTGGTCCCCAAATGCAGATCACACAGCCCAGGGGCTGAGGCTGAGGAGGTGGGCAAAATATATCATAATACATACTTTTGCAATGCAAAATATTGAAAAATTAATATTTAATGAACAACATTGAATATGCTCCTTTCTTCTCTATCAGTAATATGGCACCTCAGGATATCTTCTTAAATGCAGGATTTATAGTTATTATTGTGGTTTTAGCTAATCACAACTTTAAACAAATCAAATAACATATTTTTATTGTATCACCTTAGGTGGCATCAGTGTACAAAGCTATAACTTTAGTTATGTAATGTCTCAGTAGAGCTGAAAACCTAATTGTAATACACATACAAGGTTATGGGTTACATAGCCATAGGCCAGAGTCGACTCTACTCTAATGAGCAATATGCTGAATTAAATTAAAGTGCATTTATTTTATAAGGTACTTGTGTAATAGCACGGTGCCCATTACATAGTTAGTGTAGCATCCCTGTCAGAATCAGCGTAGTGTTCGCACGGCCAGCGTAGTTAACGTAGTCAGTCAGAAGTAGCGTAGTGTTCCCGCAGCCGCTTAGCGTAGTCAGCATCCCTGTCAGAAGTAGCGTAGTGTTTCCTAGGGTAGGGTACCACCATGCACGGGTAAACCACCGCTATAATTTTGTTGATCCGGAGACTGGGGTTCATACCCAAAACATTGAACACCTTTGGGGATCTTGTAAGTGGCGTAACAAACATCAAAGGGGCACTGCATGCCAAAATCTGGACTCCTATCTCCAGTAATTCATTTGGCGCAAAATTGTCGGTGCAGAAAATGCTTTCCAGCGGATTCTTCATGGCATTACTCTGCTCCCAAAAACTGACAAAGCAGATGACACAGATGCAAACACAACTGTATCAACTTCAGCTGCAGTTTGCGTCAACTGTTTCAACTTCAGCTGCTTCATCTGCAGTTTCAGTAAATGCAGAAGCTGAAGAATTTTATTATTTTCTTTGGTCTTGTTATTTCATATTATTGTACTTTTGTTAAGTGTTTTTTTTTCTTCTTCATTATTCACTAAAATCCAGTTACCTGTTAACACATGTCCTCATTACCGTCTCAGATGTAGGATATGGCAGGTGTGAATGTGTTCCTGAAACACCCCCACTATCCACGCCAGCCCGAAGCATGGCAGTTGGACGCGCTACGCGTCCTCCCGACCTGTTCATATCGCCACTATCCACGTCGGTGTGGAGTTGATTCTATAAAGTGTGGCGAGCCACCGAGCCCGAAGCGTGGCGAGAGCATAAAGCCCTTACTTTATATGTATTCCGCATCAGCTCGCCACACTTCGGGCTCGGTGGCTCGCTGCGCTCGCCACACTTTATAAAGTCAACTCCACGCCAACGTGGATAGTGGGGGTATCAACAGGTCGAGGGGACACGTAATGTGTTCCCTCACGGGGCTGGCTGTGCTTGCCACGCTTCGGGCTGGCGTGGATAGTGGGTGTTTGAAAAGGAGGCATTTGCCAGTATGTAACATGGCGCACTGGCAAATGCCTCCTTTATTGTGCATAAGACGCATTTGTGCCTGCATACCCCCTTTGTGCATGAGATGCACGTACTACCAAACCCCCTAACCCCATCTCCCTGAAGCGGACACAGGCAGGGTTGCCGTACCCTGCCACAATAATTACTGAGACGCAGGAGGGTCTGAGACGCATCTGCATCTCAGACAGACAGAGTGCCTCTCCGCTGGCAACCGCATTTTCCTCTCTCTGCCGGTGTCAGCCAATGCAGAGGATCTGGAGGTTACTGGCGCTGTGTGAGAGGC
The DNA here is from genome assembly GCF_055691185.1 of Crinia signifera. Classification (NCBI taxonomy): domain Eukaryota; kingdom Metazoa; phylum Chordata; class Amphibia; order Anura; family Myobatrachidae; genus Crinia; species Crinia signifera. The sequence goes on from NC_139219.1 coordinate 203,926,116, forward strand.
ACTCACTAGGCTTGCCAAGGATGCTGGGGACAGATCCATGGACATCAGGGACAGAGCCGGGCTGCCGGGAAGTCACTACGCTAGGCAGCCATTGGGCTGTCACTACACTAAATACACTAGGCAGCCGTTGGGCTGCTGCGGAGTCACTACGCTAACTACGCTAGGCAGCTGTTGGGATACGCTGACAGCATAGTTTAGGCTACGCTGAAAACATAGCATAGCCAGGCGCCGTGCTATTACACAAGTACCTTTTATAAAGCTAAAAATCATGTAAAGTAATTTTAATATGTCTCTGTTTGTATTTTCTACACCAGCAGATGGTACAAGGACCTCTGATTCATTAATGTCTACTACTACAGACACATTTCTATTTTGATATACAGCAAAATTGTATAGTATATAAGAAGCAACTATACAGTAACTGTCAACCACCCTTTGCATTGGCATAGAGGAATACACCACCTGAATAATCAAGGCATCTGAACCTGCTTTCAATAATCCAAAGGGACATTCAGATACACCCCTAATGTTTATATGTGCATTATTACATTTGTGTTGTGTGGGAGTTTATGAAGACATCATTAGCCAGGACTCTGACACTTATAGCCTCTGGTGAGATGTTTATCTATGCCATATGAATAGCTTCCCACAATAATAATGATAAGTGTAGGTGCAGAATCTTAGTTATGAATGGCCTCTCCACCACATCCCATAAATACTCAAGTGTGTACATTTTGGGGGGCAATTGTGGTGGCCACATCATTCATTGGAACTCTCCAGAATCCACAAACAAATTCTGTACACTTTGGGACCAATGACACGGCTTATTATCCTGCTGGAGTATTCTATTGCTGTGGGTGTACATGAAGTTCATTAAGGGCTGATTACATCACCAAGCACTGCAACATAACAGCTGCTGGTCAATGATGTGTTCACACAGACCAGTGGACCCATCCCATGCAACAGGAATACACCGGACACCATCATGGAACCACCCCCAGCCTGAACAGTGCCTTTTTTGACAATGGAGATCCATGGCATCATGGGATCTGCAGCACACTCAAACCCTACTATCAGACTGAAATAACTGAAACCATCATGTTGCCATCTTCCAGGATCCAATTAGCAAAGCCACAAGTGCAGGTGAGGTGCTGTGTCTGGTGTTGTAGTGTCAACAGTGGCACTCTAATGGGTGTTCTGCTTCCATTTTCCATGGAAGCTGCACTGACCTACTGGGTATGTGTCTGGTGCCTCCTGCATTTAATGTTGATTTTATTTTAGCCAGTATCACTTGTCTGTTACCATGTTCAATGCTTACCATGATCATTAAGTACCTGTGGTCTTCCACTGTTATGTCCATGGGTGGTTATAATACCTTCTGTGGCCATTGTAAGTCTGGCCATTTCAAATATGTCAAAATACAGTGGCATCACCTACCATCTTTACATACTGCTATCCAAGGTTTTTTTGCCACTTCAGGGTATTAATGTTATCATCACAGAAATCTGCACAATCTCAAATATTCTGTGTGGACACAGTCTCAAATAAATATGTGCACAGTCTATACCTGTATGTGCCAAGACATACCGTATGTAATCCTCAATGCTACATTGAGCATATGCCACTGTGCCTCCTGACGCGTGAAGCAGATATATGTCTGGGAAAACTAATTTAGTGCACTAATAAATGAGAAAATTGTTGTTGCCAAAATAATTATAATATTGGTTTATATAAAAATGATAAGGACCTTGAACTAATACAATTACTATTATGTTAGTTTACAGAACTAACATTTTTTTTATTAAATGTAGCCAATCATTTACAATACATGTAATGCTGGCCACACATCAGACCAACCTTCCTCCAACCATCCAACTAGTTGCTTGGATGGAATAAAAATATGGCACTGGATTGGAGTAAATGTAATATTTAATTCAGAAATTTGCTCCCAAAATCTGGAAAAGGACAAAAACTGTCGCTCGGACAGGGTACTGTAGTTGAACCTGTTTGATTTAAACTTTTTGTATGAATGTTTTTGTCCATTTTCCTGGGTTTGTGAGCACATTTCTGATTGTCCTTTGCTCCCGTACAGTACCACATTTTTATTTCATCCAAGCAACTAGTTGGATGGTTGGAGGAAAGTTGGTCTGATGTGTGGCCAGCATAAGGAATAAGAATAGATTGCAAGGATAGTATTTAAAATGCAGAAAATATTAATTGACCAGTAGAACATAATAGACAATGTATAAAAATTACACAAAGCATTAAAGGTGCCCACACACAGTGCAATTCTCGCATGCGATTTGAACTCTTTAGTTAAAATCGCATTGCATCAAGTTCAAATTACACCGTGTTTATTTTGCCTTGCAATACAATGCGATAGTCCACACCGCAAGGCAAAATAGTGTGTAAGGCAGGTATTTTTGTACTTCATTGCATTGTGTCTAGTTCAAATTGCACCCTGCACATGCGATATGTACTTTACATATTTAAATTACATATTGTAGTCTAGTCCAAATCTTCTTTAGTTCAAATAGCACAGTGTATAAAGTTTAAATTGCATAGCGCTGAGGTTCGGGGCCTGATTAAAGGTTCCAGGTGCCCTAAGCTAATACACATGTAGCTCCCATTGTAATGTTGCTAAACACACATGTATGGGTACTCAGGGACTTGACATTAATGCTGCCTATGACATACAGTATGTGCATGTTATGAAGGTTATACAACTGGCATGTAGGATCTAATGCTTTTGGCGTGGGATGGAGCCTTTGGCTTTAGGCTGGCGCTGAAGCACAATGTACTTAAAGTAATAGTTCCATCAATAAGTTACACTGGCACAACCATCTGGCAGTCACCTTAAGAACTTGACCCCCCCCCCAGTACATCGGGACATGTGATAACTAACAAGTATGGAATAAATTAGGTCTACATTTTATTCCTCGGCTGTCACCTGCCTCCAGCCCTGGCGTCCTAGGCTGCATCTTAACTAGCCTATTGGTTATTCAGGCACTGCTGAAGTTCAAATTGCATAGCACACATTGTATAGCTCAAATCACGCCTAGAACACATTTTACAGTGTGTGAGCACCTTTAGCCTCAAAATTACAGTATATTTAGAAATGAGGGACAGTTGAAATATCGCCAGTATTTGTCTGAGAGTTGTATGTGCTGACATGCAGCATATACCTTTTTAGTGAAATACAACACTTGCAAAATTAAATTTGAAAGTCTTCATTCATTTCTGGTAAGTTCTTTTAGCCTGAGGGAGTCCAATTAGTGAGGTGATCCTTCAACATGTGTGGTCTGTTTATACTTGCAACTGAATGTAATCTCCTGGCAAGACAGTGTATTGGTGGGACAAATACAGTTTGTGATAAAGGAAAGGAGCTATCCAGTAGTGCTGTATTGTTGGGTGCAGATCATGTAGGGGACCATCAATTTGTAATATATTTGTATTGTGAACCCTGTTGAGCAGCTACAAAATAGGCCTGGTCATCGACCATGATGGTTCTATACCATCAATAGTATATGGCCAATGTGTATTGTTTTCCTGTCAATGCTGGTGAACCAGAGGGTTTTCCACCATCACTGGTGGCCATTGACACAATAGTTTTTTTTCTTGCTATTGCTGCTCATAGCTGCAGTCAGCAGACCTGTGCAGCCCCAAGCACAACTCTCAATATGAATGCAAGTAGTGCACATTGCCAGTTTTGCTTGCATAAACACATTCAAAATCACAAGCTTGTTACACTGATGTCCATGCTAGAGAATTATAAACATTTGCCTGTCTAAGCATATATTATTTATATCTGCTTATATCCTAAATATAATCTTGTTTTCTACCTAAACACAAACTTCTCCTCTAGACCCAGTACTGTCGTCCTTTATGACAAACTGTTATGCGGAGCTGTATTGAACACCACTGCAAAATTAAAATATATTACTTTCAAAAGTATTTGACACATAATTTGTCAAAAAAATCAATTATATTTGCTATATATGAAACCATGCTGACAGTGAATGACTACAGTCAGACGCAGCTCTATTTACTTGTTTTAAACTGTTCAATGTTTAAAGATTTGAACCACTTCTTACAGTACTTGTTCTATCATTTAGTAGCCCATTAGTAATATCACTGTTAATGAGTTTAAATGCTACTGCTATTTACACACTTGTTGCAGGCAGCAGAATTAATTTAGTAAATTACGCTGTAATCTAATGCATGGTGGGCTGGTTAACACATATATACATAAATGTACTGGTATATATATATTTTTTTGCAATCTATGTGCTACCTTGCCTGCTCCTGCAGCACCTGGGACACAGTGTTTGTTTTCACTTATCCTTCTAAGCCCTCCCTCAGCCAGTGCCTGGGTTGGGCTTATCAAGGGAAGACAAGCTGAGTGCACAGGTGCAGCGGCAACCCAGTGAAACATCTATGGGCTGGCAGCTAACATATGTATTACATGCAACTTTTCATTTAGGTTTTTACTGCCACCACCCCGTCTCCCCCAACACACACTCATACAATGACATGTATGTATGTATGTTATGCACTGTAGCACACAGGCAGCAGCCATCACGTATCATATCTAACCTCTGGTCCTTAATTCAGCCCCTTTTAGATTTAGTACTGTATCACATATAATTCTTATTTAAAAACATTCATTACTTTTATTCCTACAATTTTTGCTTCTATATGGTATGTGTTTGTGATATTTATTAAAAGATGTATAGTTATAAAAATTATACTTTACCAGGTGAACACATTTTTCAAAAATCATTGTCAATATTTTTATAATAATAATAATAATAATAATAATAATAATAATATTTATATAGCACTTTTCTCCCAATAGGACTCATAGTGCTTTACCATTGTCTTTACAGCTCGAAATACAAAACAAGCTTAACAGTAGATATCAGTAAAATGCTTGAGTAAATAAGTATGTATTTAGTCTATTTTTAAAGGATTCTACAGTGGGGGCTTCTCGCACTGTGCGAGGAAGAGAGTTTCATATATAGGAGACCCAGGTAGAGGGCATTGCAGTAGTCTAGGCGCGATGATATAAATGCATGTATGACTTTAGGCAGGTCTTCTGAGGGAATTAAGTGCTTGATTCTGACTGTATTCCTTAGATGATAGAATGAGGATTTGATTGTGGCTGACACCTTAGATGATAGAATGAGGATTTGATTGTGGCTGACACCTGATGTTTAAGTGTCAGGCTACTATCCAGGACAACACCAAGATTCTGCACATGATCAGAGTCTGTTAGTGCTGTGCCCACCAGCGTAAGACTTGTCAGTTGGCTATGCTGCTGTACTGTGATTTATCATCAGGACTTCTGTTTTATCTGGGCTCAGTCTCAGCCAACTGGCACTCATCGACTCCTGGAGCTCAGCTAGGCAGCCATTTAAGGGTGTTATTGTGTTATCAGTGCCTGGAGCAAAGGACAGGTACAGTTGTGTATCATCTGCATAGCAGTGGTAGACCAGGCCATGACATCTGATTATGTCACCCAGAGGAAGCATGTATACTGCAAAAAGCATGGGAGATAGTATAGAACCCTGTGGGACACCACAAGACCACAGTGCTGGTGGCAAAGAGTATACACCCGATGAAACTCTCTGTGACCTGCCAGCGAGAAATGATTTGAACCAGCTATGGACTGTGCCACCCAGACCACATACATTCTTCAGGCGCTCAATAAGAATCCCATGGTCAATGGTGTCAAATGCTGCAGAGAGGTCCAGAAGGATTAGTATTGAACAGTCTCCTCTATCCCTTGCATTTAGAAGATCATTGAGCACACATACCAGAGCTGTTTCTGTGCTACTGTATGTCTTCTCCTGAATCCTGACTGGATTGGATCATAAATGTCAAGGGTTGACAGTTGGGTCTCTAGTTGAATTGCAACCACTTTCTCAATAACCTTTCCTAGAAAAGGAAGATTTGATACTGGCCTGTAGTTGGTCATGCAGTCAGGGTCTAAATTCGATTTTTTAAGAAGTGGTCTGACTATTGCTTCCTTTAGTGGTTCAGGAAAAATGCCTGTCTGCAAAGAGCATTGAACTATTTTTGCGAATGCAGGGCCGATTATTTCCATACACCCAAAAAGAAGCTTGGATGGGGCAGGGTCCAGATCACAGGAGGAGGGACGCAACATTCGGGAAATTCCAGCACTTTGTCAAAGATGTCCCATGAAGGCAGGTGTTTTACACTGGCAGGCTTGGTATGTTGGTACTCCTTTGGTGTCACTGTGGTGATTTCAGCCCGGATGATAGATACTTTATCTGCAATGAATTTTGCAAACTCATTGCATCTGGGCTGGGACGCGGTTACATCAGGCTACAGGCATGCTGGTTTGCAAAGCATCTGCACTGTACGGAAAAGCTGAGCGGGCCTATTTTTTTATGCCATGATCTCATTTGAAAGGAACTCTGTTTTTAATTGTTGATTTTTATTTTCCAATGTGTTTGATTAGATTTTATTTATCCTCTGCCAGGTTTGTCTTCCTCCATCGTCTTTCAAGTATATGACCCCTTTTTTTGAGATCATGAATACTGTTGTCAAACTAGGGTGCTTGAGGGTGTGGTTTGCAGGGTCGTATACGCACATGGGCGATAGTATCCAGTGCCGCTGTCACAGCCCTGTTATAATAATGGACTAGGGAACATGGATCTTTACAGGTCCCCATTACTGCCGAGAGGTCCAAGTTAGCTGCCATGGCCTGAGGAGTCATACCCCTCCTTGGGTGATATCTGGTCAATTCCATGGGCAAAGAGCTATTTTGAGGGGTGGTCTGACCATGTGACTGGGCTTATCTTTAGGTCAGAGACTTCTAATCCAATCTGTAAGACAAGATCAAGAGTGTGACCACTTTTATATGTAGCGGAGGGGGTGACTTGTGTGAGCCCAAGAGCATTTATTGTGCACATGAGATCTTGGCCAAGGCATGAGAGCTCATCATCAACCCATGCATTGAAATCCCAGAGGATGAGCCATCTTTAGTGCTCTAGAACTAGCCCACCAACAATATCTGCAAACTCTTGTAGAAATGTCTTTCCATCTACAGGGGGGCGGTAGATGAGAAGTACTCTTAAACCTAATTGTGCAGAACTCCGGGCAGCAATGCACTCAAATGAGTGAGTAATTTCCATTGGGCAGACCCTAAGTTTTAGTGCTTTTTTAAAGCAGATGGCCACCCTGCCTCCGCTGCGGTCCAGTCTGGGATTGTGAGAATGACAGAGTAGTTTGTTGGAACTGCAGCTTCCAGGACGTTGGAATTCTTATTCCATATATATAACCTTCACCTGTACATTAGCTACACAGTCAATTCCAGAAATTGTGCCACCTTTCACGAAAAATTGTTAAAATTAACATATAAAAAAAAAACATGCAAAGAGATATATTTCAGGTATAAGGAAAGTGAAATCTTCAGATTTTTATTTTACCACTGTTTTATAACACAATAAATAAATAAAATCCCAGATATCCCTGGCAGGGAAAACAGCGCTGAGCCACTGTTATATGTAGCAAAGTTAGAAAAGACTTGGGGTGAGATTTAATAGGATGAGAGATTCAGAAAGTGAGAGATTTGGTAAGAAATCTCCAGGTTTTTATAAAGCGGCAATCATTTACACTGCAAAACCAGTTTGATTTTGAAGTGTAAATGATTGCCGCTTTAAAAAAACTGGAGATTTCTCACCAAATCTCTCATTTTCTGAATCTCTCATCCCATTAAATCTCACCCTTGATGTTTTCATGAAAAACATTTACAGTTCTTTTATATTCTTCGATGTACAGTAAGTACATAAGCTGTTGCATGTTAACTGCTCTATTCAATACAAACCAGAGGTTTTCAATTGGGTTTATTTCTGGAGACCTTAACTAAAGGTTGATTTTGTATTTTCTCCTAATGTTCCATCAATGTTTGGTTGATTTTGTGCGTAAGGAATTTACTAAGGTAAAAAAAAAAACGCAAAATCTACTGAAATAGTACATTGCACTTCAATAGAACTAGACTACAACTACTTCCAAACTTTTAATACTTTAACATAGAGGTATATTTCTAACCCATATCTACTAATAATTGATTTGCAAATCGATCAAAAATACATATTTTCAATATAGATAAGATGTAGTTTGATATAATCTTTTTCATGTGGAATTGTCTGAAACCTCAATATGATAGACAAATATGAAAGATAAGCATGCAGGGGCTCTCTGGCTGTATAAGTCATGGCTTTTAAAAGCAAAGTAATACTTTTTAAATAATTGTGGATATGCAAATTAGCCCTGAGAGGAAGATGTTTGTGGGTAATACCATTACAGGTGACTTGTTTTGGCCAATAGGAATGCTTTTGTCGACTTTGAGTTTATTTCCAGTTCCCTTTTCAGTCCATTTTTTGTTTTATTACTAAGTCTGAAGAGCACGTTTAGAATTTTAAATTGAAACCAATGCACTATCGAGGGAATGGAACTAAAAAACCGACCATTAGTAAATTAACTATTTGGAATCGAAACAGTAGTCAACTTTGTGGTGATGTTGGTACTGTTCTGGTTTATTTGAAATCACCCATAACTGACTTATAGCAATTATACCACAAAAGAGCCATTATAAACTTTGATTTTGTGTTCCCACTATCATTTTTATGTGAATTACAATGTGTGTGTTTGAGTCACTTTCTTTCTGAAATGCACACTTATTTCCAAGTTCCACCTGGCAGACAGATTTTGGCCTAAAATTTCCAGCTATAAAATGGAATTCAAGAGCCTCTGGATACCTAGCAGCAAAACAGCCCAAGGCATCAATGTTTCACCACCATTTATAACTATGTCAAGCAGTAAGGTACTGTTATTTGTGTATAGTCTTTTTTTTTTATCCAAGCCTTGTGTGTGTGTATACCTAAAGAGTTATACCTAAAATAGTTTTGTCTCATCTGACCACATCACATGATTATTTTTATGGTTACAATAGGATTGGTAATTCCAACTGATTACTTTTTATACAAACGTTGCTCTGTGCAAGTCCACAATCTTCTTTCAGCTACCAGATATTTGGTTTTAGCTATGTTGATGGATGACAGGATTTTACATCTGTCTAACCTCAAATTTATGTCCCAGAGAATCAGGAACTAGTCACAGCATGTATTTGAAATATTCATTGATATTCATTGAAGGTGTCAATAATAATTTATTGCTGATGTTTAATTTTATGACTGAATTTTAGTATCGTTGTTAATGCTATATAACAGCAAATACCAATAAGGATGCAGTGTCTCTTTCTGTTTCTGACTCCAGAATGATTCGATATTGTCATAATCTTCTTAGATTACTTTCCAATCAAGTATTGTATTATATTAAATAAATATACACAAACACAAGCCTTGTTCTTAAGAATGTGTCCTCATATATCTGCTACAGTCATTCCAAGCAGCTCACATTGGCAGGCTAGGTTCCATGAGACTCTGCTAGTGGTAGGAATCTTTTTTGCCAAAAATGCATCTTAGATGTAATGTGTTGTGGTCAGAATGCACACAAAGACGAAAATGCAAAATGCTGATTTGGGAGAGTAAAGTAGCAAATCTGAAATACAATTAGATTTTGAAGAACAAACTTTTGGAAAAGAGATAAGTATAATTACCGAGAGAAATAGAGATGGAAATCCAGCGATACAATCTGCAAACCTCACTTTTCCATCTTTATTCTACACAGCATATATATAGAATGTATTGTCTATTAATAGAACTAGGACAATGTTAATCTGATTTGTCTGCTCTGTGGTGTGAATCAAAATCTGTCAAGGTCTATTGTAAAATTCAAAAAATAAAGCGAATATATTAGCAAAAAAAACAAACATGATAATTCCTAGATGTTTATAGTGCCTGTAGTGTAAGGATTAATATAAACTACAAAATAATACAGTATCAGCACTTAAAGATGTGTACTTTTATAGAGCACGCTAATAGGGGCATAGGGGGTCGCATATAAATGCATGCTCTCACTACTCATTTACTACAATGGGGCTGCTATTTATATGGACACATCTTTATTATACTGTATGTAAAAAACACATTTAAATGCTTTCCTTAGGTCAAAAGTTTCTTATTGAGAAATTTAGAAAAAAATATAAAATCAATTAAATTGTTTTTATACAGGTTGAGTCTCCCTTATCCGAAATGCTCGGGACCACGAGCATTCCGGATAAGGGAATTTTCCGGTTTTTGGAATATTTTTTTTTAGGCATACTTACCTGCCCCTGGTGGGTCCCCGATGGTCCCTCGGCGTTCATGGAGTCCTCCGGCGTCCATGGCAGGCCTTCAGCATCCTCTCCGGCGTCTTCTCCAGCGGTCCCAGGAGTGCTTTGCGCGAGTTCCCCAGCACTCCTGGGACTGCTGGAGACGCCAGATAGGATGCTGAAGGCCTGCCATGGACGCCGGAGGACTTGGTAAGTATTAAAAGAGGGTTAGGGGGGGGGGACGAAAAAAATTTGTTTTGAATTATTCCGAAAAACCACGGTTTTTGGAATAATTTGGATACGGGATGCCCGGATACGGGATACCCGACCTGTATGTCGTCCTTAGGTTTAGTTAAATGGTGAGACAGGATTTACCTGTCTACAAATTATTCATATTACTTTCTTTCAAAGCTAAGAGAATGAGTACCACATCTTTATAAATCACCAGTCCAGCAATATTTATATATACAAAATATATATATATACAGTATATATAACTGTAGGGTGCAGACACAACCATCTGCATAACAGAGCACACTCCAGACTTCAAATAGTGTCCAAAAGAGAACAATTTTTAATACATCACTATTTAGTTAGTCAACATTTCGGACCAACACATAGTCCTTTGTCAAGACAGCTTACATGTTGTCCGTACAGCAGGGCAGTGGGCAGAATATATATATATATATATATATATATATATAGTCGGTGGGGTCGGCCCGGCACTCTCCCTGATAGGCAACTGCCTGGGTGCCTTCTGGAACTAAGGGATAGTCGATTTGAAAGAAGACAGCAGCGGCACTCAAGCGGGAACTTTTAAACAATGTATTTGTCACAGCAAAAATGGACCTACGTTTCGGGGATTACACGCCCCTTTGTCAAGGTGAAAAAATCATTATTAGTAATGATTTTTTCACCTTGACAAAGGGGCGTGTAATCCCCGAAACTTAGGTCCGTTTTTGCTGTGACAAATACATCGTTTAAAAGTTCCCGCTTGAGTGCCGCTGCTGTCTTCTTTCAAATTTACTATATATATATATATATATATATATATATATATATATATATATATATATATACACTTTTTGTGGGGTGATCCGGCTCTCCCTGTAATTAGTGTGGCTGCGCCGGGTGCCCGCTCCAGTAATCATACAGAAGGCAGGGGGGAGGAAAAGCAGCACTCCAGGCATCTTTGCAAAATAACACTCTCTGTATATAAGGAATAAATACTGTTGGATACATGCTGAATTGAGTGATATGTCGTCTGATCTGGCAGATTGGAACGATGAGGGAGTTAATTATTTTAAAGTTAGCAAAAATGCATTCATTATATGATGATTGCCGCTCTAGCTATTTACCATGATAGGATGGCCTGAGAGTGTTATTTTGTTAGTGTGTTTCCTCCCCCCTGCCTTCTATATATATATATATATATATATATATATATATATATATATATATATATATACACACACACACACACACATTATTTTTATATATTTATTTATATATAGCTACAATTATAAATGTGATTAGTGCTAATTCTGTATGACCCCCAAACATTTACAAAATATCACTCTAGGGAGCTTGAGTCCACATATATATATATATATATATATATATATATATATATATATCAGCATCAGTTCATAAAATAACAAATATAGCGCGTCACTCCACGACTTGAAGCAAAATTTCTTTATCAATACAGTACATTACAATACAGCCAGGGTCATGGGGTGGAAAAGTACAAGTACAAAGTTTTCAACCTCACGCCATCATCCTGAAGAAATGGCCTTAGTGGCCATGAAACGTTGATGACCCTGGCTGTATTATAATGTACTGCACTTTATATTGATAAAGAACTCTTGCTTCAAGCCTTGGAGTGCCGCTATATTTGTTCTTTTATGAACTAACACTGATATCAATTTGATTAAAGGCACCCCAGGGAGTTGTGCTTTCATCCAGAGTGCCAAACTATATAAAGTTTTATATATATATATATATATATATATATATATATGTGTATATATAATATACTGTACTAAAGTATGTACCTGGAACCCTATTGCAGTTCTCACACATGGACATACACATGAGCTACCCGGGCCGGGGTTCCAGCAGTGTGCTGAAAAGTGGGTGGCATAGTGAAGGTTGAGTAGGCAGCAGCAGTATTAGAACCAGTTACTGTCAGTGACTCACTGATTTATTCATCAGGCTTGATGGATAGAGGTTGGTGAAATATATGTAGCTGCATTCACAGGATAATGTGTGTAACCTTTATGGTCAACAGAGTAGAGCAGCAAAGACAGTCCTTCTGTCGACTGAAATGCTTATGGAAGTTCAAGCCATGCACAAAAGAGCTACTCAGAGTGACTCAGAACTTTCTGCCTGTTTTTTTTTTTTAAACTTGGTTGATGCCTTGGATTCTGACCTCTACAATTGGCCTGATTATTTTTTATAATTTAGCTTCAATTTACTGACACATGGGTCATGACATATGGACATGCTTGTAATTATCTGATTCCGGAAGCTACTGTAACATAGTAACATAGTAATTAAGGTTGAAAAAAGACGTTAGTTCATTGAGTTCAACCTATTTGACTTGTAACAACTGACTTGAGTAAGTCATATCTAGGATTCCCTTAGTGTCCAAAATGTATCCACTTTTGATTTGAATTAATTAACAGTAGTTGCTGTAATAACCCCCACCGGCAATGAGTTCCACAATTTTACTGCTCTAATGATCTTCTTAATTCAGTACGGAATTTATTTTCCAATAAAACCTTCACTATTTAAACACCACAATTTCCTTTCCTTTAAAATATGCTACCAACAAGCTTAACTACTTTGTCAACGTGACTGATATGAAGCACCTCATATCTGGGTTTCCCCTTTGCATTTCTTTCCTGATGTTTACCCATTTTTAATCCACTATAAGTGCTGCAACAAGACTGAGCCTCCTCTCCACATCTGTCCAAAAAAGTATAAGAGCTGGCATGCATGATTATGCTTAATCTGCAACTTTATTTATGGCAGGATGGATGTGGACCCGGTTCGGGAGTCTGTGGAAGCTTCCAGGCACAGCTTAACAGAAACACTTCCTTCCAGACTGCCATCAATGGAACCATTTTATCAGCCTCCCTCACAGCTGTACCTGTACTTTCCCTGGTCCAGGCAGGTAAGCATGACTCCATTACTGATTACTAGTTCTATCAGGGTCCACTGTATAGGGTGGAGGGCTCTCAGAGTGTTGCTATTACTAACAGCTTTTCTGTGTAAATTGTACCCAGAAATGTCATTTGTAGTTACTGTTTTTACATGACTGTAGTATCTATTGTATTATTGTACCTTCGCTATATTATCTATATCTTATCGCTATATGTGATAACTATCACACCCCAACCTGGTCATTATACCGGGACTGTTGTTTTATCAGCCATGCATATGGGCCCACCTACTAATTAATAACACCAGAGACTGAAACCATTCTTCGGTCTCAATAAGACTGAACTCCATACCTTCATACTACCAATACCTCAGAACCATCACTGATTTTTATTACTGTAATATGTTTCATATTATTTTATATATATTTATTTGAGCTCAAATTTGATCGCATGCGATTTTTTTACAGAAATGCATCCAAATGCATTGAAATTTGTATCAAACATGTTCAATGGCCCCCAAATGTCATTTTTCAGGCTGTACCACCCCCACTATCAACACGAACCCGAAGCGTGGCGAGCGCAGCGAGCCCACGAGGGGCGGCGGTACGCGTCCTACAACCTTTTCATACCCCCACTATCCACGTCGGCGTGGAGTTGAGAATAGAAAGTGTGGTGAGCACAGCGAGCCACCGAGCCCGAAGCGTGGCGAGCGGACACGGATACCTTCACAGGTATATGCGTCCCCTCGCGGGCTTCACAGGTGTCCGCGTCCCCTCGCTGCGCTCGCCACACTTTCTATTCTCAACTCCACGCCGACGTGGATAGTGGGGGTATGAAATGGTCATAGGACACGTACCGCCGCCCCTCGCGGGCTCGCTGCGCTCGCCACGCTTCGGGTTCGCGTTGATAGTGGGCGTGGTACAGCCTGAAAAATGACATTTGGGGGCCATTGAACATGTTTGATACAAATTTCAATGCATTTGGATGCATTTCTGTTAAAAATCGCATGTGATCGCATGCGATCAAATCGCATGCGATGCGATCGCATGCTATTTTAAAAATGCATAAAAACGGCAAAAATCGCATGCGATGGCATGCGATGGGAGCCGTGAAAGTCCACAAGTACCTAAATATAATTTATGAAATGTATGTGCACATCTTATAGTTTCAGTGAAACCCAGTGCTGCTCTTTTACTTTTTATCTGTACCTTTGCTATTAAGTCTTTACTTATAAAGTAACGAGCAAAAGTTACAGATGTGTCATTGCTCACCTTACATATTAACCCATGCCATGTGCACATGCATTGTGTATTTATTTACACCTACCGTGTTTCCCCGATAATAAGTCCTACCCTTATTTCTACACAATGGTCCAAAATAAGCCCTACCCCAAAAATAAGCCCTAGCTAAATTCCCATTTTGCCCAGTCCCTGCGCTAAACTACAATGCTTCCAGCTCGCAACCCCCCCCCCCCCCCCCCCATCCCCACGTGAAATGGATGCTGCTATTAAAGATTTAGCCCTGGCCCCTAGCAGCACTGGTACTGCTGACGCTTCTGCTGGCATCAGCGATCCCAGGGATACATTGCGCATGTGATGTCACTGCGCACCTCAAGGACTGAGCAGCGTCTGTACACAGGCGGAAGCGGAGTGACTGAGTGGCGGTAGCGGGAATGCTGAGTGACTGAAAAACGTGAAAGGAAAGCATCAGTTGTGCTTAAAGTGTAAGGTGATTGAGGGGTATGTTGGGGAATAAAGCAGGACTGAGGGACATGATGTGGATAAAAGCAGGAATGAGGGGCATGATGTGGATAAAAGCAGGGCTGAGGGAGCATAACGGTCATCATTGTTAATTAAAATAAGTCCTACCCCAAAAATAAGCCCCATGGTGTTCCTTGGACCGAAAAAAAATAAGGCAGTGTCTTATTATCGGGGAAACACGGTATGTCCAAAATATTTGCAGGAGCATGCATACCTATATGTCACCACTGAGCACTTAAGCTCACCAGTGGATACAATTGTGGCAAACCAGCCATGAATACTTGACGGCATGGGTAAGATGAACTGTGCTTCCTTTTTCAAGGTGGAGACAGCAATAGGTAAAAATTATATAGTACTGTATGCCCAAATTCCCTACAAAAAAAACGAATCCCACGTATTTAGGCCTGATTCAGTACATGTTGTTAAAGTGTGGAAATCGGTAAACGACATGCACAAACACCACACAGCGCATGCATTATGCCTCAAACTTTGGTCACATTTTGGAATGATTGACTGCAGTCTAAATCATGTCAGGACCATATTTAGGGTGGTAAGTCGCAGCTGCATGGCATCTCATGCAAACCAAAACATGGTGGCCCAATGCCTGCCTTGGCAGCCAGGCTGCACTTCTAGGCTACCATAGTTATGCAAGTGCTTCGCAGCTCTGTAAAGCGATGCCATTTTTGCAATACAATTGATTTTTTTTACACAATTTTGCAATCACATCACGGGAAGGGATCCGGCAAGCTGGACGGCCTTGAACTGTGCTGGGCAGCCCCCTGTATACTGAATAAAACAGTTTTGGAATTAAACGCAAAAAATGCATCTGAAGCTGAATTTGGCCCTTAGGTGGACGCAAAGTCTATATCAATGGCTTTTGTACTTACAACTCTTTGTGCTACGAGAGCTGGGACATGTAAATGTGGCCAAAGTACAGAATGGTGTGTTAATGGTAAATGTGGCAACTTAGAAGGCAACTGTTTGGAGGAACATGACTCACAGGTACTAAATTCCTAGTGAAAGTTTTGAGTTGATGATGATTGTGTCCTTGAGCAGGGGCCTCCTGGCTCCAAGCCCTAAAGGTACACCTGATCATTCACATTGGGATCCAAGTGTGATTGCTGCTCTTCCAATGGAGCTTTTCAGCACACCCTGTGCTTCTGCACAGCTAATCAGCTCTGTCCCAGGAGCTCTGCTAAAACCTGCAATAGGGGAACGGATGGCTTCTGACTAATAACACTCAGCCAGTGCTGCAGAAAACAACAGCGCACCCACAGCTTGTGCTGGACTGTGATATGAGTCCTACTGGTGAATGCTGAGTATTGCTGCAGACGGATGAATCTTGTGTCCAACCCTGTTCCACCTGCCATGTCACACCTTTTTAAAGGGGATGAGGGCACCAAATTTCAACTTTCCTCAGGGCAACAGGGATAATCTTATACCTCTGTCCTTCAGACATGTCTGATTCACAATATGAACCTATGCTATACCCAATTATGCAAATAGTGTAATTGCTTTGGTTGGGATATACAGTAATAGCAGGGTTCTGACCACTTTTTAAAAAAATATAGGGGTTAATCCAATACAATACAATACGTGATGTTCCATTGCTATGGTGTTTATACAAAAATTTCCGGTGCCCTATAAAGCAGTGAACACTTTTGTAGGAATTGTGGAGAATAAGTGGCAGACACGCAAAAGAGTGTCTGTCCCTTTAAGAAGCGCGAACCTGCTCAGTAATTAAATGACCAATTTTCAAGTAAAAAATATACACTTTATTAAAATAACACAGAAAATAATTAATAATTCCCCCCCTCCATTAATCCATGTGCACAGTATCAACAGACAAACAAGACAGACAACGAAAAACATGTAATAAAAGCTGGATTAGCTGAGAATGCCGTTTACTGCAGTCACTTGTATTGTGGCAATGAATGAGGCAAGTGAATGAGGCTTTTGTACAAATTAGCTAGAGGCTTATAAGGTGCTTTGTATAGTTACCAGTCCTGTACACTTGATTTGCGCTGTTTTAGAAGGAAGGTGGAACTCAGGTCAGTCTCTCCATAAATTACCAGAGATGTGCTCCGGAGTTGGCTGCGATGGGGACCTCTCCTGCTGGACCAGCCAGCTGGATAAATATTTGTAATCCACGTGTGTTGCGCTTCTGCGAAAGTAGTGCAGGACCAGCGGTAATAAGGGCTCAAAAACGCGTTTCTCCGCCTGTCACTGGAATCGGCGGCTTCCTCAGTCTGGCAACTTTTGTAGGAATCTTGTCCACCATAAAGTATACCTGCTGCTACGATGACTCACACCTTTCACTCCAAAGGATGTTACCTAATTTTGGAAAAGGATGGCTGCTAACATGTTTATTAGTGTAGACTTTTATACAGTTTATATTTCTGTGTTTGAATTATTACAGGGTCCAACTTTAGTACTTTTTATTAACACTCTTCTGCCATTTGCACTAATGTTTATGCATATGGTACTGTGTTTTTGAGTATAGTTTGTGCTCACAGCGATGTTACACCTCCTGTGATATTAAAGGCATATTTGCTTCTGTTAATTTTTGAGGGTGGGGGCACATTTGCTACCTATGCAAACTTGATCACAACTAGTATTTGCAGTCTCTGCAAATTTTGGAACATGCTTATTTTTTACAGGAGTTATTTAGTGTTTGTGCTTTTTCACAACTGAATATTGTTCTGCATGTCTGAGCTGTGTGTACCCATAGATGGCAGTTAATAGATCAGTCTTACTATTCATAAATAACTCTTATAGGCCCCATACATCAGAAATCACAATTAATGGATTTCCAGATCCAGTGATTTTTTTTTGCCAGATAAATGGTTTCTACAATCTATCTGACTTGCCCACACATTACAGGTTTATTTCAGTGATCGGCAGATTTTTCCCATCTAAAGATTGCATCTTCATATCTGGAAAGTGCCCATACATCACCTCAATCGATTGTCATTTCAGATGTTACTTCTTTTCATAATTTAAATAGAAGAAGAAGACGAAACGGGAATGCCCGCACATAAACAAATAACCGCAGATAATACCAGATTATTAAACATGTTTAAAAATCTGATTCAGCAATCGTTTGTGACAATCATCTCCAGATCTGAGGATTGTCACAATTAATTGCTGATGTATGGGGCGCATAACTCCTAATTTATTTAAAGCCCAATGTTTATTCCATGGCAAAATGCTTTTGAAAATATTTTACAATAATACTATCATTTTATCGTATGAAAACAAATGATCCTAGTCACATTTCTATGATGCAAGTAAAATCAGTTGCTAATTTAATTCTCATATCGCAGAATGTCAAAATAACCTGTCAGTTCTTTCATCACCTTAACATTTCTACCACTTAATCATCAAAGACATGAACTTATAGTTAAATTACCATATTATAAGATAGCTATGATATATTATACATTTTTATAAGTGATTGGCAAATTTACACTGAAACTTACATGTTTTAATTTAATGTTTTGTAAGATTGATTTCATTTTGTTATGTCCAATCAAACACATCCAAATCAGTTTATAAGGAAAAATACTTTAAGTGTTTCTGTGCATACTGTACTTTATATAAGATCCATTCTTTGTTACTCTCTTACAACCAATAATTAGTAGAACATTATCAGAAATGTAATTACTGTGGCTATGGAAATAAAATAATTTCTTTCTCAATAATTAATATCAGTGTCAGAGAGGGCAAGAGAGAACATTAGCCACCCATCCCCCGTAATACAAAGTATAAGAGTGTCTTTGTCCTTCTCCATGTGATAGGATGGCAAATGAATGAGCAATCTGTCCACTGTGCACTGATACAGATCAGGTGGTTTGTTTACTGTATTTCATCTTACAAGGTGAACTTCAAAATGGTGCTACATAAAAGACAAATACTGTCTGTGTGTGGGGGAAAATATTATAATTTATTCTATGTCTCAGTCTGGGCATATTATTCAATGAAAGCTGCTTGTAAAGGGGCAGAAATATTAAATGAATATACTGTACACAAAAAATACTTGTATGAGCCAAGCAGAAGGCTCTAGAACATGTACAGTACAAGATCAATATTCTAAGCTAAGTGACCACAGTTGTGATAGTTAAATACTTGCTCTGCTTGATAACTACAGAGAGATGGAATTTTCCTTTGGCTAAAATACACAGGTGCACAAGTCCATCTGACACTAGCCATAAAAATACTCACCAAAAACTAGTTATGAGAAGATTTAGGATTCCAAAAATTTTATTAGGATAATTATTTTTTGTATATGCACAGAAGTTACTCATTTTATCTTGTAAAATTAATATTTGAAAAACATTTTTGTATGCAATTGCGAAGCGTGTTTGACACAAAAAAGTTGCAGCTTTGCCTTTCCTAAAACATTATTACAGATCTGTAAAATCCACACATATTTTTGTAGATCATACTCCAATAAAGACAATTTAGAGTACAATTTAGTAGGAAAATTGATTAGTTAATTGGACGCATAGTTAGCTTATGCTGATTAAAATAATATGCAGAATTCCTTTATTTTGTGCCTAATTTGCAACTGAATCTGCATACAAAATGTTATGTTGCAGTGTTTTCCAGCCTAACACTGTAACTTGTCAAAATAGATGTTAAAATTGGCAAGCAAACATTTTTATTCATCATAATGACATGTAATGTTTACATTTTATAGGAAATATACTCTTTATATACAAAACATTTTTTTTAAATGTATATAACAAATTTGAGCAACGCTTGCATTTTTAGTGGATATTGGCCCTTACTCAGATCTGATCACAGTACAAATTTGTTCTCACAATGGACAAAACCATGTGCACTGCAGGTGGGGCAGATGTAACATGTGCAGAGAGAGTTACATTTTGGTGGGGTGTGTTGAAACTGAAATCTAAATTGCAGTGTAAAAAAATAATGCAGCCAGTATTTACCCTGCACAGAAACAAAATAAAACACAAATCTAACTCTCTCTGCACATGTTACATAATGACCCACCTGCAGTGCACATGGTTTTGCCCATTTTGAGAACAAATTTGTCCTGCGATCAGATCTGAATAAGGGCCATTGTGTAAATCTCGCACATAGATGTTGGAACTCAAAGGGTTAATCTGGTATGCAAATACATATCACAAATACACACAGAAAATAGGCATGCTCCATTCACTGTATGTGTCTGTAAAGGCATCCAATTCGCACAGCGATTCAAATAGGATGCAGGAAAACATGCCAAAAATACATGTACTTGTACATATACTGTACATGAGCTATTTCGGGAGATCACAGTATATTTTTGGTTTGTAAGGTTAGAAATAATTTTCAAAATGTTCATTTGTCACAAATGTGCTGTAATTGTGCACGTGTAAGTGATTTTAAACTTTGTCATATACGACTCACCCAAAAAAACAGCTCTAATTCAGCTCTAATTCAGACTCCATTACATCAACCATGTTGTATGTTTACCATAAGCAAAACATCTGGATCAGACTTTTTAATACCCGCTATTATTCATGGCCGAAAGCATCTGACTTTTAATGAATGCTATAACATTTCCTTAATTTGCAAAATGTCTGACTTTTGCTGAAAAATTGGAAATTTCGCAAAATCGGACCAAAAGCTGTTCCCATTAAATACTGGCCAATGAGTCAATTGACAGACCGCATTGCTATTTTATCTAAGATTGTAGTGTGTTAATATCCTGCTCTGTGTTAATAATTTTACTTGACTTTGTGAAAAAAACATATCTGTTTACCTTATATTTTTTAATGCTAGTAAAAAGGTATTAATAGTAGGTCTAAAAAAGGCATGGCCCAATATTGATCCCTGTGATACAGTATACCACTAAAAATGTATTCCTTTCTTAATATGTTAAATTTACAACTGCACATTGTTTTCTGTCCTTCAACTGGTTCTCTTCCAATGTACTGTATGTACATTTCCCTCTAGAACTTGTACTGTTGTCTTGTGCATGTAGGACTAAAGCTTCTGCAAAATCAAAAACATATCAAAAATTGCACTGTTAAGATCCAGTTTTAATATAGCACAATTATAAAAACTAAAATGATATACTGTACATTAAAATGGTTGCATTGTACTAAGTATCTTCCACAAAATGTTTTATAATTATAAAATTCAGAATCCTGAAAATGTTTTATCCATGGCAAAAGCCAGGTTCAAAAGTGTATAATGTCTCAATGATAATTTTGTACCATCTATTTATGGTGGTTGCAAATCTTGTTTCCACCAGGCTTGTGGCATTGATTGAGTCATGAGGGACTCAGTAAATAAGAAAGAGTGGTCCATCAATTAATTATTGTTTCTTTGTCTAAATGTTGCTAAGTATAGAACATATTTGGAGAAAATATGTATAGACATTTTTAATATACTGTATGTCCATTGCTTAATATTTGCATTATAAAATAATGCCACTTAAGCTGTGTTCGATATCAGTGCATGATCTTTTATGACTTCAGTTACTGGGCAGCAGCTTCATTTGCATATGCAGGGCATTACTTACTGTAGCATCCATTGCAGCCACCCCTATCAAACCCCCAAACATATACATATGCACACATACACATTTCTCTATTAAGTTAGATATCTTCCACTGTATCCAGCCATTACTATCACTAGTTCTTTCTTTATTCCCTATGCCCATGACTTTTTTTTCTAACTGCAAATAGTTAATATAAGCCACTAGCTATAGCTCCTCTCAAAGTTCTCTCTACCCAACCAATTGTCCTGCCTACAATCCCCAGTTTCATTGTTCCCTACTATTTTACTTATTTTAAAGTCTCCTCCCTCCTGGAAGGCAGAGTGATGCTTATATGAGAACAAAGAAAGACAACTTATGTGCTCATTCTCATCACTGGCCAACCTGTGGCTACAAATCCCAGCATGCCTTGCCACAGTTTTAACACTCCCTTATAGCAAAACTGTGGCAAGGCATGATGGGATTTGTAGTTTGACAACATCTGGAGAGCCATAGGTTGGCCAGGCTTGCTGTAGAGTATCCATTGTATCAGTGTAATACCAGAAGTTATCTAGGTGGAATAGCTGTTTAATATGTTGTGTGAACAAATTCTTGCTTAGTAAAAACCCCTCTAATCTTGACCTAGTGCTGAATATTCTTTCAAAAGTTTTTTAGAGCACGGTATAGTGTATTAAAAGTTAGAGCTAATATTGCAATTTACTTTTATATTAAATGTCGTCATTTATCAGTAATAACAATATTGATCGCTTTTGTTGAAGTATATCTTTACTACAATTTCACATTACATAAAAAGTTTCAGTAACAAAGTTTGCAGACATATTACAGTAATAATCAGAAATTTTGAAAAAATCAGTTTATAGTTTTGTTCTAAAATTGAAAATCTTCTTGAATTCTCCATCTGCTAATGTTTTCAGTACCATTTTAATACATGAGACATCTCACAAATTAAAAATAAAATATGTGCCTTCATGCCAAAAATTAAAATGAAGTGTTCTGAAATGATGAAAACAGATCTTAGATAGTTATCATAATACAAAATGAAATTGTGTAACCCTTCTCATGATAGGCTATTTTGATTGCTGTGTGTACATTTATAATTGAATACTAATTACTGTATCAATATTTCATCACAACTTTCAACTACTAAGTAATTAAAAACAATTAGACAAAATTGAGCCAATCTCTAATAAGACCAGGTCACACCATGAGCAAAACAATCCATGCACATATTAGTGATAATCAAACCTTTAGGGGGCTATTCAATCCCCGCCACTATTTACGATGAAGGAAATAGCGGCAGGTGTCTATTCAATGCTGTCTTGACCTACAACATTTGAAGAGGCAGATCAACAGAATGGGACCGACTTTAAAAGCTGTCAGACCCGTTTTGTCATGAACTGTCGCGATCACAGCTGAATCTCAACAATCCACGCCCATTTGCTCGGACATGCCCCTTTTCACCAATTGGCAGGCGGGACATTGAATCCCGCCTGTCGATATGCAATCAAACAAAAAGAAAACGGCCAGTGTCACGGCTGTCGGTATGGATCAACAATCTTCACCCGGGATTGAATTTCCCCCTTAGTGAAATAATTTTGCACTGTACAATCACTGCTAAAAAGCAAGGGCTGCAAATACATTTTTTAGCATGCAGACTGGACGTTTTTATTTTTACAGTGCAAATTTACAGTTCAGTTTAGACACTCTCTCTCAAATCTAAATCTGACTGCATATTTTTCAGAACATCTGCAATACAAAATGGGGTGTCCATATGCAAAGTTATGCTGGCCACACATCAGACCAACTTTCTTCCAACCATCCAACTAGTTAATTGGATGGAATAAAAATCTGGTACTGGATGGGAGCAAATGTAATATTTACTTCAGATATTTGCTCCCAAAATCTGGAAAAGGACAAAAACTGACTCTCAGACACGGTACTGTAGTTGAACCTGTTTGATTAAAACAATTTGACTGAATGTTTTTGTCAATTTTCCTGGGTTTGTGAGCACATTTCTGATTGTCCTTTGCTCCCATACACTACCAGATTTTTATTCCATCCAAGCAACTAGTTGGATGGTTGGAGGAAAGTTGGTCTGATGTGTGGCCAGCATTACTTGCATTTTTCTTTGGTCCCAAATCAGGTCTATTAACTAACGTGTGTATTTTTAGAACTGGAGATTTTGCCTAGTGCTAAAATACAAAAATATTGTTGGTACAGCAATATAAATGAGACAAGTGAAGTAAGGCAAGTTTACCTTTGCTAACACATGCATCTTAACATGATAAGGTCTATAGATATACCGTAAAAATATGAATCGATTAACAGACCAGAGATACGCAGTTTTTAAGGACAGATGTAGATTCTGTCCGTTTTAGATATTTTAATTCAAACCTCAATGTTTCATTATTGTTTGTTCGCCATTATAGTCTATAGACTACATAGCAGACAAAATCAATGATCCCTTAACCACCATGCCATTTCGTTGGGTCAAACCTTTTGTTTTATTTCTTCAACCAAACAGTTTTTTTTTATTTTGTGAAATTTTTCTATGTTGTCTAATTGTTCCATAGTACTGTCTTAAGTATTTTTTGGGTAAGGAACAAATAACTTAGCCTGGACACTCATATTATTTGTATTTTGTTTAGATTAAAATGTAAAATTTATTTCTATATTTTAAAATAACAGATTTACTAATAGTAGCATAAACAAATCACATAAGGAATAAAATAGACCCAGGTAGGGTCTAACCTAAACTCCTAATAAAATTCAGACAAGGGAATTATGGATAAATATCTGTGTGATTCTATAAATAGCAAAATTAACCAACAGTGTCATATACTGTATGTAGTCATAGAATTACAAATCAAGCAGCAGTTCACATTTGTATAATACACATGATAATCTTTGTACATTCTGCAAAGATTGTTGTTATGGGAGCACCACCAACCTAGACATTTCACGCCAAGGGCCAAATGTAATTGGTTGTGAGAATTAGAAAGTGAAAGATTTTGGGAGAGTTTTACCATGTTTTTAAAGCAGCAATTATTTACACCGGAAAACCAGGTTGATTTTGCCATGTAATTGATTGCCACCTTAATCTCTCACTTCCTTAATCTCACACCCTATTATATTTGGCCCCAAGTGTGCATTACATTTCAAACAGTTGGCTTATTTAGTCTTTACTATCTAACTACCTACAGAGTATCCTCTGTAGAATTCAGCCACCTTACTGGTTTACATAATTTACAGGATTTATGTAACAACAGGTTCATTACGTTCTATGCACAATCAATTTCAGTGTTTTCATTTGAAAAGTGACATTAAAAACACTAGAACTTTAGATAACTGATCTGATAGTTCTAAGTAGGTCACCAAAACTATTTGGTAACGATCACCATGGTTTGGGTGAACAAATAAAAAGCATTATAGTCAATAGTAAAAATAACATACAAATCGTCATAAAATATCTCATCTCTATATAAATATAGTATCTCTATAATAAATAAAAGCTAAAATCACTGTATTTTTGTAAGGTCAATGATTGTCTCTTAATTAAAAAATCAAATAATAAAAATTATAAAAAATATTAGTACAGATATAACCAGATTAATCTAAATTGCAATATGCCCACCATTGCCCATTTGATACAGCAAGTTCAACCTGCAACCCAGAAACCCTACACCACCCCATGAAAGATGACAAATAGTCACCGCTACATACTCTATAACTCTGGCAGTATGACCCATAAATACTTGGGGATACTCCAGGAGCTCCGTTACACAAATTGTTTATAGACAACGCCAATTAAAGTTATCATTCAATTGGGCGCACTGACAGCCATGGTGGTGGCAAAGAGAGACTTTAGAATACTATGACATTATTATGAGCGGAGAGCGGGATTAAATATATGTGATAAGCATATATATGACATTATTATGAGCGGAGAGCGGGATTAAATATATGTGATAAGCATGACCCGGAGGTCAAAGCCATGACCCTTACTATAATATATGCCTGTTTTTAATTGTGTTCATTAATAAAAATGTGCAAATTTCCTAATATGTGTATTTAGACCACTGATTGTAGTTTTATGCCTCCTACTTAAACGTATTTTGATTATTTAATTCTTTGGATTGGTTGACCTAATTAGGTTTGATTGGTCACATGACCCATGTAGCTAGGGTATATAAAGCCAGCACCAGCTCTGCAATGATATCCTTTGATAAAGCTACCTGGCGTAGTGAAACGCATAAGGAGAGTATTGCAGCCTCCCCATCAAGTGTCTCTGGATTGCAGTCCTGACTTCTCCATCTGGACCACGAATTTCCCCTCTCTAAATTGGATACAAATTGCTGGTTCATCCATTGAAGGTTGAGAAACTTTCCACCATTCACAAGAAACTTTGCAGCAGGAGTTGGTTATTTGCGCCATTCTGGGCCACTCCAAGCACAAGACCTGCAACAGGTGATTCTCCCTCTGGATGACCGTTTGGGGAACTTTCAAACACCTATATGGGCCCATAATACAGGACTCTCCAGGACACTCCAATTCTCTGGTTGGTGAGGAACCACACAAATATACACATCTAGTGTTTTATTGAAATAGTTTTTTTCATTATGTTTGCTGGCCGCGTAACAATCATTTTAGTAATGTACTAACATTTAATAATAAAATTATTGTTATAGTTCAACCAATCCTCATTTTTATTTTATTATTTTAGCGCTGCTTCTTTATTTTTTTCTTTTTGGTACACTACACCTTCACTGGCTAATTCTTTTTAATGAGCCAACTTCAACATACGAGCACAGCAGCAGGTGCGCACATTTTGACACACCTGTCCCATGTTCGACGTAATGGACGCTCGATAAGTGTGGTTATATCTTGTCAATTAATTAACAGATTACCTTTAGCTATAATAGGAATGTAAGAAACTACATCCAGAGTAATTTTACAAATGATCAGGTGTAACAATAAAATATTAGACCTAAAGAGATATTTTAAGGAATTACAAATATTTTTTCTAGACGTGTGCATTTTTATGTATCAGTTCTCATTATGCCTTTTGTGTTTTAAAACTTTTTTAGTTTGTTTATGCAATCAATCAAAAGTGATCCTTTCATGAGGATCCA
Source organism: Crinia signifera (assembly GCF_055691185.1). NCBI lineage: Eukaryota > Metazoa > Chordata > Amphibia > Anura > Myobatrachidae > Crinia > Crinia signifera. The sequence continues at coordinate 203,952,935 of NC_139219.1, forward strand.
AGTTTTTACTCATTGAAACTCAATTCACCAAGTCCGTAACAAGTTTGGAGTAATTCAATCAATTATGCCACAAAAACCTATTTTAATGGTGGTAGAACTAAGCAGGAACAGTAATATAAAACAAAAATGTGCTGTTTGTTTGTACTCTCAGTTAGAGAAGAAAAAAGGACTCTCTTTTGTTGTATTCTCAGTCTGTGCTTATTTAATTTCAGCTTCTTTTGAACATTTATTTGCATAATTTTCTTTTGTTTTATATTGTGTTTTTTATTTCTGGCTGAACATTGGCAAATTAGTTTCAAGATTCAAACATAAATCTACAAAGGCATTTCTTATAACTGAGATTTTGTCATCATGCCTGGAATGGTAAAATTTATTCAAATCAGTGTTTCATAATTTACCTGGGAAATGTTTTATTCTGATGGTCTTTTTAATTACAAATAGACAAATAATTAATTACATTTGTATGCGTAATGTCAATAAATCCTGTACATATTTTTATTATCTTAATATACTGCATCAAGAACAGACTTTACTCCAGACACTATCTAATCTATTTTATTTATTTTTTTATCTTGCAAATAAGACTTTTACAGAACAGCAAATAATGAATATACTTTGTAAACAGCAAAGTTAGCCCACATTTCAAGACAGAAGAACACATTGTTTTTCTTCAGAATTTCAAAAGCTACGTAATGCTAAACTAGCAAAATAGATATTGCTCAAATCATCTCCTATATTTTATTTGACATATTACTGCAAATGACATGGTAAGAAAGGTAAAGATTATGTATTATAGATGTCACAATCAAAGCCTACATTTCAGGTGCATTTCTGAGGACAATTATTGCTAATGGCATAACATTGATATCCATCTGTCCGATTTTGCATTATCTGATGTTAGTATTTGCTACCATGATGGAAAATAATTGTAAATGGGAAAAATCATGTTTGCATGTTTAAAACAGATCATCTTAAAAGATTACATTAACACATTTTACCATGTACGGTATATAAAATCTGTAGAATAGCCAAATCAAAATATTGCCATGAAGTATGAAGAAATTGTGATGTTCTGATATTACTTTTCATCATTAGGGCCTAAAAGGAACAGAATAGTGAAGAAGAACCCTAATTAAGATGATGTTTGTATATAGTATTAAATAACTAACACAGTATTACTTAGGCAGTATGTTAGCAATCCTACAAAAATAAGTGGATCTGCAATTCACTCTGTCAGTCCCTCCATTGGTTGCATGTATCTTTCAATATAAAATACTTCTACTCACATACAATGGCAATAACATGACTACACCAATATATATCTCTACGCTTATCTCAAAATATATCCCCACCAGACTTCTCCACTCTGCACAAGATCTGCATCTATCATCCACACACATTACTAGATCCCATTTACAATTGCAGGACTTTCTTCAGGCCGCACCCACCTTATGGAATGCTCTTCCACGCACATTAAGACTCTCCTTTAGCCTCCAAACTTTCAAGCGTTCCCTGAAAAACTCACCTCTTCAGGCAAGCTTATCATATTCCAGAACCCCCACATAATCTCCATTAGCATTCATATCTAATTATATACCATCAGGACTGTCTTGCAATCTGGTGGGACTGCCATGCTATGGAATCCTATCCTTATTATATTGCTCCTATTAACCCTATAGATTGTAGGAATAATAAAGAGAGATAGAAAGATAGATGTATGTAATGTGAAAGAGGAAGGAGAAAAGAATAAAATAAAATACAGTAAGTAAATAAATAAAAAGAATAGAAAGAGAAAAATAGATAACTAAAAGATAAAGGGAAAAGGGAGAGGCAGACACTGTGCACATTTAAACGGGATCGGGGTGAGGCCAGCTCATTCCCTACCCGGTATTTGTCTTTGATGCAAATTGTACCAGGGATCCCAGACGAGGTGAAATGTTTTAACCTTGTTGTTTAAAAGGGCTGTAATATACTCCATAGATGCTAGATACCACATCTTGTTGTTCAATGCATTTAAAGATGGGGCCTCTAGTTGCTTCCAACATGTCGCTATAAGAAGTTTCGCTGCATTAAATAATTGGAAGCAAAATGCGTTCTGGGCTTTAGATAAAGAGTCAAAGGGTTTACACAAAAGGGCATTTATAGGGGTTTTAGGAATAGGTTGGCCAGTTATACTCGAGGCCACCTGTATGACATCATCCCAAAATTTAGAAATTACAGAACACTCCCACCAGATATGGTAAAAGGTGCCATTGTGGCCGCATTGTCTCCAGCAGATATCAGAGGAGCCTGGGAAAACCCTAGATATCCTGTCTGGAGTCATATACCAGCGGGAGTAAACTTTGAAGGAGGTCTCTCTAATATTTGTATTAATTGAGGTTTTACTCACATGCTGCCTCAAATCTGACCAGTCCTCGTCCTCCAGGCTCACACCCAAGTCCCGTTCCCAATCCAACTCAAATTTTTCTTTAGTCAACTGGGTCTGTGGAATGGTCAATGAATACAAAATAGATATAGACCCCTTGCGCCCAGGGCTGTAAATACAGTGTCGTTCGAAAGGGGTAGGATTTCTAAATTTGTCTGATTTGTTGATGGAGTTGATAAAACTAACTATTTGCATATATGCAAAATTAAAAGTGGGTGGGAGGCCATGGCGTTCACAAAGTGATTTAAAATCTGGAGGGGAAAATTCTCCTCTAATATGTAAGTAAGTAAGTAAGTAAGTTTTATTTATATAGCGCGCTTTCTCCAACAGGACTCAAGGCGCTTTACAGACATTAAAAATAATGCACATACTGTAATACAATGGGTTGTCAAAACGGGCAACAATGGCAGTACAGAAATACATCACACATACAGATATGCACTAGATGCATTCTAATGAGGGACATGGACAACATATTTACTGAGCTGTACAGCACCCAGGCAGCCATTCGTCGGCGCCACATGGTGATTGCACCAGCCAGAAGGGTAGACAGGTAAGACAGTACAGATATAGGACACATACAGATATATACTAGATGTACTCTATTGAGCGACACGGACACGGGAACGTATATTTACTGAGCTATGCAGCACCCAGGCAGCCAATCAGCGGCGCCACATGGTGATTGCACCAGCCAGATAGGTAGCCAGTAACAGTACTGATATATATATATATATACTAGATGTATCCTGATGGGGAACATGGACATGGGGAACATGTATTTACTGAGCTATGCAGCACCCAGGCAGCCATTCAGCGGCGCCACATGGTGATTGCACCAGCCAGATGGGTAGACAGGTAAACAGGTAAAACAGTACAGATATAGGACACGTACAGATATATGCTAGATGTATCCTGATGGGGGACACGGACATGAAGCACACAGTGTAGGCCGCTGCTGTCAGGCTATGCACAGCAGAGGCGCAACACACGGTGCGGGATAACAGGAATAAAATTTAAGATAATACTACAGTGGCATACAAGGCAGTATTAAGACAGTGGTAAGGTCAATAAAATTATATTTCACATGTTTCAGGGAGCAGCAGATGATCTTTGTAGCAATAATGGAGCAAGGTGGTCCAGACGCGCGAGTGGATGATATAGTCAGAAGGGTATACAGAGCAAGCAGGTAGATGAATGCGGTCCTTAGCAGAAGAGTTAGCTGACAGGATAGTCTCCATTGTTCGTCTGATGTTTCCCTTCTGTTTAACTCCTGTATAACTCCAGCTTCGATATAACTATTGTAATATCACTTTGAACTGATCACTTAGAATCTGATCAGCCTTGGCTGTATCAGCCTAGCACTCACTATAAGTAGGGCTGCTATCAGGTGTCCACACAAAAATCACCCCACCCCCACTAGCCTTCCTCCAACAACAAAAGGTCACCAATTAAGTAAGCAAATGGTGAGAGGGCAGTCTATACAATACAGAATCAGTGATTTCCTGCCTTAATTCAAAGTTTAAAATAAGAAGGGGAAATATGCTGTAGTCAATTACCAATAAATTTCAAAGCTGGGATATACAAATTCAAAGCAATAGGGTTTGTTGGGTGTTGTAGTCAATTACCAATAAATTTCAAAGCTGGGATATACAAATTCAAAGCAATAGGGTTTGTTGGGTGTTGTAGTCAATTACCAATAAATTTCAAAGCTGGGATATACAAATTCAAAGCAATAGGGTTTGTTGGGTGTTGTAGTCAATTACCAATAAATTTTCAAAGCTGGGATATACAAATTCAGAGCAATAGGGTTTGTTGGGTGTTGTAGTCAATTACCTGTGGATGATAAGAATTGAAGAGTCATATCAGAGTCCCTTCCAGGTATGAGTATAAGTAGTATTAACTCCTGTATAACTCCAGCTTCGATATAACTATTGTAATATCACTTTGAACTGATCACTTAGAATCTGATCAGCCTTGGCTGTATCAGCCTAGCACTCCAATATAGCCTAGCACTATCAATGCCAGCTGAGATCCAGGGAGCTGAATATGATTTAACATTCCCTAGCGAGAAATCGGGATGTTTCCAAAGCGGGGTCAGTGGTGAGGGATAGGCAGCAAGAGTTAATTTTTTATTAATTTTGTCCCATATCTGTAGAACAGCGTGCACACATGGGACTTCGCCTATTGAGGAAGGCCTCAGTCTTGGGGGGATCCACGGGAGATAACTAACCGATGGCAGACCTATGAGATCTGATTCCAGTGTCACCCAAGTTTTACTACCCGGAGGTGTATGCCATGATGAGATATGACTCAATTGCATTGCATGGTAATATCTTTCAAAAACGGGAAGTCCTAAGCCCCCAGTTGTTCTTGATTTGGAGAGGATCGATCTGTTAATTCTCGGCTTAGTATTGGACCATACGAAAGAGCCACACAAAGACTGAATTTCTTTTAGAAACGAGAAGGGGACCTTAGAGGGGATTGTTTGGAAAAGATATAGTACCCTTGGCAGAACATTCATTTTTATAGAATTAATACGGCCAGTCCAGGAGATAAAAAGAGTGGCCCAGCGTTTTAGATCCATTTTAATGGAGTGTAATAAAGGGGCGTAATTCGCTTTAAAAAGTTGGCTAAAAGATTTTGTGATCTGGATGCCTAAGTAGGAAAAGGAATTAGATTTCCATGTAAAATCAAAACCCTGGTGTAAAAGGTTTGTTATGTCTGGGGACAGGTGAAGTGGCATAGCCTCAGATTTTCTATTGTTGATCTTATGTCCCGAGCATGCCCCATAAATAGAGAGCTCCCTCATCAGGTTAGGAAGGGAAATCAGAGGAGATGACAAGGTCAAAAGTACATCATCTGCGAATAATGATATTTTGTATTGTTTGTCTTTGACCGTAATACCCTTAATATCTGGGTTCTCTCTGATTTTAGCAGCTAGTGGTTCAATGCTCAGGACATAGAGCAAAGGAGAAAGGGGGCAGCCCTGTCTTGTTCCGTTATGAAGAGTGAAGGACGGAGAGGAGAGACCATTAGTGGAAACAAGAGCCAGAGGGTTGTCATATAAAGAGCCAATTGCTTTTAAAAAATTGCCATTAATACCATAAGTTTTTAATGTTTGAAACATAAATGGCCATGATAGCCGGTCAAAGGCCTTTTCTGCATCTAATGATAACAACACAGACGGTAGTTTAGATCTGTTAATGAAAGAAATCAGATTAACAGTCCGTCTGGTGTTATCAAGTGCTTGTCGTGTAGGGATAAATCCCACTTGGTCGGGGTTGATAAGCTGGGGCAGCAGTAGGTTTAATCTGTTGGCCAGTATCTTAGCGAATAATTTGATGTCCGAATTGATCAATGAGATTGGTCTGAAATTAGTCTTACATGTGTGGTCTTTTTTAGGTTTGGGGATGACAATAATGACGGATTTTAATGAGTCTGGGTGAAATTTATCGCCTGATAGAATTTTGTTGTAAAGGGATAATAAGTATGGAGACAGAGTGGTTGAGAAGGTTTTGTAGTATAATGAAGAGAAACCATCCGGGCCAGGGGCCTTGGATGATTTTTGTGACTTTAATGCAGAATGTAATTCTTCGGCCGTTATGGGCGCATTCAGGGTTGAAGCTTGAGAATCTAGAAGTTTTGGGAGCTTGCATGAGTCCAGGTATTGTTGGGCCAGAAGAGATGGTGCGGACCTAGGTGATTGAGGCGGAGATAGGTTATAGAGTGACTTGTAGTAATTGTAAAATGTGCTGTTAATCGAGACTGGGTCGTAAGTTAACGTACCAGTACTATCTCGAATAGCTACAATGGCCTGGGCGGCACGTTTGGCCCTCAGTTGTCCGGCTAGCAATGCGTCTGACTTATTACCCTTTTCGTAAAACCTCTGATTGGCCCAACGAAGGGATTTTTCTGTCTGTTCTGCTAGGATGGAATTAAGTTCACCTCTCACCCCTTGTATTTGTTTAAGTGTCCCAGCGGAGCGAGTCTGTTTGTGTAGGGTCTCTAAGCGTTCCAGTTGTTCAGTCAGAGCTGTGATTCTGCCTGTTAACTTTTTCTTCCTATAAGAGGCGTATTTAATGATTGCGCCTCTGATAACAGCCTTGTGGGCCTCCCACACTGTCGCTTCAGAAGTCACAGATGAAGAATTAAGATCAAAATATTCCTTAATCTGTGACTGGAGAAGATCTCTAAATTTAGGGATCTGAAGCAGGGTTTCGTTTAACCTCCAGGGGGGTCGCCCTCTTTTTGAATTAAGGGGGTCAATAACAATAGAGACCATTGAGTGGTCGGACCATACCACGGGTACGTGGTCGACTTTAATCAAAGTAGCCAACAGTTCACTACACCCAAGTAACATATCTATCCTGGAGTAAGTGTCATGAGGAATAGAATAAAAGGTGTAATCCCGCGAAGTTTGATGGACAGCCCTCCATGTGTCAAACAGCCCCGCCTCTGTTATTACCTTTTGAAGGGAATCACCCTGCGTGCTACTGGTGGGACTCTTTTTAGGGGAACTTCTGTCCAACGTATGCGAAAGTACGGCATTAAAATCCCCTCCTAACAAAACTAACCCTCTGCGGATGGGATGTAGTTTATCAAACATATCACGGAAAAATTTAGTCTGGCCTGTGTTGGGAGCGTAAATATTAACAATAGTCATAATTTGGTGACCGATCTGTGCTATTAGAATAATATATCTCCCATCTGGGTCTACAGTTTTAGAAATGAGCTGGAAGGGTACAGAAGAGCGTATTAGGATTGAAACGCCCTGTTTCTTAGAGAAGTTAGTGGAATGAAAAACATTGGGAAAGCGCCTGGAGGACAAGGAGGGATGGGAGTGTTTTTTAAAATGAGTCTCCTGTAATAGGATGATATCCCCTTTTTTAGATTGGATGGTTTTATATAGCAGTGACCTTTTGTGGGGAGTATTAAGGCCTTTAACATTAAGAGAGAGTACGGTCAGTGTCATGTTATCGAGGTACGATTTGTTACTTGCACCAGTGTCTAGGGAAGGGTTAGAGAGGGAGGAAGGGAGGAGAGAAGAGAAAAGAGAAGGAAGAAGACAGGAAAGAGAGAAAAAAAAAAAAAAAAAAGGAATAAGATACGAGAGAGGAGTGGGCAACTTTACCCCCCAATTCCCTGGAAAGAGGGAAAGGCCCACTGAGTGTGCACCCTAAAAGAAAGAAGAGAAAGAAAAAGGAAGACCACCTCCTGAAGGGAGGTAGTTCTATACGGGTGCGAAGTTAGGGAAGGCTGTGGAACCCGAAGGTCACTCCACAGGAATCCCTAAATAATAAAGGGAACGTGGCCTAGATATGCAAAAGACAATAAATTTTGTTGATAAACGGAACAAAAGAGAAGAACAGGTAAATACGATATAAGGCGATCCACCCGGTATTATGGTGCGCCATAGTACAAACTCGGAATTAAGGTAAAGAAACAAAAAAAACAGAGCAATAAGAGCGGGGTTCCGAATTCCTCTCCTCCTCTCACACGCAAAGTAGTGCGCTCGCAGGATAGGAGGAAGAGGAAGGGAAACCAACAATCATGGGCAACAATTTAGCAAAAGGCTATAAGTAAAACACATTTCTAAATGTAAATAAGTGCTATTAATTTCTCCTATAACCATGTCAGGTAGGTCGGGTAGCACTGTCCGATGCAGAAGCTTCATCATCCAGCTGAAGTAGCTGGAGTCTGCGGAGCAGGCTCTTCCCTTCAGCGACATTATATACAGATTCTTGCCGGCCATTAACTTCCACTATGAGGCGGAACGGGAACCCCCACTTGTATTTAAATGCATTATCCCTGAGAGATTTAGTGATGTCTCGTAATTCTCTTCTCCGCATAAGGGTATTGGGGGCCAAATCTTGAAAAATCTGTAATGAGCTGTCCTCAAAGCGGATGTGAGAGGAAGAGCGACTGGCCTGAATAATTTGGTCCTTCACCTGGAATGAGAGGAACTTCAGGATGACATCTCTTGGGGGGGCATCATCCTTAGGCTTAGGCCTCAGGGCTCGGTGCGCCCTTTCAATCTGAATCTGATTTTCCACTAACGTAGGAACCAGCGAGATGAAGAGGCGTTTGAGGTATGCTTCCAGAGATTTGGGAGGGACCGATTCTGGGATATTCCGTATTCGCAAGTTATTCCGTCTCTCTCTATTTTCGAGATCCTCAGTCTTCTCCTTAAGGAATTCTAATTCTCGGTGAAGGTAGTCTATGTCATGAGTGGCATCGGAAAGTCCCTTAGACATAGAGTCAACCTTTTCCTCCATCTTGGAAGTGCGTGTGGACAGAACAGCAAGTTCCTTGCGTAGGTCTACAGATAATTGTTGCAGATTAGAGGTTACAGTTTTGGTGAAGTCCGCAAACATAGCTTGAATGTCGCTTTTAGTTGCAAAAGTATCTTCGGCTGTATGAGACATATCGGATAGACGTCCTGGAGATGAGGAAGGAGATTGTGTCGGCAAGGCCGGGTCAGGACGGGCAAAATGTGGACGTATGCTTTGTTGAGAGTTTTTTCGACCTCCTTTGGTGGTGCTTTTGCTCATAGTGAAGTTGCCGGAATAGCAGAGAGCCGAGTCTGTAGTATCAAATAGTTGATTTAACTCCGGGTGGACAGCCAGCTGGTAACTTTACATCACCTAAGTTTTTCTGTACAGGAGTTTATGCAAATAGACTAACGGGGTTGCTGGTGGGTATTCAGAACCGATAGGTAGGAACCATGTATTCAATGTAATGTCCGTGTCCAACGGAATGTTACGGGCTCAAGTGAACCTAAGAGGGGGGGCCTCTGCAGACCATATACAATTCCGGAGGGCGTCCACGGTCTCACCCCTCAATGCAAGCTCACGTAATTAACCAAGGGGTACATTGAGGTCAAGCAAAGCGTATATTTAAAATGCTGCCCGTAAGCCGCGGGTATAGAGTCCACTCAGCTTATGTGTTATTTAACTGTCTGACTGCTGGGATTCTGTTATTACACTTGTGTTTTTTTCTTCTTTTTTTTTTTTTTTTTTTCCCCTTTTAACCAGAAGATGGAGCTCTAACCACTCTTGTTCCCAGATTGACTGGGATAGGAAATATGAGTCCACCAGACTGGGTAAAATAAAACAGTGATCCTTGGATCGCAAAAACAGTTGGTAACAGCAAATAATAAAGGCTGTGGACAGGACCCTGTTACTAACCAGTAATTCTTAGGAAAGAGCTGTGCACATAAGTCCAAAGCCCAAGTAACCCAGCACCCACTTTACTTCAGCTCCACTTAATCTTTCTCCTGCAGGCAATCCTTTTAAGACATGACCCCACTTTTCCACATGCCTGATCTGTGGGGAGAGGCAGCTCAGTGAGGGGCAGTGTAGGCAGTTTCTAGTGCAGCTGTGGGAGCCTGTATATGGGTTATAAGCTGGGGAATGGATGGAGGGCAGAGGGAGATTTTTGTGTGCCTCACCTAAGATGGCCGCCGCTGGAGGAATGCTGTACAACTTCTCCCCTGTTCGTCTGCCCAGCACGGGGAGGCCAGAGAGCAAGGTCCAGCTCTCCCCCGCTCCAGGCAAGCTTATGAGAGTTACCAGGGGCCGTGTCCTCCGTCTTTCAGCCCGGCGGGAGGCAGCCGTTAGTGCGCGCCCACGCTGCTCCTGGCTCTAGGTCCCCCGCTGGATGCCGCTCCGGGTTGGCGCGTGGAGCCCCCGAGTAGCGCGCTGGATCTGGGGGATAGTAGCCACAGTGGGGGCTTACCTCCGATGCTTCAAGGCCCGCTGCAGCACGAACGGCGGTCCGGCCGTGCGCGTCGGGAGGGCGCCGAAATTGAGGCCCCGGCTTCTCCTCCAGCAAGGCCGCAACCTGCAGGAGCGATTAGGAGCGCTCCCCGGCTCTGCGGCACTCTCCACCAGGCACAGGTCGGGATCAGAGAGGTGGGTGATCGAGGTGGGGGTCAATAGAAGGGGTATAGGGACAGTGAGAGGGTAATTTATATGAAAAGGGACAGGAGCTGGGGTAACCTGCGTCCGTCCTGCAAGCTCGCTAGGCCACGCCCCCTAACCCTATAGATTGTAAGCTACTTCTATGTCTGTTTGTTATTCTATGTCTGTTTGTTACTACCCAGTTTGTTTTGTCACTGTTTCCTTTTGTAGAATGAACGGAAATTGCTGCATTTTATAAGAAACTGTAAACAAATAAATTTTAAAAAATGACTTAACTGAGGCAAAAGACTATTTGTGGGGAATTAACTACAGTATGCAAAGCTGCTACAGTAAACCAGTTACATTTTTTTAATTGATCTAATGTAAACTGTTCAAGCAATACAATGCTAAAATATCAATGAGTTATAAAAATTTGTAAATAAAAGGACTAATACAGTATGTACAGGATTTATAAATTACATACCAGTTACCAGCAGTAAAGGCATATGACCTGTTGAAGGTGCCAGCTGTATCTGATGATGAAAGTTTACATACATTCATCAACAACTGTGGTGGTTTGTTGTGGCCTACTAGTTGCCACAGCTCACACTACTCTTTGAAGGGGGATACGATTAGCACATATAAACATACATAGAAGTATAGTATGCAATATATGTGCTTTCACAGCTTGCACAGCACCCTAGGCATATTCCCAAATATTTAAAAGTTGTTTTGGTCCAGGTGAATGGGAATTCTCCCCTCCAGCCTAATCTGGCCTCGTCGTAAAAGGCCATTGCAACTGTTTTGTCATAGTTAATTTTTAATCCTGCTATTTCCTCAAATTGGTCTAATAGTCGTGTTAAAATGGAAATGGCTGTCCCTGGGTTTGCCATATATAATAGTAAATCGTCCACAAATGCTGAAGATTTCACTGCACAAATACCCAATTTGATTCCTTTCCAATATTTATCATTTTCAATGTGTCTTATTAAAGGGTCTAAAGCTAGATTGAACAGTAATGGCGATAGAGGGCAACCTTGCCTTGTGCCTCTTGCCAAGTAAAAGGAGTTGGTGTTTCTTGAGTTTATGGTTAAAAAGGTCATTGGGCAATCATACAATGACTCAAATACATGCAGAAAATCTGTGCTAAATTTTTGATACTGTAAGAGCCTCGACAGGTGTGCCCACGAGATCCTGTCAAAGGCCTTGTCTGCATCGCAATTTATTACGATATTATGTTTTGCCTTTGTTGCATGCGTCTGAGTCATTGCCGCTAATAGTGTGCGAACATTATGTGTTGAGTGCCTGTTTTGGACAAAACCAGTTTGCGTAGGTTATAATAATTTGGGTAACAGCACCTGCAAACGTTGTGCAAACAGTTTTGTGAATATCTTTAGATCCTAGTTTAGAAGCGATATAGGCCTATACGATGAGACCAGGGCAGGGTCTTTATCTGGTTTCAAAATAACTATCATACACGCTCGATCGAATCCTGATGGTGCTTGATGTCCTGTTTATATTGAATTTATAATTTTTGTAGGGTACAACTTGGGGCTTTAATAATTTATAGTAAGAGGCTGTGAAGCCATCTGGACCAGGTGTTTTCCCAGACGGTAAAGAGACAATTATATTTTCCACCTCCTCATCTGTTATAGGTGTCATTAAAGCTTCTCTATCTGGGCTACTTAATCTGGGTAACCCTGCTTTCTGTAAGAAGTCCAGGCCCATATCTGGATTGTCCCTTGGGGCAGAATATAATCCCTCATAATATTTTAGAAAAGCCTCTTCTATCTCTTCAGGTGAAGTGGCAGGTTTTACAGCCCCAGTTTTAATCAGTGAGATATATTTTGATTTTTGAGTAGATGATATTAAATTTGCCATCATGCGGCCGGGTCTGCCACCCCATCTGAAGTATCTATTTTGTTGGAAATGGAGGCTCGGCTGAGCTCCTTCCATGTCGAAATTGTCATATAGCAAATTTGCCTCTTTATAGGGTTGGATGTTCGACTCTGATGCCTCTCTCTTTTATCTAGCAAATGCCTTTGTCACCGAATCACTGGCCGAAGCCAACTTCTGCTGTAGCAGTTTGTTTTTGGCAGCCACGTAAGCTATCACATAGCCTCTCAAGACCGGTTTAGAAGCCATCCACAATAAGTTTATATCTTGGTTGTGGGCTTTGTTATCCTCCACATAGTGGTGGAATTGCGCAGTTAAATATAAGTATATTTTATGTCAATCCCATGCATGTTTAAATTGCTTTACTGTCCAAGCCTCTCCCACTTCTGATGGTAGGCTATTCCACTTGTCCACTACCCTTTCTGTAAAGTCATTTTTGCTCAAGTTTCCAGTGAACCTACCTTGCTCCAGTTTCAGTGCATGTCCTCTGGTTCTAATACTTCGCTTCATTTTAAGAATGTTTCCCTCTAGGCCTGGGGTGTCCAAACTTTTTGGGACGAGGGCCAGATTTGGCGAGGTGAAAATGTGGGGGGCCAGCCATTCAGCCTGACATTCTTAGAAGCATTAATCACATCAGAATGGTCCCCTACTCTGCCCCCATTCACTATGTCCACCAGCCTGCCCCCATTCACTGTATGTCCCCCAGCCTGCCTCTCCTTCACTGTATGTCCCCCATTCACCATATGTTCCCCACTCTGCACCCATTCACTCTGTCCCACAGCCTGCCCCCTTCTCTTTATGTCTATCAGTGCCTCCATTTATTGTATGTCCCCAAGCCAGACCCTCCTTCACTGTATGACCCCCATTCACTATGTACCCCACTCTGCCCCTGCTCTCCTTTTCTGAATGGCCATCACGGCCTCCATTCACTGTATGTCCCCAGTCTGACCCTACTTAACTGTGTGTCCCCCACTCTGCCCCCTCCATTCACTGTATGTCCCCAGCCTGACCCTACTTAACTGTGTGTCCCCCACTCTGCCCCCTCCCTTCTCTGTATGTTTCCCAGCCCCTTGTGTGAGCCAGAGGAAGGACAGGCAAAGCAGGCACTGCAAGGCAAGGAGTTGCTTGGGCTCCCGCTGCTGCCCTCCTCCACTCTGCATGTTACAGGAGCAAGCTTCCCCCTTGCTGCCCCCCCTCCCCAAACACTGCTGTCACTGTGAAGGTGGAGTAGGGTGATATACGATTGCAGCAGCAGGGGTAGGACGCCAAACACATCTGACTGTGGCGGCCGGCACCTCTTCACTGCAGCAGACAGCAAGGTAAAGGCGCGCTCGCCGGGGCCCCACCTTTAGTGTCCTGTGCTGTGCTTCCCACATCTGATGCTCTGCCCGCTTCCAGCTGGAGGCTGCGGGCCACTTGAAATGACAGCGTGGGCTGCATATGGCCCCCGGGCCTGACTTTGGGCATGCCTGCTCTAGGCCTTGTTAAATTCCTTGAGGGAAGCATTTTTTCAAATAGAGAGGAGTATTAGAACACGCAAACATGAATTAAAACTGCAGTGAAGTAGGTTCAGGAGAGATCTAAGGAAAAAAAACTTCACAAAGAGGATAATAGGTTGAATAGATGATTTCAATTGCTAACTGTAACGCCTACTGCAAGAAAGGTTAGCAATGGCACATGTTACATGAATGAATTCCTTCATTCATTTTATTTCAGATGATGAAGCTTCCAAAATCTTAAGTCTTCCAAATATCTCCAAATGTGTGGATTAGGATACTTGGAAAAGATCCTGCTTGCAAGAGTTTTGGTACTAGCTAGAGATGCATACAGTAGTTGTCTTCAAGTAGATTGGTTTGCTTGTTTGACTTTAAATTGTATAGTTATAATAATTTATATCCACATTTTCATAATTGTATGTTTTTTTCACAGGTCCAATGGAAGACAAAGCCCTTTCTTGTTGCACACACTGAATATTGGAAAGACTGATATTGTTCTATACCCAATTTAATTAATTATGTTTCATTGCTTATATTATTGTTGTTATTATTTATAATTATCATCATCATCTTTTATTTATATGGTGCCTCAAATATTTGTATCACATATCATATTTGTTGAAAATCCAGTACAGTAGCATTTACCAAAGAAGAAAGGACATACAGTATTGATCCACAGATATCTCTTCTTCCATCTTTGAAGGCAACATGGCAAATATACCTGCATGTGAATTGCCACATCTGCAACACAGTTTGCAAAGACAGAAGATGAAACATTTGCTTGACTTTAAATTGTTCATGAATATGATAATCAAATTTTCATTATACAATAAGTACATACAAAGTAAATAGTAGTACCACCACTTTCAAAGTATATACTGTAAGTAGTCAATTTAAACATAAAGCACGTGCTAAGGGAAAAATACATACACAGTGTACTACAGATTGCATTACAACCGCATTTAAAAATAATTGGTTACACTCACAATAGCCTTGTTCACATCGGAGTTAGGGCCAGATGTACTAAGCTTCAAAAGTGATAAAATGGAGAGTGATAAACAGTCAGCCAATTAGCTCCTGCCTGACATGTCACAGACTGTGTTTGAAAAATGTCAGGCAGGAGCTGATTGGTTGGTTGTTTATCACTCTCTAAATTTATCACTTTTGAAGCTTAGTACATCTCACCCTAAAGGAGAAGTAAACCACAGAGCTCCATTTCTACCTCACTTGCACAGGGATCATAAACTATTAGTATGTCTTTCTCTCTTAAACACTAGGGTATAGATATGCTAATGTACATTTGTCTTAGCCTTTGTAAATTGACAACCTTTGTCAGTGGTTTCCAGCCACAAACCACAGAAGCTAGATTGTAAGCTTATGAGCAGTTTTGTTATTACTGTTACTCCAACTGTAAAGTGCAATGGAATATGCTATATTATATATAAGAAGCTGTTAATAAATAATAATTCTAGAGTAAAAATGTTGACTTTTGGTAATGTGTGGTGATTTGAAAATTCCTACATTAGCTGCTATATAGTTAAATAAGTGTGAAAATAGACAGTTTTGCCACTTGCATTATTTTCCAATGGGGAAGTCTAAAAATGTGGTTGAGCCCCTGGACCAAGAGGTGCATGGCACAATGTTGAAATGTACAGTGTTCGTTCTTGTTACACTGGCTAGAAGGTTCAAGAGAAAAAAGTTGCATCAATACATACCTTTTATATATGTAGTACAGTCATAAGATTTATAGTTAATTGTACAGTACTGTATGATCCCCTTGTATAAATAAATAATTATTGCTGCTTTCCTTTATCAATATTTATAAAATATTTCTATAATAAACACTTAGCAATATTTACTTGCAGTATTGTCTTCTTTTCTTGGTACAATATAATCTGCACATCAAATAAACTGAAGCACCCTATTGGATCAACAACCTGCTCCAAATTTCTTCCCAATGGAAAATGAGTTAATTAATTGTGCCAGTAAGCAGTGGCGGAACTACCAAAAGTGCAGGGGGTGCATCTGGTATGGGGCCTGGCGGCTGGGGGGCCATGTGCAGCAAGCAGTCCCCTGCATCCTCACTAGTTTCAGTGTTTTATTACAAAGCTGCCGCCTGCTTCAGCTCGCCTCCACCACACCGACAAGTGAGGAGCAAGGTGGGGAGTTGCGCCGTGGGGAAGGAGCCGAGCGGGGGTAGCGCCATGCAGCACCGTTAAGTAGGAGTCAGGCGTGATGTCAGGTGGCAACGTGGGGACAGAGGCAGGCGGGGTTGGCGCTGTGCATTGACTGCAAAAGGATCCGGAGGGGGGAGGGGGTGCTGTCACCGGGTAGGAGAAGCCTGAACATGGAGAGTAGAAGGAGTGATGCACACAGAGCCTCCAGGTGCCCGCCCCGCATCCTGCTTGGCAGACTGGCCTGCGCTGCCAGCTCATTGTGTGGCCGGGACAGAAAATAAGGGAGAAGTCCTGCTGCTGGTGAGATGGGCTACTGCACATAAACATGTTGCAGCAGCACCAGATGCAATATGATTATATTGAGGTAATAAGTTTAAAATGTTGGTACTTATGTAGTATCTGGGCTGCCGATTTTTTGATTGTATGCCTTAAGTTAAGGCATACAATCAGATGCGATGCGATGCGATATCGCATCGCATACGATGCGATGCGATGACCCGATTTTTCCATAGGATTCAATGTTAAAATGGACTGAGTCCATTTTAACATGGAATTCAATGGGAAAAAGGGGTCCTTTTCATACCCCTACTATCCAAGTGGGCATGGAGTTGGATATAAACCTGTGGCGAGCGTAGCGAGCCACCGAGCCCGAAGCGTGGCGAGCGAAGCGAGCCCCGCGAGGGGACGGTATTCTGCGGCCCCTCGCGGGGCTCGCTACGCTCGCCACGCTTCGGGCTCGGTGGCTCGCTACGCTCGCCACAGGTTTATATCCAACTCCATGCCCACTTGGATAGTAGGGGTATGAAAAGGACCCCTTTTTCCCATTGAATTCCATGTTAAAATGGACTCAGTCCATTTTAACATTGAATCCTATGGAAAAATCGGGTCCATCGCATCGCATCGCATCGCATGCGATATGGTCGGGTGCGATGCGATGCGATGGACCCGATTTCAAAATCGGCAGCCCAGTTACTACATAAGTACCAAAATGTTTTATCTACTTTTTTTATGTGTTGATCTGCGTTTATGTGATCTGAAACTGGAGGGAGGTAGGTTCAGGGGAAATGTTAGAAATAATTACTTCACAGAAAGGGTAGTGGATAAGTGGAATAGCCTCCCATCAGAGGTGCTAGAGGCTAAGACAGTAGAACAATTTAAACATGCTTGGGATAGGCATATGAATATAGTGTACAGCGTAAGAAAGTAAAAATTATTTTGATGACTTTTATCCAGATGAAAGGCTGTGACTGCGCTTTTTTTTACAATTTTTTACAATTCTGGGCCCTGCACTATAAAAAATAATTCATAGAACTGGAAAGAATCCAAAGAAGAGCAACAAAGCTAATAAAGGAAATGGAGAATTTAAGTTACAAGGACAGATTGAACAAATTGGGATTGTTTACAATAGAGAGAAGAGATGTTTAAGGGGGGACATGCTTAACATGTACAAATATATCAGGGGCCAATACAGTATATGGAACTGTCAATTGCCCTTTTTACCACAAGGAAGGACTCTAGGACTCGTAGGCATGAGTTTAGATTTTGTTCCCTTAGAAATTCTCACGGTCAGGGCAATCAAATTATGGAACGCCCTTCCTGGTGAGGTGGTGTTGGCAGACACATTAAATACGTTTAAAAAATATTGGACAAACATTTATTGGTTAAAAACATCCAGGGGTACAAATAAGAATAAAAATCTGTCTTTAAAATATAATATCAGTATTCACTACATAAAACAAGGGTTAAGCTAATAAACCAAGGTTGAACTAGGTGGACGCAAGTCTTTTTTCAGCCTTAACCACAGATGGAGCCAGCCTCATTCAATGCCGGCGCCTGCCAGATCCTCTCCTCTGGCGAGCACCGGCGATAGGGACTGGGGCGCGTGTGTATCTCACGCGCACGCGTGTCCCAGTATCACGGCGGCTGGGTAGCATCTCCCTGCCCATCTCTGCTTCAGGGAGATGGGCAGGGCTTGTAGGGGTCAGGGCAGTGAGGGGGACTGGCGGCGATGGCGAGGGAGACGGCAGGGACCAGGGGCAAGCTCAGTTGCCATCTGTACTATGTAACTATGTAAGAGAGCAACAGATACATGCAGATCAGGGAGGATCAGTGCAGAGGTGCAGCTACTGGAGCTGCACTGCTGTCCGTTAGTCCATGGGTTCTGTGAGGGAAGGGCAGGGGGAAACCACCATTCAGGGCCCAACTCTCACCAGTGTCCACGTCCTGCCGGTGGGTTAAACTGCCACTTCCCTGCTCCAGCCATGAACATCCGTGATCATCTGTCTGTCTGTGTGTCAGTATCTGTGTCAGCATTGGTGTGTCAGCACCAGTCTGTGCACCTGTCAGCAAGTCAACATCTGTGTGTTGGTACCTACATGTCAGCATCTGTGCCTTTGTCCATGTGTCAGTGTGTCATTGTCAGTTTGTCTGCATGTCAGCATTTGTCAATCTGTATGCCAGTCTGGGCATTAGTCTGTCAGTGTATGCATGTCACCATCTGTGTGTCAGCGTATGTGTCAGCATGTCAGCATCTGTGTGTCAGCCTATATTTGTCAGTGTCAGTCTGCTTAATCAGTAAATAGCTGCATCTTTAAAAAAAAATACCAGCTTTTGTGTTGTCACCTTTTACTCGTATACACATTACCCAGATAATAAAATGAACGTATGTATATTGCAATGAAACTAAAATATCTTACCAAAAGATTAACATAAGCAGAGTAGCAAATAAGCACATACCACTAATGCATTTCATCCTTATTTTAGAAATACAACTTTCTCAGGGGTATACACATTAACAACCCTAAATGATTAAAGTAGTGTGCATGTCAACAAGTGTGAAGGCACACTCAATTCTGTGCCCCCTCAATTGGACCAAGATCACCTTCCCATTTGATCTTCTGGCTATCTAGAGCATTAGGGGATATGTGGAAATTGAGAGTAGCAGATATGCTAGAAACGTGCTTTGTCTGCCCTAAGTTTAGGACAATTTCCTTGGCTGGAGATGACAAGATTACTGGCATGGACCCACCAAACTGTGACTGAATTGCATGGCGTAACTGGAAATACCAAAAGAATAATTTGTTGGAGACCTTCAATTCATTACATAGTTGCTGTAAAGATTTAAGGACATTATTTGTAAATAGCTGTGCAACCAAAGCAAGCTCCGCCCTTAGCCAAATGTTATCTTCTGACCAAGGGAGTAGTTCTTCAAATGCAGTGTTAAACCACACCAGGGCATCACCGTCAATGCCATTCCATTCAACAAAGGAAGGTGCCTGTTTCCAAATAGTCAAAACTTGCTTAAGAGAAGGCGGGAGGTCCTAGGGGTAGATTGAATGTCATAAAAGGAAGTGTATTGGAGATCGTTAAGGGCCTACCCTTTCAGTGAAAAAAATCAGAAAATGAGGGGCTATCCTGCCCTCCGAGCCAATTAGCTATATGCATCAGCTGGGTTGCAAAATAATATATACATAAATTAGGGAGGCCCAGGCCCCCATCACATTTAGCCCGGGAGTACAACTATAATTGCCTCCATCATAGAGGGGGCAGACTAATACTTTCGAATAGGGCATTGAATAGATTTAGTAAGTAGGGGTCGAAGTAATCACAATATTTTTTTATTTTTATATACCTCAATGGGAATGCCATCACTTCCTGGGCCTTTCCATTAGGGAAGGAGCTTATAGCTGTCTCTACCTCCACAGCTATAATATTTGACTCCAGATAAGTTATCGCTGAGGGAGATAAACGGCGGAGCTGGACATGGGCCAAATATTCCTGCAATTGCTGTGGTGTATAGGAAGCCCTAGAGGCATATTGTCACAACATTCAAGTATTTCAGTGTTACCTGCTTGTAAAATCCTGCTGGTTCTGTCTCATGCTGCTGACAGCTCTGTGTAGTTTGAACTCTGCATGCTGATTACAGCACCTGGTCCACTCCATGCTGCAGGAAAGTTCTGTGTGATCTGAGCTTTGCTAATTAGTTACAACACCTGGTGAATCTCTCCTGCAAGAAGTTCTGTGTAAACTGACCATGCTCAGCCCTCATTGATTAAGGCACCTGTGAGTATCCAGCTAATTGTGCTTCCTATAAAAAGGCAGTCTCTGGCAGACAGAAGCTGCCAGAGTATAGGTTCACACCAGCTCCAGCGTTCCTGTGTCTTGTCCTTTACTAGACTCCTCATTATTGTGTTTGACCTTGGCTTGTTCCTGACCACTCTTAAGTTAACTCCCTGTGTATGACCCGGCCAGCCGACCACGCTTCCATATTCCACAAGCTACCACCACTCATACGGGGAACCTGACCAGGGGGCCGCGACCGACGTGTCGGGTGCCGCCGAAGCCCATATCCCACTTGGATGGGTCACTGGCAGAAAACCTCCGGCACGGTTAGACTCCGCGCCCCTGTGCCAGGTCTAGCCAATCCCTGAGTGGTAGTGCACCCAAGTTTGTGACAGAATACTCTGGCCCATAATTGGAATATGGAACCTGCTAGTGGTCTATCTCATAATGAACTCCTGGGACTCCTGCTGGCCAGGGTTAACAAGCAAGAAAAGGACCAAGCTCTGATTATGCAAAGCTTGCAAACTCTGCAGCAGCAAATGGACCTCACTTCATCCTCTCCAACACCAGTGATTTCCGATCCAGAGTATATTAGGGTGCCTCGCCTGCTAATACAGCAGTTACAGGAGCTGCTGTCTAACGTCCTCACCCTTGTCACCAAACTGCTCGGCGAGTCTACTCTGGGTTTGGTGCTTGCGAGACCCTCAGATTCCACTCCGGGTACCCCATTGGCAAATACATCTGTGCCCTTAAAGGACAAGTACGTGAGTCGGCCTCGTCCCCAGTTGTCAGATGAGGAACGCCAGCGATGCAGGTCCTTAAATTTATGTTTTTATTGTGGAGGCCAGGACCATTTGATTGGGGATTGCTCCCTCCGAGAGGCCAGGAATAAGGTTATTGCTTCTGTGCCAACTCAGGAAGAGTTTCATGGCTATCACTGGGGTCCAAGAACTAAAATATTTTTACCTAAAACCAGTAAAATTTCGGTCCAGGTCCCGAGTGGGGGTCCACAGTCTTCATTTCCAGCCCCAGGAGGGGGCGTCTCAGAATGTCACAAGCCCCAGGAGGGGAATCCGAGTATCAAGACCCGAGATGGGAGTCCAAGTATCAAACCCAAAGATGGGATTCTGTCCAGCCAGCCCCAGATGGGAGTCCTGTCAGTTCAGCCCAAGGAGGGGCTTCCGAGTATTGTGCTCCAGGAGGAGCATCCTAGTGTCTTGCCCAAGAAGGGGTCTAGGAGGGTCATTTCCCAGGAGGGTTCTCAAAGTTTCAAGCTGCAGAAAGGGGTTCAGAGTGTCGTGCACCAGGAGGGGTCTCAGACTGTCAGACTCCAAGCAGGGTCTCAGAGTACCACACTCCAAACAGGGTCTCTGAGCATTGCGCCCCAGGAGGGTTTCCTGAGCACTGCACCCCAAGAGGGGTCTCTGAAAGTGGTACCCCAAAAAAGGCCTCTGAGTACACTACCCCAAGAGGAATCTCCGAGTGTTGCAACCCAAAAGGATCCTCTGGTTGCCACATGCCAGGAAGGGTCTTTGAGTGTGGCTTCCCAGGTTGGGCCACTGAGCACTTTGCCTCAAGAAGGGGCCCTATATATCGCCCCAGATGGGGGTTCCGAGTCATTCACCCCAGTTAGGGGTTCCGAGTCATTCACCCCAGTTAGGGGTTCCGAGTCAGTCGCCCCAGAAGGGGGTTCCGAGTCAGTCGCCCCAGAAGGTGGTTCCGAGTCAGTCGCCCCAGAAGGTGGTTCCGAGTCAGTCGCCCCAGAAGGGGGTTCCGAGTCAGTCGCCCCAGAAGGGGGTTCCGAGTCAGTCGCCCCAGAAGGGGGTTCCGAGTCAGTCGCCCCAGAAGGGGGTTCCGAGTCTGTCGCCCCAGAAGGGGGTTCCGAGTCTGTCGCCCCAGAAGGGGGTTCCGAGTCTGTCGCCCCAGAAGGGGGTTCCGAGTCCGTCGCCCCAGGTGGGGGTTCCAGGTCTGTCACTTCTGGTAGAGATCTATCTGCCCTTGCCTCCGGGCAACTGTACTGGACATCCATGAGGCTTCAGCAGTGCCTCAAGTTCAAGAGACATCCGTTGTGTCTAAGGTCCCACCAGGGTTGGCTATGACACAGAAGCCAGCTGAAGAGTCTTCTGAAGTCATTTGCTTTGATGGGAACATTGCCCATTACCAGGCTTTAGCTGATTACTACTTAGATGCCATGAACTTTGATCCATCCTCCGGGGTTAATCTGGCTAATATTGTAAAATTTATGATTTTATCCTTCCGAAGAAAAGCACTAGAATTGGTTAATCCACTTGTTGAAGCCAATGATCCTCGACTGCGAGATCTGATATCATTCTCCAGGGCTGTGATTGACAAATTTGGGTTAAAGACTCCTTCACCTTCTTTGGTTGAAAGTCTGTCCATGCCTCTTCAAAACCATGGGTCATCTAGACGGCATGCTGAGAGTACTAGTGCTTCTGGGATTTTTTTTTTACCAAGATCTGAATCAAAGAACTCAACAGTTAGGGGCATTCATGTCGGCTCTTTAGCACTTCATGGTCCCAATGAATCATCAGCCAAAAAGTCTTTGATCTGCACCCCAGAACTAGACTCCAACTCAGATTATGATTCTGAACATGATGCCGCTCCCTTTCTGGGTGGTCTAGTGTTGGCCAGAGCCCGTTTTGAAGAGCCAGAGGTGTCACCAGCCTTGAAAGGATCTAAGTGTTCTTCTAAGAAAAAGAAGCGCCGCAAGCGACCTGGAAAATTTCCTTGTGGGGTGTTCGGAGCCCATCCCTAGAGGGGGAGGGGTAATGTCACAACATTCAAGTATTTCAGTGTTACCTGCTTGTAAAGTCCTGCTGGTTCTGTCTCATGCTGCTGACAGCTCTGTGTAGTTTGAACTCTGCATGCTGATTACAGCACCTGGTCCACTCCATGCTGCAGGAAAGTTCTGTGTGATCTGAGCTCTGCTAATTAGTTACAACACCTGGTGAATCTCTCCTGCAAGAAGTTCTGTGTAAACTGACCATGCTCAGCCATCGTTGATTAAGGCTTCCTTAATCAACTAATTGTCCAGCTAATTGTGCTTCCTATAAAAAGGCACTCTCTGGCAGACAGAAGCTGCCAGAGTATAGGTTCACACCAGCTCCAGCGTTCCTGTGTCTTGTCCTTTACTAGACTCCTTATTATTGTGTTTGACCTTGGCTTGTTCCTGACCACTCTTACGTTAACTCCTTGTGTACCGCCACCGTGTTCCCTGTGTATGACCCGGCCAGCCGACCACCCTTCCATATTCCACAAGCTACCACCACTCATAGGGGAACCTGACCAGGGGGCTGCGACCGACGTGTCGGGTGCCGCCAAAGCCCATATCCCACTTGGAGGGGTCACTGGCAGAAAACCCCCGGCACGATTAGACTCTGCGCCCCTGTGTCAGGTCTAGCCAATCCCCAAGTGGTAGTGCACCCAAGTTTGTGACACATATAGAGAGGCGTAAAATGAATAGAACACCTGGGCAATTTCTGCGGTAGAGTACTGCAGGGAGCCACTTGTGTCATGGATCTGATGGATACCACTGTGGTCCTCTGGCTAAAAAAGGCCAAGTAGCTTCCATCCACATCAACCTGGGAATATATTACTGGGAAAGGTGGAGTGATACATGGAGCCCACCCAAGGTTTTTTAAGGGCCAGGGTCTTAACGCTGAACTCTTTATTGAATCACGGAGTACTGTTTACCTAGCACGGTGCCCATCGCGTTGATCGCATGTACATCGCATGCCATTATAGTGGCATGCAATGCCTGCGATGCGATGGGTGCGATTGTAGCGATTTTGGGAACAATGTTAAATTACCTTCCAATCAACCAGATCAACCCAATGGACCCGATTTTACATAGGGAACAATGTTAAATTCCCTTCCAATCAACCAGATCAACCCAATGGCCCCGATTTTACATAGGGAACAATGTTAAATTCCCTTCCAATCAACCAGATCAACCCAATGGACACGATTTTACATAGGGAACAATGTTAAATAATAGCCCCCAGACCACAAATTGAATAGAATAACCACCCTGAAGTGTGAAATGCCCCCCCCCCCCCCGGTCAACGTCACCCCGAAGCGCGGCGAGCACAGCAAGCCCGCGAGGGGCGGCGGTACGCGCCCTCCAACCTTTTCATACCCCCACTATCCACTTCGTTAAGATTAGAAAGTGTGGCGAGCGCAGCGAGCCACCGAGCCCGAAGCGTGGCGAGCGCACGCGGATACCTTCACAGGTATCCGCGTCCCCTCGCGGGCTTCACAGGTATCCGCGTCCCCTCGCCACACTTCGGGCTCGGTGGCTCGCTGCGCTCGCCACGCTTTCTATTCTCAACTCCACACCGACGTGGATAGTGGGGGTATGAAAAGGTCGGAGGACGCGTACCGCCACCCCTCGCCGGCTTGCTGCGCTTGCCACACTTGGGGATGACGTTGACCGTGGGGTGACGTTAACAATTTGGGGGGGCATTTCACACTTTAGGGTGGTTATTCAATTCAATTTGTGGTCTGGGGGCTATTTAACATTGTTCCCTATGTAAAATCGTGTCCATTGGGTTGATTTGGTTGATTGGAAGGGAATTTAACATTGTTCCCTATGTAAAATCGTGTCCATTGGGTTGATCTGGTTGATTGGAAGGGAATTTAACATTGTTCCCTATGTAAAATCAGGTCCATTGGGTTGATCTGGTTGATTGGAAGGTAATTTAACATTACAAACACATAAGATGCATGCGATGCCTGCGATTTGCGGCAAGATACGCGCGATATAGATCGTGGGCGCCGTTCTAGGTAAACAGTACAAATCACGGCACCCTAGAGTATCAGATTTTTCTTTTGTGGCACCCATAAGCCAACGTTTTCTTACTGATAAATTTTGAAATAAATAAGCTGCTATATGCACCAACAATGTAGTTGGACACATTTGTACTAAAACTTGTATTTGTGCTTTTATAATCTATCACCTTGTATTTATTTATTAACAGTTTCTTATATAATGCAGCAAGTTATGTTGTGCTTTACAATTGTAAATAGGGATAAAACAAACTGGGTAGTTACAGACAGTCTAAATGGTAGGTAGTCCCTGCTCACAAGCTTACCATCTATAGGCAAATATGGATTGACACACAAGTATAGATGATATCTATTGCAAAAGGTTCTTGGTGGGCTGTATGATACAGTGACCCAGCAATGTTGGCTGGGGTTAGGAGGATGGAAAGGTGTGGGGAACTTGGCGAGGGGAGGGGGGAGGGGGGTGGGTGGCTGTGTGTGCTGCTTTTAATCCACACGCAACACTGCCAATTTTGCAGCGTTGCGCTTGGATCAGAATAAGGTTATTAATATTTCTGTAGTACCCACATATTTTGTGCAGGATTGTCATAAGTATCCTAATCTATGTTTGAAATCATTACCTGTATTTCATATTTGTCATATGCATTGCTTTAGTGCATATTTTACACAGATATGGGAGTATTATCACTTACTCTTAAATGTTATGGTATAAATATAAAAAATACAGTATATAATGTTATATTGTAAAATATCAGAGCACATGATCTTCCATCATTAATCCTAAAGCAAGGGTCCCAACCTTTACTTCACTCTTATGGTTTTTAAGTTTTCTTGTAGAGCCTCCACACTTTCTGAATGACCTTTTACCGCATCTTCATTATTTAATATGTAAGTGCAGCACTCCTTTTCTATTACTGCATATGTACATAGTTGATTTAATCTGATACAAAGCCATATGATTTTAGATCACTACTTTGCACAGCTGAGAAACCTCAGCAATCATTGGATTTATTGAAAAAACTAGTTCTCTTACCATTTGGTCCATGAAATTGACAGTCACTTTCAGATCCAATAATTATATTTCCTTATTCAAGCTCTAGCATCATTTGCTCCGCTAGGGAGCCTGTTACATATCTGCACACCTGATAGATTGGATCTGTGTTTCAAAAAGAACCCCAATTTGTCTAATTGGTAATGGGGGTGCTGTTCCCAGCAGTCAAGTATACAATGTTAGAGCAAGAGAAAAAAGGGGCTGCTTTGTGGGGAACGCACTAATAATTAAAGAGTCATAAAATATAACCTTTATTGATTTATTATTAATATTCCCAAATTTACTGTGTGGGAATCCTGGTTGCAGTGAAAGATAGAGGTTAAAAACATAGACATACAGACATATACACTCGATGTGCTCAAAGAAAGAAATTAAGTGTATTTAAAATTACACAAGGATCCAGTTTGAAAGATGTTTGTTTAATTTTAGCCAGTGATGTTGTGTCACAATATAGTAATCCCCTTATTCGAGGTCTCCAAGAAAAAATTTAAGTATTTTTCACCCAAATGTATGTTGTTATATGTGTATGTGGTCTGGAGGGGTAGGATCAGACCCCACACAACCTGCACCCATTTAATAATACCACTCCATCGGTCTGTTACCGGCAGTACAGTGGCAAACATGAATGTTAAATTTCTGCGGCAGCAATTTTGTAATGATTCACGCATGCGCACTAGAAGTGCTGGACACTGCCGGCCCAGGAGGTACGTGGGAACATCCCCAAAAAACGGGACATTCCCCAGATAAGTGGAACAGTTGGAAGGTATGGATCTTTTTATCAAGTGCATGTTTGACTCTGTAACTTGAATAAAATGTATGTTTCATCATAGTTACTGCATATAATTTAATTTGATATTGATTCTCTAAGATAACATTTGTAAATGTAACATATTTTCATGCAATTAATGATGTGGGATTTTTATTACCAGGTCATTTACTCTGAAAGGTATTCATTTTTGAATAAAGGTTTCAGATCTTTTTTTCAATGGTACTATGATACTTCCTTTCTTGCAATGCATGTACCCAGGTTGAGGTTTCCTTCCGCTTTATCAGTTAGAGACCTAAATCTTAAGAAACCTAATTATAGTAAAGTCACTGGGTTTAATATCATAAAAACATTAATCTATGTTGGTTGTTGTGTTCTGATAATAGAGTATTAAATTCGTTTAAGTTGATTATTAAATGCAAAAACATATTTCACTGCACATCATTATAGCTGCCTAGGTCAATGTGTGGAGAAGACACTACACTTGATAATCTGCTGCACAGTATTTCATATAGAGATACATTTAAATGTAGAATATGAAACAAATTGCAGGGTAATAGTCCATAACATTCCTGTCACTGCATATTTTTAGCAACTTATTCTTAGCAACACCAATAACCCTTTTAACCTTGCCACTACAATGTAGATAACAAGGAGTAAAAGTTATTTCTTTATACCCAATATCTTGCACACTTTATTAAACACTATGGGGCAAATTTTCTAAGATGTGAATTCTACTTCACATGTGATGTTGCTATGGGCAACCAATCAGATCCTGTCTACTATCTTCTAGAGGATGCTAAATCAATAAGTAGATTCTGATTGGTTGCCCAAAGCAACATCATATGTGAAGTAGAATACAAATCTTAGTACATTTCTCCCTATACCAGTTAAATGAGCACCCTAATTCAATGATAATATCTGAGAAACCCCAACAGATAAATTATTAGTATTGAGAAAATGTAAAGTCAGTGCAGTAATGGGTACAGTAAAAAGTAGCCATAGCATGCTTTAACCTTTTAATCCAGAGAATGAGGGGGTTATTCCAATGGAATCGGTCCCTCGTGCATGGGGAACCGATTGTTTGTGACTGCGCTTGCACATAGGTTTTTATGCGCATGTGCTGCTGCTGTGTGCGAGTGACCAGAGCACTCGCACACAGAAGTTCGAGCGGGGGGAATTCCATTTTGTGGAGGGGCAGGGGGAATTCAATTTGTACTTTAGAACTCTAGAAAGGGCCATTAGTATCTCCCTCAAGTACTGAACCCTGTGGGAACCCCCATCTCTACTTACTTAACAGGAAATATTATGAAATATTATGAATCTGGTAAAAGACTTCTGGGGATGCATGTCATACACTAGTTTTCAAATTGGGGTAGAAGTGATTAATGCTGCAAAATATATCATAGCACTTGACACACGAATGCTTCCCTCTTCAAAAATAAATCTTTGTAAATAAAGATATTGAAGATATGATGGGGAAATTTACTAAGAATACAAACATGAAAATTCGTATTCGTATTTTTAATATGAATGAATACGACTGGCATCGCTGTCGTATTGCATTTTTATGAATTCGTATTATGGAGGAAAATTTAAAAAGCAGTCTTATTTGACCTATTCGTATTTCAAGGGCCACTCCTGGTTCCCAAAATACAGGGGAAAAAATAAGTAGGGGTCCCCAAAATTTCAAGAAACAGCACCAGGCTCAACCAGCCAACAGGGTAATGCCACAGCCAGAGGGCGACATTTTATACAAGAAAAACAAAATAAACCGAAACCCGAGCCAACTGAGTTTGTTTACATTGTGCTGCTCTTCCTCCCGAATATCGCTATTGGCCACCTAGCGGTCTAGCGACTCCTTATTGGCCGGTAGGTGGCCAATTGCAATACTCGGGAGGAGGAGACGCACAATGTAAACAAACTCATTGTGCAGCTTCTCTTCAGCCCAGCTGGCTCGGGTTTTTTCAGCTTACCTGGATGCCTACTTGGAACCAAGAGGACCGATCTATGCCAGAGGAGCCTTGTAAGTATAATTTCCTTCCACAGGTACCCCTCATTGGATTTCTTCAGGACCGGACGGATGGATGCAGAGCTACCTATGGGCTCAAGATAGGTAAGTATTTGTATGAATGAGCTATGTATGTAATAAAGTTTTATTGTTCTGGTGTCAGTGTGTTTATTTTACTATTTGTATTGCTGTGGAACTGGGGCCCTTTAATGCCCCACATGCTGGGACTTGTGGTTCTCCAAGTCCCTTCATGTGGTGGAGGCTTGCTGGGACTCATAGTTCCACAGCAATATACAATAGTTTTTTCTATCTTTTACACCACAATCAGCCCGGTACCCACAGCCCAGGGGTACCGGGGACAGCCCCAGGCTTCAGTTTGGGTAGGTAAATTCTGGAGGGCGGACCCCTTCATTAGGGGGTCCCCACTCCCCCAAGACCACTGCCCAGGCTGACCGGTCAGGGGGTTAATGCTTCGGCCGGGGGGCTTGTATAAAATGTCTCCCCCCGGCTGTGGCATTACCCTGCTGGCTGGTTGGGCTTGGTGCTTGTGCTTGAAATACAGGGGACCCCTACTCATTTTGTCCCCCATATTTTGGGAACCAGGACCAGCCCTTGGGCCTGGTGCTGGTTTTAAAAAATATGGGGAACCTCTAGTCAGTTTGTTCCCTGATTTTTTTAAACCAGGACCGACCCATGGGGGGGACCCCATGCTATTTTTTTAAATTATTTCTTTTTCTATTTTTTACACACTGAAGCCTGCACCAATCTGACTGATCCATGCAGGCTAAAGTCAAATAAGCCTGAAAAATTAAGTGTATTTTCCAGGCATATTAATGGCTGTATTGAAAATATGGAATCACCATTCGTATTCTATCGATATGCCATGAATATGAATACAAATTAACATATTTTCAGGATACAATATTTTACAATACAAATATGATTTTTTTAGCCGTATTTGGCTTAGTAAATTTCCCCCATTATCTTTCAAGATTACAGTGCATCGTGACAAAGAGGAAATATTATGCAGCATCAGGTTGAATCATGTAACATCAGGCTGCTGTATTACAATGGCCAGTCTCCGGATCCTAAACTGAAGCACTAGTTTAGGTATAAAATGTTAAATAAGAAGACCACAAGCAAAGAGGGAGCTAACTGAAAAAGTCTTATAACAAGTCTTACTTTTGGGATGGAATCAGTGCTCGAAGTGGGCCGGTATACAGCGGTATGACATACCGGCACTTTCTTCTAGCACAGGTTTTTTTTTTTAAACAGCGGTGCAGAACCTGTTTTCCCACAAGGGGGAGCTGTCTCCACTCAGCGGCGCCCGTCTCTATTATACTATGCCCCCTGCTCCGTGCTCACACCCTCATCCGCCCAGCAGCTCCTGGCTCAGTTATACTGTGGCTGCAGTCTCTGACAAAGATATGCAGCTGCTGGCAGGCAGGGGGAGCAGCTCCTCTCAGGCTGATCCTGCTATGTTACAGCCTGAGGGGAGAAAGGAGAACAGCACCATTGTGACTCAGGCTGTCAGCGCGGTGAGTGGGGCAGGGGCGGCCAGCAGTAATTACTGGGGGGGGGTCTGGGTGATTGTCTGCATATTGCAGTGTGTGTGTGTGTGTGTGTGTGTGTGTGTGTGTGTGTGTGTGTGTGTGATTGAAGGGGAAGACCTACATGGGGGAGGGGGGGACTCTGCTGGAGGGGAATGAATATGTCTGAAACGTCTGCATGTGGGGGGAGGAGAAGGGCAGCATGAAGTTTGCCTGACATGTCTGCCAGTGGGGTGGAGGGTTGTGCTGAGAGGGTGAATTTGTCTGACATGTCTGGGGATATGATGGTCTCTTTGATGGCTGTCTATTGAGGGGGAGTATGATGGTCCTGACTGTCTGAGGAGGGGGTTTGCTGGGGGGGGTGTCTTTCAGCATATTTCAGCATCCATGTGTTGGTATCAGCATTTGTCTGTGTGTCGGCATCATTGTGTCATCATCTATGTGTCAGCATTGTTGTATCCGTGTGTTAGTATCTTTATGTGTGTTGGCATCCTTGTTTCAGGGTTAAAGTGTTGGTGTCCATGTGTCAGCATCTGTCTGTGTCGGCATCAGTGTGTCCTCATCTGTCCATTTGTCAGCATTGGTGTGTCCATATGCTAGTATTTGTCTGTATGTCAGTATCAGTGTGTCAACATATGTCAGGGTTAGTGTGTTAGCATCCATGTTTCAGCATCTGCATGTGTTTTGGCATCAGTGTGTCGTCATCTGTTCATGTGTCAGCATTGTTGTGTCCATGTTTTAGTATATGTCTGTGTGTCAGCATTAGTGTGTTACGGTTAGAGTGTAAGTGTTCATGTCAGTTACTGTGTGTCGGCATCAGTGTGTCAGGGTTAGTGTGTCAGTGTATATGTGTCTGTCAGCTTCTGTGTGTTGGCATGAGTGTGTCAGTTTTTGTCAGTATCAGTGTGTCTGTATGTTAGCATCTGACTGTATGTTGGCATCAGTGTGTTAGTGTGTGTCAATGTAAGTGTGTCAACATCTTTCCAGTGCTCGAAGTGGGCTGCTATGGCATACCAGCACTTCAACACTGACTAAAAAAACCCTCTGCCACTGTTATTTCTCTGCAGCCCACAGCCGCCACAATAGAGTCTCCTCCGCACCACCCAGCCACTGACACAGACCACAACCTCCTCTGCACTGCCGCTGTTGCCGAACCCGGCCTCCTCCACCGCACAGCCACCAAACCCAACTTCCTTCTCCACACTGCCGATCACATTCTAAGGTAAGGTAATAATACCCTGCTGCCGTTTTCTCTCTTACCTGTATGTCCCTGATGTCATTCTTTCTGTCCCTGCTGCCACACTCCCTGTCATTAAGTCCCAGCTGTCCCTCTCCCTGCTTTAGCTTCCTGTCCCTGATGTCACTGTCTCTGTCCCTACTGTCACTCTCTCTCTGTTCCTGTGTTTTCACTGTCATTCTCTCTGTGTCGCCACTGTCACGGAACTCCCGGAGGCAATGGAGTCATCTGCCGCCGGGCGCCCGGCTTAAAGTGGGCACAGGCGCCGCTGCATTGGGTGCCGCTGCCGCAGTTACCTTATGAAGCGGTCGGGCGCGTGCCCCCCCTCTGGGTGCGAGTGCCCCTCCCCCCTTGTGCGCAACGGCGCATCACCGCTCCTCGTCCTCCCTGAGTGTCACCTTCCTGCTGGCTGCTCACTTCTTTGCAGAAGTTCCCTGACATCCGCTGGCACCTGTGAGCAAGCCAGCTGCCAGTCTCAATGACCGCCGAAGAGCCGGGAGCCAGGACACTGAAGCGATGGGAGCTGCTGCCGGGCGATGGGAGAGTGACAGACAGTCACTGAAGATAGAAGCAGGGTGGTAGACGCTGCAGCAGCAGCCTAGCCCTGAGGGTGAGAGATAATTCAGTAAAAGCCTGCCCAACACACTGCAGTAACAATATCCTGTTGGAAAAGAAATTATATATATAGATATATCTATATATATCTATATATATATATATATATATATATATATATATATATATATATATATATAGATATATATCTATCTATATATATATATAGAGCTATATCTATCTATCTATCTATCTATATATATATATATATATATATATATATATATATATATATATAGCCTCTCTGAAGCGATCAGAAGTCCCAGTGGAGATTCATTTGTTCTTAATTTTTGGATGAGGGATCGTCATCCATTTTTAGGTAAAAACTTTTAAATCCAGAGGAGGCTAACAGGAATACACAAACCAGTTATATCATAGGTATTTCTATAATCCGACTCATAAGAGGATAACAGGCATTCTCAGACCTGTTGCATTATAGGTAACCTTCTTAATTTAGGAGGTCGACAGGGATTCAAAGACCTGTTATTATATAGGTCACATTAATTGGCTCACTTCAAATATCTCAACTGAATTTTGATATTTGTACTCCTACTATAGGTGTAAGGATTATCATGTCCTCACATTAGATTAATCTGGAAAACATCTTTATATAGAAGAAAGGAATCACAAGACCGTTATTCCCCTGATGAAGTCTCTATGAGGTGAAACGCTTTGGGATTTTCTACAAGCGTTTTTTACCTGACTATCCTGTGAAGAAAATTAAACTAAAATATTGGAAAAACATCTCCTGGTTTACTTCACTGGATGTGGATATTGCAAGTTTGCTATCGAACTTTGTTATAGGCGCCATACCACTATTGGGTAAAAAAAAAAAAAAATATATTATATATATCCTTTTATCCAGACACGTGGTGGGATCAAGGAAAAGGGCCACAAATTCCAATATATATATATATATATATATATATATATATATATATATATATATATATATATATATATATATATAGATCCAACAAAGGCAGCACTCAAGAGGCGGTTGTAGGTGAAAAAAAGAGTCTGTATTTAAAAGACTAGCTTTCGGGGTATGACCCCCTTCAACTGTACCTGATGAAGGGGGTCATACCCCGAAAGCTAGTCTTTTAAATACATACTCTTTTTTTCACCTACAACCGCCTCTTGAGTGCTGCCTTTGTTGGATCTATACCTGTTATTACGTCCGGGCACCGGGGCCTATTCACTTGAGAACGCTACTGAGTGCCGGCTGACTTGGACTCTTATATATATATATATATATATATATATATATATATATTAGGGTTTGGGGGGGGGCACAAGCATTCATCTTGCCTCCGGGCACCTGAGACGCCACTGCTCTCTGTTGTCACTCTCCCTGAGCCTTTGTCCTTGCTGTCCTCATACCATGTGGCATAATGTGTAAGGGACACTAGTACTAGATAGCATAAGAGGTCCTACTAATGTGTTGTATAATTTGTATAAGGGGTGTGTGGTACACTACACTTAAAGACACGCCCCCTTTGTAGTGGCCACACCCATTTTTCCATAACTACGTTCTTTATTTTTCCATACCCCCACTTTTAAATATCCACTTCGAGAACTGGATGGAATTGTGCTCCTTCAGCTGACTTCACAGCAGTCTGCCACACTGACTTTCCCAGTTACTACAGTTAACATTGCCAAGACCACACAATTATTTAAAGCCCTAAAAAAACTCCCAGTTCAGATGGCCAAACAAGAGATTTTTGAAAAGTAACTCTCCTTCAACTCCTCTATGATTTCTTATGCGTTAGTTTACAACTATATTCTTACTTACTTACTCAAATTTCTTCAGAAATTGTGTTGTGACCTAGACCAACCTAGTTCTTAACAACCTATTTAGCTTCTTGATATTAGTTTAACATCCTGGTGAAGAGAACAAAATGACATTTATAGTTCATTGTACTCAGGGGCCATACCAAATTTCTATAGACAGGTATTCTCTGGCCAACATCATAAAAGTTTTCACTATAATCCACTATTTTAGAATCAAGTGCCAATATAATTTTATATTTTGAACTTAAATAAACATTCCATCTTGTAATGTGGGATCAACTTTTTGAATCCTTGAAGCACTGTTTCAAGGGGAGTTTATCCCTACTCTGCTTACATTATATTTGAATCCAACCACAAAAATAGGGGGACATTACCTCTGTACCCATTTCCTTGTCCAATAATGACTATTCACTTTGCTATTGTTTTAGAACCTCTTCTCCATTGCTGAAACGAATCAGTGTAATCAAGTGAAAAGCAGACTCTTTGGCCAATCACATTATTATTTCTCTGTGACCAGCCCTATAACAATAGTGATATATTGTATTGTACATTTTGCGACATTTCCTGCTTATCAAATACTGTAAGTAGTAATTATTCAAAAATTCTTCCACTTACGAATGGCCATGTATCACAATGAATTTCTGCAACTTTAAGATTTTATGTTCTACAGTATGTCACTCTTGTTATATGTATTTTCCATTTAAATTGTATAATAACAGTCCAAAATGTTGTCAAAGGACTGTGGTGACTATTTTATAATTTTACACACTGTTCAGTATATTACAGTTAGGTTTATTACAAAACTAATTTCCATAGGCTGCAATTTAATATGTCTTACTTAATTCTAGCAATTTAACCTAGCACACTAGCATAATTAGCTTTTGCAAGATAAAATGTAGCAGGAAAATACATACATTTGTTTATTGTGTTAGCAAGGGGCAATTAGCAAACATAGTTTTAGTCTACTATCCATGCTTCATGTTATTCCTGCTGAGCTTAAATAGGAGGTAAAAACTGAGAGGAATATGGTTTATTTCATATATAAAAGTTATTTTTTCTTTTTAGCTGCAATAAAAAGTACTGTTCTTCCCAATGTATCACACAATGGGAGCTCAATTAATTTAACAGCAATTTTAAAATGATAGATTAATGTTACACACTTAATGTAACTTATGTTAATACGAATCTAGTTGCTATGCAAAAATAAAATTTGTGTGCCGGTGTAACAGCAGTTCTCTGATTCTGCTTTACTGATGAGACCACTAAAAATTAAAAAACATCTGGTGGCTTTAGGAATTTAAAGCTTTCCCATATGTCTTCAGTTTTCAACTTAAAACCAAAGCTTTAGGGTACAACATTTTGAAATAGCTCTGATACCAGGTAAATGAAAGAAATTGTTACTCAATGAAATAATAAAAATATTTCAAATGATTGCTTGGTTTTTGAGTAATCTATTAATGTATGACTATCCTATTAGAAATATTATGGCAACCTATTTCTTGATGGAATTAATTCGGGTAACAAGGCATGGATGCAGTGGCTTAACCTTTTCCCAGTTGCCCGTAGGCAAGATAAATGTTGGTGTACCCCACCAATGCCAACTCTTCCTCTTCGTAGCATCTGTGTATGAGGTAGAAACATAGGTCACCTAATGCTGGACAAAGCCCCTGAGGAAAACTGCATTGAGAAGTTGAAACGGCTGTTGGGCCATGCTTGTGTATATCTACATGCCTAAAAAAAACTTTGTTGGACCTTTGAACTTTCTGGACACAGGAGGGTGAGTGCTACTACAGTATTTAAATATTATGAACTGTGCACCATAAATGCATGCCCCTCTAAAATAACTCATATGCAAATTAGTGCAACTTTATATACTGTCCCGGTGCCAGCTGTAGACACTTATAGTCATAAGGTCACATATACCAAACTCACTCTGCAAATAAGCAGCAACAGCAGCACTTGGTTGTCAAGTCCAACAGGAGCTGAATTTGCAACATTTTGATTTATTAATCGTCATCAGGCATAACAAATACAAACATTTACTCACCTTATATCCCCCACCGCATCACACGTGAACGCAGATGAGAAGGGCAGTTGGGTGGTTCATACTGATATTACCTCCCTCCCGGCACCTTCTTCCACATTTTTGGGTCAATGAAATGGATGTTACAGGTTTCTTAATTGCTTCACATGCCGTTTAACTGTCAGTGACAGTTTTTGTCATCCTTTTAGTGGTAAAAGATATACCATCAGACACCAGGTTACTTGTACCACCCGCTACATAGTGTATTTAACTTCTTGCCCTTGCGGGCTGCACTATGTCGGCAAATTGGATTCGCATGTCTGTACACCAACATGCAGCTCTGTTGTCTGGCACTAGTGACCAGCCTGTGGCCAGGCATTTTGCCCAGGCTGGTTACAATATGGCCAATTTGCATTATATTATCATTGACCATGTGTCCCCCATTTATGGAGAGGGGGCAGGTCATTAGCTTTGTTACAGTGTGAGTCTCGCTATATTTTTAAGCTTAATACATTGGTCCCCAGTGGGTTGAATGACCACTTGGGACTGCATGCTTTTTTTTATAATCCGCTTGTTTTCTTTATGTCTGTGTGGATACTATGGGTGACATTTAATAGGAGTCTATTTCTGTTTTTTTGCAATATTTTCGCATAAAAACGGGGATTTCTCATTTTTCGCATTTTTTGGCCAAATCGCACATTTAATAGGGTGCACAACGGCCCGTTTTTCACATTTTTTTGGCAATAAATCGCACTTAATTCGCATCCAGATGTTTTCGCACAGAAAAGTAT
Organism: Crinia signifera; assembly: GCF_055691185.1. Classification (NCBI taxonomy): domain Eukaryota; kingdom Metazoa; phylum Chordata; class Amphibia; order Anura; family Myobatrachidae; genus Crinia; species Crinia signifera. The sequence goes on from NC_139219.1 coordinate 203,989,539, forward strand.
GCAAATCGCTTATTTAATAGCATGCGCAAATGGAAATAGCATTTTTTTGGTCGATATAATTCGCACTTTTTTCAGACCAGCGTCTGATGTGCAAATTGGTCGTTTTTTATTTACTCTATTTTTACACCAGAAACATGCACAGATCACAATGATCTGTGCATGTTTCTGGTGTAAAAATAGAGTAAATAAAAAACGAAAAAAAAACCCGGAGTGAGGTCCCCCCTCCTGAGCATAACCAGCCCCGGGCTCAAAGAGCCAGTCCTGGTTTCACAAAATAACGGGGCAAAACAAATAGGGTTCCCCTTGATTTTATAAAACCAGCACCAGGCTCAAGGGCTGGTTCCCAAAATACGGGGGGGAAATGACTAGGGGTCCCCCGTATTTCAAGAACCAGCACCGGGCCCAACCAGCCAGCAGGGTCATGCCACAGCCGGGGGGAGACTTTTTATACAAGTCCCCCCGGCCAAAGCATTCATCCCCCTGACCGGTCAGCATGGGCATGGGTCCCCCCTCCAGAACTTACCTGCCCATGCTGAAGCCCAGGGCTGTCCTCAATTCCTCTGGGCAGTGGGCATCGAGCTGATAAATGGCATAAAAAAATAGATGAAAAACTATTATCTTATACCGTGGAACTATGAGTCCCTGCAAGCCTCCCCTGCATGCTGGGACTAGGAGAACCACAAGTCCCAGCATGCGGGGCATTAAAGGGCCTGCTGGCACTTGTAGGTTCACAGTAAAAGAAATAGTTAAATAAACACACTGACACTCATTTAAAATACAACTTTAATACATACAAAGCCCACACATACTGATACTTACCTATCTTGAGCCCGTCGGTATGTACCTGGGTCCGGTCCGGTGGCTTGGTTCCGGGGCTCCAGGGCTGAAGAGTCCGGGGTCCTGGATCCGAAGAAATCCATGGGGGACCTGTGGAAGGAAATCCTACTCACCCAGGTCCTCTGGTGAACATCCCGACATCTTCTCCATCTTCTCCATCTCCGCCGTCTCTGCCGCCGGTACACAATTGGAATGATAGGCGCAGAGAATGTTTCGTCTTCCACGCCTCTCATCCTAGCGGCCAATCAGGAGCCGCGAAAGTTGCCCACTCCCCAGGACCCCTGCCCATGCTGACCGGTCAGGGGGATGAATGCTTTGGCCGGGGGGACTTGTATAAAAAGTCTCCCCCCGGCTGTGGCATTACCCTGCTGGCTGGTTGGGCCCGGTGCTGGTTCTTGAAATACGGGGGACCTCTAGTTTTGTCCCCCGTATTTTGGGAACCAGAACCGGCCCTTGAGCCTGGTGCTGGTTTTATAAAATCAAGGGGAACCCTATTTGTTTTGACACTGAATTTTATGAAACCAGGACCGGCTCTTTGAGCCCGGGTCTGGTTATGCTCAGAAGGGAGGACCTCACGCCGTTTTTTTTTTTTTACCAGAAATCACAACTTTTGAAATGTGCACATTTTCATGACTGAAAATGCGCACATTTCCATGGCTTAAAATCGCCACAAATCGCACCATGTTGCACTTTTTATCCGCTTATGCGCATCCCATTAAATATGAGATTTACACATGAAAACTGGAAGAGAAAAAAAGTGTGATTTGTGGCGATATGGTGCGATTTTAAGCCATGGAAATGTGCGCATTTTCAGTCATGAACTTTCATTCTATTAAATGTCACCCTATGTGTATATATATATATGTATATGTATTTATTACACTGTATCCTATGGAAAAAAAATTGTGACTGTTATTTGTATACATTCATTATATTGGTGTCATTAATCTCCCCCTAGTCTGATCATTTGTTTTATTATGCTGATTTGAATGGTGCCAGTATTGCTGGTCGCACGGGCTGGATGTCATCACTATCCATGACTGGTATCCAGGAGACAGCGTTGACGTTGCTGCCGCGTTGCCCTGGTGACAGATTCGCATGTGATGTTACAACCCGGTATGTGCCGCTTGCTTCCGGACCTTCTCATCGGCCTTCACATGTGATGCAGTGGGGGATATAAGGGGAGTAAATGTTTGAATTTGTTATGCCTGACGATTAATAAATCGAAATGTTGCTAATTCAGCTCCTGTTGCTGCTTATCTGCAGAGTGAGTATGGTGTATATATATATATATATATATATATATATATATATATATATATATATATATATATATACAGGGCTATTTTTCAGCAGGCTCCAGCACTCCAGCAGGAACTGAGGCCCTTATTCTAGTTCACTCTTTCTGACAAAATATTTCTTAGATGGACAAAACCATGTGCACTGCAGGTGAGGCAGGTGAGGCAGGTGTTACTTGTGCAGAGATAATTAGATTTGGGTGGGGTTTTACAACTGCCTCACCTGCAGTGCACATGGTTTTGTCCATCTAAGAAATATTTTGTCAGAAAGAGTTAACTAGAGTAAGGGCCTCAGTTCCTGCTGGAGCCTGCTGAAAAATAGCCCTGTATATATATATATATATCTATATATCTATATATCTATATATATATATATATATATATATATATATATATATATATATACTGTGTGTATGTGTATATATATATATATATATATATATATATATATATATATATATCGTTACCCGGATTGTGTAACTTCTGAGTAGTGATATATGCTACCCAGTAGGACCTCTAACATCTATCCATCTGTCCAATATGATCTCTAGCATCTGTCTCCTCCAAGCCAGTGCTTATTTTTGGAGGGACATTTTCAGCAAATTCCATACAGATGGCAAGACTCATTGGAATCTGCAGAGACCATGCACCCCCACAGCACAAGCTTCGTTAAACCATCACTTGGGCTGCAGTGACATTGTTATGCTACTGCATTATTCTCTGTGGTTATAGCCCTTGACTTTGCATTGTATGACAGCTGAAACCTATTATTATTTACATTGTTACTATGTTGGTGAATTGTGTACATCTATTCCCTGCCTGTGGAACCTAAAAAGTATATTGATGCAGAACCTCATGTCAGTGTTTTTTTTTCTGAAGACGGTGTTGCAAAACCTTTTGCCTAAAATTGTAATAATATATAATTTAATACTGGATAGATTGTTGTCTTCTATATTTCCCCTACTTATTCTGTGCCTTCTATTGCCTAGTTCATTTAGGATTATTTTAGTAGAACCAGTTTAATGCCACAATTATAATTCTCTAAATAACACATATACATAATAAGCCACTACTAGACATTCTAAAGTCCTGAGACATCCAAGTACCTTTACACATTTCAGGCTTTAAGGCAAATACACTTGTGAATTGAATATCTTGCTTCTGGTTCTAAAGGTTTCTGACACGTATATCACTTTCCACTCCACCACAAACAGGCACTACTGTATACAGTATATGTAAATGCAATAAATACATGACACTAGTGATTCATTATTCTTAAACCAGGACCAGCTCAAAGAGTCTGAGGCTGGCTGTGCTTTTGGGAGGAGGGGGGACATCCACATATTTTTTTTCTATTTTTTTTTTTATTCAATTTCTTCATTTACACACAGAAGCCAGCACAAATCTCAAAGATCTGTGCAGGGTTCGGAAAAGCTCACCAGAAGTTCTCCTATTTTTATTCGGTAAGGTTTTTGCTGTGAGAGTTTAAGACTCATACATTGGCCAAATTGTATGTTTTCCATAGGAAAACATCTGGCTACGAGATTTGTCAATGTAAGTTGCAGAAATCCAAGAAACATGACCATTCCCATGTTCTCACACCCTATTACATGTGCGAGTTAAGTGAAATTGCAAGTTTAACGCTAAACATACCCTTATTTTCAACTTGCACCCTATCACATTCAGTCCATAGAGTGGCTGAAAATGTAATCCAATCATATTTCATATCTGTTTATTATTTTTTTTCCTTATTACCTACAGGTACCTGCATAGAAAAAAATGTTGAGCTGGGTCATTATGCTTTGTACTGGACTTGATTTATTGTGTACTGCCCTCGCTTGAGAAGTGGCCAATTTATGTTTTGCTGTGAATGTCTTTGCTAGATATTTAGTTAAGTAAATTTACTCAAATTGAAGTATGATGAAACATTGTATTTTAAGCAACAATAATATTATTGCTTTTATGAAATAAGTCTACAGTGCAATATATATATATATATATATATATATATATATATAAAACTTTTATAGCTAAATTTTGAAATAATTTCCAAATATATTAACTGTGACCATAATTCATATAGCCGTTATTAGCTGTAATGAATGAATGGGTTTGAAGCAAGAAAAATAGTACATTGCCTAATATTGTTCTGATATACTGTAATTGAAGCATTTTAATGCTTTAGCACAGCAGGCTACTGTATGATTTTAAATCACAATCTAATAGTTTTGGATCACAATCCTAAATATCAATGACTTCCATTAACACTAATTATACAGACAGCATGGATTGAATATTTGTGCTATATTTGCCAACGTGCAATTTCTTAAAGGTCATAACAAATAGAGGTAGTTAATAAAAATATGGAAATACATTATTGAAAGGAAATTATTTTTTACAGAAGAAAAATACCAGGGGCTTTAAAGAAATGCAGCACTAGAAAAGAAGACATTCTAACATAAATAAAGTCAGAAATATTATACCATTTGTTTTCTTAGCTTATTATACAGATACATATATTTACATTTTAATTTGTGTATACATTTTGAAGATTTCATTTATTTAATTTGTTCCCTTTACTTTACATTTTTATTGTTGCCATTCACTGTAGCAGACTAATGTACCGTATATACACGAGTATAAGTCGAAACAAATATAAGCCGAAACACCTAATTTTAGCACAAAACTGGGAAAAATTTTGACTCGAGTATAAGCCTAGGGTGGGAAATTACCTACCCAGGTCTGCCAACAACAGTCTACTCCTTCCTGGCGTGGCAGCGGCAGAGAGAGCTCCTCCATCCAGGGATTGGCTCCAGTAGCGCTTCCTATCTTCCTCCCTCTCCACAGAGCGGCTCTGGGGAAGCATTAGGTCCTATTCTCCTCCCCAGCATTTAATATAAATATGCATTTAAGGTAAATTTTGGATGTAAAGTACTTACAGTGTCCTCTTTCATGTAATTATTTTTTTTAAATATTTTACACCACAATGTCGCATCGCACCTCCCACAAAATCGCATGCGATCACATGCAATTTTATCGGGTGTGCTATGCTATTACATTAGATATACAATAATATGATTTTATGTCCTAAAAATAGCTTTTACGCACCCCCCCCACTATCCAAGCAACCCCAAAGCGTGGCGAGCGCAGCGGAACGCGTCCTCCGACCTTTCATACCCCCACTATCCACATCAGCGTGGAGTCGATTTTATATAGTGTGGTGAGCGCAGCGAGCCACGGAGCCCGAAGCATGGTGAGCGGACGCGGATTACTTTACATGTATTCGGCGTCCCCTCACCGTGCACGCTGAGCTCGCCACGCTTCGGGCTCGGTGGCTCGCTGTGCTCGCCACACTATATAAAATAGGCCATGCAGCTCCTGGCCAGTTCTGCTAACGTTGGGTGCCTTTTTGCATTGTTATGTAACCATGGCACACAAGGAGCTTCCGATGATTAAAATGATATGCGGCATGCCTATATTCTGTGTGCGACTGTGGCTGTACCTGCATACAGAATGTTATGTTACAGTGATTTCCATGAATACACTATTTCATATGCAGATACATCCTCACTCACACACAATATATAGGCATGCTGCATATCATTTTAGTCAGCAGAAGCTGCTGATGCCCCTAGGCATTCCAAATGCCCTAGGCAATTGCCTAGTTTGCCTATGCCTAAGGCTGTCTCTGAGAAGGGCTAGTCACTCTATGCAGTTCAAAAAGCTATAACCAGCAAGGAGGCTATGGGCAAAGCCCTTCCTGGCTTTTTCCATCCAGCAAGACTAATCAGATGTCTCTTCAGAGACAATCCCCCTTGAATGATAACAATTTGCAGCTGTGCAGTTGCAAGATCAAGCAGCAAAGAGTCCCAGCTGCTTTATAATTCCTTGGACAATCAGGTCATACGACCGCTCATGGCTGCCATGGTGATTGTTGGGTCCATAATCCAGCACAGCTAACATTATATAGCATCCTGGCCACCTAACAATGTCTGGGTCCACTAAAGAATATCAGCCACTGTGTATAGCGTGGCAACCCATAACACACTTATTCAACAGATTTGTGTAACTCTTGATGGGCCATTGCTTAGTAGTGGTTTAACATAATATTTATGGAAATTGTGGCCAAGTTTAAATGGACCAGTATTGATGTTTGTTTTAGTATAGAAAGTCAAACTGCCCTTTATTACCCCTTTGATGGTATGCAATCCCGGATCACGGCTGCCGGTCCCTCCAAACAGCCGTGATCCTGGCCCGATTGGGGTTTGCCCGACAGCAAAACGGCAGATGGGTTTAAATGTCCCACCTGCCGATCGGCTAAAAGGGGGCATGTCCGTGTAAACGGCCAAGGATTGTCAATATACGGCCAGGATTGTGACAATCCACAGCCGTTATTGGCAGAATGGGCCCCGACAGCTTTTGAAGTCAGGCTCGTTCTGCTGTGATCCCTCTTCAATGCTGTCGATAAAGACAGCATTGAATAGGGCCCGCTGTAATTTTTTTTTGTCAGAAATAGCGTCAGAGGATTGCATCCTTTGAGTGCCAATTGAATTTCTCAAAATAGGTGTGAAAATTGCTAAGTAAACATTTTTATTCATCATAATGACCTGTAATGTTTACCTTACAATAGACAAATGAATACATGTGAATACACACATGTATCCAGAGAGCGCCACACAATTGGATTTAATGCAAAGCGTGGTACTTGTGAGTTATCCGGGCGTCCAATTTTTAAATCGGGTCGGATCGGGTCATCGCATCGCATCGCATGCGACCATCGGATGCGATGCGATGCGATGACCCGATTTTTCCATAGGAATCAATGTTAAAATGGACTGAGTCCATTTTAACATGGAATTCAATGGGAAAAAGGGGTCCTTTTCATACCCCTACTATCCAAGTGGGCATGGAGTTGGATATAAACCTGTGGCGAGCGTAGCGAGCCACCGAGCCCGAAGCGTGGCGAGCGTAGCGAGCCCCGCGAGGGGACACGGAATACCTTAAGGCATACAATCAAAAAATCGGACGCCCGGATAACTCACAAGTACCCAAAGCGTTTATAAATTTATTGTTATAAACATAAGTATAAAAAGGTTATACCATAAATACAAATTTATAATAACAAAGACATATATTAAAAATAAAGATAAAAGGAGCAACGCATACTGGTAAATTGAAAGTAGCAGCAGACAATAGTCCCAATAATTGGTAGTGAGATGAACTCTCCTTGGTTGTAAATTGTAATTAGCTTAATCGCTCACTATGGGGAGCTTGAAGATGGTATTTTCCAAGGGGACTGGAAGGATATTTAGTAGCCGTTTTTCCTTAATAGGTTATGTAAATGTAATTCATCCTGTCCGTGGACCGCTCAAGCTACACTGTCAGCTGTCGCCGCCTGTTGACGAACAGCCGATGGTCCTGATACAGTGAGCGAGCCGTCCACCTTCGGCGCACAGCCAGATGGGAACCGCTGAACTGCCGGGGACTAGGAGGAGTAATGTTTAGGTGCAGGTAGACTCACCCAGGCCACTCTGGTTAAATCTCTTCTGCGAGAGAACGCCTTGCGTTGTGGATGCCAGGGTACTGGGGGTCTCCTGTTAATCACTGGCGTGGATAAGCCATCTCAAGTTGGAAATAAAACGGTCCTTTATAGATGACACGATTTGCTGCTGGTATGGGGTTCAAAAGAAAAATATGCGTTGACTCTGCCCCTTGACGCGTTTCTCTGCTGTATTGGCGTATAGCGGTTTCTTCAGAAGGAAATAGACAGGGACCTCAGACCATGGTTTATAAAGCGCTGCTGTCCAATCGTGTTCAGTCACTAATTATTGTTTCCAGGTGGTTCATTAACCTTTTGATAGGTTGGATCACGGTAATGTGCTGATTTCAGCCTGATTAATCCAAGGGTGTGGAAGCATTATGTCCATAGGTCTCTCTCATTTACACATAGTATTTACATTCTATAAACATTTATACAAACGAATAAAACAAAGAAGATAAATAAATAAATACGTATATAAACAATAACAACGAAAAAAGCTACATGAGGAATGGCATCCCCTAACACATGTACATATAGAAATATTAATAGCTATATTAATAGCTTTCCAGCAAAGACAAATGGATTTGACTAGAATTAGTACATAACCTATTAGAAAGAATCGTCTTCCGTTTAAGAGATAAAAACAATATAATCATTCATGATTATATCTCCTCCAAAAAAATTATTTTCTGTTGTGATGTGGGGATTAGAACCTGTGGATCACTAGAGTGTTCCCCATCGCTAGACCGGAGCTCTGTGCAGTGAGCCACCAGGCTTTTCTTTCAGAAATCAGATGTTATTAGTATTTATCTTCTACATTTAATATTTCTATATGTACATGTGTTAGGGGATGCCATTCCTCATGTAGCTTTTTAACAATAAATTTATAAACACTTTGAATTAAATCCACTTGTGTGGCGCTCTCTGGATACGTGTGTGTATTCACATGTATTCATTTGTCTATTGCTCTATCCCAACAAACCATCCAATTTGTTAATTGGGAGCAGCCATCCACTTTTCCAGTTTAATTTCTTTCCCCAAGGGTGAATTAGAGTGGTTGCGCCTGATTGGTTGAGTTTCAACCTAAGTTTTTCTAGTGTTTACCTTACAGTATATAGGAAATATAATCTTTTTTTTTTCATAATATATTTTATTTGAATTTATATAATAAAAGTGCGCAATGCTGGCATTTTTAGTATATATTTTGTGCATCTCTCACAGGGATGTTGGCACTGAAATTGTTAAATTCAGTCCTTTTGACCTATACTGTAGGTTGCCATTAATCCATGGTGAATAGCATGAGTTTCAAACAGCCTCCAAAAGATGCTTAAGATATTTACCCTAAAATCTTTACTTCCTTAAGTCACTGTTACATTAAAGCCATCACATATATTGTTACAGGTATTCTATTCGACATTTCAGGCTTTTAAAGTCAGTTAAGCCTGGAATCATTTACTAATCTGCTTTCATGCACATATTTTTTAGCAAAGATGGTCTAAATAAGAAAGCATTGGGAAAAGTGACCTCCTCCTCCTCATACTCTTACAAAAATGGATGCATCAGGAGTCATAATACATAAATAAGCAGCAAGGTGGCAGAACTAGGATCTAGGTGCCATTGTAGGCAGTGGGGAGGAGAGGCTGGTATCAGAATTACTTGCACCTTGGATCAACAGGCTAAATATAGTATTAATGGCACTATATTGGAAATTATTGAGGAGGAAAATGATCTTGCACATGCCAATTACAGCCAGCCAGGGGGAAAGTACAATCGCGCATGCGCAGGGACGCCGGGGGCACTGGTAAGGAGAGCCATTAATGCTGGGCATAACGTCTCACTGTATCAAAGCTGAGGGGTTAATACATTTTGCCTCTACGGGTGCCCGCTTCTTCACGTTATGCAGGAGAAGCAGGACCCTTTATTTTAAAATTGTTAGGGGCAAATTAATACATCTGCCCCACTGTGTCCAGTTCTGTGGAATATACAGTACTGTGTCTCCAAAAGTATATAAATACTCTAGAGATGGGACAAAGAGGGACAACTAAAATGGTACATGGCCTACATCACAAAAATTACCCAGAGATACTAAATAAACCCCAATATGTATAGCTTGGAGCAGAGAAGGGAAAAGTGTGTGTGTGTGGGGGGGGGGGGGGATGGGGGGTCATGATAGAAACTTTCAAACATATCAAGGGTTTTAACATGGTCCAGTAGGGAAATGTTCTCCAAAGTAGTAGAACAAAAGGACATGCACTGAAATCTATGGAAACATTACTTCACAGAAAGGGTAGTGGACAAGTGGAATAGCCTCCCATCAGAGGTTGTAGAGGCAGTAGAACAATTTAAACATGCATGGGATTGACCTAAAATAATCCTTACCAAGAAATAAGGATCAAATAGGGTTTCTATGAATGGTTCTAAACTGCCGTCAAATTCTATATTTTTATATAAAGCAAATTAAACATGAGGGAATAGGACCCTGCTCATAAGAGCTTACAATCTAATACAATTATAATATACAGTAGTATTTTTTTGATGTACTAAGTTTTTGTAAGTTGACACAAACATGATAAATGGCTATACACCATGCCTGCACATCTGAAATATTCAGTGCAATAAAGAGGATATTTGGGAGTTCAGACTGCATAAACACACATTTAGCTTGTCACATAAATGTGTTAACATTTATTCAAAATGTTCCACATAAAGATTTTTTGTTTATTTGTTGTACAGCCCTTCATTATGGAATTGCTAATGTTCCCTGCTAACAAGATGACTAATGATAGTCATCATCTTTATTCAGTATCACAGAGGTATTTCCGAAAATAAAAATCATTATAATAGTTCCTTTTCAGATTAAGCCGTAATTTTAACAGAATAAGCAGCAGGCACTTACATACAATAGTTTCCCTAATTTATTTTGTTTCCAGTGCAATCAGCACCGCTCTGATTTGTTCTTAGTCCTAAACTGCTTTAATGGCTTATATTATGGTGTTCATGCATAAAATAAGTTTTAAAGTTTCTTAAAGTGTTCAAAAGGACTCACAATGTGTAAAACAACTATATTGCCACTTATAGTATATCAAAGTAAAGGTGTATTACTTAGTTAAATTTCCTCATTCATTTTTCCATTATGAATTCTGCTTACATGACAGGTATACAGCTTACGCTAACAAAATGTGCAAGGTCAGAAATATTTTTTCATTGAAGAAGAACTCATTTATTTTGGTTAGATGCTATATGGGACGCACATTTATGCCAAATCAGCAGATCCTAATTTTACTATAATGACTGTTATGCATTGCTTATCTTAGCAGTAAATAAATATTTATGTATGGCTTAAACCAACGGTTCTTAATCATTTCATATGCTTTATTTTCTTTTTTTCACTTATATCTTGTCACTTATTATTATTATTATTATTATTATTATTATTATTATTATTAATATTGTTATTACTATTATTATATGCTATTTTTGGAGCAGAAAATTTAATAAATTGGTCCATAAGAAATAAGCCTCATGGGAGGATACACCTACCAACCTAGGGATACATGTAATAAGTTACGGAGGTGCTGGACTCCTGTATGCACATGTTTAAAGCAACAATCATTTAGAAGGAGAGTGAAGTCTTGTCCCGGGTGATGCACAGTATCTGTGATACACACAATGCTGCCATTCCCTGGGATAATCAGCCAGCACATGTATTAATAGGCGTGCACATCACATTTTAGTAGCGGGTGACCGTGCAATGTGAAAGGAGTGTGTCTAGCACCACCTATTGGGAGTGTCTAACACCGTCCTTTGGGTGTGTCTTACACCGCCAATCAGGTGTATCTACCATCATCTATTGGCACTCCCTACAATATAAAACCACTCTCAGCCACACCATAATCTCCTGCCTATTTCAGTTTTAATCTTCTAATTACTCTGTGTAACAGTACATGCAAATAAAGTCAAAAACATATATGGATGATGCAGGTATGTAGTGGTATGACAATAGTCTAGTGCAGTGGTTCCCAACCTTTTTTCTCTCCTGTACCCCTTGATTAGGCTTTTCATTGATGAGTACCCCCTCCTCTCAATTTAAAATATAGACAGTACTAATGAGTGGAGTGGAAGTGAGCAGTATGCGTATCCTTATGCATGTCCTTATATTAAGGAGTAGCGGACAGGAATCGTGTCCTTCCATGTCTGCCCGCTGGTTGTGTATTGTCTCCAGGGTTCCCACTTACACCTGTAGGATTAATGCTGCTGCTTCTTCCACCCGTGTCAGTGCAGGGCAGATGGTCACTGATGTCTGAGGGCAGCATGTATATCTCCCATTGGATTACTGGTCAGGCAAAAGCACAATGAGACGCTGTTGACGCTAAATGCCCCAACATGGTTCTTCTCCATAGCAATGGGTTTTCTTCTGCCATCAAAATACTTTTTTTTCATCTCCTGCCATTACTAATATTATTTTCAAGTACCCCCAACTGGTCTGCAGAGTACCCCCAGGAGTACTAGTACCCCAGGTTGGGAACCACTGGTCTAGTACAATTAATAATGCAAAACACACATAATTGATTGATTGGGTGCTTCTTTTAATGGAGTACATATCTAAAAAGAAAAAGTTTATTTTTAAAAGTATTGCTAGTGGCAGGGAGGTGTTTATAATTGTGGGCACAGCATTAGGGGGTGCTTGTGCACCCCTAACACTCAATGTGTGCACACCTATGCATGTATTACATACAACATATCATGTATTTGTATATGTACTATGGACCCCTCCCAGCACTGTAGCTGACAATTCATCATAGACAATAACTCTGCTGCTTTAGTTTCTCTTCTCTCAACACCCTGCCATTTCATTCTGAGTCCCGGGGGCATGGCTACCCTCAGCACCCGTAGCAGTTGTGGCTATCCTCTACCCCTATTTCTATTTATTTTTTTGCCCTGTCACTTCTTTTGTTGACTACCCACAATTGGTATTCAATCACTGCTAGTTATTAATTGAATTGCCCTTCATTATGTATAGCTTATTCTTAAGTCCCATTTATCAACCTTTTTCTATATAAAAACATCTCCATTAGAAGTTTGATTTTCTATAGGGTGGTTAAAAAGTAAACTATTAAGACCACTCACATGTGTGCAATTATTTATTTCATTGTAATCTCCAGCCAGAGCGGGTAGACCACTGTTTCTTCTCATTGCTCCTTATATCAGTCATAATGTCCCAACATCAGATGTAAGATGGTGGAGCTGTCAGAAACCTTCTCACGCCTGGAAGGAATATGGAATGAAGCAAAGAATATTACACATGAGAGGTCTTTTTATCTAACTTAGTGAACCACTATCGTAAATGTAAGGTCATGTATGCATTTACATTTACAAATATATTCCTCTATGTAATTGTATCATTGGTTAAGACTCAGGTTCTAGCAAGACAATGTTTGAATTTCCATGGTTACCTGATTCAATTGCCATCTACCCTCTGTATTTCTACAGATGCAATAAAGTGGCTTATACTGTACATCCCCTCGCATTCTAAATGATTTTAGCACCACCACTTGTGTCTCGTAGGTGACAGACCAAACTTCTAATCCTATGCTCTGCGTTTACATGTTCACATGATGGAGCCAAATACAGTCAACCTTACTCTTATTTAACAGAATTCATCCTATTTATATAGTTTCATAAGTTTTCTTAACTTTATTTGACACAATTGATTGTTTCTAAGATAACTCACAATAAAAAGTATGTGCCACTATATAAAGTCAGATGGTTTGCATTCATGTTACATTACCTTTTTCCAATCAACTGTCACTATCATTTAGAAAAATAGTTTTGCACATCGTTTTTATTATACTGCATAATGAATTGTCTCCTTCTGTAATTGTATATTGGTTACTCCAAATTTACTGTATGTATAAATTTTATAATTCTAATGTTAGCCCCTGATGAAAACTAAGAGCAAGGGATATGGGAGGTGTGGAGGGGCTGAGGGCTGTGGAAAGTGATGAGTGGCTGAGAAAGGGGATGGGGGCTGTGGAAGATGATCAGGGGCTGAGGAAAGTGATTAAGGTTGAAGGCTGTGGAAGGTGATGAAGGTCTGTGGAAGCTGATGATTGGCTCAGAAAAGGGTTGGGGGTAGGAGAAAGTGGATGAGGTCCTGATGTCTTGATGAAGGTGACGAGGGGCTGATGGCTGCGATAGTGATGTGGGGCTGAATATAGCAATGAGGGGCTGAAGATAGTGATGAGAGACTGGTATGTGAGAGGATGTGTTGCTGGGCTGAGGATGGTCAGGGGTACTGACATCTGTCCATTTGAGGGGCATGGCCAATGCAGGAAGGTTTGGCCATCAACCCCCAATAGGAAACATTTGTAATTGCATGGCTGAAAAAAGCATGCATATGACACATATGGAAGGCTCCTTCATGGGGACTGGTGGATGCAGTGGGCAGGCAGCAGGGGGTTGCTATCGACTGCCACCCTCTCACACATCCTGTAGGTAGAGAGAGAGAGCAGTGACTTCTTCTGCAGCTGCCTCTCACCCCATTGCAGTACACAGCAGCAAGTGTTCTGGGTTGGGGAGAGAGGCTGCTCCTGCAGCAGTCACTGCTCTCTATCATCACTGTCTACAATGTGGACAGATGAGTCAGTGGGCCCTGGGCCCCTCTAACAGGACCACAGGTACCACAACGCAGGATAAAATAGGAATTTATATTAGACAAGTGGGACATTTACATTTTCATTGACCTTCTAGAGTGTTGCTTGGTCCCTGTGCACTCAAATTATTTTGTTGAAAGTGTAATTTCTGTCAAGTAGCGAGTGTAGTGAAATCCAAGCCCTTACAGTAATTCCCAGCAGAATATTACAAAATGTTGGTAACATATTGTACAATTGGGTGTTTCCTGGGACTTGGCAGTGCTTAAAAGTTTGTACAAAAGGTGGTTGGAGCTAAGTTGCCTAAAATTAACTCTTCCAGATATTCTCATTAGCATAATTGATGTCACAAAAATATAGTGCAAGAAAACACTGACTACTTACGCTGGATTTCATGAACACCTGTGAACACCTGTGTACAACTGTCACTAATGGGGGTAAAAAAATAGGAAAAAACAGTTAAGATAGTGACCCGGTCCATGTTTGTATGTTTGATTCACAACTTTGTACTCTAAGATATTTGGAACAACTTCTTTGGCAAGTTCCTCCTGTTAATTGTACTCAAAAAACCTTGAGTTTTTTTGAAGGCAAAGGGTGGTCACACGAAATACTGATTTTATTTAAATTTCTCTTCTGTTGTTCATTTACTTTGCATTTTGTTAATTGATAAAAATAAACTGTCAACACTTTGGAAAGCATTTTTATGCCCCGTACACACGGGGCAACTTTTTTCTGTACTAAACGATCTAGGTTAGCACCGATCACTCAGCACACATCGCTATAATCATAAATAAATAAAACAATTGGTTAAAACTTTGTGCTATAAGCTCATGTTATCTGACCGTGACATTATTCACCCACATAGCAATAAGCAAAAAATAATAAACTAAAATGACAAACTAACTCCCAACTTTCATATGTTTAAGCATCTTTGTTCTTTTGCTGTCAAAGTTTTTCCCATACAACTTTCATTTTGCTCAATGTCTCATTTATCCTGCAGACATTATACATTTTCAACTGATGATCTAAAATCATAATCTAGAACACTGCCATGGCTCCAATAAGATGGAATTACCTTGCACTTGCATTCAATTTCTTTGGATGCCAGGAATGTATTCTTTGTTCAATTATACAGTGGCAGTTACTATGCAATTTTCAATTAAACTCCAACAACCCATGCTGTAACCATAAAAGAGGATACATTTTTATAAAATAAATACCAATTCGATTCATTTTTCTTAAATCAATATTTATTTTTCTATCTAATTTATCTTTTGTTTCCTACTCATTGCACTAACAATAAAATGTTATCTATTATCTGTAGAAAGACACATTTACTCCCTCAATTAGCCTCCCATTTCCTTAGTCATTTTTATAATTCAGTTCTTAAGTATCTAATAAATTCACTCTACCATTCCAGCAGGTTAGGGATAATAGAACATATAAAATCTCTATTGTATGCCTAATAAATTACACATGTGCTTCATAACCTGTCCTATTAAATATGGACCTTTTTTTAAATTCAATCATTTAAAAAAAAACTAGTTGGATTGCACTTTGGGCATGAATTATTATGTTATCTAATATAAAAAGCTGCATTTTGTACAATGTATTACCAGAATTGTTGAAAACCACCTTCAGTATTCTATATGTACATATGACTCCATGTTGCCACAATTATTACATACAGGAACTACCAAATCACAAAAAGTGATCAAATAAAAATGTCATACCAGTACTACATGAGTCAATGAGTAAATGGGCACTTTGTGACCGTATTTGCAGTAATCAACCATATAGTGGTTCAATTTGGAGGTATGTGCACAGCAAGATTCCCAAAGCAGGAGAGTGCTTTGGGAAACTTGCTGTGCACATACCTCCAATTTGAACAATTTTCAAATACAGTCACAATGTGCCCAGTCACCTAATCTAAGTGAATTGAAGGACCTCTTGTACTTTTGAGGAACCAACTCTGGTGGATATTTTTCAAAACCAACTTAGAAATTATCCATTGGATGAATATACATTGGATTTATACTCTTGTGAGGAACTGCAACCCTGACAACCGATAGTGTTATCATCCAATCAAACCGCTGTATTCCTACCCCTGATGAAGTCATGTTTTTGACTAAACGCGTTGGTTTAACAAAAACTAAAGCAACTGTCTAAAAAGATTTATGAAATTCCTTAATAAACTAAACAAAAATGAAAAAAAGATGGAGGGGCGGCAAGGGGCTGCACCCATGTCAATGCCCAGAGTGTGCAGGGGGCTGGCAGCTGACATCAGTGGATATCAGATGCCTGCCCTCTTCCCGTACTGGGATCCCGCAGATCTAAGAAACCAGAGAGGTGTCTTAGATCTGCAAGCACTTGCAAAATCATTCGATGGTAGGTGACCATCAAATTATTTTGTCCCTGCAAGCATCCATTCATGCGGGCGGTGCATAGATGACACACAAATTTCGCAGCTTTGTGTCTCAACCAGAATCACCTCCTATATTTCAAATTGTTCACTTTTTGCACAAATATTAACAAGTGCTTTTGTGTATGTTTTGTGTCTGTTACACTTTGCAAGTTTAACAATAACACAGAATTATAAAATGACTAGTCTGGCGCTCTGAATTAGGAGCTTGAAAATGTTCTTGATTGAGGGATTGAAAGTCGAG
This sequence comes from Crinia signifera, assembly GCF_055691185.1. NCBI lineage: Eukaryota > Metazoa > Chordata > Amphibia > Anura > Myobatrachidae > Crinia > Crinia signifera. The sequence continues at coordinate 204,006,532 of NC_139219.1, forward strand.
TGTGATCAATAAATGTCAGGTTGCTTTCTGTTCGGTCATGCATTGTTAAAAAGGTGAAAAAATTAACTATTTGTTTGGTGTCTAGTGTCTTGTAAATGCTTTCGAAAAAGTCATTCAATCCTTCAAACTGAACAATAGAATACAGTTTGAAGGATTTATTTGTTGGAAGTATAAAAAGACTGTTTCTCTCTGGAGATTTTTACGGTATCAAGATGACATTGCATTAATCTTTCAGGCAGATACACAAAGGCAGATTTTATTGATTTTAAAATTAAAACAGTATCCTTCTCCATCATATGCTGAAACATAAAGTTGTTGTGTTTCTTAGTGCCTAGGTATTAATTAATCAACAATACCACATCAGCTTGTCACAGTATTACTCATAGGACAGGTGAGGGAAGAAGGAAATTTCAATATAATGATGGGAATATTTATATGACATTATAAAGTGCAAAGCAGAACTTACCTACCCTGGGACTGCAAACCACTGACTGCTGACTGTCTCATCTCCAACATAGCACCACCCCATTTCTTTGTTTGTGGATTTAACTTTGGGTTATATCCACTTAGACAAACTGTCTGTCTGTTACTGATATACAGTGGTACAGTATGCCCTTACTATTTTCCTTTATTCTACTCTTTTTCATTATGTTCTGTGGTAGATATACCACTTTCTCCTCATCAATGTATCTTACACATAAGGAGAATAAATCGGCCATCCTCTAGCACTTAGCTACTATACACAGTGTCACCCCTCTGAAAACTCTCACCCATGAAACCCTAAAGATGGGAACCTGCTATGGTATATAAATACTCAAGACCCATCCATTACTTGGACAGTAGATATCCACCTCTAGATTTCTACCCCTGCCAACAGTGTGGTCCCTGACTCGCTCACTTCCTTTCCTGTGCTGTCACACCAGACACATGATCCCACAGAGGCATAAGGGGGGAAGTAGGAGCCATACCAACAGCAATATTATGTTTAACTTCCCTTCCTGTGAAACTACCAGAGCCACACTGATTACACTGTACCAATTTACCTATACCGGAGCAGTCATTTGATATACCTGCCATGTTTTCCTTGTGTCACTACTGAATATTAGGAGATTGAGTGGTGTCCTGATCCACTGTACCTCTGGACACCACTACACACAAGCGATAACCTGATCTTTAAGACAATTCTTGACTTTGAGACTAAAAATGGTATATAGTGGTCTTCTTGTCTTCCCCGGGTTTTATAGTGTAACACATGTTATCGAGTCACAGGGAGAATGGATCTCCAATACACTTGTGTGTATTTACTGTATCCAATATATAAACGCCACGGTTACAATACATTGTGATATTAATCATCCTATATTATTAACCCATTCTATATTTCACAGGCTCATTATCTATTTAGGTGCATCAGATGTATTTGCATCTATGGTTTTATGATCTATACTTAATGTTCTTTAGTCTTTTAATGATGTTACATTTATCGACTTTTTGTGTTGTTTGTTTTGTGTTTGTCTATCTATATGTAATTTAAAAAGGGATTTGGTCTTCCTTATAATTAGAATAGACTTATTAAAATATAAATCTTAACTTTATTAAGAGTGCCCACAACAAAAAGAGAGTGCCCACAACAAAAAGAGAGTGCCTTTCCTTTCCCCTTTATTGCAAATATATGACTCTCTGGGGAGCACCTCTACATGAGAGATTTTGTCATAATACTGTTCTACACCATTATTACTATATTGTGAAACATACTAACCTGTTTGTTTTACTTAAAAACTAGCTTGTGCGCTAGACCTCCCTTCTTCCTTCCCCCATTCTCAAACAATATCCTTGCAGTGTAAAATTTAAATTGAGCCCCTTACCCTCACTTCATATCTACATTGATTCAATGGCATGTAGACCATGCCACGCAAGGTGCAATGTGAGCAATCATAAAGTGATTAATGTCAATGTTCTGATGGGCCAAGAATAAAACAAATTGCAAAAGTTGCTAAATCATATTAGGTTATGTTGCAATAACTATATTCTTGTTGTCAATATTACCTACCAAAGTACAAATACAAAAGAGAGTATTGAGAAACAGATAAACATCAATTTCTGATTACCAACCATGTAGCAATAAAATTCTATATACATTGTTATGGGTTCTGCATATTATCTCTGTAAATTGGACAGCTTTACTAAAGTTAATTTTATGAGCATAGAGCATTTGTCTAGGTGAATAAATCAAAAATGTCTAATTACAAAAGAAATTAATTATATTTTAATGGTTTATTTTTTTTTTACAAGGCATTTTGGAAATTAAATTAATCAATAGCACATCCAAGTGCTGGGTTTTATTTTTCACTGCCACTACTTTCTCTGAGGGCGTATACTAATTAGACAGAACGGTGACATTTTCAAGGGTCATTAACTGCACTGTTGGTGAATACAAACGGTTTGATCAGCTGATTAGCATTAGAGCTGAAATAGCATATAACACAACTGGCTTCTGTAAACTCTATTTTATGTCTATGATATATATATATATATATATATATATATATATATATAATGTCCCGGGGTAGGTAGCACTCACTTTGTACTCATTTCACATCTGCTGGGGTAGTCTCCTCAAAGCATCACAAAATTGCAAGTGAAGCCCATAAATATAGCAAGAGAATAGAGTGCACTCACCAGACTTTCCAATCCTTAAAAACAGGTTCTTTATTTCATCATTTTAAAAGAGGTATGGTCGACGTTTCGGGTCACTGGGGACCCTTTGTCAAGACAGCAATCAAAAGCAGCTCCATACAGCATATATATATATATATATATAATATATATTTTAAACAGTACAGATTGTGCATCTGTTCATTATGCTTTCATTTATGACAAATAAACCCTAGTATGTATGAGGAGACCTTTGGAAAGATGGTTGGACTTTGTTAATAACTTCAAAACACTGTAGAACAATGTGTGACAATTAAATACCTCACTGGCATAAAAATGAATCTTCTGTAACACAGAGGCAGAACTAAATTGGTGCAGCAGGTGAATTGCACCGTGGCCCCTGGTGACAATGGTGCCCACTACTGCCCAAACCAGCAATGAGTTATTGTGAACTTGGGTTTGGGTGCAGAAGGGGACCTAAGTCATATTTTTGTACCTGGGCCCACAACCCACAAGTTCTGCCACTGATATAAGGTATAACACTTTAGTTGACAAACAACATACATAGAAACTAGCATACAGGCATAATGCTTACTTACAAACATAATGCTTACACACAAAGATATATCATGTATCTTATCACAATCTCTCCATAATTACACTTATTAAGAATTTATTGACAGATTCAGCTCACCTCCTTACTTACACTGAACATGTGTAGACATAGGGGGAGATTCTCTAAGAATCTCCGCCCCCCTTTGCCGCCCATCGCATATTTAATTATCGCATATGTTGTAACATATGCGATAATTAAGGCAAAGGACAGCTCTTGCGTTAAGAGCTGTCCTTTGCGGTGAGAGTCGCGGGGTCCCAGCAGGTCCCGGCGGCTCCCCCCTCCCTCACACACCCGGCGCTGCTGCTGCTGCGCCGGGCTCTCCTCCTCCCTGCACCCGGAAGAGGATCAGTGCAGGGAAGAGGTCACAGGTCCGGGCAGCACAGCTCTGTGCTGCCCGGACACAGGTGAGGGGGGATGGGGCGATGCGGGGGGTCGGCGCGGGGCGGCGGAGGGTTGCGGTAGAAGCCTATTGGCTTCTATGGGGCATTGCCAGATTTTTCTGGCGATGCCCCCTGCCGCAGTAACCCGGCGGGGGATGCTTACAGCATCCCAAAATGCGGTAAAAACCCCGATAACGGGGTTTTTACCGCATTTTTCGCTTAGAGAATCTCCCCTATAGCCTTTTCACTATACACCACCCATTTACTACCTACTTCTTGAAACAGGGGAATACCAACCCCATGGCCATGATGGCATTTTCCAGGGATACAGATCTAGAAGGGGTGCCACAAGGCAGCGTCACTTACGGCCATGTGATATAATCAAATATTAGTGGCAGCGGTGGGAAACCGGTTCTGAGAGTACTCTGCAATCTGTACCTGGCAAGAGAGGGGTCAAAAGGTGGTTGCTGTCTGTAATGTGACTGAGTTGACTTTATAAAAATGACAGTTGTCCTTCCTGGTGGTTGTGCCACCACTTTACATGTCACTGAATGGAATTATGTCTTCTTTTAACCCTTTTCCCTGGCACCCAGACTGACTGTCCATCCCCTCCCCACCCTACCCACAGGCCAATCACTAGATGGTGAATCTGCTGGTGGTCTGGCTGCCTCAACAAGAATGCAGGTCAGGGGTCCCAGTCATGGCCCAGTGACAGATAGTGCCCCCTGTGCAGTGCCATGAGCTCCTGGCCCAGCCACCTCAGTACACTGCCCCAGGGATCCTACACTACATCTAGCATAAGTCAACTGGGAAAGGGCCGTGTTGCAGGTGAGAGAGCAGTCCCAGGGCCCAAGCAGGGGGCTTCTGGAGATATGTGTATTCATCCATGTAATATTCATCTGCAAAACAAATGGCCAGTCTCTCTGGGGAGGCCAAATTGGTCCGGAACAGAAAGCCATATTTCAGCTGAGAATTTACAGTACCTGGTGCTCAGACTCCTCTGCAGGGTACAGAACAGTAATCCCAACTATTTTCTTTCCCTACTGACATGACAGGCAGGTTGGTGACCATGGTTGCATCAGTGATAGATGCAGGTTTGACAGGACAACATGGTAGAGGGTACATACTGGAAAATTTGACAAACTCTGCTTTCATAAACGCAAACTCCCTGTACAACACAGTCATTCTGCCATGCATTTTTTATGTATTGAATTCAAAAACAGACTTTAGTTCTCCTCAGATGTGGTATTCCACTCATTTTAACTCTAAGTTGTGTGCCCAACATGTCTGCTTCACCTGGTTCCCTTCAAGGATGAAAGATATAACCCTATTAAATATATAAAACTCTAGCCATGCACAAGGTTCCCATTGTTACTTACTGTACAATATAGACCTTAGTCTGGTCCATTTGCTCCTCTGCATGTTCACACAGGGCAGCGATGGTGTGTGACTGTGCATGTACATAAACTGCTATGCGCATGTGCAGCCGCTTAGTGCGAGCGGCCACAGCGAGGGCATGGGGTGACGATGAGCAGTTGCACCCATGTGAACACCCAGCGTTTTATGGACATTCCCAAGGAGATTCGGCAATGGTGTGGGCGGCGGGCAGCTGACATCAGCGGATGTCAGCTGCCTGCCCGCTTTTCGCACAGGGCGTCTGCGGACCTAAGACGCCACAAAGGTGTCTTAGGTCTGCGAGCGCTGTAGAAATGATTCAATTGTCGGCAACTATCTAATGATTTCCTCCCTGCACGCAAGCTGCAAATGGATGTTTATGCTACACAGCCATTTGCATGCCTGTGCGGGATCGCAGCATGCAAGGGGGGGTGGGTGGCCATGCGGGCGGCAGGGGGCATTTGGTGGACTCGCAACGCTGCAAGATTCACCAGAATACGGTCCTACAGGTATGTCTCTTGCATAACATGTATATGTGTGCAGCACATGGTAGTAAAGTCACAGATTGCTGCTGCCAATGAATAAGTGTGAGGGTATGTGTTACACTAATTGGGCATCCATGTCAACACATGTCGATTTTGACACCCAAAATGTGAAAACTAAAGTCAACCTTTTCATGTGTCAACCTTTTCCATGCTGACCTATTGCATGTCGACCTCTTGGTATCAACCTATTGACTGCCTATCTAGACCCTGTCTATCTAATGATCCACACCCATTCCACCATCAAGGCAGATGTTCAGGAAATTTAGTAAGTTTCCCATGATGGCGCTGTTTGAAGTCTATTGTATGCAAGCATTGGAACTCGTTGAGACATCACAGATGCCTAGTATATCTATATTGGAGACTTTGGGCCTTATTCTAGTTCACTCTTTCTGACAAAATCCTTCTTAGATGGACAAAACCATGTGCACTGCAGGTGGGGCAGATGTTACTTGTGCAGAGAGAATTAGATTTGGGTGGGGTTTTACTCAAGGCTGGCGCCAACCACTAGGCAGCCTAAGGCATTTGCCTAGGGTGCCGGCCACTGGAGGGCGGCAATTGTGAGCAGCCCCCCCCCCCCCCTGGATGGAGGTAAGTGCCACCGCTGCATCACCCCCCCTTCCCCCTCTGTTAAGTGATTTCTCTGTGAGCAACGCAGCATCACCCACCCCCCGTGAAGTGACCCTACAGCCGCTTAGCGCAAACATTCCCTCCCCCCCCCCCCGTGAACCAACGCAGCCAGCAGCACATTACCCAGCGGCAGCGCAGCATCATCCGGGCACAACGCACCTTACCATGGAGCAATGTGGCGGCCACAACGCAGCCGTCCTCCCGCCCGTTGGAACAGGTGAGCACCGGGGCGCACCCCTCCCTATCCCGCCTGGGGCGCTCCGGTGTCTTGCACCGGCACTGGTTTTACTTCAAAGTGAGATCTACAGTATATTGCAGTGTAAAAATAAAGCAGCCAGTATTTACCCCGCACAGAAACACAATAACTCACCCAAATCTAATTCTATCTGCACATTTTACATCTGCCCCCCCTGCAGTGCACATGGTTTTGTCCATCTAAGAAGGATTTTGTCAGAAAGAGTGAACTAGAATAAGGCCCTTTATGTGATGCCTGCTGGGGATCAGATGAGGATGTCCGTCATTCATATATGGGCTACCTCTTTGTACTAGCCGGGACTGGTACTACAGCTCTGTGAACTAAGTCTTCGTAGTGAAGATGCGACTATCATTAGTTGTGACAAGGGTTCAATTGACTTGACTTATAGCACCAAGCACCATGGACAGTCTAAGCTAATTGCTATTAAACATCTTAAATTGTGAATTAGTGGAAAAAGATTCCATCAGTGTATCCTATGTAGCAGCCAAAGATCGTGCCGCTCATATGCAATGATGGGACTATTACAATTGCAAAAGGTGTTGCTAGGAAAGTGTGGACTGGAATGTATGTGAAGTGCTGACTTGTGTTACTGCTTCTTATTTGTGGAATGTCTTTGCTGAGGTATTCAAGCAAAGTGAAACTGGACAATGCCCTGAGTGAGAAGGTATGTTGGAGATAAGTCTTTGCCCATGTAGATCGAAGGCATCGATTGTATGATGTCACTGCTATGCACAAACTCCATTTTTGCCACTGTGTAGAACAGTACTGCACAGATAGCATGTTGTTCTCAACATGCAGAATGAATAGTATTTATTCAGCAGATCCATTCTTTTGTGCTTGGTAAATGACCTTTACTAATAAATCAGAAGATAATAGGAGAATTTAAGTGACAGAAATGGCAAACGTTCATCAAATCTCCTTTATAAAGTCAAAAATTGTCATCCACCGTGTGCTGCTGTTATGAATTGTATTTTAGGAAACCTAAGCATGGCAGTTTAAATGTAACAGGCCAATAAAAAGACAATTGTGCTTGTTTTAATTTTAGGACAATGCCTACAAAATGTAGCCTTTATTTTCTCATAATAAAACAAAAAGCACACTAATGAGTTCCCATGGGAGCTCAGGAAATGTAACAAAAGGAAATAAGGCATTATAAGCAAGACTAACATTGTTAGAAAGGTTTTTTTCACAGGATGAAATATTTAAATGCAACAAAGTAATATCATGGTTGAAATAATACTTTTTAGAAAATAAGCCAGTTTGTGAAAAAGTAAAGTGAGACTGAATAAAAAATAAATCTAAAATGTTGAATACAATAGTATTTTAACACAAAGTACTATAAAAATTGCAAATTGTAAACCTCTTTATTACTGTACCTTTTAATTTATTTTACTTGGTTTTACTTTATTTGCGTAAATGCCGTAACATTTAAGGGCCAATTTGGGATCGCTTGTAGTCAGTGCTATTTTTTAGCAGGAACCAGCAGGAACTCAGTTCCTGAACTTCTAATTAAATATGACATCATCATGAACTGAAAATCTACTTTCCATAAGATAAGTTTTAATTTAAAGTCCCCTGTGAGTGACTTTGTTTCTAAATACAATATATAGATCTATCTCTCTCTCCCTTTCTCTACTATATTTATATATTTTTTATTTAATTGATCCACCCCAAGACTTGGAGTTCCTGGACCTATATTTCCAGAAAAATAGTACTGCTTGTAGTGATTATCCAAATTTGGCCTCAGCCAAAATGGTCAAGGTTTGCATATGCACATTTCTGCGCATGTGCAAACCCAGACAGCGAACGGCTTTGGTGAGTTACACATACCCCGGGCTATTCACTGCAGAGAGGGGGGCTGGGGGTGCCTATGGGAACATGCTGGGCATTCCCATGGGTAGGAGGGTGGACCGATGCCTGTCAGCGGCGGGCAGCAGACATCACAGAACATCAACCACCAGCTCCGTCTTCGTCCTAGCGCTCGTAAATAAAATTTCTAAAAACAAAGCTATATACAGTATATATACTGTATATATATCTGAATAAGTAATAAAAATGTAAGGAATTCATTTGCAAACATTGGCTTAATATTGTTACTAAGTAAGGACTAGGCATTGACACTTCACCAGCCTGTTTATTGTAGGGGGAAAACTGCACATTTCCATAGAGTGGCAAGCCAAAGCTTTTTTGGTGCAATCATATGAGGTCCCACCCCCATCTATAACTAACTTTTATCAAAAGAAAGGTCGGTACTTATGTAGTATCTGGACCGCCTGGAGTGGCGAAACGCGTCAGGGTCTACTGGGGAACCCTTCCCCCCGTGCATTTACCCATACTATCCTGGATTGCAGCCCGAACCATCCCCTGGATTTACAAATACCACCACAGGATATTGTCTTCTCGTGTCTCCATCAAAAGGACCAGCATCTGGTAATACACCTATTAAAATCCATCCTTGGAGCATCGGAGCACGTCACCAACATTCCACCATCGGTAATTTGTGCCAACTTGGGCCGATAAGTGGACACTCGGACGAGGACATTCCATACCCATCAAGGGTGGTAACTATACCTTATACCTACTTTGTCCAGGGGAAATATAGGAACCGACTCTCCAGCCTCATCCCATTTGCAGGGGGACCCCCTTATTTCACACCCGCCAACTATCAATTGTGTATTTTATTAATTACAGTTTTTAATATTGTATTTTTATTAATTTCTTATATACGTATTGTTATTAAATAAATTGTTATATCGATTCTCAAAACCATTGCGCTGCTCACCTTTTTTTGCATCTTGACCAAATCGCATGCGATGCGATGGACCCGATTTTTCCATAGGATTCAATTTTAAAATGGACTCCATGGAGTCCATTTTAACATAGGATTCTATGGGAAAAAGGGTCCTTTTCATTTCCCCACTATCCAACTACGCATGGAGTTGGATATAAACCTGTGGCGAGCGTAGCGAGCCACCGAGCCCGAAGCGTGGCGAGCGCAGGCGGAATACTTTTTTAACGAATCCGCGTCCCCTCGCGGGGCTCGCTGCGCTCGCCACGCTTCGGGCTCGGTGGCTCGCTACGCTCGCCACAGGTTTGTATCCAACTCCATGCGTAGTTGGATAGTGGGGAAATGAAAAGGACCCTTTTTCCCATAGAATCCTATGGAAAATCGGGTCCAGTGCGATGCGATGCGATAATCGGGCGTCCAGATACTACATAAGTACCGAAAGGTCTTTTATTTCTCTGTTGGTGGGAGGTTACTTCATTTTAACCCCAATCTCCAGTCTCTACATGTGACCTTTTATGGTCCATTTGCTCCCATGCGTGTTCGCGATGGTGTACGACTTTGCATGTGCAGAAACCATTATGTGCATGTGCAGCTGCTTGGTCTGAGCGGCCACAGTGAAATGATTATTTGCTGTACTTGTGAGTCAGGTGCTTATACATGGGTAGGAACAAGTGTTAATCATACTGAACAAATGTCACTGACCTTTGGATTATTTTGAATCCCTGTCATTTGTAAATATTTGTACCACTTTCCACATGATCCAAAGCCAATACAGTAACTATAACACCTTATCTGCCAATGAATGTTTGCACTACTGCTTTCTCATTAAATAAACCTTCTGAATACTATCTAGATACAAAGTACTGGCAGACAAAATATTTTTCTTCTTTATAGTGGTACAGTTGGTTTGATACACTGTTCTGGCAGTCTACAGTCTAGTAACTGCCTCACGTCATTCAGCAGGGATTCAGAGAGTTTTATCTCATTCAGGAAAATACCCTCGAATATTGTATACATATTTGTATATATTATATGTTTTGTGTGTCATTATATGTGTATGTGGGTGTTTAGAATGCCTATTTTAAAATAAACAATTAAAAGCTAAGTCTTAAATAATAGCAATTATACAGGGATTTATCCCAATCACCCACTGATAGCACTTATTCCAATTCTGTGTCCAGTCCTACAGTACACAGCACTAACACTCCTAGGAGTGTTATAATACACCGCTATAATACATCTGCCCCTGAGTGAGAAATAACTACATAATAATCAGATAATACAGAGATATTGGTTGCATATATATCTGCAGATAATGGGCTAAGCCCCCAGGCCATACGTCAAGGAGTCTCTGTGTCACTGGGGTCCCTAATACTGGGTATGGGTCTGGGGTGTGGGCCCCATCAGGCCGGCACAGGCCGACCACTTCAGGGCAGCACAAGAATAAAAATAAGAAGGGGTTAATAAGAAGCATATAAGTGCTATGTAAGGAAGTGAAAGGTGCGATTAAAATAATACAAAATATATACAATGTGATAGGGAAAACATAAGTGTTAATAAAGTGTTAGGGTGTGCTACCCTGGAGCAGACCAGCCATACCAACAAAGGGGGCACCATACCCCCAAACCCATCTCACAAACAGTAACAAATATGTCTGGGTCTAATAGCCCAGTGTAAGGCCACATGATAATGGCTCCTACAGTATCTGAGAGCCAGCTTACCTGGAGATACCCCTGGCTTCTCCAATGACACTCTGGAGTCAGCAATCCCTCCTAATGTGCTGCCCCCTGTGATGGTATGGCTGGGCTGTTTCAGTTTGGCACACCCTAACACTTTATTAACACGTATGTTTTCCCTATCACATTGTATATATTTTGTATTATCGGAATGGGGCCAAATTCAGCCCCTTCTAAACAAACCTGAATTAGGCCCATAGTATTGCATTTTAAGAATATTTAATGTTTCCGCTATTTGTTTACCCGTCATATGCTTTTTCGACCTCTAGACATCATGATGAAGTAATCCATTATCAGCATGCACAATATTTTATATAGGAATTGGAAAAGCTTTTAATAAAACAATATTAAATGGAAACAGGCATCACAGCAACCCAAAAATACACAAATAACTCCAGCACTATATAATTGCGCTGGTTCCCACAAATCCAGGGAGAGTATGTTTGCCGCCTGCTAGAGTATTAATCCATCTCAGGGTAAATTAGGATGGGCCAGTCATACTTTATCAGGGAATATTACTTGTCATAAAGGAATTTTTCTGATGAAACATTTATTAATAGCCTTTCTCTTGAGCTTTTATATCTATAGTCTGAAAAAATTGCTCTAACAGGCACTGGGAGGTTTTTTATTATTAAATATTGAATCTATTTACAGAAACTGGAAGAATTTACATCCCCGTTGTATAGTTTTGTACTTTATTGATGCAGCAGGATGTATTTTTTAAGGTTCTACGAAAGTTAAGTATTTATTGCAGAATGTTCATTTTAGATAGTATTAAAAGCATTTTTATATTTGTGTGTGTTTACATAATACATTAAGAGGTTTGCCACAGGCTGTGTTTGAAAAATGACAGTTTGGAGCTGATTGGTTGATATTTTTTCTCTTTCCACATTATCTTTCTCCAAGGCTTAGAACAGAGACCTTTCCACAGTTTCAATTTACCTCACAGTTTTTTATGATTACTGTTACAATTAATGAATGGCTTAATCCATTGGATTTGTATACTACTCTAATTGTTATTGGTCTGCAAATATATTGGAGCATGTGCAGAACGTGTCTTGCATTGTTGATTTTTGGGAGCAGAGTGTAGGCGTGGTTGGCCTGTGTTTCCGGAAATAGGGGCAAGTCACCTATTTTGGGAGTGCCAAGGCAGGAACTGGCAGGAGATGGTCAATCTGAGTAAGCTATGGCTTACTTAGATGGGCGATGCTGGAAACAGATGGTTGCAATGGTGATATGAAGCTGTGTCTTTGGATGCAGCACTCACACCTGGGAAGCTGCCGTTCGGTGTATTTTCTCCTCATTAACCCTCCTGTAGCATTAGCATATGATGGTGCTTGTGTTTCTTACCCAGGCCTGTTGGGGGGGGGGGGGGGCAAGGGAGTTGGTCCCACTGAACTCTCCCCCCCCCCTGCCAGTGCAGTGTGACTTTGGTAAGGGAGAGATAGGACTGGCTGTTACAGCAACCTCTTTACCCAGCACAGCAAACAGCACCAACTGTTGTGTGCTGTGTTGGGGAGAGAGGCAGAAGCAATCAGTCAGTCAGTCAGTCCTCTCTTCCCTTTCATGATGTGTGGGGTGAAGTGATCACATGCATCTGTCCACTGCCCTCGCCACTGCTTCCTCCTACACTGCCATCCACTACATCAAGGCGTGGTGTCTCCCTGTGCAGGAGAGTGGATGCTTTGCAGCCACACATACATTTGCTAAGAGGGTGGTCTTGTCACACCTCCCCTCATTGGCTATGCCCTATTCCATTTCCTGGGCCAGTGAAGGCTGGTGGCATCCCTGTGCATAACACTATCAAGACATCATTTGTCTATTGTGTATATGACAATTTATTGCATTATATTGTATATGAATAATGAATATATGACTGTAACTCGCATTTATCATGAGCAATATCAAACATTATCTTTCTAAAAAAAAGTGACATCTAATCATATGCATTTGGTCGTTTGACTTATACTGTTGCAGAAATGCTGCTATTTTCAGTGGCACATTCTGTATCTTGAGAAAGGTTTGACTAAAAATACAGATGCATTGAACAAGCAACATAGTGCAGGATGTGTCCAACTTTTAAGGCTCAGAAGGGCAGATGTATTAAGCCTGGTCAAGAGATAAAGTGGATATTAAGTAGAAGGTGGTAACGCACCAGCCAATCAACTCCCAACTGTATATTTTCAAACATAGCTGATTGGTTTGTTATCACCTTCTACATTATCTCCACTTTATCTCTTAACCATACTTAATACATCTGCCCCAGAGTGTGCAGCAAGAGTCTCCATTTTGCCAAAAAAGCAAGTAACAATGAGTTATGTACCATTAACATTACCTAACATGGCAATTGAATCAGTGACACAAGGCTATAACACTGTAATCTTATTGCATCTATAGAAGTAGTTTTGATGATATACTACTGTACATTTGTTTGCAGGTTTCTTACTTGGCACAGCTGTATATCTTTCATCCACAAATATGAAGAGTGATTCAGTCAGGAACTATATTTGGTGGTTCAGGCTAAAATCAATACACTGTCCCTAGCAATAAAGCCAACTCTGTGATTAGGGCACAACTCACAATATTTATGCTGAGCCTTAGCTTTACTGCAGTTCTATATGAATGGTTATTGGAAGCTAAGTCAGTCTTCTTGAAAAACAATGTAAACAAAGCATCTAATATTGTTTTGCAGACACTAAAGCAATGTGTGATGTGAAATTAAAAGAGCCTTGGTATAACTGTGTAATGCAGATTTTCAGAGTGGCAGCTTTATACTTTTGTACACAAGCCTAATTGCAAAGAAACAGACTGAAGACAAAGACAGAATTTTCTGGATCACATGTCCCCTACTGTGCTTACTACAATAACCACCTTGCTTACTACAATAACCACCTTGTTATACACCAGTTGCAGTGGATTCAAAGAAGATACAATATAAGAAAAACAAAAATAAATTACATTCTGAATTCATTTCAATGTTTTTAAAATGTGAAATAGACAATACTTTCAGATATAAACAATAAATCATAATAGCGGTATATGAACAATATTTTTTTAGATTTGTATTATTATTTGTGTATGCTTTCTTGTGTAGCTGTAAAATATTAGGTCAATTAAAGCATTGTGCAGTGGTGACAGTGATTTTTGGAGATTTGCCTTTATGAGTGGAGACAACATCTTGATGCAGTGGCGGAACTAGTGTGATATGTGCAAAAATATAATTTGGGCCCCCCTCCTCCACCCCAACCCATGTTCACATTGCAAAACAGCAGTGGGTGACTGGGAGAGGCAGGGTTTGGAATACAGTTGGTGACAGGAAGAGGGAGACAGGGGCAGCAGAGGGCCCCTTAGTTCTCAGGTCTTGATGACATCTTGTTACCAGCCATTTAGCAGTGCAATCCCAGGCTCCAGCTGTTTACTGTGCAGTATGTCACATGCTTTTACCATCATGGCATTTAGGAGGCATTTATAACCATATTCAATACACCCCAATATACTGTTTTATATGGGAAAAAGGAAGGGGAGGTGAAAGGGGGAATGGGAGTTCAAATATATTTATTTATTAACAGTTTCATATATAGGGCATATATATTCCGCAGCGCTTTACAGAGTATCGTTGAGCATTCACATCAGTCTCTGCCCCAGTGGAGCTTACAATCTATATTCCCTACCACAGACATTCTAGGGTTAATTTTGTTGGGAGCCCGTTAGCCTATCGGTATATTTTGGATTGTGGGAGGAAAACAGAGTACCCGGAGAAACCCCACGCAAGTACGGTGAGAATATACAAACTCCGCACAGTTAGAGCTATGGTGGGAATCGAACCCATGACCTCAGCACTGTGAGGCACCAATGCTAACCATTACACCATCCGTACTGCCTGTATATGTAGGATTTTGACAATGTACAGGAGGGTGCCATTTGGAGAGGTAGGAGAAAAAAATAATTTAATAGAAAGGCTGATGAATAGGTGGAATAGCCTCCCATGAGAGGTGGTAGAGGCTAAGACAGTAGATATATTTAAACATGCTTGGAATAGGTATGAGAATATTGTTACAAAAAACTAAGGATCAAATATGGTTACAAAAAATACAGACAAGATAGGTCAAGTGCTCTCAAATTCTAAGCTTCTATGTTTATGGGTGTCAGATGACGCTCCGACAGTGTGGATCCCAACAGTCAGCATCCTGACGTCGGTATTCCGACTGCCGGTGCTCCGACAGGGGGAGTTCCAACTCACATGGGTCCATGACCTCCATAGAGGGAGAATAGAACCTGTAGCGAGCCACCGGGCCCGCAGTATGGCGAACGCAGCAAGCCCACAAGGGGCTTCTTTGGACTCGCACCCCTGTCGGAGCACCGGCAGTCGGGATTCTGATGTCAGGATATTTACTGTCAGGATCCCCACTGGCGCATATAACACCCATGTTTATATCTACTTATTTTCATCTCTTGCACGCAAAGGTCAATTACAGGAGGAAATAATCACTAAATATTTGGAATAAAGGAATACACTCCTTTTGTGTTTGTTGTCTAGAACATAATATCCAGTAGCAGCCAGATTCACACTCAAATGAAAAAAGAAAGAAAATAACCATCACTCTCATTCATGAAGCTTTTATTTAGAAAAACTCACATGGAGTCCATGAAAAGTCCAGAGACCAGCGGCAACATCACGCCTATGATTTAAACTCTAACTCGCTGCTGGTGTTCCTCAGGGGCCTTTTTTTTAATCTCGCATGAAAGTGTTTGTGTGTAATGGATTTTTAACTCCAACATATTCTGACCACTCTTTAATTGATCTTCTTTTTTCTAATTTGACCCTCTTCCGTTTTAACTAATAACATTTGAAATTTGCATACAGAAGATTAGGAGATTTCATTATTTGAGAGGATATTTAACCCTTTGAGTGCCAAAGTTACTGTGAGAGATCCTCAAAATATAAAAATGCCAGCGTCCCTCACAGAGACTGTTCTTTTAGTATAAATAAATACAAATACAGCCAAGTCCATTAATTGAACTTTAGTTAAATATTGCACTAAAAAAAGAACGGTTGCTGTGAGCGGCGCTGCCATTTTTAGCATACATTTTGAGGATCTCTCACAGCAACGTTGCCACTCAAAGGGTTAATTCCAAATAAAGTTGCATTTATCTATCTACTGTACAGTATCTATGAGAATTACATTAATTTAAGACAGCAATATCAGGGTATATTAGAATACATATGTTTCCTGTTTAACATGATCCAATGTAAATTACATGTATAAAGAAAAAAATAATGTGAAAGTATTAGAAACAATGTAACCACAACCATCAACTGTATATCTTTCATGGACTCCTGTCTGCTTTCTTCAGTATGTCAATATTAATGATGAATGACATATAAAAATCAGATCGATGGATGCAGAAAACATAGTCACGTAATGGAATAGTGAGTGATGGAGAGATGTAGATGAAAGTTCTGCATTGTGAGTTGAATGTAATATGAACAAAGCAATGCCCAGCGATAGATACTGATAGCTGCCAGGTACTGTACACTATAAGAAGTGGAGAGACATTTCAGTAAAATGCCAGGTGGCTATTTTTCATAGTGATAATACATATGTACTATGATAATAATTTAAAAACCTTTTAAATAAAGTACAGTGTAGCAAAGTAATAGGGAGAATGTATGTAAATCTGGAATACATTTCTTAAAAATGTAGTGGTGTTAAATGTATATTAATAACATAGAGTTGTGAAGACAGGGTGAAGACTGTAACCCCCCCCCTTACTGTGTGTGCGCATAAATGTACCACAGGCAGGAATGCCCAAAAATGGGGCGCACCTAATATGTACTAAGTGTAAATATGGCGCAAATGCTACTGACGTGATTGAAGTTTCGATCTGGATATGGCAGAAATAAGAAACTTTCAGTGTACTGTTGTCTAATTGAAATGAGCAATGGAACCTGCTATGCCGTATAAAAAACTATTAATAAATAAAAATAATATTGTTAGTGGGGGGTGCAAAGCTCTTCTCTGTTTCAGTACCAATGAATAGCATGTCATTTTAAATACTGTTCTTATGTGAAAAAGAAATACTCTAATAAACTATCGATATCAGTGAGAAGAAGGCTTTAGGTAGTTTCTGTAGAGTTTCAGGATAACACTATTTAATAATAATAATAATAATAATAATAATAACAATTATATTTATATAGCACTTTTCTCCTAATAGGACTCAAAGTGCTTGCATTAGCCTTTTACAGCACAAAATACAAAACAAACTTAACAACTTAACAAGAGACATTAGTGAAATGTTTGGCTGAACAGGAAAGTCTTGAGTCTATTTTTGAATGTTTCCAGAGTGGAAGCTTCTCCAACTGAGTGGGGAAGTGAGTTCCATATAGTTGGAGCCACAGCGCTGAAAGCTTGACCCCCAGATGAATTCAGGGAAATTCTCGGTACTGTTAGTAGTCCTTTGTCAACCAATCGCAGTAATCGAGTGGGACAATAAGGGATCAGAAGCTGCTGCAGGTACCTTGGGCCCTGGTCATGTAGAGCTTTAAAAGTCAGTAAGCCAATCTTCAAAATTATTTGCCGTCTCATAGGCAGCCAGTAAAGGGAGTACAGAATGGCTGTTATGTGGCTGGAAGGGGCTGATTGGTTAATAGCCTGGCAGATGTATTTTGTACCATCTGCAAGCGGTGCCATTATTTTGCTGGGAGACCGAGGTAGAGGGCATTGCAGTAGTCAAGGCGCAATGATACAAATGCATGTATGACTTTAGGCAGATCTTCTGAGGGAATTAAGTGCTTGATTCTGGCTATATTCCTTAGATCAGTGTTAGCCAACCCTAGCCTTCGAGAGCTACCAACAGTTCACATATTCCAGACAACCTAGCTGCTGCACAGCTGCACTCATTAATCACTGACACATTTTAAAAGATCCACAGATGGAGCTAATTAGCTCACTTGTGATTCTGTGAGGAGACCTGCAAAACATGCACTGTTGGTAGCTCTCGAGGACCAGGGTTGGCTTCCCCAGCCTTAGATGATAGAATGAGGATTTAATTGTGGCTGATACCTGATGTTTAAGTGTCAAGCCACTATCCAAGACAACACTTGGATAATTTACAACATTTTTCATTTGTTTAATGTATTTTGATTTTCAATACATTTCAAAATTAAGGTTTATATTAAACCATTATGAGACTTCCGACAATTAGCCATTTAAATAGTAAAACCTTTTCAGCTACAATATTACCATGCCGGATTAATGTCTTTGGGGGCCCTAGATACAAAACTTGTGGGGCCCCTTATCAATAAAAGTGGACCACCCCCCTTCCTCCTTTACAGATGACATCTCTGAGCTCTGGCTCTCACAAAGGGGGAGAGAATCCGCAGTGCGGGTTGGTGTGTGGCTATGCAGGGCCCCTAATGTGTGGGGGCCCCAGGACACCTCTCCCTTAATCCGAGCCTGAATACTACAATACTTTCTGTTTTCTTATCATTATTTATTATTTATTAGTAGTATTATTCATTTTAACATAATTACTGTTTCTCTGTAATTAAAAGAAAAAAATATATAAAAATATATAAAAATCCAGCCCAAATGTAAGTTCTCTATAAATATTTATTTTACTATTTTTAAATACTGAGTTTTTTATTTTATCTCTTCTACAACTTACATATTATACCATACCAATAGACAAACACTAAAAGCCTTTATTAAAAATCACATTTCACGGGCCTCAGCGGAATTAATTATGTAGAACCGGCACATATACTAATTAATTTCATGCAGTTGAACACCAGCTGCAGATGTACTGCTTTTGTGAAAATCAGCTTAATGTAAAATTATTATCCTTTTCAAAGACATAAGTTCATGCCCTTAGTAATGTAACAAAAATAATTAAAGTGACCTGCAGCTCAGATATGTTCATAATGAGCAAATATAAATTTGAGGATGTATTATTTATTGTGGAAAGTCTAAATACATACACTGAAGTACATTATTTTTGAAAATGTTTGCAACCATATTCAAATTATTTTTTATAATGTTAGGATTGAGATTTACAGTACGTAAGTACCGGTAGGTATAGCGACATTTCCATTTTTGAAAAAAAAACTTATTGAGGCCTTGCAAAACTGTACACAATACAATAAATATATTGTTAACAAATTTGGACATACAGTACTGTAAGTATTGAATGTGCGATACCGTACAATGTCATTGCCATTTTAAATGGAAAACAAAGAATGATGTGTCAGATTTCACATTACATTTTTATAGCTTTATTTTGTCATCATTTCTAATTGCTTCCACACATTTATAAAATTGCATGTCCACTGTACATGTATTTTTTAACTAGTAAGCCCGCTCGAACCAAAAGCTTCGAAAGCTAGTCTGCTTCCTTCTGTGTTTGTGCATGTGTGAGAAAGATATGTAGTTTCACTCTCTGCCAGCAGTGATGGCAAGTATCTACTAATGTCAATATTGCCTACATATTATCGATTTAATAGCAATATACCTGGCATGGAACTGCTCAAATACAAGTTTTGACTACTGTGTAGAAGGCAACTTAATTAACACGGGTGGTATAGGAGAGGAGATGACCCAGGTGTATGCTTTATGTGCCCGCTTTCTCTGGCAGTCCAGTAGACTGTGACTTTGTGGCATAACATGCATCATGTCCGCATGCATGTATGTGGTAGTGCGCATGTGCAAGCCATCAAACTGCGGTCACATTCTGGAAAATGGAACTACAGTCTAATTGCTAGTGAGGGCAGCGATGCTGCATTTTTTTTCAGGGAGATGTCGTGGCATTGAGGTGCATCCCGGATAATGCAGGCGTGTCTGGACCATTTGTGGGGTGGGTCACAGCAAGTTCTTGAATTCAGATACAGCCGCTGTACCCAAAACATGATGTCCATATGCCTGCCTTCACAGTTATCATAGGTGTGCGCAGCCCATTTTATTAGGGGGTGCATCATTGGAGGGGCGTGTCTCACACCACCTACTGGGCGTGTCTATCCCGCCTACTGGGTGTGTCTGTCACCTCATACTGGGCGTCAATGCAACCTTAATATAGGGAATTATATTAAATAGAGTGTATGGTGTTGGCTGGCACTCATGCAGATGATTGCCTGAGTGCTCACTGGCAACTGGAAGCTACCCCCAAATCAGCATATATTGTAGATTGGTTTTCCTGTTTAGCGAATAGCTAAGATCATTATGCCAGCCTACTTCCCCCAACCCCCAGAATGGCACATACCCAGCCTCCTTCCCCCAAATTGACACATACCCAGCCTCCTTCCCCAAGCCCCATAATGGCACATTATACCACCAGCCTCCTTTCACCCCTCCAGGATTGCACAAACCCAGCCTCAGCCTAGTACATACCACCATCCCACTAGCAAGGCATATACCCAGCCTCCTTCATACCCCTGCATTGCATATAGAGCAGGCATACATGCCCAACCGACAACAGTAACAGTAACTATTAAGCAACATGCGGGAAGCCACTGACCTGCCCAGACAGCTCTATCTCCTTAAAGCCAGTCAGACAGCTCTCTCTTCACGGCGCTGCCTCCCTCCTCCTCCACCAGCACAGGCAGTGCAGGACAGACTAGGGCTTGGGGGGAGAGAGAGAGCCCGGGCGGCGCAATGATGTTTACCAGCATGTATCATTGCATCACGCCGCAAGCACAAGGTCCGACTCCCGCACTTCTAAGTAGGCGCGGTGGCTGACATAAAGCTGAGTCAGCACATATCCGCCCGCCACAGCAACACTGCACTGGAGATCAGCGTGCAGGCTGGAGACCGGAATGCGGGCAGGAGACTGGCAGCGGCTGGTAAGCAATGCAGTCCCGACCGCCGCCGGCCAATGAGTGCTGCTAATACGGATCAGAAATCCTTTTTGTGTGTAATCGTGCGGGGGGTGCCGGCGGTCATAAGGAGGTGCCTGTGCACCCCTGGCACCCCCCGTGCGCACGCCTATGACAGTTATACTATGCAAGCAGGGGAATACCCTAAAGATGAGAGTGCTTTGCTGTGCAGCAAAGTGTTTGCATCTGTGCAATGCAGTCATATCATGGGGAGGGACCCTGTATACAGGACAGCCTAACCCTGCACAGGACAGCCCACCACATGTTAGCCACAGGAGTTGTAGCTTTAATATTACTCGCAAAATTACAACTCATGCTGAATCAGACCCGATGTTCCCAGAGACATCGCTACTGTGCATTTTCAAATCTCTAGGAAAATGGCCACCATATTATTTTCACTGTGATCACTGTCACACTGCAGCACCATCAATATGAGCTCATTATTATTATTTAGGTGTACGGTGTGCAGTGAGAACCCACTTGGACTCAGCTGCACCCATTATAGATATGCTAATGTGCATTAAGGACTTCACAGGACAAGATAAAAGCACTCCTACTCTGGGCAACCTACTAAAATGGAGGATCGGAGCTTCTAAGTACTTTTCAGCTTTCTACTCCACCCATCAGTCAATCTATTGTACTTTATCAGACCAGTACACAGATGATTAGGTGTATGTCTAATCGTTGGTGACTGTTGGCAGGAACTTCTGATTGAGTGATGGTGTATTGGTCTGTCTTACTGACACTTTCTAAGTTTTTAATGTGGCTTCTGCAATCTCTCTGCATTACTGAATTGATATTTGCATACACCACGTTTTCGTTTATAAAGAGGCATACAGCATATGTTCACATTTATTTATTTAAATTTATATTTTATATTGTATTTGTGGCTGTGTTTAATTGTATTGTACATAGTAAATACAGCTTTAACATTAATAAATAACAATTTTAACGCTATTCTATTTGATCTATAGGAATGTTCAATACAGTATACTTTGTATAAATTGCACTATACATTTAATATTTCTTAAGGGGCATACACACATAGAGATGTGTGCTAAGCAATTTTGCTGGTGTCAAGATCTCCCATGGTTACTTACGCTACTCAGCCCCATCTCATGGTATAAACAAGTACACATATGCCACTGCTATCCTACAGTAAACCTTGCAGGCTTTCTCCTGATATAAACCTGCTATAAGCCTCACTCATATATTATTATTGCACAGCTGAACACATCTTCAAATTGGTCCAACACATTACACTTCATAAAATACATATTTTTGGAATATATTTTTATAGCTGCATTTTGCCTTACAATATGTTCAACTCTATAAGAGCTAATGCAAAAGTGCCTAAATCATCGGTTCCCAAACACTTGCAGGGGTACCTTGGGTTGGTGGACCAAGATCAATTCATATTATTTATGGTCAATGTACCAGGCAAAACCAGTGCTTGTGGCTGCCAATCATAATATATGTGGACAAACAGAAGCAAATCCTGTCCTTTACCAGATAACTGTGACATATAAACACAATGCACTTCATTTAATATTTTTTTCTGAATTTCTCGATAAGAAGCATTTGGGCTAGGGGTGCCTTGAAAATATTTTGATGCTCTAGGGTGCCGTGATTCAAAAAAGGTTGGGAACCACTGGCCCAAATGAATTGAGAGCTACAAATTACAATATTTACAGTAGTTTTGAGTGTTGTGTATTACTTTACTGATATATAGGATTCACAATTTAAAAGAGACTGCTAAAATTTGCAATGATTTTTAGTATGTATCATTCTATATCTAATTCGCATCTCATTCTATATCTCTCCATTCAGAATTTGGGGTCAGATACTTGCATAGTCAATGCAACACTTGAAGTGAGATATTTGGTAAGAAATCTCCAGTTTTTTTAAAGCGGCAATCATTTCACCTATGGTTTCCAAATTCACTGCTCATTCTGCCATGTGTGCTTTGGTTTATTTGAAGGGGTATTACTTTGGCTGTTTTAAGGCCCATACACACTGGGCGATTTTAAGCTGAAAGCAGCTTACTTTTACCATTTGAGCTGCTTTCAGTTCAAAAGCCACGCAGTGTATACGGCCCGGCAATGAGCGGTCATGTGCGCTCTCGCATCATCCCTGGCCACCGAAACTTCGACATTGCTGTCCATACATGTTGGGCAAAAACGGGCAAAAGGCTCTCCTAATTCCTAATCATTGTCTGCATACCCTCTGCTTCTAAACTTCCTTATACTGCATCTTGTTTTATTCACACTGAAAGTCTCTGTGCTGGCGAGAGCTGGTGGAGAGGCGCTCTATCTGATGGGGATGCCCAAGCATCTCACAAGCACGCGCGTCCCCATCAACACAGCAGCGGGGAGTGCTTTCCCTGCCTGTCTCCGCTTAAGGGAGACGGCAGGGTTAGGGGGTACGGGGAGCTACGTGGAGTGGTGGGGAGGCAGTGGGAGGTGGCGGACAGCTCAGACGGAATGGGACGCATGAGCTTCTTGTGCATGCGCACCCCCTTCCAAGTTCACAGTCTGGCGTCAGTCTTGCCTCTATAATGACATCAGCAGCAGTGGTGTGTAGCATATCAGCGGTGGGACTTTTGCCACCCCGACAGCCGGGTAGAGCAGGGGATCTCCTGCAGGTGTGGGAAGAGAGGAAGTAGCAAGGAGCCTACCTTATGCGGCTGCAGTGTCCAGTGTCGCTGACAAGACCCGGGAGCAGGGAAGCCACGCTGGGGGAGGCTCTCCAAAATGTATGCTGAGGGTTTGTCAAGCCCTGCCTTAAAGGGTTGGAAAGTGGGTATTGGTGGCAGTATGGTGGAGAGGGGGGTGCAGTAAGTTGAAGTTTTGCCTCGGGTGCTGTGAAGCCATACACCAGCCATGCTGTCAACCTATAGTGGCCGATCTGTTGACTGTCGAACTAAGTACTGTCGACCTAGGGACCGCATCCCTATGCGTATGTGCCTGAGATATGCTGTGCAAAGTATTAACTGAACAATTCCAAGCCATTTGGGGGAAGGGTGACTATGGCCTCCGCTTCCCAAAATGTTGCCATGTTGCTGCCAATGTTGGGCCACGGTCTTCATCAGAGGACAAGGATTTCCCGGTATTTCTGTCTAGGCTTGCGCGTGGGCCATACAGCTGGCTGATGGCATCCCAGGTCATCCGCTGCTGCATAATAAGATACAGCTCATATCATTAATGCAACACCACCTGCTGCATTATCATATAACTGCTTCCATGTACAGTAAGCAGCAGTGATAGCTACTTCATCCACATATGAATAACCCCCACTGTTAGTAATATATGAAAGAACACTGTCAAGTTACATTACAACAAATAAAATGCATTTTTGTGCTTGAAGTAAATGTTTGATCCATATACAGTATGTATTATTTATTTTATATGCTACAATATATGTTACAATGGCGAGCTGCAGGCAGTATCTGCTATGATTCTATAGTTTTCAAAACCATTATTTGAACTTGACGGACATTAAAAGATTCAGTATGAGCATTCACCCTCAGTAATGAGCTCTACCTGGGAGATTGATATGGTTTTCCATTATTGATTCTGTGTCTTTGTTGCAATGCAACCTGAAAGCAGAAAGTAGTTATACACAGAGAAGTAACAGCTATGTTTTATTGGCGTGATCTGCCCTGGTTTGTCCTATTTCCTTCTGCAATTGATTATACTGTGAATTCTTTAGTGGACTTGCCAGGTTAAGCACCAGACTAATTTATAACTGAAGTTTCTTAATGAATCACTAATAGACACACGGACATTTTCACTGTGGAGCTAGTGATTAAAGCAACAAGCTTTTCATCTCAAGTTACCATATATTTGGCATAGATTGGCGTACATTATTATTATTATTATTATTATTTTGTTTTACATGTTTCTCATGAGAATTAGAGTACTACTTATGTTGTGTTTATTTTTCTTCTTTCAGCCTTTTTTTACTATTGATCTTAATCTCATTATACTGGTCAAGAGCAAAATATATTATGTTTGTTTGCTTACACAATCCAGAGTACAAGAATCTTAAGGGCCCTACATATGCAGAGATTTGTGCCAGAGATTCATAACGGGAGATTCAGCATGAGAGATTTCAATCTCTCATATAGGCCCTTATTCTAATCGGATCGGTACGGCCCGCGTGCGGCCGTACCGCCGATGTTTTTACTCTGCACATGCGCAGAGGTCAATCTGCGCATGTGCAGCCCCCTTCGCCGCAGACGGATTTCGTCCGCCGCAAAGGGGGCGTATAGGGGCGTGAGGGGCTTCATCCCCTCATTTCCCTATGTGTACGCCCCGCGTTTCATGGGCGTTCCCATGCAAACGCGGGGCGTATGCATGGTAATGAGGGCATGACGCAACTCATGGGGGCGGAAAGCTGACGTCGCCGGATGTCAGCTTTCAGCCCCCATACAAGCTACCACACGGACGATTGTCCGTGTGGTCTCAGCTTGCGGGAGCTGCCGCGGCGTGCGGACCTGCCTTCGATGGTCGACGACCATCGAATGCAGGGGGCAGCTCCCACCATGGTGGAGGCGTACGCCTCCACCATTTTTATGCGGATCGCCAGCCGTCCGTGTACAGACGGCCGTGGCGATCCGTAGCGTGGGCGGGGATTGGTTTGTGCGGCCAGAGCCCCGTGTGCGGCTCTGGCCGCACCAACCAGAATAAGGGCCATAATGAGCCACATACAGAGAGATTTGTGTCAGAGATTCATAATGGGAGATTTCAAATCTGTCACAACTGTAATAGAAAGTGACGTAAAAAACTTCACTTCATCACAAAAAAAATGTTATATGGTATAGACAGTAATTTCCTATCCATCAAATAAATAATGTATGTTTCCATTTGACCTCTATTTAATCTAATGTCATAATGTATTTTCCTGAACCTGCATCACAGCAATACATCCACCCATATTGACGCTTTCCATATTTAACCTAGGGGCATTTGCTGACATGACGTGCATTGAATGAAACAACAAAACATTATTAGCATCCTTATAAATGAACGTTGGTGGCATAATGCCCCCCCCCCCCCCGCCTCACCCAATCCAAATTAACATTGGTGGCATAGTGTGTGTGTCCCCTCCCCATCCAAATAAACGTTGGTGGCATAGTGTTTCCCCCTCCCCCCCCCCCTCCAAATAAACATTGGTGGCATAGTGTGTGTGTCCCCTCCCCCATCCAAATAAATGTTGGTGGCATAGTGTGTGTCCCCCCTCCCCCTCCAAATAAACATTGGTGGCATAGTGTTCTTTCCCCTCCCCCATCCATGTAAACGTTAGTGGCATAATGTTCTTTACCCTCCCCCATCCAAATAAACATTGGTGGCATAGTGTTCTTTCCCCTCCCCCTAGTGCCCCCCCCCCCCCAAAAAAAACCCCTATTTTGGTGGTTAGTGGACCCCCCTCCCAAAAAAAGTTTAATCATTGGTGGCTAGTGGACCCCCCATCCCAAAAAACGTTTAATCATTGGTGGCTAGTGGACCCAACCTCCCAAAAACAGTTTAATCATTGATGGCTGGTGGACCTCCCCCTCTCCCAAAAAAAGTTTAATCATTGGTGGCTAGTGGACACAACCTCCCAAAAAAGGTGTAACAATTGTTGGTGGCACAGTGGGAGGAAAAAAAATCAATATACTTACCCAGTTCGGAGTCCAGCGTCGTGTCCTCTCACTCCCGCAGAGTCCTCTGAGTGAAGAGAGTGGGCGTGTCGCGGCGAACCAGGAGGCAGCATCAGCTGGTCAGTGGGACTGCAGGTAGGCATCGGCGGGGCTCCTGGGCGGTGGCAGCATTCTGCAGCATCTTCAGTTGCTCAGAAAGCACTGCTCATCTGCCCGTGGCCACATATGCGGGAGATGAGCAGGAGCTTTCTGAGCGACTGCCCTGAAATGTCCGGCAGGTCCATTCTAAATCTTGCACAGATTCAGAACGTCAGGGGTGCACATGTAAATTGCTGTGTGGGCTATACACACAGCGATTTACATGCGTTTTCAGGTATTTTCTGAGTGATTTGTTAAAATGGCTCAGAAAATGCCTGCATATCGCTCTGTGTGTGGGGCCCATAACATAATTCATTAGATTATTTGAATATTTGTTCTAATTTATGATGTGGCTTAAACTTGTTTTATTAAGCACTATTCCAAACGCATCTATGCCGCTATCACACTGACTGCCATATCAACAGTTACATATTTGCATTTACTTTTTGTGCTTATGTATATGATTGGTATGTCGTAATCTATCCATGCCTGTTTGTTTATTCTAAACATAAAATTAATAACAAAGTATTTACAAATAAAAATTGATGCAAAGTGAACCTAATCCTTGTCTGAATACAAACATTTTGGGCCAAAGTCATATGTTTATGCAAAGCTGATTGTTTGCATCCAAATAGAATGTTTGGACAGACATGTGCACAAGAGTTTCGTTTTGTCACTGAAAGCCCACTGTCAGCCACAGCATGGCTAACAAGCAGTGGCATTTGAGGGGTGACACCCAACACTGTTCTTAAGAATGGAGGAGTGTTGCCCCGTTTTAAAGGTGTGATAGGTCCAGAGTCTGCATTGTTAGACACAGACTTCTACAGCCAGCCTCTTTAGCCTCTTTAGCCAGATCCATTGGAACTCATGAACGCAGTA
The DNA here is from genome assembly GCF_055691185.1 of Crinia signifera. Taxonomy (NCBI): domain Eukaryota; kingdom Metazoa; phylum Chordata; class Amphibia; order Anura; family Myobatrachidae; genus Crinia; species Crinia signifera. The sequence continues at coordinate 204,034,062 of NC_139219.1, forward strand.
CTTGGATCCTTGCTATCTCCTTCCTGCTGCACTAGACTATTGATTTAGCTGCTTCCTGTTTTATCATTTACATAGTTTAATAAATTGGACCCATGATCTCACTATCCACCTTCTGAAGTGACCTAATCCAACATTTAGTAAAAAAAAAATATATATATATATATATATATATAAAACAGAGATCCGTGGGGAGAGCCTTGAAGGGGTTACCCCAGGAAAGGAGGTGGCACTCAGACGGCTTTTAGTAGAAGGTTTTTATAGAAGGTTGCAAAATCAAAACATAGCAAGGGTCGTCAACGTTTCGAGACTACTGGAGCCTCGTCCTCTGGATGTGCGCTGAAAGTGCAAAGTGCAAGGTGCAAGTGCCTATATGCACTTGCACCTTGCACTTTCAGCGCACGTCCAGAGGACGAGGCTCCAGTAGTCTCGAAACGTTGACGACCCTTGCTATGTTTTGATTTTGCAACCTTCTATAAAAACCTTCTACTAAAAGCCGTCTGAGTGCCACCTCCTTTCCTGGGGTAACCCCTTCAAGGCTCTCCCCCCGGATCTCTGTTTTGTATCCAGCATCCAGGGAGGCACCAGCACGCAGTTGCTTACGTATATAGAGTGCCGAACAACCCAGTCTGTATATATATATATATATATATATATGCATACCTTACAACTTTTTACATAGGCAGCTCAAGACGCTTGCAAGGCAGAGCCACATGGAAATGAAGTGCTCGCAAGCCACACCCCCATTTCCGGCACTATGGGGATATGGCCAGGGCTATGTGAGCTGCTGGCCATGCCCCAAGCCCCTCACCAGAGCAGCCACAGGCAGGGGGGACTCCCAACTGCCCCCATAGGCAAATTCATTGGGAGATCTGGTTGCCCAGAAACCCCCCTCCTCTTGACAAGTACCTTAAATTATAGCATTGGTATGTAATATGATCAATAGCCATGTAATATGATCAAAAGATCATGCAATGTAAGGGACAGAGCAGAGCTGCTGCACATGCCTAGTGTATCAGCTTCTTCTACCACATTTACTGTAAGTGTGGATCTGAGCCCTCAAACATCGCAATGAACCAGAGAGCAGCTGCCAGGAGGAAGAGACAGGAGCCTTACCGTAATGTGGGACATTGTGAGCTTATAAAGTACAGTAATAAATCTATTATGTTTGTGTATTTATATGTTTGTGTATTTATTTATTATATGTTTAACCTTTTCCTGACCACTTACTGTATCTTATTTAAATGTTTGAAACAGCCTATACTATAGACCAGTGGTTCTCAAACTGTAGGTCCTGAACTTCTCAGGATGGGGTCGCACCTCCATGTTGCTGACCTTCGGGGTGATAACTTTCCTGATTTTAGTCAGTGATTCAAGGAGTCTGAAAACTCTGTAGAATTGTCTGTTATTTTAGACTCCTCCCATCATTCTGTGCCTCTACAAAGCTGTCATGTATGTGCTGTCTGCTGACTACACATGTGATGTGATGACCTTCTGTAGTAACTTGCTGGGGTCCTGTAATTATTTTTGTTATCTGATGGGGTCCCAGAGCAAAATAGTTTGAGGACCCCTGCTATAGACCATCTGTACTGTTAATATTAATACTGAATTGCATACAGTATCCAGTGTATAAAAATAAAATTTTCCAGGGCTGTTACTGCTCCCCCTGACTCCCGTGCTCGTGGATTACATTTGGAAACCCCCCTCTAAAAATCCTGCGTTTTCCACTGCCCCCACCGTGGGACACTGCCATTCCTGGCATCACAGGGAAAACCGCTGACCTCCATGTCGGGGACACGGCCCACTTCACTGTCAGTGCATGGTGAGCTGCGCCGGAGGACCAGCTTCAGGGGAGCGAGGAAGGGTATGTACTGTATGTGTGAATGGATTTGTGTAAAATGTATTTAATACAATTTTACTATTCTTTGTGTGTGTGTGTGTGTGTGTGTGTGTATGTGTTTTTACAGGTGAATTACAAGTCTAAGTGAGCCCATTAATGCCCCGCATGCTGGGACTTGTGGTTCGATGAGTCTCAGCATGCGGGGGAGGTCTCCTTGGACTTGTAGTTCTACTGTAAAAATCACTGATTTTTTTATCTAATTTTTACACTAATTTTATCAGCCCGGTGTCCACTGCCAAGGGACCCTGGGGACTGCACTGGGCTTCAGCCTGGAACAGGTGAAGCTTGGGGGGGTCCCCACTCCCCCAGGTACCCCATCCAGGGCTGACCAGCCAGGGTGATCATGTTACAGAGGAGTGTGCATAAAAAATGTCCCCCAGCTGTGGCATAAAACTGCTGGCTGTTAGAGCTTGATGTTGGTTCCAAAACTCAGGGGGCCCCACTTTTTTGTCCCCCACATTTTTGGAACCAGGACCAGTCCAAGAGCCCGGTGCTCGTTTCATAAATACAGGGAAACCAAACAATCCCCCCCCCCCCTGTATTTATGGGACCAGGACTGGCTCAATGGCCTTGGGGCTGGTTATGCTCGGGAGAGGGGACCCCACTGATCTGTGCATGCTCTGTCAAACTCACCAGCCTGGACCTGGTCTATTTTGTGTGCGATTTTTGGTAATTTTTACCAAAAATCGCACCCTATCACATTTGCGATTTTTATATTTTCTATGAGAAATAATGTGATTTGCGATTTTTTAAATACCGTATATACTCGAGTATAAGTCGACCCGAATATAAGCCGAGGCACCTAATTTTACCTAAAAAAACTGGGAAAACTTATTGACCCGAATATAAGCCTAGGATGGAAAATGCACAGAGCAGTTACTAATACACTGGCCACAGGGAGATATAATGGTAGCTCAGGCCTCATTCTAGGGGCATAAGATAAAACCCATGACACTGAAGTGTCCCCATCACCAGATCATTGGGGTTCCACAGGCAGGAGTCTGTGGTACATAGTCAACTATGACCTCTAAGAGGGAAGGGGAGGAAGGTCTGGGGCAGAGGAGGGAAGGAGATAGGTCCCAACAGGGACACTAGTACTCACAGGGATCAGCTTCAGCCCTGACCTGGTTGCTCACTCCGGATCCTGCAGCTTCATAGTGCTGGTGGCTGCTGCCCTGTTTCTCCACAAGTCTTGGCTGTCCCCTCCTCAGGGTGGCCCTGTTGGCATTGCAGGGTGGCCCGGCCCCCAGAGCACCAGTACCAGTGTGGTACTAGATAGGGAGGCAAAGCCGCTTCTTATGCAGATATCGGCAGTGTAGGTGAGCTTCCATTAGCGGTGCTGGGGCTGCAGGATTGACGGATGTGGCACTGTGTACGCACTGTCAGTCAGCGTTTATCAGCCGCGCAGCTCCGGCACCGCTAATTCAGGCTCACCTACACTGTCAGAATCTGCAGAAGGAGCATCTTCTTCCTCCTCCCTACGTGTAAGCATGCGGCTGTGACTTTATTTCCTGCCCCGCTCCCCGCACTCCTTCCTGGCGCACGCACCGAGCTGTGAGGGGGCAGGAGAGACACTTGCAGGCTCTAACCCCGGCACGGCAGCACTGATTTCAAACAAACTACCGTATACACCCGAGTATAAGCCGAGGAGGTGCTTTTTCAGCATAAAAAATGTGCTGAAAAAGTCGGCTTATACTCGAGTATATACGGTATGTCAAAATGTCAGATTTTTACAGCAAACCGTGTGAATTAAATCACAAACCGCCACCTATTACATGTGCGATTTTTAGAAAACGTGCGCTTTTGGCCATTTCTGTCAAAAAATCGCACCCTAACTAAATTGCTACATCACAAAAATTACTATAAGATATAAAGGTCTTCAATTTTTATAGCTTGAACTGAAGAAAATTATAAAAGCCATTTTCAAGCCATCTGTCATTTTCCGCAAGTAGTCATTCCATCTTTCATCTTTTATACTTACATTAGTGGCTGCCAGCATTTTCCACACCTCAAGCATAGTCTGTTTATAAGTTTGTTTGCAAAAGTGAGCCTGCAACATCCCTCCCCATTAATTAGCATGCTGAATGAATTGTTCAAACACTCCTCCCTTGTACCAGTTGACCCAGTATCTGCCACAAAGTTCATTAGCTAAAAGGTCTGTATACACAGGCTTCACCTGCAATCTTTAAAGGCCCCCATACATTAGGCCGACTTGTCCTAGGGACAAGTCGGACCCAATTTACCTGCGAGCCGCCCGGCAGCTCCCCGGGAGGCTCACATACAATTTGGCACTTGATGTGCCATTTTTTACATGGGGTAAATCGCAGTAGTGGGGGCAGGCAGCGGCGGCGGTGGTGGGGGCGGGCAGCGGCGGCCAGCGGTGGTGGGGGCGGGCGGCGGGTGCGGTGAGCGCTGCTGACCTAGCAGTGTACTTACACATAGCAGCAGCGGGGACGGGACGCGTAGTGGCGGCTATTAGATTTTTAAAATATTTGTCAAATGACCGGCCGCTCTCTGATTGGCCTAAGAGCTCTCAGCCAATCAGAGAGCGGCCGGTCATTTGACAAGTATTTTAAAAATATAATAGCCGTCACTGCGCTGCCCGTCCCCGCTGCTGCTATGTATGAATGGGCAGCCTGTGATTGGCTGAGCGCTCTCTCAGCCAATTGCTGACTGGCTGAGAGAGCGCTCAGCCAATCACAGGCCGCCCATTCATTGTATGGGCTTTTTTTATTCCGTACTGACAGCTCCCGCCGGCTCCCCCTGCCCGGCTCTATGCCGCCTGTGTCCCCCGCAGCGCCCCCAGCCCCCCCTGCTCCCTCTACCGCCGCGCCGCCCCACTAGTTCCCAAGTCGGGTGGTCGGACGTGCAGCAGGTCCGACCACCCGACGCAGATCCGATGCGCATGGGACCGCGCATCGGATCTGAGGGGACATCAAAACTAGCCGATTTTGGTCCGATTTCGGCCAGATCCGACTGATCTGGCTGAAATCTGACCAAAATCGGCTAGTGTATGGGGGCCTTTAGTCTCTGTCTTAAGTACAGTATGTAATCTAAAGCATGTAGATGAAACCGGAGTTTGAACTGGATTGAACTTTGGCTGACATGTTTTAATTGTAACATGTCTATCCCCATAATAACCACTTGTCCCCTACCTATTATTATCTTCTCATCTTCATATATGCTCAAGTGGTTTTAATTTGTACTCTACAGTACTGTATATTCTACAAACCTTCGTATTATTATTTATTATTTACAGTTATTTATAGAGAACACACATATTCCGCAGCGCTTTACAGAGAATATTAGAACATTCATATCAGTCCCTGCACCAGTGGAGCTTACAATCTATATTCCCTACCACATGTACACGCGCACACAGACATTCTAGGGATAATTTATGTTGGAAGCCAATTAACCTACCAGTATATTTTTGGATTAAGGTAGGAAATTGGAGTACCTGGAGTAAACCCACGCAAGCACAGGGAGACTATACAAACTCTCCACAGTTAGGGCCATGATCTCAGCACTGTGAGGAAATTTATTATTGAACTCCCGTATGTTGCAGTGATTTTATAAACAATGCAGCATTCTAATGTACGTATGCTGTTTGCTTCAACTGATGTTTAATAAAGAACTATATTTGTTTCTATTTACATTGTGTTGTATTGAATGCCCATGCCACCACTGTCTCTCATTACTGCCACATCATGGACTTCCCCTCAAATTACATTTTTATTTTCTCTTTAAATGTCTATTGTATACTCCACTCCTGTAAATTACTCATCCTGCTCCACTATACCCTAGATAGATGGCTTGCCTGGTACTTACAAAGGCAACACACCGGGCGGTATTCAATGAGGATTTTGGCGATGTGCAGCGAATCCTGTTTAGGATTCGCTGCACATTCGCCACTACTACCTTGCCGGCTCCAGTATTCAACGAGTCAGGGGTTCGCTGCCCCTGACCGGCGAATTTTAACTCCTGCGGCGATGCCGCAGGGAGCCTGAGGACAGCGACAGGCAGGGAGATGGAAGTCTCCCTGCCTGCCCCAGAACGTTTGTGGTTGGGGAGGTGGGCTCCCCGGGTGCCAGGCAGCACAGGCTGCCCCCCGGGGGTGCCAGCAGGGGACCGGGTATATTCACTACACCCGATCATGCATATGTAATGATCAGGTGAAGTGAATATATGAATATCTAATGAGCGGCTCGGCTCCGGCCCCCTGCTGGCTGGTCTGTGTAAAAAAAATAAAAAATAAAAATATATTTTTTTTTATTAAATATATATTCATGTGCTTACAGCACATGAATAAAAATAGCATGCCCCTCCTCAGAGCAAAATTCCTGATTTTTTTACACCAAATGTAAAAAACAAAACACTTTATTTTAAAAGTTCACATTTCACTTCACCATAAAAAGATAGCGATTGCTACTCGGTGAATCATGGCGAAAAAAAACCTTGAAATGTATTCGCCATCTGGTCATTGAATAGGGTGATTCACCGTTTTAGTCAAAAATTCGCCTTACAGCACAAAATCGCCATAAAAACCTGGCGAATCAGCCTCATTGAATACCGCCCAATGAATTATCTATGCAGCGGGCATACTGTTCACTGTTTATTTCATCCTTGTATGTCGTATGTCGTATCTGCATGTAGCTCTTATTTGGAAACTGTAACCAATGTAGTGTGTCCAACATGGCTGCCTCATCTGTTGCTCTCTGTAATATGAATAATAATGCATGATTTAAAGAACTTGCAAGGACAACATCTAGTATTTCTATCTCTCCCATCATGTGTCATCAGTTCCAAGTATTGCCTAACCTGCCCAGTGTAATCCACTGTAGTAGGCCTAAAATTACTGCCTCACCTGGATCATGCATGGGTAGGATGAATAATCCTTGCACTCTAGCTTCCACACCCTTTGTATTGTCTCCATGGTCTCTGTATATCATACAAATCTAAATATTTTTATTATGTTTAGTCTGTACTGTTTTATGTTTATACAATCTGTTAAAAAACTGGAGTTTGGGGTCATGGCTAGAGGCTCACAGAGCCTCTGGGCCATGCCCCCATAGCATCAAAACAGGGGCGTGGCCTTATGGGATGACGTAATTCACGTCCCTCCCACTGCCAGCCCCCTAATTGTGGGCCTTTGTCCCTCCTCCGCATGCTGAAAAGATGGGAGGTATGCTGAGGGAAAACATCCTACAGAAGAAGGAAAGAAGTAACAGAAGAGATACTAAACCTTGAAGTCAGCCGTTTTAGTAAGAGAACTGAGGTAAAAAATGTAACGTTATCCTTTTTCAAATTCTAGTCTGCTTTACTGTTCCATGTTTACATATGCTGCAGGAAAATTGTATTATTAAACACACAGCTAAAGTATATACAATGAAGGCCATACATCATCCTTATTTTCGTTATTTTTCTTTTTTTAATCTATAGTATATAATCAGTTGCAAGATTCTTAACAAATATTAATTTATGATAATGACAGACATTTCCAGAGACAATGAAATGTCCTTTACCAATCCCATACCATAGTTATGGTATCCTTACATATTGTAAGGATACCAATAAGATTACAGACACTTAGACAAAATAGACAAGGGCAGTACTTGTAGTAACATGTAGTAGTTTATTTACACTCTAAAGTTAGATGTACAGATATCTGGATCAGTTTTATATCTCCCAACTTTGTAAGTCCTTGTGGCGGGACACCTGTGCGCATGCGTACAGCATCTATTCCCCATTGCTCTGTTGACTGCAGATGACAGCCCCCCTGTCATCTGCAGTCAACAGAGCAATGGGGAAAAGATGCTCACAACTTCACCCCCCACTGTGGAAAACTGCTGCCCTGGGTAGTACGTAGGACTATCAGGACAGTTGCGATGTATGCAGTTGTCTACTAAAGTAATAGAAGACCATGATCTTTTCTACAGTAATATGCTTTATTAACTAAAAAGCACTGCTTCTGTGTATGTCAAATTCATAGCATACATATCCTACATGCAGATAAATTATTTAATAACTGTTATCATTCATATATGACAATCCCATGACATCCTCTATCTACCAAAGATGTACAGATTATTTTTACTGCAATTTATACAGCAGTGGTTCAAACATTTCAAATACATGGAGTGAAATTTTATAGGATGAGAGATTCAGAAAGTGAGAAATTTGGTAAGAAATCTCCAGGTTTTTTTTAAAGCGGCAATCATTGACACTGCAAAACCAGGCTTGTGCCGTACATGGCACATCGTGGGATCCTTGCAGGGGACTGTGGTGCGGAATCAATATCAAGAGATTTCGGAAGAATAATTTTTGTTACCAGGACTGCTTGTGAGTGATTCTCTGGGCGTCCTAAAATCTCTCACTTTCTGAATCTCGCATCCTATTAAATTTCACCCATTATTTTACATTGTTTTAAATGTTTGAACCAGTTTCCCTGAAACACCATCAGTTATCCATAATTTCCATGAAAAGATTATTCAACCAAAGTAATTGATTTTATCCTTCTAAAAACTTGCTCAAAGCACAAGAGCTCTATAATATAAAAAAAACATAATTCAAAGGGCGTTTTTTTCCTATATGAACTTTTTTTAATTTATTGCCATTCTACCCTGAAGATTGTTCCCAGCCTTCAGTAAAAAAAAAACAAAAAAAAACAGAAAAACAGTAAAACATAGGAAAAACAAAGATTTTTTTTTTTTACATATTTATTTAAATAATAGAAAAATAGAATAGGGATACAGAAAACAGAACTAAAAATCAGTGGAATGTGTGTGCATACATTTCAAAGTTTAAAAAAATAATGGTGGTTAAGAAAAAACTCTTCAGCATACAGTCTGGATTATATGATGATTAATCAGCAAATAAACCACGTACTGACCCTCGTCCAGAACCAAGTTGTACAAATGCATGCAAGACTTATTAAACACAGCACAGAACGCTATTACACTATATTCAACTTTTAGAATAAAATAATGCTACCAATCATAATCCCAGGGATAATGCCGCAGGGGTGTTATGATGATTCAGCGATGTAAATCAAAATGTTAAAATGTTCTCTTTCCTCAACGAAAGAAGATTTCTGTATCATAATCTGCATACATTATGTATAGAGTGGAACAAAATGGGGCATAAACAGTGAAGCAGAGGTGGAGCTTCAGTTCTTCAACAGAGGACAATTCAATATTTATGGGTGTCACAGGGAGTGTGCCAATGTGTTAAAGGTGTAATCATTTAATGATTGGCAATACTTGTATTCTACAGGCTATTATATTTATGCCTTAGCAGGACTTGACATATGCCAAAAAAGTTTTCCAATTTGTTTTCGGACATTAGGGTTAGGTCTAGGCAGAAGGAGGAATGAAAGAGAGAGATCTAGGGATTTGGATATTGAAAATAAAGAATAATAGTTGATTATAAAATTTTTAGGTGTAAGCTATCTCAGGGGAGAGACCAAATTACATGGGACCCTTCTGACAAATCCCTCTCCAGCAATACTTTGGAGCAGAATAGACAGAGTTGGAACCGGGGTATTAACTGCTAGGCCCCAGTGTTTTATGACCCCCACCAAAGCGGGGACCAATGCGGGGATATAGCACGCAGGAGACTCCAAGCATCTCCTCCCAGTTTCACAGCCTCCCTGATAACCAGCCAGACTTAATGCCGCAGCCAGAGGCAGACCGGGTTAGGCGAGTGCCAATAAGGCAGCAGCAGTAGCTGCACCAATGTAGCAGCAGCTAAGCTGATGTGAGCGGTGGCAGCTGCAGACTGGGAGCGGGCCCGTGTGGGCAGCTGGGTGGGCAGACTGACATCGTGCCACCACCGCATGATGACATCACATGCCGGGCCTTACCATCCCAGTCTGACACTGAGAATCAAATATTTTATAGAGATGGTCTGGGACCAAATCCATTCCTTTGTGTCATAAAACTCCTGCTCTAAATGCTGTTTTAAGTTCACTTTGGAGATACATCATAGATATAATTTACTGAAATATTGTAAATTCCTTTCTTACCTTCAATAAAACTCCTCATCTTAATCATGCTAACTTGAATTTGGAAATAATGTTTTGAATTGGAGTAATGTTTTTATCAAAAAATGAAATACAGTAGTCTACAGAAGTCATTATTATTTACAAGGTTGAAATTAATTGTTTTCAGGCATTGCAGGTGTTTAAGCCATTAAAATATATAACATGTACTGGAAGCTTTTGAAAATATATTTTTATGTACAGCATATTTAAAATATATACCAGAGTTTTATTTATTTATTTTACAAAAATAGAAGTAAAATCTTTGACACTGCTTTTCACCCCGCTATTCTATGCTGTCCTTAGTGCGATGAGTACACATTGCAGCAAGGATATAAAGGGGCATCTCAGTCCGGGATGCAGTTTAAATCCCGGCGGTCGGGATCCCGGCGTTCAAAATCCCGACGCCGGAATCCCGAACGCCGAAATCCCGACACTTTCTCTTTCCGTGGGTGTCCACGACACCCTCGGAGGGAGAATAAATTAGTGTGCTGAGCATAGCGAGGCACCGGGCCCGCAAGGGGGGGCGATCCACGTCCCCCCCTTGTCGGGATTTCGGCGTTCGGGATTCCGGCGTCGGGATTTTGAACGCCGGGATCCCGACCGCCGGCTTTTCATGCCGAATCCCTCAGTCCTTGTCCATACATGTCAAGAAGGGAAGTTTTGTTTAGTAAATTTGCATAAACTCAAAGATGGGTGGCCACAAATATATGCTGCTGTGCACGCTTTTGCCTGTGACTCAGAAATAGACCCACACAATGTTCAAATGCCTTTCAAGTCCTGGCATTTCAAGATTCCGCCAACTCAACTTAAACAGAATATGTGAGTATCTATTTGAAAACTTCTCTACCCAACAAAATAAACTCTCATAGAGAAAATATTGGCTTACAGATGAGTCCTCATCTAGCCTCAATACTCCAAGCAGTAAGATATTTACCCGGTGTGAGAACCCCAGGTCCCATGCAACTCTGCTAGCATTGAGTGTCTTTTTGCCAACACAGAGTTTGAACATGGATTGTCCATGGAGGAGAATGATCATATGATGCAATCAAATATGGTAACCTGAGTACTGTAGCTTATATGCTGGTTTTACTCCTTTAAAGTACATGAGCATTTATATTGATATATTTTTTCAAATAGTATATCCATAGAATGTGTACAATTTGAAGAGAATGCTGTTCATTTAACATAAGACATATTGGGGGAAATTTAATAGGATGAGAGATTCAGAAAGTGAGAGATTTGATAAGAAATCTCCAGGTTTTTTTAAAGTGGCAATCATTTACACTGCAAAACCAGTTTGATTTTGCAGTGTAAATGATTGCTGCTTTAAAAAAACCTGGAGATTTCTTACCAAATCTCTCACTATCTGATTCTCTCATCCTATTAAATTTCACCCATTGTATTTGGACTGTTTAATGAAGCTTGCACAATACAGTACCAGAAGAACAACTGTATGTATATTTTATACTGTATTTTTGATATGTGATGTTTTACTGTTAGTGTGTCCTTTTACATCTTTGTTGCATGCTGCAGCATGTATGCATCAAATAAAGGGGCATGACGGCGGGCGAGTGCTTGGCATTTGGGCAACACGGATAGTGTAATGGTTAGCATTACTGCTTCACAACTGAGGTCATGGGTTCGATTCCCACCATGGACCTGTTGAGTTTGTTTATTATCCCAATACTTGTGTGGGTTTCCTCCGGGTACTCCATTTTCCTCCCTCAATTCAAAAATATGCTGATTGGCTCCCATCAAAATTAACCCTAGAATGAATGTGTCTTCTTGTGTATGTGGTAGGGGGAATAGACTGTAAGCTCCACTGGGGCAGGGACAGATGTGAATGTTCCAAATATTCTCTGTAAAGCGCTGCGGAAGAGTTTAAATAAAGATATAAATTAATAAATTAATACATTTGCACCCAAGTGCCTATAGGATTGCAAGGTATGAACAGTCACAGGTGGAAACTTATTAAGATGTGAGTTCTATTTCATATGTCCAGTGACAAAGCTGCTTGCAGCTTTAGGCATGCCTTAGGAACCACAACCTGGACTCTTTACAGACAATTATGGTGTGCCTTGGGAACTCCCTTCTGTACTCCCCATACCTGCTCAATATTTTGGAAATTTCAATTGTCGTTAACCCGGACGTGAGCCATACCACCTGGATGTGGATGTCGTATAGCTAGTGAGGATTCATCACTTTGGATGAATTGGGACTGCACTTTCTTTTATTCAGTGCAAGTTCAATTTATCAGGTTGTCTACCCATTTATGTTCTTTACCTATATATAACTTATATAAGTCAATATATTCCTATTACAATATTTTTTACACAATCTTTTGTTAATTATGTATTTTATGCAGTGCTGCTTTTATCTCTATTTTCCTGTTTTTTTGTCCTCCCTATTATAGCAGCAGCTATTCAGCAAACAGCCACAGGTTGCGCCTGATTTTGCGATTGTTTCATTATTTTTTTCTTCACCTTTTCACCAGCTATACCTGTGCAATCTTACAGTGCATCAGAGTCTGAGCTACATCCATCTTGTTGAACCAAGGTTATTACAAGTTAACAAACAATTCTTCACACATGGTACAGTAAGCAGTCTTGGGGGTAGATTGACTTACGTTGGAGTAATTCAATTGTTGTTTTGATCATGCACCCATTGCTGATGACATGCCCAAGAGCTCCAGATTTGGCCAGGCTGCACAAAGTGCAGTTTGGGTGCCCAAGCAGGATGCTTTACCCACATTTCTGCTTGCCAGCTTGACATACAGTATGGCTTATTGACAATGAAAATATCAACAATAACATTAGAGTAAGGTTTAGGGGTTACAATAATGCATGACTGAAAACGTTTCACTTATTCTGGGAACATGCAATTATTGGGTGACTGCATACTGAATATCCTAGTGTATGCCCCCTATGTGCATTACAGAATATTCCCCTGATGGACCAAATATGACCCGTAGATAATTCTACATCTGATAAATTGCTTAAACTTTTATATGAGACTTTTATTAGTAGCTCTTTTACTGTAAGTTTAGAAAAGAGCAGGGTGAAAATAATTTGTATTTCACATGAGGGATAGGCATCACTAAGGGGGTTATTCTAGTCCATTCTTTCTGACAAAATCCTTCTTAGATGGACAAAACCATGTGCACTGCGGGTGGGGCAGATGTAACTTGTGCAGAGAGAATTAGATTTGGGTGGGGTTTTTCTTCAAAGAGAGATCTATATTGAAGTGTAAAATCATGCAGTCAGTATTTTCCCTGCACAGAAACAAAATAACTCACCCAAATCTAATTCTCTCTGCACCCCCTGCAGTGCACATGGTTTTGTCCATCTAAGAAGGATTTTGTCAGAAAGAATGAACTAGAATAAACCCCTAGGTGTGGTGACAGCAGGTACACACCCTGCATTACTCCACCAAGGATGGAGATACAACCTCATAGCCTTATTTAGAACTCTGTTCCATCACTTTGGGGGCATGTTTAGCATCTCCGAAGATGCTAGCTGACCTCAGAGACTGGGCTGTCTGTAGTGTTGACTCTTCATCTGTGAAAGGAGCCAGGTGCTGCAGGAGAATGTCATACTGCCGCACCCGGCTCTTGTCACTGCACAAAATCCACCACTTTGGTGTCATCCCTTCGAAAGATGACACCTGGGTGCAAGCGACACCCCTGTATCCACCTTGTGACCTCACTGTATGAGGGTACATGAATTAGTGTTGCTTTACCATCAAGTTACTTTACGTTCTCATTAATAATATGCTTATGGAGAGTGTAAATATTCAACAATAACAAAGAGATAAGTATGGCAATAGATAAAGATGAAGATTGCATACAGTTTGTGTTTAGGAGAATGTTAGTTGCTAAAGATTAATCCCATTTTTTTTTTATTGATCTAAAACAATAATAATTAAAACATATACAGTACTTTAAAGGAATACATTAATAATGGCAGCATGGATGGTGTAATGGTTAGCATTACTGCCTCATAGCGCTGAGGCCATGGGTTCAATACCCACCATGGCTCTAACTGTGCAAAGTTTGTATATTCTCCCCGTGTTTGCGTGGGTTTACTCCGGGTACTCCGGTTCCTCCCACAATCCAAAAATATACTGGTTGGTCAATTGGCTTCCAACAAAATTAACCCTAGAATGTCTTTGTGTGCATGTACTTGTGGTATGGAATATGGATTGTAAGCTCCACTGGGGCAGGGACTGATGTGAATGTTCAACTATACTCTGTGAAGCACTGCAGAATATGTATGGGCTATATAAGAAACTGTTAATAAATAATGTTTCATCAGTGTTAAAGTATAATTTTCATAAACGACACATCGAATGACGCTTTTGATCAAAATTTTTTTCAACACCGACTTCCGAAACATATACAAAAGTCATTAATTCTTAATTATAAAGGAGCAAACTATGAGCATAACAAGGCAAATACTAAATGTGCAGAAAGTACACCATAGCAGTTCTTTAAAAAGTTGAGATAGAACGGTTGAACAATTTTCTGAGAACCAATATCTCCAACTGAAACCTTGTACAAAACAATATTTGGAGCTAGATAGTGTCATGCATAGAATCCATAAACAGTCCCTTGTGTGTCTGAATCTTTCAACAGTTGTTGTGTGGTGATATTATTGGTATTTTAGAAACTTTTTTGTATTGTTAGTTATTTTGATACCAAGTTAGATTTTACCTCTGTGTAGGAAACATAATTAAAAAGCTATAATTAAAGAATATTTTACACATACTGGTCCTTATTATGCACAAAATAAAAAATCTTAAAGGTTTGAGTAGAGTTCTCAAAGGTAAAATCTCATGAATGGAAAAATTGGTATGACCTTAAGATTCTCTCAAGAGATTTGCATATTGAGAAATTAATTCAGGTCACTTTTAAATTGCTTCCATTTACACTTTTCAAGGATACTTTAAAAAACACATCTGTGCCTCCTTATGTTGGATGCTTTGGTGACAGAAAAACTGAAGTCATTCTGTTCCAAAAAATTACAAAATGATGGGAAAAAGGTTTTCAGCAATCTAAGGTACTCACAGCATGATACATACTGTAACAAATGTTAACCTTTCACTACAAAATCACTTTTTTGAACATACTTAACAACATAAATATATAAAGTATATATATATATATATATATATATATATATATATATATATACACATATATTTATTTATTACATTCTACAATTAAAAACATATGTTCTAAGATGATTAGACTGGGGAAAATTGGAATTAAAATAATCTCCTTACTGTACATATATCTGGGTGCATTACATTACCATTGTTTATTGTAAGCCTCATGAGGACAATTAATAGCAAGTTACTGTAGGTGTTGGCACTTCATTCACAATGACGGTTTAAAAAAAAACATTTTACATCCTCCTCACCTGTCTAATATGGTTTGTGGGGTCACCCTGCAGAAATCGAGGATCAAAATTGGATATAATGTCAGCACCCACATCACTTTAAAAAAAAAAATTATTTGGTGGGTAAGTGAATTTAAGTTCCTCTATCTCCCACACCATACAACATAGAGACCCTCACTAAAACTACTGAATATTTCCTTAAAGCAAAAAAAATATTGACTTGTGAGCAAAATCCCTGCACTCAATAAAAAATATGCAGTCCACAGAGGAAAGTAATTAAGCAGTATCCATTTTAGAAAATTTTAGAGTGAAGTCCCCATGTTCAAAAAATGAAGCCCTTTAGTGTTTATTGGGGCTGATTCTAAAAGCCCCCATACACTGGGCTGACTTGGTCTTATTTGGTCCCATTTTTGTTCAATTCCATATGATGTCCCTTCAGGTCCAATGCGTGGTTCCCTGCGCATCAGACATGAGTCGGTGGTCAGACCTGCTGGCCATCCGACAACCCGACCGCAGACCTCCCTCTAGACAGTGAGTCGGGTGGGGAGCAGGGTCGCATGTGATCCATTACAACAAATTGTGATGGATTGCATGCGTCCCTGCCACAAGGGAAGGTCCTGGGTAGCTTGCGGGGGATCGGCTGGCTGTACACTGCTGTGAGACATCGCAGTAGTGTATGGTCACTATAAGTTGGATGTGTCTATGGCCTTTGTTGCGCACAGCCTCTTTTAATGACTTTCCCACAACACTCACTATAAACATAGCATCTCCATGCATCTGATTAGCCAGGTTCCTCTCAAAGCCCAGGAATGCCCAATTCAATTCAGATTCTGTGACTCTGAATCAGCAGTGTAACTTTGTGAGCTAACAATTGAGATACATGCACAGTGCTATATACAGTTGGGTCCATAAATATTGGGACATCGACACAATTCTCATATTTTGGGCTCTATACACCACCACAATGGATCTGAAAAGAACCAAACAAGATGTGTTTAACTGCAGACTTTCAGCTTTAATTTGAGGGTATTTAAATCCAAATCAGGTGAACGGTTTCTATATGTGCCTCACACTTTTTAAGGGACCAAAAGTAATGGGACAATTGGCTCAAAAACTATTTCATGGACATGTGTGGGCTATTCCCTCATTACTTCATCATCAATTAAGCAGGTAAAAGGTCTGAAGTTGATTTCAGGTGTGACATTTGCATTTGGAATCTGTTGCTGTCAACTCTCAATATGAGATCCAAATCAACTGTTTAGAACATTCTTAAAAAGAAAGAACGTACCAGAGAGCTCAACAACATCAAAAGATTTAGAAGACCACGGAAAACAACTGTGGTGGATGACAGAAGAATTACTTCCCTAGTTGCGAAAATCCCTTTACAACAGTTGGCTGGATCAAGAACACTCTCCAGGAGGTAGGGATGTATGTGTCAAAGTCAACAATCAAGAGAAGACTTCACAAGAGTGAATATAGAAGGTTATCCAAATGTAAACCATTGGTGAGCCTCAAAAACAGGAAGACCAGATAAGAGTTTGCCAAGCAACATATAAAACAGCCTTTACAGTTCTGGAACAACAGATGAGACAAAGACCAACTTGAACCTGAGAGATGGGAAGAGAAGAGTATGGAGAAGGAAAGGAACTGCTCATGATCCGAAACATACTACCTCATCAGTGAAGCATGTTTGTGGTATTGTCATGGCGTGGGCATGTATGGCTGCACATGGAACTGGTTCCCTGGTATTTATTTATAATGTGACTGCTGACAAAAACAGCAGGATGAATTCTGAATGTTTTGGGCAATATTTTCTGCTCATTTTTAGTCAAATGCTTCAGAACTCATTGGACAGCGCTTCTCAGTTCAGGTGGACAATGACCAAAGCATACCCAAAAGTTTAAGGCAAATAAATAAATAAATAAATAAATAACTATGTTATGCAATGGACAAGTCAATCACCTGACCTGAATCCAATTGAGCATGTATTTCACTTAATAAAGACAAACCTGAAGGGAAAATGCCCTAAGAACAAGCAGGAACTGAAGACATTTGCAGTAGAGGCCTGGCAAAGCATCACCAGGTTTGAAACCTAGCATCTGGTGAAGTCTATGTGCAGGGGCGTAGGGAGGGTGGAGCCGGCCAATCAGAAGGAGCATTGATGGCTGCTGGACCGCAAGCGCCTATTGGCTAGTGGTTCAGCGGGAGACTTAATTGAAAATAGCTGCGGACAGGGGCAGCTCAGCCGGGTAGAGCAGGGAGCGGGCGGGGAGCAACAAACAAATTAAGTCCCCCTTGGCAACGAGCAAATTTAGTCCCCCTTAACAACGAGCAAAAATTAAGTCCACCTTGGCAACGAGCAAATTAAGTCCCCCTTGGCAAGGAGCAATTTTAGTCCCCCTTGGCAAGGAGCAAATTTAGTCCCCCTTGGCAACAAGCAATTTTAGTCCCCCTTGGCAACATGCAATTTTAGTCCCCCTTGGCAACAAGCTATTTCAGTCGCCCTTGGCAACGTGCATAAAGCCCCTTGGCATCGAGCATGAAGCCCCTGGCATCGAGCATGAAGCCCCTGGCATCGAGCATGTAGGTAAGTGGCACTTATGTGTCAGATGTGTACTGGCCATTACGGTTTGTAATATAGTATGTAATGGGCATTACAGTTTGTTATATAGTATGTAATGGGCTTCATGTGTGACCTTATGTGTAATTGGCATTACGGCATGTGGCTTTATGTGTAATGGGCATTACGGTTTGTTATATAGTATGTAATGGGCATTACAGTTTGTTATAAAGTATGTAATGGGCATTATGTGTGACTTTATGTGTAATTGGCATTACGGCATGTGGCTTTATGTGTAATGGGCATTACAGTTTGTTAAATAGTATGTAATGGGCATTACGGTTTTTTATATACGTAGTATGTAATGGACATTATGGGGGAAATTTACTAAGATGATTTAGTAGAAAAAATTCGTATTTTCTTACGAAAATACAAATTTTTCGGGTGTATTCGTATTTTTGGCATTTACCATGCAAAAAATACAAATATTAGTATTCATATTGATGGGACATTCGTATTTGTATTTACAAATACGAATGTCTACACCATCGATAGAATACGACAGGAATCACCATTCAAAAGAATGGTGGTTCCTGATTTACTAAGCAGCAGTATTGAAAATACGGCTGCTAATTAGTGTAAAACTGCCACGAATATACGGCAGGAAAATACACTTTATTTTCCTGTCGTATTTGGCAGAACAAAAAGGGGGGTAAGGAAAAGATTCGCTCTGCGGATGCACTCCAAAAGGACAGAAATTAATTAACACATTAAAAACTTTTAATCTTTTTTTCAGAAATTATTAAAAAGGTTTTTTCAAAATCCTGTGTCCATTTTAATCAATGAATTTACAGGAAAGAGCTCCTACTTGCAGTGAAATTTTTGAAGGAGTTTTAAAGCATTTTAGACACACTTAACACACAACATATAATGAAGTGCTAATTGCACTTGTGAAGAAAAGAGAGGAAAATGTGTATATAGATTAAAATAGGTTAGGTAGCAGGGAGATAATGATCTTTGATAGGTATGTGATAGTTTGAATAAAGATTTATTTCAATTTGTCTTTATTTCTTCATGTCAGTATTCTTAATTCTTTTATTCAAACTGGTTATAGTAGGTGTAAGTAGCTATGTTCTTTTAATATTGAGGTATTTCCTCCTTTTTATTTGCACATTGATAGCCCAGTTGTGTTATGAACAATTATGGGTTCCTTATAACACACATAGGATCATTTCAGGGATTTTACTTGCTCAATCCACACAGTAATGCTTCAGAATAGCTCTCTTTCCCTGTTATGTATTTGGCAAAAGCCTGCACGGATCAGTCAGATCCATGCAGGCTTTAGTATAAAAAAATTACAAAAATAAATAAATAAATGAAAAAAATCAGCGTGGGGTCCCCGCCACAGCTGTAACCAGCACCAGGCTGATAGAGCCGGGGCCGGTAATTAAAAATCAGGGAACCCGACAAATAGGGGTTCCCCGATTTTTAACAACCAGCCCCAGGCTCCAGGTCCGGGGCTGGTTCCCAAAATACAGGGGACAAAATGACTAGGGGTCCCCCGTATTTTAAGAACCAGCCCCAGGCCAAACCAGCCAGCAGGGTAATGTCACAGCCGGGGCACACTTATTATTTAAGGTCCCGCGGCCAAAACATTCATCCATACTGACCAGTCAGCCTGGCCAGGGGCCCAGGGGGAGTGGGGACCCCCCCAATAAAGGGGTCCCCCCCTCCAGGACTTACCTGACCAGGCTGAAGCCTGGTGCTGTCCCCGGTGGCCCTGTGCGGTGGCCACCGGGCTGATTGAAGTGTAACAAAAATAGAATGAAAAACTATTGTTTAAAACTGTGGAACTATGAGTCCCAGCAAGCCTCCCCTGCAAGCTGGGACTTGGAGAACCACAAGTCCCAGCCTGCGGGGCATTAAAGGGCCCGCTGGAACTTGTAGTTCCACAGTAATAAAAATAGTAAAATAAATACACACTGACACAATGAAAATAAAACTTTAATTCATCCAAAGCCCATACATACTGATACTTACCTATCTTGATCCCGTAGGTAGCCCTCAGTCCTGGTGTCCGGTGTCCTGTGTCATCCTCCATGTCCATGTCGGCATCCGTGTCGTCCTCCAGGTCCATGGTGGTGTTCGAGTCCGAAGTAATCCATGGTGGAGCTGTGGAAGGAAATCCTACTCACCTGGTCCTGTGGCGAAGATCTCTTCTCTTGATCTGCCGTAGTCCAGGTATTCTTCAGCATGTCGGCGCTCCCCGCACTCTCCGCATTGGACTGAGGAGAGACGCAGAGATGTTTCATCCTCTGCGTCTCTTCTCAGAATGATTGCTATTGGCGGCCTAGCGGCCAATCAGGAGCCAAGAAAGTCAGCTCCTGATTGGCCGCTAGGCGGGCAATAGAAACCATTCTGAGAAGAGGCGCGGTAGATGAAGGATCTCTGCGTCTCTCCTCAGTCCGCTGCGGAGAGTGCGGGGAGCGCCGACATGCTGAAGAATACCTGGACTACGGCGGATCAAGAGAAGAGATCTTCGCCACAGGACCAGGTGAGTAGGATTTCCTTCCACAGCTCCACCATGGATTACTTCGGACTCGGACACCGCCATGGACCTGGAGGACGACACGGACGCCGACATGGACATGGAGGACGACACAGGACACCGGACACCAGGACTTAGGGCTACCTACGGGCTCAAGATAGGTAAGTATCAGTATGTATGGGCTTTTGGATGAATTGAATTGAAGTTTTATTTTCATTGTGTCAGTGTGTATTTATTTAACTATTTTTATTACTGTGGAACTACAAGTGCCAGCGGGCCCTTTAATGCCCCGCAGGCTGGGACTTGTGGTTCTCCAAGTCCCAGCTTGCGGGGGAGGCTTGCTGGGACTCATAGTTCCACAGTTTTAAACAATAGTTTTTCATTCTATTTTTTTACACTTCAATCAACCCGGTGGCCACCGCACAGGGCCACCGGGGACAGCACCAGGCTTCAGCCTGGTCAGGTAAGTCCTGGAGGGGGGGGACCCCTTTATTGGGGGGGTCCCCACTCCCCCAGGGCCCCTGGCCAGGCTGACTGGTCAGTAGGGATGAATTTTTTGGCCGCGGGACCTTATATAATAAGTGTCCTCCGGCTGTGACATTACCCTGCTGGCTGGTTTGGCCTGGGGCTGGTTCTTAAAATACGGGGGACCCCTAGTCATTTTGTCCCCTGTATTTTGGGAACCAGCCCTGGACCTGGAGACTGGGGCTGGTTGTTAAAAATCGGGGAACCCCTATTTGTCGGGTTCCCTGATTTTTAATTACCGGCCCCGGCTCTTTCAGCCTGGTGCTGGTTACAGCTGTGGGGGGGACCCCACGCTGATTTTTTTATTTCTTTTTTTTTTTTACACCTTGCAGCCTGCACGGATCTGACTGATCCGTGCAGACTGCCTGTAGGAATTCGTATAAGCGGCTGTATATACGGCCAGCTAATACGAATTAATACGACATCGGAGGGTTACAAAGCAGTCGTATATGACTGCTTTGTAAATCCCCTCCGGAACACGACTTTGCATATGAGGTATGCAGTCGTATTCATTCATAGCAAGAATACGAATACAATTATTTGTATTCGTATTCTTAGTAAATTTCCCCCTATGTGTGACCTTATGTGTAATGTGTAATTGGCATTACAGCATGTGGCTTTATGTGTAATGGGTAATACAAAGTTTGCTAAAATGTGCAATGGGCATTACGATGTGTGGTATAATGTTAAGCCACGCCCCCTTTTTGCTGCCCAAGAGCCCCGCCAACTACATATGGGGGGGGCGCAAAACATGCCCTTTCTCCGGGCACCGTGGCACCTAGCTACACCACTGTCTATGTGTTCCAGACTTCAGGCTGTAATTGACTGCAATGGATTTGCTACAAAGTATTAAAAAGTGAAAGTTTGATTTAGGATTGTTTAGTTTGTTCTATTACTTTTGGTCCCTTAAAAGTGGGAGGCACATATAGTAACCATTGTAATTACTACACCGTTCACCTGATTTGGATATAGATACCCTCAAATTAAAGCTGGAAGTTTGCAGTTACAGTAATTCTTGTTTGGTTCATTTCAAATCCATTGTGGTGGTGCATAGAGCCCAAAATATGAGAAGTGTGTCAATTAATGGACATGGCCGTAAATGTATTCACAGTAGAATAACATCACTGCAGTCAGGATGATTTACTATTGTAAAGGGACACATCTGTACGGCAATGTACTCTGTTATTTGGAGTGCCAGACTGCAGCATTGTATATATATATATATAAATATATATATATATATATATATCCGGCACTGACAAAATTAAAGACCAGTGACTTCTTTAACCTTTGTTCAGTTTTTCACATATATATATATATATATATATATATATATATACATATATACATACAGTACACTTACCCCCCCCCATGGAGGAAGTAGTCCAGACCGGCACACGAAATGAAGAAAGAAAAGTGTTTATTCCATAGGTACAAAGACGGGTAACAGCAGCGGTCCCGACAGCTGTTTCAACTGGATCTTCCCAGTTTTCATCAGGGGAAGATCACTGGGAAGATTCAGTTGAAACAGCTGTCGGGACCGCTGCTGCTACCCGTCTGTGTACCTATGGAATAAACCACATTTCTTTATTTCGTGTGCCGGTTTGGACTCCTTCCTCTGTGGGGGGGGGGGGGGGGGGGTAAGTGTACTGTATCCTATTTATTATGGACCAGGCACCAGAACATTTTTGACTTAACTACTGGAGTGCCGCTCTGCTACCCATACCTCTGTGTGTATATATATATATATATATATATAGCAAAAATACTGTGTATTAAAGAACTTTAGTGCATCAGAAAGTGGTGTTGTTAGCTCTCTCAGGTGTTCTAAGAGCTACTGACAGGCGGGAATCTGATGGGCATTAGACCAATATCTAAATCATGAGTGCCGGGACTAGGTGAGCAAGCTCCACAAAGCCACTTTCGGGATCTGTGCGCTTGCCACACTGCAGGTTCTGTTCTCCCTCTATGGGGGTTGTGGCCCCTAATAGGGAGAACAGCCCCTGTAAGTAGGGATCCCGACTGTTAGGCTTTTAACAGATTCCAACTCAGATTCCGTTACGTACCGCTTCATGTGTACAACTCGCATCCAGATGTTTTCCCATCACAAAGTATACAAATCGTAAATGTAGCATGGAACATGTTCAAAATTACACACCAAACTTTAACAAAAATGACATAAAAAATAGACGAGGGTAAGGCTGGTGATTTTGACGACCCCCCTCCCCTAAATGAAAAAAACAACAACATATGGGTTAAAAATAACACAGGTGAACCCTACAATCATCAGTAACACCCCTACATGTATTATTTATTAACAGTATAGCACACACATATTCCGCAGTACTTAGATATGTTTGAACATTTACATCAGTCCCTACCATAATGTAGCTTACATTCTAGATACCGTACCACATTAAGATGCACACACATTCGTTCATGGCTTAAATTTGTTGCCAGCCAATTAATTACCAGTATATTTTTGGGATTGTGGGAGGAGACTGGAGTAAACCTATGCAATCTGGCGGGGGCACCTGAATGCAGGGAGAAATAGAGGACAGGCTGCTGCTGCAGATGCCTCCCTCTCCTGCTCAGCATGCAGCACTGAGCATTGTGTGCTACTGCAGCATCTGTTAGTTCATTCTTGCTACTTGAAATGGTGGAGTGGGCCCCTCCAACAGGTCAAGCCAGGGTAAAGACTACACACTCCTCCCATCAATGCCACTGGCAGTTACTTAGGAGACTCAGGAATTATGGGGTAGATGTATGAAGCCGTGGTATGGGAGGAGAAGTGAGCTAGAGGAGAAGTGGCCCATGGCAACCAATCAGCACTGAACTAACATCTATAATTTGCATATTATAAAATTATACAGAGCAGCTGATTAGTTGGAATGAGGAAATGGAATACGTTTTTGGAAAATGGAGAGGGAGGAGTGTGGCTGAGAGATGACACAGCGAGGAGATGATGGTGTGGCTGAGAGATGACACAGGGAGGAGATGATGGTGTCGTTGAGAGATGACACAGGAGGAGATGATGGTGTGGCTGAGAGACACAGGGAGGAGATGATGGTGTGGCTGAGAGATGCATAGACAAATGCAAAGGACAGAAGGTGACTCAAGTCTGGTTAAACCTCGGTTGTATGATGATGACATTGGTTTATTTCTACACAAGGCATCTTCCGGACCATGCAAAATCCTACATAAATAGTAAATATCAGCTGTAAATTCCATCTGCCCAAGGATGATACATTTCTTCATAGGATCACTGGGCAGCACGGTTAGCATTACTGCCTCACAATGCTGAGATCATGGGTTCAACTCCAACCATAGCCCTAACTATGTGGAGTTTGTATATTCTCCCCGTGCTTGCGTGGGTTTCCTTCCAGTTCTCCAATTTCCTTCCCCATTCCAAAAATATACTGGTATTGGCTCCCAACAAAATTGGGAATAGATGTGAATGTTCAAATAATTCTCTGTAAATATAAACATTCTCTGTATATGTGCACTATATAAATAACTTTTAATAATAAAAATAATAATATGTTCCCTGTTATGAGAAACAACCAGCTAGGTAAGTTGCATATGGAATGGAAAGGAATAACAATCGGTGGTGCTAGACACACCCTAAAAGGCAGCTCTAGACATTCCCAGTAGGTGGTGCTAGACACACCCATCTGACGGTGTTTACCCTAATAAAATGTGCTGTTTACGCCTATAATTGCTAGAGATCCATTGCGAGAGTCCCCCCTAAAAACGGCTTGCTCAAGGTGCATATGGATTTGAAAGGAATACCAATCACTGGGGCTAGACACACCCTGACAGACAGTGACCAGTAGGTGGTGCTAGACACACCCATCTGACGGTGCTCCCCCTAATAAAATGTGCTGTGCATGCCTATGATTCCCAGAGTTCCATTGTGGGACTCTCCAAAAAAACAGCTTATTCAAAGCAGTAGGTTCTGTGACTAATGTAAATTATTAGTGACTACGTAGGTAATAAAAGGAACAGTAGAATATATTGCTTTTAAATGTACAATGAGATCTTTGCAGGATATGCAGTGAATAATTGGAAGCTATAACATCTTATATCTGAGTAGAGTGTAAGCAGAGATAAGAAGATCGGAAATAATAAACCTGCTAAATGAGGATAGACCAAAACAGAAAGGAAAACTGAGAAGCAGGTAAGACAGTTTACTCATCTGCAAAACTCCAACTGAACTGATTGAGGACTTTGGCAATATCCCAAAGGATGAAACAGCATGATTTTACTGAGGAGCCTACAGTATGTTGTGTGAAGAAAAAGAGAAGGGAATCAAAAGTGACCTCTAGGCAACATTAAATGTAAACACAGATAACTCACAGAATGGGATACTAATATACCATAATACAGTAGCTTTTGCAACTCACTGAAACTAATAATTGACGTGAACACATGTAACACAAACACCATCTGTCAAGAGAATAACGCTTGGGATATACTTGTTAATGAGAAAACCAGATCTTACTATTAGCAGAAAATTTCTCCAGCAGTAGCACAAGCTCTAAATACCAACAGTGTCCTAGACAGTCACACATGAACGGTCTGATAATTCCTTTAGGTACCATCTGCAAAAAGGAAACCACAAGGGTGTATCAGAACCCTAGGGCAATAGTAAGCTAGTTTGAAAAACATAATTATTTAAATCAATTAAAATAAGTTTTGTACAATCATGTTTATTGTAGATGACAAACAATTCTTCATTTGTAGGTATCAGTTGTGCTAGTGGCTTCATAGCATGCTATCATTTAAATGCATTGATCCTGGATTAATACATGTATTTTTGAATCATGTCCGTTTGCCCTTGAGTAAAGGCCAAGAATTGTATTGCAATACGTGGTCCATCAGCACACTACCATATTTGCAGCCAAAACGGAGCTACATGCATAAAAAGATCTATAGACGGTCATATGTCACATTAATGAGAGGATACTGTACTCTCAAAGGATTCAGTATTCAATCCCGGCGGTCAGGATCCCAGCGTTTAGAATCCCGGCTCTGGAATCCCGATCGCCAAAATCCCGACAAGGGGGGGACGTGGATCGCCCCACCCTTGTGGGCCCGGTGCCTCGCTACGCTCGCAACACTAATTTATTCTCCCTCCGGGAGTGTCGTGGACACCCCCGGAGGGAGAAAGTGTCGGTATTTCGGCGATCGGGATTCCAGCGTCGGGATTCTGAACGGCGGGATCCCGACCGCCGGGATTTACACTGCATCCCCTCTCAAATGATACAGACCAGGTGTTTTATGTGACCAGGTTAAAACTAACTCTGCAAACCAGGTGTACAATTAGATAGATTGACTCTCTAGAGCCAACACAACACCAACATTTCTTAAGGATTTCAACATTTGGTGGCCTGCAAAATTGTATCCATAGGATTGTATAAACAATCAAATGAAATGGCACTACTATGGGACATAAAATCGATAACTGCTGCAAACAATAGGATTTTACACAGGCTTTCCCGTGAACATCATTGAACTTCTGGACAAACATTATACTGCATACAAACTGAGCGATTTTATAAACAAAATCATCAATAGCCATATCCA
The DNA here is from genome assembly GCF_055691185.1 of Crinia signifera. NCBI lineage: Eukaryota > Metazoa > Chordata > Amphibia > Anura > Myobatrachidae > Crinia > Crinia signifera. Next base: position 204,060,624 of record NC_139219.1, read on the forward strand.
GGAGTATAGCTGTTGTTGATGATATCCTTAGATTGAGCTGCATGTACAGATGACAGAGGATATTGCTAATGACCAGCGGGAGCTTGCATTGTTAATGATATCTGGCGAGATATACTAAGTCTTGTTATAAAGTGATAAAATGGATAGTGAAAATTACCAGCCAATCAACTCCTAATTATATATTTATATACACAGCCTTTAATCTGGCAGTTAGGAGCTGATTGGCTGGTAGTCAATGATGGCATACTACTGGAATGTGGTTACAAACGATATCAAATGTTGATCTCTGTCGTTTGTACATGGAGCTCAATCTGTGGATATTGTCAATTACTGCATACTATTGGAATGTGGCCACTAACGATATTAACCCCTTCCCGACATATGACGTACATGTACGTCATATGACGGTTGCGGGGGAATCAAGCCAGCTCACGGAGTGAGCTGGCTTGAAAGAGAGCAGGTAATGGCTGTATATTACAGCCAGGTACCTGCTCTCACGGCCACGAGCGGCGAGTTCGCCGATCGTGGCCGTTTAACCCTTTAAGCACCGCGGGCAAAGCGCCCGCAGTGCTTTAATAGCTGATCGGAGGGGGGGCGCCCCCCTCCGGTGCCGATCGGGGCCCCCCGCGGCGAGATCGGAGGGTGCCGATCAGTTGCCATGGCAGCCAGGGGTCTAATGTAGACCCCTGTGCTGGCCATGTCAGCATTCCTATTACATCCTGCCTGAGGCAGGATGTAATAGGAAGTGCTGAAAATCACTATGTTCAGCCATAGAGCTCTATGGCTGAACCTAGTACAGGCGATCGCGCCCCCTAGTGGTCAAGTACACTAGAGGGCCTTGTAGTAAAAGTTAAAAAAAAAAAAAAAGTTAAAAAAAAAATATTAAAAGTTCAAATCACCCCCCTTTCCCCATTTCACAAATAAAAATAAATAAAAAATAAAAAAATAAACATATTTGGTATCGCCGCGTTCCTAAAAGTCCGATCTATTAAAATATAACATTAGTTATCCCCCACGGTTAAAGGCGTAAACGGGAAAAAATTCCCAACGCCAAAACTACGTTTTTTGGTCGCATCGCCTACCCAAAAAAAATTAAATAAAAGAGATCAGAAAGTCGCACATATCCCATAATGGTATTAATTAAGAAGTACACTTCAGCCCGCAAAAAATGAGCCCTCACCCAGGTCCGTAGGTGGAAAAATAAAAAAGTTATAAGCCGCAGATTAGAAAAACCGTAAAATTTTCTATTTTTTTTTTTGTGGTAAAACGTAACGAAAACTATATAAGTTTGGTATCACCGGAATCGTAACGACCCATAGAATAAAGATAACCCATCATTTTAAACGAACTATGAACTCCAAAAAAACCGTAACCAGCGCAAAATTGTGGAATTGCGTTTTTTTTCCTTTTTACCCCACATTGAATTATTTCCTGATTCCCCAGAATATTATACGGTATAGTAAATGGTACCATTAAAAAGTACAACTTGTCCCGCAAAAAAAAAGCCCTTATGTGTCTATATAGCCGGAAAATTTAAAAAGTTACGCTTATTTGAACGCGAGGAGGAAAAAAAAAAAAAAGTTAAGAAAAAACGCCCCGTCGGGAAGGGGTTAAGGGGGGTATTAAATCCCATCAGAAATATTTTGATTAGTCGAGTTTCACATGTTTTGCTCGACAGCCAAAATGCAGCTCGACAATTTGTTTCAGCTTATTCAAAGTGTCAATCACAGTGACTCCTTCTGTAGATGTTTGACCAATGAGGCGAGCTGTGGGCATGCCGATCTCGCCTTCCCGCCTCGACAGATACTTTCTAAATGCTTTGCATTGTGGTTGAAGTAAACGAAATATGGCAGCAATAAATAAAGCATCATGGGATAATCTGACCCTGTATGGATACAAGGGACCTAAGGGCCTTATTCTGGTTGGAGCGGCCGGGCCGTACGCGTACGTCCCGGTGGTTTTCATGATCTGCGCATGTGCAGATACGCTAATGCGCCGGCGCGAACACTCCACAATGCTTACGGCCGGGTCTCAACGTGCGAAAAAACCTGTACGCGAGTGTACGGGTAATGGGGGCGGCATAGGGGCGTGTTGATGGGAGCGGCCGAAATAATGAGGGAAAATGGGCGTAAATATGGGCATACACGGGGGTGTGCACCAAAAATGAGCGGTGCTACTACCGCACGATCGCCTAAAGCACCGTTCATTTCGGACACCAGACAGGCGCCCGGCAACCGCCAGCTCAGACCACCCCTACAGATACCGCATGCCAGCGTGCGCCTGGGATTGCTAATTAACGCTGATTACTACTCAAACACATACACCTGAATGTAATAAGCAATGCTGCAGTCTATTAAGTCCAAAGCATGATTTCACTACCTGCAAGCCACACACACAGCACGCAAACACATTGGAAGCTTCTCTTTCTATACTTCTCCACATTTAAACGTTTGTTTAATTTAAGGTAAGAATCTTTTTAAGACCTGCTTATATACGCTAAGGTAGGGATTTGCTAAACAGTTAAACACATTCACTACGTGCTTTCATAGACTTTACACAGTAGCACACTCAATCTACATGTCGACATGTGTCAACGTGTTCACTCTAATACAAACATAGGTTTTCTATTTAGGATACAATAACATAAACCACATCTAACACCTACAAAGGATGTTTCAGCAATGTTTGAAGGCCATGACCACTATTTTGCACACAATCTTTGTATAGTACCCAAAATACTGAACTGTACCACTATCTTATCTGCTATGAATTGGATTTGACTACACTCTGGATGTAAGATGCCACCAATCACATTATTGCACTCACATCTCTCTAACAAAGGATTCCTACATCTGCTTATGACACTGTCAAATCATATATATTTAAAAAGTTATGCATGTTTGTTCACAAGCTATTTTATCATGTTTGGCCCATTCACACATCTTTTTTTAGGGAGGACACATATGCATTCCTACACAAATGTACCTTTTCACCCTTGTTTGTCTGCCTCACCCACTCCATGAGGAAAGCATTGTTCTGGACCTGCTTTTACCTACTACTGTAGGAGCTACCTCACCTGCACACAAACTGCTTTCTCACCTATGAAGTTGCTCTGCACATGTGCTGACACAAACTAATTAGCTGGGAAAAGTTGGATAGGAACATGGTAATGGCCATGGAGAGGGTTACACATGGGAAACTTCTACCACACTTCATCAAATGTTCAAAAATACCCTGGTCAGTAAGTACACATAAATCTAGTATTTGTTTCACACAAGAAATTACACAGACCACAATTTTGATTTAATTGGGAAAAGAAATTTATTTGCTGTTCAGCATCACAGCTTATTTCACACTTTAATGTAAGAAATCAAATAAACAAATAAAATAGACACAAAAATAAAAAAACTGCCAGAACAAGAGGTTGCATATCTCCAAACATGTGTTACCCTGCAAATGCAATGGTGAAAGAAATGGGGACACCAGAATACGTACTGCAACAACCAGGGTGAATACTAAGCAAGATACACACCACCAAAAAAAAATATCCTGCATTTGTAGAGGTCAAAATACGAACTTTCATGCCCATGGCACGCAAATGGATCGATGGCCAACTCAGGAAGCGGATGTCCAGTGCAATTTAAACCTTTGGGCTCCAACCACAGAGGAAGTGAACCAGGTCTCATTTGGGCCCTTTTTTGCCCCTTTTAGATGGGGCCTTGGGGACAGGGGCCTTTGGCTCAGCTGGCTTTCGGCGTCTTCCCCTAGTCGACACAGGAGGGTCAGCAGACGTGGAAGGTTGGGGAGCAGCTTGGGGTGGGGCAGCAGATGGGGGATTGTCCCTTAGGGACCTGGCGGTGGAAAGCTGCTCCGCAAGAAGTTCATTCTGGCGGCTGAGGTGTTGGCCAATGCTTACTATGCCAGCCGCCAGAGTTTCATTAATGCGGTTCAAGCCCTCAACCTGCAGCTTGTTTGTGGCCTTCCACTCCGCCAGAAAATCCGCCACCTGCTGCTGACGGATCGCAGCATCCACCCCTTGCTGCTCGATCCTCTCCAGCGTCACCAACAGGCTCTCATCCCATGTCTCCTGTGGCTGGGGCTGGGGGCGACGTCTTGGTGGAGGCTGGACCACTTGCTCCACCTGTGGCTCTGCAGAGGAAGATGCTGCCGGTACATCCTGGGTTTCTGCTTCTGCTAGGATAAGAATTGAAAACAATGTCACCATCACATACGCAATAAAAAATATCTTTCTAAATACAATGCATTACTGTGACTTACCATCAAAAGCAGCATCAAAGACCTCCGCCGGGAGCTCACTGTCCATATTGGAGATCCCCCTGATCTCCCCCACATCAATCACGTCCAAGGAGTCCTGCTCCAGGGGGGTATACTCCAAATGGTCAGGCATAGGACCTCTCCCGGTGGACATGCTGTGGTTGTACCGGTCAGTCATCTTCCTCTTCAGTGTACTTTTGAAGTCAGTCCACCTACAAGTTTAAAAATACAAATATCACCATGAGATATGTGCACCACTGTGCTACGTGTAGGGTTACCACCTAGTCCCTTAAATTCCGGACACATGTTAATTACACAGGTTCTGTGGCAGTTTAAAATTAGGTGAAGTGGAGTCTTGAAGTCAGCCAGCCACAGAACCTGTGTAATTAATATGTGTCCAGAATTAAAGGGACTATGTGGTACCCCTAGCTACGTGACATTTCCTAGTGTGGGTGCTCTTATGTTTTTTTGCCATATGTGTCCCACACACACATTCATGTCTAAATTAGGAGGCATTTCAGTGTCTCATCTCATTCATTAGGCCACTAAATGCACATACATACATCACTATGCAGAAATGACATCATCCATGGCCAAATTAGGCACCTCCACCTGGTGTGAAACTACACATTCCACCATAGCTTGACAATGTGGTTATTATGGAGTAATTTAACTATGGAATGGCATACTGGGATGTGTAGTTTCTCACCAGCTACATGTGCACAGTTTGGTCATTCTTGTTTCAGTAGCATCATATGGAACATGTTACAACAACTCTTTCAAAAACACACTTTCTCTTGTCCCATCACATACTTCACATGAGCAGAACTGTGCCCATAACCTCACATCACACCAATGGTGCATGTTTCATATATCAATGTGGGTTATTAGACATGGTTGTGTTCACATGGGACATTGAAGTGTAGCACTATCTACAAACACACCTTTCTATTAGTCTCAAAACATACATGTAACATATGTACACACATATGACATCAGGGGGACAAAGACCAGGGCAATTTTTCAGCAGTCTCCAGCAGGAACTGAGGCCCTTATTCTAGTTCACTCTTTCTGCCCAAATATTTCTTTGATGGACAAAACCATGTGCACTGCAGGTGAGGCAGGTGTAAAACCCCACCCAAATCTGATTATCTCTGCACAAGTAACACCTGCCTCACCTGCAGTGCACATGGTTTTGTCCATCTAAGAAATATTTGGGCAGAAAGAGTGAACTAGAATAAGGGCCTCAGTTCCTGCTGGAGACTGCTGAAAAATTGCCCTGACAAACACACTAACCTTTTCTTCACCGCGTCCCAATTTCTGACCACTGGTGCCACCTGGTTCACTTCCTCTGTGATCTTCTCCCAAAGGTTTCTCCTTGCACTGGCACTAGGCTTCCTGGTTGCCAATTCAATCCATTCGCGTGCCCTGGGCACTAGAATTCGCATTTCGGCCTCTACAAATGCAGGGTTTCTCTTTCTGGTGGTGGTATCCTGCTCAGTCCTCACCCTAGATGTTGCAGCACGTTTTCTGGTGGCCCCAGTTCTCTCACCATGCACCTGCTGGGTCACACCTGTTTGGAGAGATGCAACCTCTTGTTCTGGCTGGTTGCTTGGCCCTTGTGGAGCTGGTGGAGGTTCAACAGGGCCTGTTACTGAGGGGCCCGCTTGATCTTGCAGGCTACTCCTCTCTTGGGCCCTCCTTCTCCGCTCCTGTTTCCTCTTGTTCAGTGCATCAAGCAGGGATTGTGCTGTAGCTCTCTGCAGAGCGTCCTCAGCTGCGGAATCGTCTGAGTCAGACATGTTTGCAGCAATTGTGGGCTGCATCTGACTGAATATTTATATGTTAATCTCCCGCCATGAACAAGGGGGCGTATATTTTTCCACGCAATGTAGATGCAAATTTACGCCGATATTTCCCGCCGATAATTCCCGCTTACATTACGCAGGTCTCAACGCACCTGATCAATCACCTGTATATGCACATACACAGGTTGTGGAGCATTGTGGGCTACATCGTGAAATGTGTGCACCTGTCATTCCAATGATGAGTGTTGTCAGCTGGTATCTGTTGGAGTTCGTGTATGCTTTGTGAGTCACATTTCAAAACATCACGTTACAATGCTTTCCTTACATATGTAATGTGTATGAAATTGTCATACAGCAACATGTCGCATTGTGGCCCTTTAAGCAGCGTAGTTATAAGTAGAGGGTTGCGTGTATTATTTTCCGCACACTGTAAATACAGTACTCCTCTCCATGGAAATCGGTGTATCGTGCCCCCTTTAAGCAGCGTGGTTATAAGTTGATGGTTGCGTGTATTATTTTCCGCACACTGTAAATACAGTACTCCTCTCCATGGAAATCGGTGTATCGTGCCCCCTTTAAGCAGCGTGGTTATAAGTTGATGGTTGCGTGTATTATTTTCCGCACACTGTATATACAGTTCTTCTCTACATTGAATGCATGCTGTTGGTTGTGGTGTGTGTATATCGGAACGGTCCGCGTAAGTTTCTATTCGCATCCAGTTTGTTAATGTAAGAGGGATTAATAAAGTTAATACCAAACAAACAATTTTTTCGACCAATCAGCAAGCACCAAAAGTGATATATGTACCTGCAATTAATAACTGCGCCATTGCCACTATGACTTGTAATCGAGCTAGGCCCTTTTCCACCCCTGAGCTGTTGGCCCTGGTCGACGTTATGGACCGTCACCTGGGGCCCAGGGGCCCATATGTTAGCAATGCGGACAAGCGGCGGGCGTATACTGCTGCCCGCCGCCTGATCTTCTCGACGACCGGCGTCCGCAGAAGCCTGGGGCAGGTTGAGCGGCGCTGGTCAGACCTGCGCCGGCGGCAGCCGGTTTTTCTCAGCAGCCTTCGCCGCCATATTGCCCGATGTAAGTTTTGATTACTAGTATGTCAGCGTTTTTTAGCAATGTTTTGTGTACTTTTTATAAATATGTTCCTGAGTATGGGGGTGTATATGGGGGTGTATATGGGTGTATATGGGGGGTATATGGGGTGTATATGGGGGTATATGGGGGGGATATGGGGTGTATATGGGGGTATATGGGGGGTATATGGGGGGGATATGGGGTGTATATGGGGGTATATGGGGGGTATATGGGGTGTATAGGGGGTGTATAGGGGGTGTATAGGGGGTGTATATGGGGTGTATAGGGGGTGTATAGGGGGTGTATAGGGGGTGTATAGGGGGGGTTTAAGTAGTTGCTCAGTTTTTGGGTGTAGCATATCAATTAGTTTGCATGATAAATGTCGGAAATATAACAGCAATGATAATTTGGAAGGTTATGAGCATGACTAATGTGAATTATTCTTTCCCCCTTTTTTATGCAACCCAATCTTCGATTTCGATGTCATCAACATGAACATTTCAGCACGGGCAAGGGCACGCATGGAAGCCCGGGAGCAGGCAGCCCGGGACCAGGCAGCCCAGGAGCAGGCAGCCCTGGAGGAGGAAGAGGAGGAGGAGGAAGAAGAGGAGGAGGAAGAGGAGAAGGAGGAAGAGGAGGAGGAAGAGGAGGAGGAGGAAGAAGAGGAGGAGGAAGAGGAGAAGGAGGAAGAGGAGGAGGAAGAGGAGGAGGAGGAAGAAGAGGAGGAGGAAGAGGAGAAGGAGGAAGAGGAGGAGGAAGAGGAGGAGGAGGAAGAAGAGGAGGAGGAAGAGGAGGAGGAAGAGGAGAAGGAGGAAGAGGAGGAGGAGGAAGAGGAGGCCGAGACAATGGCTCAAGCTTGGGCCCACACAATTTCCCCATCCCCAACCCCCACCCCCACCCCCTCCCCAACCCCCTCCCCTACCCCCACCCACACCCCCTCCCCCACCCACACCCCTACCCCCACCCCTACCCCCACCCCCTCCCCACCCCATTTCCAACCCCCCTACACCTCTCCACCACCCACCCCCAAACCTCTCCAATCCCCACTCACACCCACTACCTCTATCCAAATTCCCATCCCATCCCCCTTGCTCCTGACCCCCCCAACCACCGCACAGCCAACCAGCGGCGACCAGGATGGCTCAAGTAGCCGTAAGTAAATAATGTGTCTAATGTTTACCTACACATTTCTACACATAAACAATCACAACAACCACATATGTGTATCCAACATCAACATTAGTTGCAACATATCACTGCAGGGCGACCATGAGGTGTGTCCAGTGGCGTAACTATACCTCCGCAGCCCCCGCGGTGGCGGGGGGCGCAGAGAAATTGGGGGCGCCGCCGGGGGGGCTGCGGAGGTATAGTTACCTGTGGTCTTCGTCTCGCCCGGCTCTCTGCCGGGACCTGCCTGACGTCACGGTCCCGGCCGGCTCCTGCTGCAATGAAAACTGACTATTATAAAATGGCTGCCCCCATACTGCAGACAGTTTTCTGTCTGCAGTATGGGGGCAGCCATTTTCTAAGAGTCAGTTTTCATTGCAGGAGCCGGCCGGGACCGTGACGTCAGGCAGGTCCCGGCAGAGAGCCGGGCGAGATGCAGACTGCGGGGACAGGTAAGTGTGAGAAGGGGGGTCAGGTTAGGTGGGGGGGTGGCGGGTGGCGGGCTGCCGGCGGCGGGGGGGGCGCCGAAAAAACATCCGGCGGGGGGGGCGCTGAAAACCTAGTTACGCCCCTGGGTGTGTCCTGTCCTTCTCCAGGAACAAGGGTCCCCTTGGTGGTTTTTTTGAGTGTGGCCATGCCTCACCCCTTGAATAATTGACATAACAGTACATCCAATGAGATATCCGACATTAGTGGTGTGGTAGTAATGTGGCTCCAGGTGTTGGGTAACTCCAGTTCCCAGCATGATGTGCAACATAAATGTAGAGATTGTTTTGTTAATAGTGTGTGAGGCCATGCGGATGCATGCTTTACAAACATAGCTGTAGGCCTATAATTTGTACAGCAATGTCCTAAATTTAAAATAGTAAGGAGTGCTTAAGCCACAACAATGTCATAACCCTTAAATAGCACAGCCTAATTGTGAGGTTAGAGGACAGTCCCCCAAAACCAAAGTACCAATTGGGATACAGCATACATTCAGCCATGAAGGAGTAATTTAATTAATGTTATTTACTATGTACAGTATGTGTGTGTTAACATATTATTTTTTAGTACTGTGTTTACAGCAGACCCATCTTCAATGTAGTTTCAAAATGTATGTGGCCTTCACACATAACTCTGAACTTTTTATTATGTACAAATACAACAAACATTTGTGTATGTTATATATTTTTTTTTTTTTTTTATCCCTTCACTACAGACACTGAACAGCAGCAGGAGGAGGTGGCAGCCCTAATGAGGGAGATTGTATTGACCCTCCTGTACCTCCAGATCCTGTTTGGACTTCTGGAGGCCCGGATTTAATTTTTTTTTATCCCCCCCCCCCTTATTATTGTTGTCCAAAATAAAAGTTTATGTACAGTTCGAACTTGCCTGTGTTTTTACTAATAAATATGTTAGAGGGCTTGTAAGGGTAGGTACATACAGATGTGTACTGTAAGTTATACTTGTAATTTGAGGTGAGGGGTAATGATTGATGTGTGAATGTGTGTGTTTTTGAGTAAAATAACACATAGTGAAAATGCATGAATGTTTAATGTTGTTCGATTAAAACATCACACATAACATCAGGGTAGGTATACATGTTACACATTTTGGACAAACTAATTATGGACATAATTTAGTACATATACAGAAACACCAACATAACTTGATTTAAAAGTAACAGCAATATGGGGACACATAGATAGTGATTAAAATGCCACATTAGAACATAACAAATATACATGTAATGAGGGTTCAAATGTTGGTTTATTAGGTCTTTATTAAGGTAGACAATTGAGTTAATAGAAAACAATAATTGAATAACAAATAGATTAATTAATCAATTGTGAGATTTGTAGTTGAAAGGCAAGATTTGCAGGTCCATATATGTGAAGGGTATGGCAGCGTACACGGACGTACGCTCACTCTCACGAGCGGTGACATAAGCTGTGTTTTCCATTGAAAACAATAGGGACCCGTCCGTGCAAACTGGCGTACGCTCAGATCTCCGCAAGAAGTCGGTGGGGAGACGGACGAAAGACGTCCGTAAACGGCGCCGTACGCTCAGTTGTACGCCTGTTGTCGGAGTGCAAGGGCTGGGCCGTCCGCGTACGTTGCTGTACGCTCATTTGTACGCCACTCCCCTTCCACGGTATTTCCGCCCGTACGTAAGCGGCTGATTTGTGGGTGGACTTAACCCTAACGGCCGCGTACGGCTAGCGTACGTTAATGGCGAACGTACGCACGTTTGGCCGCTCCGATCAGAATAACCTCCTAAGTGAGTTGATTGGTCCATGCCTCATAAATACATAGCTCATAAAAAATGTATACAAAATACACAGGCAGTTAAAATCTAGACAGACAACATTTTAAAAGGAAAGAAGACAGTTTGAAAAAGTACCATTTAAAGCCAGAAGGCTATATGAACTGTACAGTACAGTAGTTAAATAGTATATGACCCATTGCAATAGCGTCGAACTGTATAAGGGGTAAAAGGAATTTAAGCTATTCTAGAGATTCATATGTACTGTGCCATTTATTAAACAACTACACTGTTCATAAGCTGTCACAAACCGCAGATCTCACCATCGGAAACATCGCTCATTACCTTCTCGATGGTCTGTGTTGCGTGAGAGGTCTGTCATCCGCATGGCATCTGATGTGTGGTGTGATGTCCCCAGTGTCCCCGCGGGCCGTTGCCATGGTTCCCTGCCGGGTGCACGCCGTTCCCGGGCAGCATGGGCGCCGCCATGACTCTCACGGTCAGCTGATCACCCAGACCAATCCCCACTGACCATTTGCTTCACCTCTGACCCGCACACCTGTACCAGAATCAAGGTGTGTGCTCCTTTTCCCAGTGTTGATTGGTGCTGCAGCCGGCAGCCAATCACAGACAAGCAAGGGGGATAAATCCGGCCTGCGGCCTTCCTTCCTTGTCTTGAACAATTGCTTATCTGCTCTCAGTGTTCTCCTGTGTCAGAGAAGTTCCCAAGACTCCGAGATCTCCAGGCTCCCCTGTGTCTCACTCCAGTGTCGCCTGCACCTGCGATACTTACCTGGTTCTGTCCATCTCCAGAAGACTCCTGCCATTCCACCTCTGCAGTCAAGTAACCGGTGCTCCACTGATTACCATCATTGGCTTCCAAGCCATCAGTGACATTTACCACCTTGTCCTGAACTACCGACAGGCTCCGTCGACTCCAGGGTTGACACTTCCCTGCTGCGTATCACAGTGACTTACCATCCACGTCCTGTTGCTCCAGCATATTACCTGAGCCTCTCACCAGCTGTCGGCACCACGGTCGACACCATTGGTCGACATCCCCTGCAATCTCCAGATTGCATCTTCTCCGCTGTGCTCTCAAGCTCCTTTCCAAGCTCAAGTATCCTCGCCCTAGCCTGCGTCCAGAGGACCAGGGCAGGGGGCCGCGACCTGCCTGTCAGATGCAGCTAAGTCCAAAGCTCCTTGCCGGGCTCCCTGGTGAATACCACTGGCAGGTTAGACTCCGCGCCCCTGTTCCTGGTCTCCGCCAACACTCTGGTTCGCTGTGCCCTGATCTCCCTGTGTATGTCCTACATTAAGCCTTCTGCCTTTGGCTATCCAGCGCCCTCCACTGGTCCACCACGGTCACAGCCGGGAACACAAAACCCGCCTGCGTTGACAGTTTGTTCAAGACCGATGGACTCGGCTCAAGACCCCAGTGTGGGACCAGCGGTCATCCAAGATGTTACCGCCCGAATAGAAACTCAAGAAGCCACTCAGCAGCGAGTGATAAAGTTCCTTCAAGAGGTATCCAATCGATTGGACACATTGCAGCAATCTTTGCCGACTCCTGTGTCAACTACTCAGGGGAACATGTCACCACCCGCTGCTTCGCCTTCTCGCCTTCTGCTACCGGTCCCCAGCAAATATGACGGCGATCCGAAACTCTGCAGAGGGTTTATCAACCAGTGCCAGATCCAGTTCGAACTCCTACCGCACAACTTCCCTACCGCCAGAATCAAGATAGCCTACATTATTTCCCTGCTAACTGGAGCCGCCCTCAATTGGGTATCACCTCTGTGGGAGAGATCTGACCCCCTGTTGTCAGATTATGGCAAGTTCATACAGACTTTTCGCCGTATATTTGACATACCAGGATGCTCCGCTTCAGCATCCTCAGATTTACTACGGGTCAAACAAGGGTCCCGATCCATGGGACAATATGTGATCCAGTTCCAGACTTTGGCATCTGAGTTACAATGGAATAATGAAGCTCTGACAGCTGCGTTCTGGCTAGGGGTGTCAGATCGCATTAAAGATGAATTGGCCACCCGCGATCTCCCTGATTCTTTGGAAGATTTAATCTCCTTGTGTGTAAAGATTGATCTCCGCCTCAGAGAAAGAGGTCTGGAGAAACAAAAGAAGTTAATTCCCAAGTTTACTCCCCGAGTACGTTCAGAGTCCCCTGCGAGTGAAGAACCAATGCAAATAGGTAGATCACGCCTGACTCCTGAGGAACGTTCCCGTCAGCAGCGCAATAAACTATGCATCTATTGTGCTGCTCCCAGTCACTTCATCAATGATTGTCCCGAGCGATCGGGAAACTCCAAGGCCTAACCTGTAACGGAGGAGTTAGGTTAGGTCTCTGGAGACCCCTGCTGGACCTAGATCAAGCTCAGCCCTGGTCGACTCCGGGTCGGCAGGAAATTTCATTTCTCAACACCTTGTCACCAAGTTACAAATTCCCGTGATGCCTCTACATCCTCACCTCATTGTCACGGCAGTGGATGGCAGTAAAATTCCGGGCAGTGAGGTTCGTTCCTGTACCAGACCGGTTCACCTGAAAGTGGGCACATTACATCAGGAGCAGATTAAATTCTTCGTCATTCCCAAGGCATTTTACGATATTGTGTTGGGTCTTCCATGGCTGAGGCTCCATAACCCTAACATCAATTGGTCGCTTTTGAAACTAGAGCGATGGAGTCCCCATTGTCATCAGCACTGCATTAACCCTGTGTTACCTGTGCGCTCTGCCGCCACCACCTCTTTACCTGGTCTCCCTGAAGTTTACAGAGACTTTACTGATGTGTTTTGCGAACAATCAGCTGACACTCTGCCACCCCATCGTCAGTGGGATTGTCCAATTGATCTTCTCCCCGGGAAGACTCCTCCCAAAGGACGTACGTACCCTTTATCGGTCCCCGAGACTCAAGCCATGTCGGCATATATTCGTGAGAACTTACAGAAAGGGTTTATCAGGCCCTCGAAGTCCCCAGCGGGCGCAGGATTCTTTTTTGTAAAAAAAAAAGATGGAGGTCTGCGACCATGTATTGATTACAGAGGGCTAAATAACATTACAATCAAAAACAGCTATCCGCTTCCCTTGATTACAGAGTTATTTGATCGGGTGAAAGGCGCCACCGTCTTTACCAAACTGGACCTCCGTGGGGCGTACAACCTGATACGAATCCGCAAGGGAGACGAGTGGAAGACTGCATTTAATACGAGAGATGGCCACTACGAATATTTAGTGATGCCCTTCGGCCTCTGCAATGCTCCAGCCGTCTTTCAACAATTCATCAATGAGATTTTCCGGGATATGCTGTACGTCTGCCTTGTGGTCTATCTGGACGACATTTTAATATTCTCCAGAGATTTGCATTCCCATCGTTCCCAAGTCAGAGAGGTGCTCCACCGTCTCAGAAAGAACCAACTCTATGGCAAAATCTTCAAATGTACATTTGAGGTTTCCTCTGTCCCATTTCTAGGATACATAATTTCCGGGTCACAACTGAGCATGGATCCTGAGAAGTTGGAGGCCATAACTGGGTGGTCTCAACCCACCACGTTGAAAGCAGTACAACGCTTTATCGGCTTCGCCAACTATTACCGAAAATTCATCTGAGGTTTCTCTACTCTGATCGCTCCTATTACCGCTCTCACCCGCAAGGGAGTTAACCCGTCTGTCTGGTCCCCAGAGGCTATATCTGCATTCCAGTTGCTGAAACAGTCCTTCATCTCTGCGCCTATCCTATCCCAGCCCGATATGGAACGACCTTTCTCCCTAGAGGTCGATGCCTCTAATATGGGGTTAGGAGCAGTATTGTCCCAGACATCCGAGGATGGGAAGCAGCATCCCTGCGGGTTCTTCTCACGTAAATTCTTACCAGCAGAGAGAAATTACTCCATAGGCGATCAGGAGTTACTCGCCATTAAAACTCGCCATTAAATTAGCACTCGAGGAATGGAGGTATCTCCTGGAAGGAGCTAAGTTTCCAGTTATTATATACACCGATCACAAGAATCTCCTGTACCTGCAATCGGCTCAGTGTATGAATCCTCGTCAGGCCCGGTGGTCCTTATTCTTCTCCAGATTTTCTTTCAAAATCCTGTATCGCCCTGGTACCCAGAACGTAAAGGCTGACGCCTTATCCCGCTCCAATCCGTTAGTACCAGAAAGTCATCCCATCATTGATCCCATCGCATTTGCTCCTACGCAACTTTCTCCTGTGCCTCCTCCTGGCAAAACTCTTGTGCCCCCTGAGCTTCGCCAAAGACTGCTGTCCTGGGCTCACAAGTCCTTATTCTCCGGACACCCTGGCGTCCAGGGTACTCTCGAGATCCTCCAACGGTCTTACTGGTGGCCCCAGATCAGAAAAGACGTCAAAGAATTTGTGGCATCATGTCCTGTATGTACCCAACATAAAACTCCCCGTCAAATCCCTGCTGGGAAACTTTGCCCCTTATCTATTCCAACGCGTCCGTGGACGCACATCTCAATGGACTTTATCACAGAGTTACCGAAGTCCCAAGAATACAACACCGTCTGGGTGGTAGTTGACCGTTTTTCAAAGATGGCCCGATTTATACCCCTCTCCGGGTTACCCTCCGCTCCTAGCCTGGCGCAATTATTCGTGCAGCACATCTTCAAGAGCCATGGTCTGCCTACAGAAATCGTCTCTGACCGAGGAGTGCAATTTGTGGCACGCTTTTGGAGGGCACTGTCTTCAGCCCTTCAAATATCTGCATATCACCCGCAGTCCAATGGCCAGACGGAGAGAGTCAATCAGGACCTTGAGACCTTCCTGCGGCTGTATGTCTCGTCTTACCAGGATGATTGGGCCAAACTACTCCATTGGGCTGAGTTTGCCCACAACTACAGGTACCATTCTTCTACAGGTCACTCTCCCTTCTACATTGTCTATGGCCAACATCCTAGACCACCCAGCTTTGAGGCTTTAACAACTACCGAAGTCCCAGCAGCTACTGCAGCCCTAAAACACTTTTCGCAAATTTGGAGAAAAGTACACTTCAATCTGAAAAAGGCCTCTGTCCGTTACAAATTCTTTGCTGATCGTAAAAGGCGTGCAGTGCCAGAATTACGTCCTGGTGACAGAGTGTGGCTTTCTACCCGAAACATACGGCTGAGGGTCCCCTCGATGAAGTTTGCGCCCCGATTCATAGGTCCATATGTCGTCAAACAAAGGATCAATCCGGTGGCGTACAAATTAAAACTACCCAAGTCCCTGCGCATTCCCAATTAGTTTCATGTTTCTTTGCTACGACCTCTAATCTTAAATCGATTCCAGTCTTCCTCTCCGGAATTACCTCAAGTCAGGACTGAGCGAGGAGTAGAATTTGAAGTAAGTAAGATCGTGGACTCCCGCCACCGTTATGGACGCCTTCAGTATCTCATTGACTGGAAGGGATATGGTCCTGAGGAGAGAAGTTGGACTAATGCCGAAGACGTTCATGCTCCCCGCTTGAGAGAGAAATTCCACCAGGAGAATCCTTCCAAACCAAAAGGGTGTTCGGTGCCCACCCTAAAAGGAGGGGGTACTGTCACAAACCGCAGATCTCACCATCGGAAACATCGCTCATTACCTTCTCGATGGTCTGTGTTGCGTGAGAGGTCTGTCATCCACATGGCATCTGATGTGTGGCGTGATGTCTCCAGTGTCCCCGCGGGCCGTTGCCATGGTTCCCTGCCGGGTGCACGCCGTTCCCGGGCAGCATGGGCGCCGCCATGACACTCACGGTCAGCTGATCACCCAGACCAATCCCCACTGACCATTTGCTTCACCTCTGACCCGCACACCTGTACCAGAATCAAGGTGTGTGCTCCTTTTCCCAGTGTTGATTGGTGCTGCAGCCGGCAGCCAATCACAGACAAGCAAGGGGGATAAATCCGGCCTGCGGCCTTCCTTCCTTGTCTTGAACAATTGCTTATCTGCTCTCAGTGTTCTCCTGTGTCAGAGAAGTTCCCAAGACTCCGAGATCTCCAGGCTCCCCTGTGTCTCACTCCAGCGTCGCCTGCACCTGCGATACTTACCTGGTTCTGTCCATCTCCAGAAGACTCCTGCCATTCCACCTCTGCAGTCGAGTAACCGGTGCTCCGCTGATTACCATCATTGGCTTCCAAGCCATCAGTGACATTTACCACCTTGTCCTGAACTACCGACAGGCTCCGTCGACTCCACGGTTGACACTTCCCTGCTGCGTATCACAGTGACTTACCATCCACGTCCTGTTGCTCCAGCATATTACCTGAGCCTCTCACCAGCTGTTGGCACCACGGTCGACACCATTGGTCGACATCCCCTGCACTCTCCAGATTGCATCTTCTCCGCTGTGCTCTCAAGCTCCTTTCCAAGCTCAAGTATCCTCGCCCTAGCCTGCGTCCAGAGGACCAGGGCAGGGGGGCCGCGACCTGCCTGTCAGACGCAGCTAAGTCCAAAGCTCCTTGCGGGGCTCCCTGGTGAATACCGCTGGCAGGTTAGACTCCGCGCCCCTGTTCCTGGTCTCCGCCAACACTCTGGTTCGCTGTGCCCTGATCTCCCTGTGTATGTCCTACATTAAGCCTTCTGCCTTTGGCTATCCAGCGCCCTCCACTGGTCCACCACAGTCACAGCCGGGAACACAAAACCCGCCTGCGTTGACATAAGCTTTGTTTCATAATATCAGGTAATCCTCAAGCATGCTTATAGAAGGCTACTGAAATAGATGCTCCAGCAACAAACTTTGAAAATCTAAAGTACAGTATGCATTGCAATAACACAACATTTTAATCACTTTTGTAAAGTAAACCATGCCTAAACAAAAAATCTTATGGTTTTGGAATGGGCATGGGGCAGATTTGTAAATCAAAAGTACCCTATCATGACTCCTGAAAGAGGTGAGATAAAAAAGGAGACAAACTGCCTTGAAGCAGTCGAGCCCCTGACCACTAATCCACATTGAATAGGCAGACACAAATATACAGAGAAATCTCACCCAAATATGCTAGACAATTTGAGCATTGGTCATCTCGACAAGCGAGCAAAGCGAAATCACAAATCTTGCGAGCTCACCTCGAAAATCGTGAAAAAGTCAGAATGAATAGACAAGCTCTGAGAAACAGAATTTCCAGTTGAACAAATTAAAAAACTCGACAAAATAACATTTTCATGCTGCTTTCACATTGCAAAACCTGCTCTGACCCAATTTTTTAAACGTTTCTTTAACCGGGTCAGAGCAAGTTTAACCCCCTTCACACTGCATGTTGTAAACGGTTTATTACTGGTTAATTACCATTTGTGTACCTTCACATTGAACCCGTTTTGAAAGGTACATGGTAATTAACCAGTAATATGCCACCCCTCCCCTGGTACTGGCATGCGCCCTCCCCTGGTGCTTGCCAGCGCACACTCTGCACTCACCAAAGCAAAAGTACCCCACTGCCGGGCATTAGCGCTGCATCGCTCTAGGGGTGACCCTACCTCCCTCCCCTTCCCTGGGCAGAAGCCCCACTCTCCCACCTGCTGCAGCAACACTCTGTGCGGCCGTTGCCTTTACCCCCACCGCTCCGACCTGTGGGAGCTGGGGCCGCGCAGCTGGGATGATTTGTGGAGGAGAGCGCTCCCGGAGCGGCCGCTGCTCGGGTCCCCCCAGCTCCCGGGCCGCCCTCACCCACGCCTCTCTAATGGAGACTCCAGTGGGACCGGCCGGACAACACCTCCCCGTCCAAGCCGGCCGCAGGCAGGGGGCATTGTGAGAACTGGCTGATCGCCGTGGGCGAGACTTTGCAGGTGGACCTCCCCTCCGAGACCCCGGCCGTCACCGGGCCCAGGAACGCCATCTTCCTGCTGTCTCCCCAGCATTAGAGGTACCTGGGGAGGGTGTGGGAGACGCCACGGTTCCAGGGGAAGGGGGGGGGACCCATCTTGCAAGGTGCGAGAAGGGGGGGCGCGGGATCCCACTGGCCAGGTACCAGGGGAGTCCAGTGTCCAAAATACTGGTTCAGACCCGTTCACACTGCAGAAATAACGGGTCTGAACCGTGTAGGACCCTTCTTTTTAACCGTTTTGAATTACCGGTTCTTTTGAAGCGGTAATTTGAAACTGGCACTTTCACACTGCATCTATAACCGTTTAGAAACGGTTAAAAATCGGCAATTTACCGTTTATAGCTGCAGTGTGAAAGGGGTATAAGTGTAACATTTCTCAGTGTGTATGCACTATATCATTTGGCAAGGATTTCAAGGGAATGAAGGGGAAACGTTGAGACATTGCATCATTTGCAATGTCATCTAGTGTGTACCCAGTGTTACTGTTGAAGTTATGCAAACAGTGTGCATTGTGATTGGATGTTAGGAGCTTATTACAAATATCAGACAGTATTTTCAAATTGTTACTTTTTAAAGAAAACTCCAAAAACAGAAATGAATACAGGTCCGCTCTGGTTTAGTGATATCAGACAGCATGAACAATATGAGTCTGCAATGTAAGGTCTAGACTATTGTTATAACAAAGCATCTCATTGTTATTCCTGTAGTTCAAGTGATCAGTTGTTGTTTTTGTTATTACAACATTTATAGACAGAGTACCCTTTAGCAGGGATACATATCACATCTGCTGAGCTTACAAGTGTTTTAATTCTCACATATTAACCTAAAACAGGACTTTTAAATACTGCACATATATTGTCTCCTAAACTCGTGTCACTTGAATCACTTCATGGCACAGTCACCTGCCTAGAATTATGACCTTCCAGTCTTAGAATATAAAAATACACATTCAAACCGTACAGAAACCAGCCTATTACTATGGAAACTGCATATTTGTCCAGTATGTCTCAAGTAAATGCTGAATAGTATCATCACTCTAAGGATACTTACATTTACCATGACATATTTTAAGATATATTACTTTAATGTAAAAGAGGGTTACAGTTACTGGCTAAAATGATTTATATGGGAGTTCAGCAATACAACCCTAAAGATAGAGGGCCAGATGTATCAAGCTTCAAAAAGTGATAATGTGGAGAGTGATAAACAGCCAGCCAATCAGCTCCTACCTGTCATGTTACAGGCTGGGTTTGACAAATGACAGGTAGGAGCTGATTGGCTGGTTGTTTATCAATCTCCACGTTTTGAAGCTTGATACATCTGGACCATTATATCTTATCCCATGGCAGATCTTGTTTAAGATTTTTTTTTATCTTATCAATAGAATCAGTATACAATAAAGGTGTCCAATATATAACCTGATGTATCCTAAAAATGGCTCTTGCTAGGCAGAAAAAAGTGGGGAGTGATTCCCAGAAAAATGGATAAATCTAATATTTAACTTTTATTAAAACTTGTTAAAATTAGAGAACATATATACAATTAAATACAAAGACAAACAGACAAACAAAAATGTGCAATCATCTGCATGTTCATGTGTGGTTACTCAATGCATATTTGTAACATGGGTTGTGTTTTCACACCAAATTGTGGGTAGTTTTGTCTGGGTTGAAAATACACTCCAATGTATAGAATATGGATATATCAATTAATCAATTATCTTTAGAAAATATATGGAGCAGAGAGAATTGCTTGCTTCCTCAGTGTGTGGAAGCCAGAGCGAAACGATCATTTGTGGAACAGGGTAGCAGCCCCTGTTACCAATCACTAATGCTGCTTTCACACCGCATAAACAGCGTTTATAACAGTTTTGAATTACCGGTTTTCTTTAACCGGTAAATTCAAAATGGACCTTTCCCACTGCACATATTACCATTTTGAAACGGTAAAAAAACGGCATTTTACCCGGTAAAAAGTGCGATCTGAAAGGGGTAAGGTCCGGCAGCCCAGCAGTACAGCAGTGCACCTGGAAGGGTAGCTAATACATGCTGCACACCTAGCGCATAGCGCTGGCCCAGCGGGAGGTGACAGCCTGACACTATCGCTAGACTAGCGGCAAAACACCACCACAAGTAACAAAGAATGGCACCGCTGACAAGCGGATAAACCCCGCCGCCACCAGCAGCACTAGGAGCGGGACCTGTCACTCAAATACCACTGCTGGCGGCTAAAACAAACCTAGCCGCTCATAACAAAAATCTATCTAGACTATGGATGCCACACATGATTCTCTCTTTTAGGATCCTGGTACACTTATAGATATCCTTTACTACCTCTCACTAAGACCCTACCATATTCCCTACCATAGGGTTAATTACTTTGGCAATTAAGGGGTTATCTGACTCAGACACACACTGTCACTATAACTTTAAGACCAATACATGAGAGAACAGGTGCCGCTCACCCCTCACCAATGCACATATTTGTATGTGAGGGGCAGCAGCGCACCTGAACTATACAAGTGTAGGTCTTTCTAATTCAGGGTTGCCTACCTGACCCTCTCCTTCATGGAGAAAATGCTCTGTTCCTGGACTTCCCTGGTAGTGTATGATTGCCATCACCTGTGGTGAAACACCTTTGTTATCAATAACATAGCTGACCACAGGTGATGGCAATCATACATTACCAGGGAAGTCCAGGAACGGAGCATTTTCTCCCTCATGGAGAGGGTCAGGTAGGCAACCCTGTTCTAATTTCAACATTAAAACCTCTCTTCTTTCTACTAAGTACTCTCTTTCTGACCTCATTAAGGAGCTCACCCTGCACTGGTATTTACTATTCAGGGGACCCTTGTGTAGCCAGGAAAGTAGAAAATCAGTTTCCATTCTATCCACAATGCCTGAGCAACAGTAGATACGCTCACCCACCATACCTACAAGCACATAACTTAACTATGATGCTGGCACTGTATGGTGTGGATGAGTAACACAGTGGGTGACCACAGTCTGAAAATTCATAAACCTACTTATGCACATGGTATACAAAGTGTGGCAGCAGCAATTTAGCTCAGATACTTTAAATGAGACTTTTTCTTCCACCTATCCCTTCAAAGTGAAGCTTTGAGAATCACTATATTTTCCAACTGATACATATAACCAGAGCCGGTGCAAGCCACCAGAGCGCCCCAGGCGGGGGGACACTCCGGTGCTCACCTGCTTCCCGGCCGCTTTACAGGGGGGTGCCGGTGATTGCGGCGGCAGGTCGCCATGGCGTTCCGGGGGGGCACTCTGGTGCTCACCCGCCCCCGGCTGCTGTACAAGGGGGTGCCGGTGATTGGAGCGGCAGGCCGCCGCAGCATTCCAGGGTGGGCGGGGGTGTCAGATGATGCGGTGACCGCCGCTGAGTAATACCAAGGGTAGGGAGGGGGATCGGGTGACACACACCTGCAATTCTCTCTCCTACATATATTTTCTATTAGAGATAATTGATTAATTGATATATCCATATTCTATACAGTGGAGTGTAATTTCAACCCAGACAAAGCTACCCACAGTTTGGTGTGAAAACACAACCCATGTTACAAATATGTAACCACACTGAACATGCAGATGATTGCACATTTTTGTTTGTCTGTTTGTCTTAGTATTTAATTGTATATATGTCCTCTAATTTTTTTAACAAGCTTTAATAAAAGTTACATTTTAGATATATCCATTTTTCTGGGAATCACTCCCCACTTTTTTCTGCCAGCAACCCCATCTTCATTTTTTAGGATACATCAGGGTATATATTGGCTTTATTGTATACTGATTCTATTGATACGATTAAAATAAAAAATAAAATAAAAAATCTAAAAAAATAATTTCTTAAACAAGAGTGCCCCAACAAAAAAGAGAGTACTTTTCTATCTACCCAATACATATATTTTTGACTCTCTGGGGTGCACCTCCACAACCTGTGACCTATTGTAAGGCACAATAGTCTTAAACTGTGCACACATGGAGCAATATGATCGCTGGCAATATATTGTTAGCAATATATTGCTCAGTGTTTTCCGTTTTCATCAGCGACCAGAGATGGTCACTGATGAAAATGACACACTGCTGGAAGAAAAAGGCAGGTGAAGTTTCTGGTCGGAGGAGCATGCTCCTCCGACCAGCGACCATTTGGGGACTGAAAATGGGAGCGCGCACCCGGCAATTTATGACCTTTACTTATGACTGTTTTATAGTGGAGTTAATAAATTGTTTCTTAATATTTACATTGGTACTTGTTTCCTAGCACGGTGCCCATCGTATACCATCGCATGCCTTAATTAGTGGTATGCGATGGGACCCAATTTTCGGGTCCTAAGAGCCGCACTGTACAATTTTAAAATCGCATCGCATGCCATTAAAATGGCATGCGTTGTGATCGATGTGATCAAAAGATGATTTAATTGTACATGCACCCTGATGGGTGATTAGTATGTTATATGCACCCCCATCGTTAACGCCATGGCCACTA
Source organism: Crinia signifera (assembly GCF_055691185.1). Taxonomy (NCBI): domain Eukaryota; kingdom Metazoa; phylum Chordata; class Amphibia; order Anura; family Myobatrachidae; genus Crinia; species Crinia signifera. Next base: position 204,083,542 of record NC_139219.1, read on the forward strand.
TTAACGGCAACCTGAAGCGTGGCGAGCGCAGTGAGCCCGCGAGGGGCAGCGGTACACATCCTCCGACCTTTTCATACCCCCACTATCCACGTCGGCGAGCGCAGCAAGCCACCGAGCCCGAAGCATGTCGAGCTCCGCAAGCCCCACGAGGGGATGTGGAATACATGTGAAGTTATCCACGTCCCCTGGCGGGGCTCGCTGCGCTCGCCACGCTTCGGGCTCGGTGGCTCGCTGCGCTCGCCACACTATGTAAGATCAACTCCACGCCGACATGAATAGTGGGGGTATGAAAAGGTCTGAGGACACATACCGCCGCACCTCGTGGGCTCGCTGCGCTCGCCACGCTTCGGGTTGGCATTAATAGTGGCAGTGGCGTTAACAATGGGGGTGCATATAACATACTAATCACCCATCAGGGTGATTGTACAATGAAATCGCATCAATCTGGTCGCATGCGATGCGATCAAAACGATGTAATAAGATTAAAATCGTGGGCACCGTGCTAGGAAACAAGTACCTTTACATTTATCTTCCACACTTGTGCACTGGTCTCCCTCATTCCCCTTTCCCTCTACCATTAGATTTCAGGGTAAGGCACAACATTATTGATTCTGAAGCGAATGTAGCAGCATCTATTGTACTGTACCTCTTTAACTTTATGCATATGCCATTACAAACGCCTCCTCTTGTGTATATCGATGATATCATGGACTGAGATGCCCACTTGTAGCACATGGGAATTCTGTAATACCATTGTTTGCACCATCAAATAGTCCATTTCAGTGTGTACCACTTACCACCTCCCAGACACACCCTAGGCAAAACTTCAACCTACTACACCCCCCCCCAACCCCACATTGCCTCCAATACACACTTTCCTGTCGCTCATGTGAAAGTGTGGAGGTGGCATCTTAGTTCCACAGTTCCATCTGCATTAAGTGCAACAAGGATGCCTTCATCATAGATTATTTGTGAAAGGCAGACTCAGAGGTCCCCCCCGCCCCACATACACACACACAGTGACTAGGTAGTCACCTGAGGATGTTCAATCTACCCTAGGTCGACATTGACAGAAGCTCAACACAAGCTTAAGGTCAACATGGACATGGTCAACATGAATAAGACAAGTGCCTGAAACATGGCGAGCACAGCAAGCTATGTTAGTGGACTCCGAGCACTTATACGTGTGCATGTCGACATAGGTCGACAAAGACAACAAAAACCATGAAAAACTCATGTCGACCTTATTCACGTCGACCATGTCCATGACAACTTAAAGTTTGTGTCGACCTAGGGTATTTTGACTTAGTCACTGACAACCACTAGTGGTCAACCTAGTTACTGTTGACCTAGATATTGTGGGGGAAATTTACTAAGAAAAATTATTTAAAAAATCGTATTTTCATGTGAAAATACAATTTTTTTGACGTATACGGATTTTTGGCATTTACTATGCCAAAAATACGTATTTTCGTATTCGTATTGATGGGACATTCGTATTTGTATTTACAAATACGAATGATTACACCATCGATAGAATACAACAGAAATCACCATTCAAAAGAATGGTGATTCCTGATTTACTAAGCTAATTGGCGTAAAATGCCCGTGAATGGCGTGCCAAATTTGGCAGGAAAACACTTTATTTTCCTGTCGTATTTGGCTTTAGCTTCAGTGTTAAAAAAAATAGAAAAATAAATAAAAAAATGGCATGGGGTCCCCCCACAGCCGTAACCAGCACCAGGCTGAAAGAGCTGGGCTGGTATTAAAAAATCAGGAAACCAACCAAATAGGGGTTCCCCGATTTTTCAAAACCAGCCCCAGGCTCCAGGTCCGGGGCTGGTTCCCAAAATACGGGGGACAAAATGACAAGGTGTCTCCAGTATTTTAAGAACCAGCCCCAGGCCAAACCAGCCAGCAGGTTAATGCCACAGCCAGGTGGAGACTTTTTATACAAGCCCCCCCGGCCAAAACATTCATCCCTACTGACCAGTCGGCCTGGCCAGGGGCCCTGGGGGAGTGGGGACTCCCCCAATAAAGGGGTCCCCCCCCTCCAGGACTTACCTGACCAGGCTGAATCCTGGTGCTGTCCCCGGTGGCCACCGGGCTGATTCAGTGTAAAAAAATAGAATAAACTATTGTTTAATACTGTGGAACTATTAGTCCCAGCAAGCCTCCCTCGCAAGCTGGGACTTGGAGAACCACAAGCCCCAGCATGTGGGGCATTAAAGGGCCCACTGGCACTTGTAGTTCCACAGTATAAAAATAAAACTTTAATACATCCAAAGCCCACACATACTGATACTTACCTATCTTGAGCCCGTAGGTAGCCCTCGGTCTTGGTCCAGTGTCCTGGTCCATGTCGGCGTCTGTGTTGGCTTCCGGTTCCATGTCGATGTCCGTGTCAGCGTCCGGGTCCGGGGTCCGAAGTAATCCATAGGGGACCTGTGGAAACAAATTCTACTTACAAGTCTCCTCTGGCGAAGATCTGTCCTCTTCTGTCCTGAAGTAGTCCAGGTCTTCGCAAAAAAAAAAAAAAACGTGAGTGTCCTGGCATTTCCCTGTCACGAATTGGTAGAAGAGAGGCTGATGGTTCATGTTCAGTGCCTCTCCTCCTAGCGGCCAATCAGGAGCCGAATTTTGGGGGTCCTGATTGGCCGCTAGGCGGCCAATAGACTCATTCGGAGGAGAGGCGCGTAAGATGAAACATCTCTGCGTCTCTCCTCAGTCCGTCTCGGATACCGGCCGGAATAGCAGGTGTTTGTTATTTTCTGAAGACCTGGACAACGTCGGAGAGAAGAGGACAGATCTTCGCCAGAGGAGCTTGGTGAGTTGGATTTCCTTCCACAGGTACCCCTCTGGATTTCTTCGGATCCTGGACCCCGGACTCTGCAGACCTGGAGCCCCGCCCAACCCAGGACCAAGGCCCCGGACCCCGGACTCTACAACCCTGGAGCCCTGGACCCAGGAGCACCGGACCCCGGACCCAGGGACCTACCGATGGGTTCAAGATAGGTAAGTATCAGTATGTGTTGGCTTTGGATGTATTAACATTTTTCTTGTGTCTGTGTGCGTTTATTTGACTATTTTTCATACTGTGACTACAAGTGCCAGCGGGCCCTTTAATGCCCCGCATGCTGAGACTTGTGGTTCTCCAAGTCCCAGCTTGCTGGGGAGGCTTGCTGGGACTCATAGTTCCACAGTATTAAACAATAGTTTATTCTATGTTTTTACACTGAATCAGCCTGGTGGCCACCACTTCAGGTCCACCGGGGACAGCACCAGGCTTCAGCCTGGTCAGGTAAGTCCTGGTAGGGGGGACCCCTTTATTGGGGGGGTCCCCACTCCCCCAGGGCCCCTGGCCAGGCTTACTGGTCAGTAGGGATGAATGCTTTGGCCGGGGGGACTTGTATAAAAAGTCTCCCCCTGGCTGTGGCATTACCCTGCTGGCTGGTTTGGCCTGGGGCTGGTTCTTAAAATATGTGGGACACCTAGTCATTTTGTCCCCCGTATTTTGGAACCAGCCCCGGGCCTGGGGCTGGTTTTGAAAAATCGGGGAACCCCTATGTGCCGGGTTTCCTGATTTTTATGAATACAAATGTTTACGCCATCGGAGGGTTACAAAGCAGTCGTATTTGACTGCTTTGTAAATTGGAACACGACTTATGGCTGAAACAGACATAAGAAGTCATATTCATTCGTATTAAGAATACGAATAGTCGAATATGATTTTTTAAATGTCGTATTCTTAGTAAATTACCCCTGTATATCTATACCAGGCATTCCCAACCAGGGTCCTCAATGCACACCAACAGTGCAGGTATTAGTGATATCCAGGCTTCAGCACAGATGGTTTAATCAGAATCCCTCAGATACTAATTAAGTCACCTGTGCTCAAGCCTGGATATCACTAAAACCTGCACTGTTGGTGTGCCTTGAGGACCGTGGTTGGGAATGCCTGATCTATACTGTAACCAATGAGCCCACCTGACAGTGCAGTGTACAAGGCTACCAGCACTGAAACTAACAAAAATCACAATGTTATATTCAGTGGCGTAACTAGAAATTTAGCTCCCCCCTGCAAAAAAAATTCTGCCCCCCCCCATTTTTGGTAAAACAACACACTGACAGGGCAGCACAGGCACACACACTGACAGCACAGATACAGAATAAACAGTTCCCCTACTAACTAGCGACCCACGGAATTCAGAGGCCCTGCTGCACCATTTAAATATTGGGATGAAAATGAGGTGCCCTCCAGTACCCTGCAGCAGCACCCATACCCTGCAGCAGCACCCTGTGCCCTGTCCACGCTGTATGCACGCTGTTGGCAGGGGAGCAGCCACCTGCACTCCTCAGCAGACAAGGACGCATCAGCCCCCTCCTCCCTCGTGCGATGCCAGTAGTGCTGTGACTGAGTGAGTCTGATGCACCCACAATCCCCACATCCAGCAGGCAGGGACACATCAGCCCAGGGCCGGTGCAAGGTTTAAGGCACCCTAGGCAAAGGTTCACACTGACGCCCCTCCTTTCTCTCTATGGTATATGGTCGTTGACACTATTAAGGTGAACATACATTGGATTGACCATTGAAAGTTGACATGCCTAAGGTTGACAGGGTCAAAAAGTCAACACATGCATTAGGTTGACATTGGGAAGGTCGACATGGGCTTTCAGGGGTTTTTTGAGCCGATGTGCTGACAGGTGGTGTTTCATGCCCCACCATCCACTAGGGTGTGAAGGGAGAATATAATAGTGTGCTGAGTGCTGCGATCCATGCGAGGGGACGAGGTGCACTTATTCTGTCGACATTCGGAACCTTACATCCAGAAACCAGGATAAAGGAATAGGTGGACTTGCTCAAATAGTGAATGTATATAAAAAGGCAAAAAACAATGTTAAGCCATGTGCACTAAATGTCACTTTTAAAGGGCAGCAGCCCTTTCCCTCAGGACCTATGGCAGTTCATAAAGTGCAGAGTGCATGGTGAGTGCAGCACGCAGTGTGCCAGCAGTAGTATAGATGCAGGGCCCCTCCACTGTCCAGATCCCCATCTGCCCACTATAATATGCCCCTTTTGTGATTGGGAGAACGGAGCTCTCTCCTCTCAGCCTCCAGTAGTAGCAGAGGGGAGGGATAGCACATATATGTGTAAGCTGACCTCACTCAGGAAATTAAAGTATATCAGATGCAGCAGAGTGTATATTTATGTAGACACAGGCACACAGTGCATTACTCTATTTACCTTCAGGTAGGAAGTGGAACCAGCCTCTCACTCTGGCCCTTATTCTGATCGGTGCGGCCCGATCAGAAATATGCGGTGATGTCCGTCTTGGCGAATCCCCGCCTTCCGTACGGATCGCCACCTCCGTCCGTATGCGGATATGTGGCGGTCCGCATGAATGTGGACGGGGATACACCTCCTCCATGGTGGGAGCAGCCCCTGCATTCGATGGTCGCCGAACATCGAATGCAGGGCCGCACGCTCCACCAGGTCCCGCAACACAAGACCACACGGACACTTGTCCGTGTGAAATCTTGTATGGGGGCGGGCAGCTGACATCCGGCGATGTCAGATGCCCGCCCCGTACCCACGCGTCACGGCCTCATTACCATGCATACGCCCCGCGTTTGCATGGGAACGCCCATGAAACGCGGGGCGTATGCATAGGGTAATGAGGATAAGTAGCCCCTCACGCCCCTCTACGCCCCCTGTGCGGCGTATAAAGAATCCATGCGGCGAAATCGCCTGCACATGCGCAGAGTGACCTCTGCACATGCGCAGACGATAAACATCGGCGGCCCGTACGCAAGCGGGAATATCCGCACCGATCAGAATAAGGGCCTCTGTGAGCACTAGCAGCTGCTCCCAGCAGTGCAGCACAGCTCCTCGTCGTCTGTCTTCTCTAGGGGGCGGAGCTACACAGTACCCGGCTGGGAGTGAAGGAGACAGCAGCAGTGGATGTTAGCTGACATGCTGGCTGTGTCCAGTACCAGCATAAAACCTGTAGCAGACCAGCAGCTGCCTTCACTATCAATTGAAGTACTTTTCCCACTAGAAACAGCTTTCTGTTTATGATGGACAGCTGTGGGGGGCGCCCTCTAGTGGTAAGCACCATAGGCAGCTCTAACCCTGCATCAGCCCCGTCCTCCCTCCCTCTAGCCTGCGATGTCAGGCTGTCACACTCACTCAGTGTGCTGGCACCCGGCGCCTATGCAGCCCCCGCTCCTCCAAGCAGCGGCGGGGGCTGCCTTACAGTATTTACGCCGCTGGTTATATTCTTTCCTGTTGCAGGCCAAATGTATCATATAATGAGAAAAGACTGCAGCAGTCACACTAATAATGTATAAAGTATCAATGTGAGGTCCCAGAAGTGACTGCAGAACATTATTATCCGTGCATATTTTGCATTAAGGGTCAGGAAATCAAAGATACTGTATCAGCTGCATGACAGCTGTAATGTCCAATGTGCGCAGTGCACATAGGCACCTGAGTCCCAAGGGGCCTACTCCGCACACACTGTACTCATTTCTTAATACTTACCCTTTATAGTCCCGCGATGAAGGCAAAAGTGCAGCCAGGGACTTGATCGACAGCTGCTATCGAAATAGGCTAATTGGGGCCTTTTCTCTATCACTCCCAGTAAACGGGCAGTTACCACCCACAACACTGGCTTCCTGCCAATCAAATTGACTATGGCCAGTGTTTATTAAAAAAAATGGTACTTGTTTAGTTTCATGGCGGCAGCATGGCCGCGCGCTACTTCCGGGTCTGTGTCCCCTTTGCTTCGCTTCGCTCGCCACACTATCTGAAATCAACTCCATGCCAACGTGGATAGTGGGGGTATGAACTTTCCACGTTAGCATGGAGTTTATTTTAGAAAGTGTGGCGAGCGCGAGGGGACGCTGACCTGGAAGTAGCCGTGAAACTAAACAAGTACTAAAAAACTTTGCGGGATTTTATCGCAGAATGGCCTCACGCATGCGTTCTACAATCTGTATGCATGTGCAGTCTATCGATAATTTTTGAGAACTCACAGTCATTCTAGTAAGTCTAAATAACCCACTTAATCATGTGTAATTTATCATCAACCGCTAAAAATGTCACAATCAGAATCAGATTCAGCTTATTGGCCAGGTATACTTTCGTATTTTAGGAATTTATTTCCAGTTGCAATGCAACTGCCAAAAGACAACATAACAGGGGGAGGAATACGATACAACATACCCTAAACAATGTGGCGCACAAAGTATTTTACTTTATAGTTATTGGTTTTGAGGGCTTGCTAGAATTGTTCAGGAAGTCGACCACTTGGGGAAAGAAACCTTTTAAGCTTCTAGTTGTCTTCGCAAGCATCTGACGGATGGAAGCATTATGAGCAAGTCATGGCCAGGATGCAGGTGGTCTTCTATGATTTTTCCAGTGCATTTCCTGACTCTGGACTGGTACCAGTCCTGAACAGAGGGTAGGGCAGTACCGATGATCTTTTCTTCTGTCCTCACCATCTTTTGTAGCCTGCATCTATCCCTCTCACTGGTGGATCCTTACCAGGTTAGAATCGAGGAGCTTAGCACAGACTTGACAATTGCAGAGTAGAAAGAGGAGCAACAGTTCCTGATGGACATTGAATTCCTGACTTGCCTAAGGAAGAATGGCCTCTGCTGTGCCTTTCCAATGGCGGCGGCTGAGTTGGGCTCCTGTTTTTGGTCTCAGGAGTAGTATTTTGAATCAAAAACATGTTGAGGCAAGCATATGGTGCTCCTGGAATGCTGACGTGTTGTAGGATAAAAAAATTTTTTTTGCCTAGCTACAGTAGTTCGAAAAGCAGAATTTCATGTGATTATCATTTGCAGTTGTTTTATTTGCTTTCACTCACTGTTATACATTTAATATATTTTCTAGATATACAGCACTATACAGTATATATCTCTTTTTGCCTAAATTTCATAACACAAAAGGGTACAAACATTTGTGTTTCCATTCACATTTTTGGATATTCACATGTTACTGATGCCCATAACAGTTAGCACAGTATATTTTGCTATTTTGTAGCTGATTCTCTATGCTTGGTGTCATGCTGGGAACTGAATAGAAAAACTGATGGCTATAGAAATTTTGACTTCTCAATTGCATTTATCTCCAACATGGCAGTGGGTATTAATGAAGAAATTGGATGACAAATGTAATTTCAACTTTAGCCCCTTCCTGACACCAGCAAATGTTCCAAGACTTTATCTTATCACAGTGGCTCAGAGTCTGATGTTTACAAATGGCATGTTAATAAACACCACAATTTAAGACAAAGCAGATCTCTGCATTGATCAATATCAAACTTCCCAGAGCATGTGTAGCATGGAGACTAGACCGTAATGCCACAGTTCAATATGCCAAAACATTACTGTACAATATTAAATATATACAAAAATGTGCTGCTGCTTATTTTTACCAACAGTGATTAATACAGTTATATTCAAAAGGATTGCATACCCAGGGCCGGCGCCACCACTAGGCAGGTCTAGGCATTTGCCTAGGGCGCTGGCCACTGTAGGGCGGTACTGAGCCGCGAGGAGGAGATGTACCATAGAGGTAGCCATACCATGGAAACCAGGATGCGCCGCGGGGACTGGGAGCAGGTGAGAAAGGAAGCGTAGCTTCCCTCTCCCCCCCCCCTGGACAGTGGACACGGTGGTTGCGGGCGCACGCCGCAGTGTTGCCCAAACCCCCACCCTGTGGTGCAGTATCGTCCGCACCGCCCGTCCGCCGCCTGCAATCCGCTGCGCCGCGGGGACTGGGAGCAGGGGAGAAAGGTAGCGTAGCTTCCCTCTCTCCCCCCCTGGACACGGGGGTTGTGGGCGCATGCCGCAGTGTCTCCCGCACCCCCACCCTGTGGTGCAGTATTGTCTGCTGCCCACTGAAATCTCCCCAGCAGCGGGCGGAGGGCGGGGGATTTGCCTGGGGCGGGGGGGGGGCTTGCACCGGTCCTGTGCATACCTAAAACCTCCCAGCACTGTACATACTGTACCACTGCACAGCTTATATAGTTACATAGTTACATAGTAGGTGAGGTTGAATAAAGACTTGCGTCCATCTAGTTCAACCTATGTTTATAGTAGTTAATCCCTTGTTGTATAGTATGTTCTGAGATTTTAAAGGCAGATTGTTACTTATTCATACCCATGGATAACCAATAAATGTTTATCCAACCTTATTTTAAATGTATTTATAGTGTCTGCCGACACCACTTCTTCAGGAAGAGAGTTCCAAAGTTTGACTGTTGTGACTGTAAAGAATTTTTTTCTTCTAGATGAACAAAATCTTTTTTCTTCTAATCTAAACTCTTGCCCTCTCGTCCTAGATTCCTGTCTAGTAGAAAAAAGGGTGCTTGACAGTTCCTTATATTGGCCCCTGATATATTTGTATATGTTGAGAATGTCCCCCCTTAAACGTCTCTTCTCTAGTGTAAATAGTCCCAGCTTGCTTAATCTCTCCTCGTAGCTTAAAGTCTCCATTCCCCTAATAAGCTTGGTTACTCTTCTTTGAATTTTTTCTAATTCTATGATGTCCTTTTTATAGTGTGGGGCCCAGAATTGTACTCCGTATTCGAGGTGCGGTCTAACCAATGATTTGTACAGAGGCATAATTACTTTTGAATCCCTAGTTTCCATGCCCCTTTTAATACATGCTAGAGTTTTATTGGCCTTTTTAGTTGCTATGGGGTTTATTATAGTTCATTCTTTCTGACAAAATCCTTCTTAGATGGACAAAACCATGTGTACTGCAGGGGGGCAGATGTAAAATGTGCAGAGAGAATTGGATTTGGGTGAGTTTTTTTGTTTCTGTGCAGGGAAAATACTGACTGCATGATTTTACACTTCAATATAGATCTCACTTTGAAGAAAAACCTCTGCACAAGTTACATCTGCCCCACCCGCAGTGCACATGGTTTTGTCCATCTAAGAAGGATTTTGTCAGAAAGAATGGACTAGAATAACCCCCTATATTACATTGAGCACTACACCCTAGTTTGTTGTCTATTAGGACTCCTATATCCTTTTCGAGTACTGAATTACCCAATTCATCCCCGCTTAGGTTATAACTAGCACAATGGTTATGTCTCCCAAGGTGCATGACCTTGCATTTGTCCACATTGAACCTCATCTTCCACTTTTTTGCCCACTCATCTAGAGGTGACATCTTCTGATGATTTAATAACTCTGCTCAGTTTTGTATTGTCCGCAAAGATGGATACATTGCTGAGTAACCCAATCCCAATATCGTTAATAAAAATGTTAAACAAAATGGGCCCTAGAACCGAACCCTATGTGAACAGTGCAGTTTCAAATATGATACCAGTACTAAGTGGAGTACTTAGTACTGGTATCATATTTGAAACTGCACTGTTCACAACCACTCTTTGTTCTCTATTACACAGCCAGTTCCCTACCCATCTGCATATATTTGCCCCTAATCCCAGGTCCTCCATTTTAATTATCAACCTCTTGTGTGGTACGGTGTCGAAGGATTAGCAAAATCTAGGAAAATTACATCTACAGCATTTCCATTATCAAGGTTTTTGCTAACCTCTTCATAGAAACCAAGTAGATTAGTTTGGCATGAACGTTTTTTCACGAACCCATGCTGGTTATAACTGAGTAAACTATGAAGGTCTAAATCAGGCATGTCCAACCTGCGGCCCTCCAGTTGTTGTAAAACTACACATCCCAGCATGCCTTGCCATAGTATTGCTATTAGGGAATGCTAAAACTATTGCAAGGCATGCAGGGATGTGTAGTTTCACAACAGCTGGAGGGCCGCAGGTTGGACATGCCTGGTCTAAATATTCCTGGATCCCATCTCTTAAAAATCCTTCAAATAGTTTACCCACTATTGATGTTAAACTAACAGGTCTTTAATTAGCAGGATCCTCCTTTTTTCCTTTTTTGAATAATGGCACTACCTCTGCTATTCTCCAGTCTTTTGGTACCTTTCCTGATGATAGTGAATTATTGAAGATATAATGAAGAGGGGAAGCTAATTCCTCCCTTAATTCCATTAGTACCCTAGAATGAATCCCATCTGGCCCAGGTGATTTATTTGTTTTGATTTTGCTGAGCCTCAATATTATTTCCTCGGTAGAGAAATCAATATTGGGGTCTGGCTTGTTCATCCCATTATGTAAGCTATAAATACATGATGAGGTATGGGGAAAAATATATTCTTTTTGGTATTTATGTCTATTTCAAACGGACAGATGGTTATTGTGCCTGGAGAGGCAGAAATGGAACAGGCAGGGCAAAGGGGAAGTTAAACAACAACAGGGCCATATACAGTACATATAATACTTCCAACTTGGCAACCCCCTCCTTCTGGCAGACGATCAGTACATAGGGGGCATGACCAGGACACAGGTGTGCTGTCCGGGGATTTGGTGGCAGGGCTATTATGAAACAATTAAACACAAATCTCATCATCGGGTTCTGCTTCTGCTATATTGTGAGTGGCCAAGAAGGGTGCGGAGGAGGCTAGAGGGTGATGGAGGAGACTTGCCCACCCTTCTGGGGGGCCAGGAGCACCTAACAATTTTCAGGCACCTTCTAGACATTTTGGGAGGGTAGGCAAGTTTGACACTTGTAAGTGTAACCCACATACTGGCATGAGAACCTAATTACATCTGCGCATTTCCCCAAATAGGCTTGTTGGAGGCATGATTTTGTAGGTGGTCTACTGTAAATGAGTGTGGATCAGATGGTCACCAGCAAGTTGTTAGACAGTCATTAGGTCGTTGACATGCAGGTACGTCAACATTAGTCTAGGTTGACATGGGTTAGGTTGACAGGGTCATAAGGTCGACAGGGTCATTAGGTTGACATGGGTTAGGTCGACAGTCAAAATGTTGACATGTCGTTTTTCACTGTTTTTTTACCCCGAATGTCGACACAGTCGACATGGACACAGGTTAAAGTGTACCGCATCCCTTCGCCCGGCTTCGGGCACTATTTTATTCTCCCACCACGCCCTTGTGGATGGTAGGGCATGAAATACCACCTGCCGGCTCAAAAAATAGTGAAAAATCCCATGTCGACCTTTTGACTGTCGACCTAACCCATATTGACCTAATGACCCTGTTGAACTTCCTGCATATCGACCTAGTCACATGTCGACCTTCCTAATGGTGTCGACCTAATGACTGTCTAACAACTTGCTGGTGACCCAATTACTGTATCCCCAGTAAATATATACTACAGAATGAGGGCAGCAACAGCAGCACTATGTTGCAGTTTCTAATTTGCCTACATGCATACTGTCCCCTGCAGCTAATAGTACTTGTATTATTAGACTAGCAGCTATATTATGTCTAGCTGAAGCCAAATATTTGCATTTCTCATTCATCAATTTAGTTTGGAATACTGCAGGAAGTAGTCAATTTCAATATGAATCTTGTTTTACTAGTATGATTTCCATACTAATTAACAGATGTGGTGGTGTTTGAATGGATTTACAGCTTATATGGATATATATTAATACTGTAACTAACCCCATCCTGTCTTGGGTATATGACCCTTCATTACATTCTGAATGTATGAAATGGGTAATATGACTTTCACAATTATTATTAACACTGTCAATTCACTTCTCAGTTTTGTACTTGGGCATGGCCAAATTACATAACTATAGACATACTGCTATGCTTTTAAAATATAACAGAATTTTAATTGCATACACGTGTATGATATTGTAGGAATTCTTTTAATTGTAAGTTATATTTGTTATGAGCCACCTCTGGCTGGTCTGTGTTACTGCAGCCTGACATCTGTATGTGCAGTCTCACCTGTCATAATCAGGCCATTAGCACTTTGCCTATGTGTTTGGCTGTCCAGCTGCAGTGATTAGGAGGCTTACCCTATGATCTGTGTTAGTTACATTGCTAGTTCTAGTGCAATTTCTTATCATGCCTGATTACTCCTGAATTCTCTGAACTATCTGTTTCTTTGTATATACCTGTTATTTTGCATATCCTGTGCACTCCAGCCTGTATGTACTTGCTTTGATAGAGCTCATGTTTGTGACTCTGTGGATAGACCTGTTTCCTGTATGTCTCTGCTGTGATTGATCTTCTATTTGTGTCTCTTTGGATGAACCCATATCCTGAATGCACCCACTCTTCTGAGCTTCTGTATGTCTACGTGTATATTCTGGTTTCGCTATTACCAACTAATCTGCTTGTGAATCCTGTCCTGCTTGTAGCTGGTGCTGCTCCGCAGTCTGGTCCAGTCCGCCCCACAGTCATGTCCTGTTTGTCCACCTGTCCACCAGATCTGGCACGGCAACGCTACCGGTGACTGCATCAATAACACCTCGGTTATTGCGGTTTTCTGCCCAGTGCTTGGTAACTCCCTCTCCAGTACTGTGGTGCTAGTGTGTTTATCTGCTGCAGTGGTCCCATGCTCATTACACATGGTAGACCCAGGGCCGGTGCAAGGGTCTTTGGCACCCTAGGCAAAACCTCTGCCAGCCGCCCCCCCCCCCCAATTATTTATTTATTCCGTGAGGGCACCCATAGACAAAGGAGGGGTGAAGGGGTAATGGAACAAACATACAGGAAGCATTACAAATTGTGTGTGTGCATGTACATACACACACACACACGCATATATATATATATATATATATATATATAATGTATATATACATACAGCCATTCAGGGACTCATTATAGACACAGATTTTAACCCACTCCCCCAGGCAGTTAACCCCTTGAGTGGTGGGTTTTGCTGGGGCACCTCTGCTCCGGCGTTAGTATGCCGGAGCTTCCATGCCGCCGCTGCACTGTCCCCCTTGCCTTTACCGGTGCCTGTCACTTTCAGCAGTGATGTCGGCTGCAGGCTGGGGGATGATCGCGGCGGCTCGGAAGGACTCGGTGCCTGAATGCTCCCGAGTCCCCCCGAGCCGCGCCGACCTTCCCCGAGCCTGCAGCCGACGTCACTGTAAAATGTTTACAGTGACGGGCGGCTAGCGGGGCGGGCGGCAGGGGATCGCCGGACCAAAGGTGATGGGGGGGACGGGGACAAGGTTTGTGGCGGGGGGTGGGCACTAGAGGTGCTGCGCCAGTGGTGCACACCTGGACACCACTGGCGCGCACCTATTGTATGTTAGTGGTATGCCCGGAGATTTTTACCAGGACAGCCGGCTGCGGCAGCGCAGCTGAGCCCGGAAAATCTCCGGGCATACCACTTAAGTGGTTAAATGATAAATAAGTGGCGCCCTCCAGCGGCCAGCGCCCTAGGCAGCTGCCTAATGCTGCCTAGTGGTAGCTCCGGCCCTGGGTAGACCTGTGTGTCTGGTCCTTTCTCCTGTGTCCCAGTATAATTCTGTATTTGCCTTGCCCAGCCTGTAACAGCCTTGTCCTACTTAAGACCTGGCTGCACCCCAGTACCTGGTGGACCTAATTCGCTGGGGAAATTGGCTGTTATAGGTGAAGCCTTAGCTTGCAGGAGGTTTAAGGAACTGCTGAGCAAGAGCAACAGCACCACCTAGTGCCCCTAGCAGTCTTACACAAAAGTATCTAACTACTTTTCCTATCTGTAGTCATCAGCATTTTCAGGTCATTCACACTGCATGTCAATATGCATTTCATACAATTATATATTATTAATATTATTAATATTTTCTTGCTCTTCTAAGTGTTAATATTCTGTATTACACATTGCTGTTCATTGTGGTGATCATAACATATTAAAATAAATCAAATACAGTACAATGAAACTAAGCAAAGATGGGGCTGCCCTTAGGGATTTGGGTAACACATTTACAACCATGACAGTAGCTACTAGTGGTAAAGATTCAAGGTCAGTAATAAAGCAGCCATTGTTAACTCTTATGCCTATGCACTGTTTAGACAAGGAAAGTGTGGAGAGATAAAATTTACCAGACATCTACTGCCAATTAATCTTTACTGATCCACCTTTCTCCAATGCAGTAAATGTATGATACCGGCAAACATTGTGCTATTATGGCTCTTCCTGTCTCGCCTATTTACCAAGGAAAAGTAAGACGCACTAGTGCCTAGATGTATTATATTATATTTATAATTGTGGGAAGATGATTAAATGAAAGGTAAGGCAGAGTAAGCTACCATATCATGTTATCTGCTATCACAACTACATTATACTACATTATACCATAATGCCTCCATAATGCCTCATCATAATTTTTTTTTTAATGGAAATAAATAATTTTTATTAACATACAGTACTTTGAAATGATATGTATAGTATGTCAAAAAAGGTGTAATATGTTAAAAATAGAAGTTAAAAAATAAACAGGATAAGTGAATTGAAATATTATTCCAAGATTGCAGCTCCTCTGTTATACATTTACTAAGAAAAGCTTTATATTTCTCTGTTCTTTTTCAAATAAAGTCTTTAGTGCACTTACATAATTACTATGGGGGTGATTCTGGATAAATTTGCTGCTTAGCGTGCCAACTAACGCTGCCCACTGTCAGCTCTATTACCCGAATACCCTGAAGGTGCCCGCACAGAAGCCTTACACATGCCCATATGCTATTATGTCCATGCGCAGTACAGAAACATCGGTCCCCATTACAAATTCGCCGGGGACAGAATGAATTAGAATCAGGCCCTATGTTCTTTCTTGTGTTAGGAACTATACATTGGTATTACAGGATAGAATATGTCAATTTAAAAATAGGTTTATATTACTGTTGTCAAATATTATTCACAGCAAAAGCAAACTCTCCTGAAAGCTTACATTTGTATAAATGGACTTGATATGTACTGGAATAAGGTTACCTATCTTTGTGATTCTGTCAATACTGTGCTTAATGTTCCATTTCAGACCTAGCAACTTTAGAACAGCTATGCTCTGTTTGTCAGTGCCATAATTCTATCATGTCTAGAGATATACATTCTGTCTTTGTAAGTTAAGTGCTTTGCTTTCCATTTCAAATATTCTCACAATCTTTCTAAAGAAAATGTTTACATTGTTAATAGTTTATTTCCAATTTATCATTAAACTGTATTCTGTGAAATATATTATACATATCTTTAAAAGCACAAATAATCACTGTAAAATATGACAGATGACTGTCTGCAGATCTGGGTCCTGTGTTATGCATCTGTTAAAAGCTGTATATTAAGGAGAGTCCTTGGTGCTGATGCTGTTTTACAGTGATAGCCAATGATTCAAGGTCACAAGAAAAAGAAAAGTAATGCTCAGTGGCGTAGCTACATATGTGGCAGACCGTGCAGCGGCTTGGGGGAGTGGCGGCAGCAGGGTCTGTGGTGGGTACCGCTGGCTGAACTAACAGGCGACCCAGGCAGCAGTGAGTGCTGAGCTGGTCCCACCCTGTACATTTCTAATGAGCGGGGACACAGTGCAGTGCATATTGAATGTGCGGGTCCAAGCCCCGTGCATATGTAATGAATGGGTCCCGCTCATTACATATGCACAGGACGGGGACCCACTATTTAAATATGCACTGCGCTGGGTCCCGGCTTATTAGATATGCATGAAGTAGAACCAGCACAGCGCTCACTGCTGCCTGGGTCACCTGTCAGCTCAGCCAGCGGTGCCCATAGTCCATCACCTCGCCCCTTCTTGGAGGGGGGGCGCCAGAATAATTTTTGGCAGGGGGGAGAAAAATTTCTACGCCACTGGTAATGCTAATAAAGAATGTTAGACGGTAATATAAATCATATATATATATATAGAAGCACCACAAAACACTGTTGTCTTAATCAACATTTCAAAGCTGTATTTCGTTTTTTTATGTCTAGTGAAGGATTGTGTGTCTCCGAAACAATGCCATCTGTTGGCAGCGAGTGAAACTACATCTCTCTCTCACACACATGCAAAAACACAGAGGCAATCGCAAGGTAGCCGACCAGCTTTTGAAAAATTTCCTTCGAGCAGAAAATTTGATGATGTAGATGCTTTGTGTGCAGGGCCGGTGCAAGGCACCGGAGCGCCCCAGGCGAGTCGGGGTGGGGGCGTACCTGTCCTGCGGCGCTGTGTATTTAAATCTGGCGGGGGTCCCTGCAGTCCATTAGAAATAACGAGCGCTATCCGCCGGGCTATGCGGAAGCGCTTCTGTTGTGAAAACACTGGCAGCACGCTGATTGGCTGAGATCAGTGTGCGTCGTGCTGCCAGTGTTTTCACAACAGAAGCGCTTCCGCATAGCCCGGTCGATAGCGCTCGTTATTTCTAATGGACTGCAGGGACCCCCGCTGCCTCCGCCGCCAGATTTAAATACACAGCGCCGTAGGACAGGTACCCGGGCGGCAGGGGGGGGGGCAAAATGCCGCCCTCCAGTGGCCGGCGCCCTAGGCAAATGCCTAGATTTGCCTAGTGGTGGCGCCGGCCCTGTTTGTGTGTGACTCTGAGCATGCCTTTATTATACATTTAATTTGCAACAAGCATAACATTTCTCATGCACAGCTATAACTGTTGTTTCATCTATGCAGAGGACATTCTTCCAAAAGCCTTGTAAATCAGCCAGCTTTGTCATGCCAAACTTAAGGCGGCACAGTGTTCTCTGAAGAGCAATGATTTCCTCTTTGGTACAGTATCATCCAATACACATCACTCTTGTTCCATGTTTTCCTAATGGTGCATTCATGAACACTGACATTGTATACCAAATTGTATGACCTCCTGTACTATAGTAAAGCTAGCTCTTGGAGTGATTTTAGTTCAATGAACACTTCTGGGATAAATAAAAACAATATTGAATTTTCTCCATCAATATAAACAATGCCTAACTGGGTTTTATATCAGTCAGTGTCTTTACCATGTTTTGTTTCTAAATGTTTCTGCCCTCATGAGCATTAACAATGATATTTCTTAGAGCATTACAGATCTCCAGGAATGATGTACTTCCTCAAATCAGACAATGCAAAGCTCAAAAACCTTATATTTTGATAACTTTATTCTGTTCATGTACTAAGCATTCAGAAAAAACTCATGTTTCCTATGGCAATATAATACACAGTGGATCCATACTGTGCTGTAGCTAAAGGCATGTACCCACACGTACATAGGAAGACATTGATTCATTTTTTTTATTTCCTACATCAATGTAGCAAACATATAAAAATCAATATTTTCTTAATGATTATTTTACCGTTGCTGTCAAGTAGCGTGGTACTAGAAATTTTCCTGCCTCCTAACCACAAGTTATACACTACTGCTGGTGTAAGATTAGATTTGACAATGCCTCTAACAGTTTCTGTCAAAATAATCTATTGCACAACAATCTTTTTTCTCATTTAACAACAAACAAAAACATACATTATAGGCTGGATTAAGAGTTCTCAGTTCTCTTTGCACCACGGTCTTGCAAATAGATTTAGCAATTGTGTATGCATCAAAGAGTGCATGCTGTATGTAACTGCAACATCGGGCAACTACAGGTAATTTAGAATTGCACTCATCTTAGCCACATGTCCCAAAGCTGAGTGAGCGTATATGGACAGCATTTGGGAGTTTGCACATCAGATAAGTATTTTGTGTGCATATTGTGTGTCTTTAGATGTTCTTTTAGTCTATTCTGAGTTGATAATGTACCTGATTCAGAGATTTACTGTACTATAAACCTGATCACATCTCTGATGATCCTGCACATGCCCAGGCCCAGTACTGGGCATGTGCGGAATGGGTCCTGTATCCTTGCACGCCATGTTCTAAAGCCACACCCTGATTAAGACGCTGCTGGTGTTTGGAGGTGGGACTGGGCAGCATTCCAAAAAATGGGGAAGTATTGCCCTCATTGTCTTGGAGGTGATAGGCCAGTGGCTGTGCCCTTTGGCCAACTTATCCACTTGACTATTTCTCCATTCTTTGAGACATCTCAATCTAAGGATAATACTTATATATAATTGTATCTCACATTTTAAGGTGGTTCTGATGTGATGTTAACAACTTTTTGGCTTGCTACATATATGGTTACCACCTCATTCCTTAATACTGGACACGTATTAATTACACAGGTTCTGTGATTAAAACCAGGTGAAATAGAGTCTTGAAGTCAGCCAGCCACAGAACCTGTGTAATTATTATGTGTCCAAAATTAAAGGGATGAGGTGGTAACCCTACTACATACCTACAGTATGCTCAGAACGTATACATTATCAACCTATTACTCACTGTAACCTAACAATAGGAAATATCTCCCATGGAAAAATTACCAAACATTTAAATATTACATTTACTATTCAATGTATACAACTTACCCTAAAACCCTATATTTACATCTAAAACAGTTGTAATTGTCACAGTAAGAGTGTTAAAGAATACATTTTCAGATGCATTTTGTTATACTTCTTGATTCATAATCCCCAAAAATCACAACTTTGTTCTTACACTCCTTTTATTCCTTTTACCCAATTCAGACTCTGGCTGGTCCATAGTATTAATCATTTTGTGCAGTGTTGACAGACTATACGGTAAACATGCTTAATGAACCATAGCAGAACTGAGCAGTCAGTCAGCATCTAGGTATCCATAGCAACCTTGCCTCTATGTTTGGCAGTCACACAAGGATCAGTTCTCCAGCTTCAGTTTGAATAGATTTAAAGTGTGATGAAGTCTATGAATTCACTTTAAACAACTGATCAATTTTTTGGTCCATGGATAAAAATTAATTATCATGTTTTCAGGGTTTTTAAATGGTATCATCCTGCTCATGCACAACTTATCATCACTTGAATATTCATTAGAATCACGTGGAAAGCTTCTTGCCTGCACATGCAATAATCATTACTGTCTCATAATAATAATGTGATCATATGGAACTGTGATAAGCAGTACAAAGTTTAGAGTAAAAAAGAAAAGTGTTCTAAATTAAGGCATTTAAATATGTATTTTAAAACATCTCAAAGAAATATTTAAAGAGAGGTGGAGTTAGCAAGATTATAAATGACTAGTAATATGGACCTAGCATATGCAGGGTCTCCGTGGCCCTGCTGCTGCACAGTAATATGTACCTTTGCTGCCTTTGCAATGCTTCCTACCCTGGTCTTTCCCATCTTCATCGTGGCAGTGAGTCATTGGTGGGCATAAAGGGGGTTGCGGATGCAGTGCTTGTTGATCTCAGAACATGTAACAGTAAATATTCATTTTTAAGTCACCTGGCCCATTTTCTCCCAGGTTTGTTTGCTAATAAATTAGTGCAGAAATCTAAAGAAAACTATATACAGTAATAGGGCCAGATGTATCAAGCTCAAAAAGTGATGATGGTGAGAGTGATAAACAACCAGCCAATCAGCTCCTACCTGTCATTTTTCAAACACAGCCTGTAGCATGGCAGGTAGGAGCTGATTGGCTGGTTGTTTATCACACTCCAAGTTATCTCTTTTTGAAGCTTGATACATCTGGCCATTAGAGTGGGCATGATGAGCCCCATTAATAGGCCATGCATGCATTGGGACAGGGCTGGCTACAGAAATCTTGGGGCCTGGTACACTGACATCCCTTGACACCCCCTCCCACAAACACACGACCCCCACCTAGACCACCAAACCCACACATCTATACCTTGTGTGTACCAAGGCGATGTGATGTCAACGTGTGACACGGCATTACACGCTGCCCATCTTCATGTCTGCAATGCCATGGACACAGAAAAAATGTCTCTAATATAGTACCCACAGGGCAGGGCCATAAGCAGTGACATAAATCTGTTTGAGTAATTTAACATTTAAAGCATGGAGTCTATATCTAGTATACCCATATGGAAAACCTCTGGTCGGGGAAATATAAGATTGATGGAAAATATTGAGATACATTTCTACACATGTAGTCATTGGAAAGGTATTAATAGAATATTCTACTGTAGCATTTTAAGGTCTTCTTTGGTTAGTGAAGGAAAGTGTTCTAACCACTGATTTAAGCCCGAATTTAAGGAAGAGTATTCCAATGGTACTCTCAAAAATGTATAGTATTATGATATTGGTCCCCTAGATAAAGAAAGTGCTACCAAAAGGTTGACAAGATCATTATCCCAGTCGGTGTTAGTTTGAATATTATTGCCTTGTAAGCGGTTTCCCATTAAAAAATATCCAAGTTCTGACGGCATCCCACACTACCGTCGGACTCAGGTGGCATTACATTCTGCCCAATAGGTGTATAAGGAATATAGATTGAAATCTCAACTGGATGTGGGATCCATGGGAATAAATATTCTATATAAAGTGTATACAGTATGTACATAATATCCATGCAATACATAAATAACTAAAATGTATTTAACAAAAATAGACATATATAAATACAAATACATATATAATACATAAAAAAATTATAAATACATATATGTATCGGATGGGATAATGGTTAGCATTACTGCCTCAAAGCACTGAGGTCTTGGTTTAGATTCCTACCATGGCCCTAATTGTGTGGAGTTTGTATATTCTCCCCATGTTTGCGTTGGTTTCCTCTGGGTACTCCGGTTTCCTACCACAATGCAAAAAAATATACTGGTAGGTTATTTGGCTATCAACAAACTTAACCCTAGCATGAATGTGGTAGAAAATATAGCGCTGCAGTATATGTGTGCACTATATAAACAACCGTTAATAAATAAATAATAAGTATATAGTAAATAGTATATAGTATATATGTAAAAAAATCTGTAGCACAAAGATTAACTGCAGTACAGGAAATTAAGATAAATATCTATAATACTGTATTGTAGGCATCGGTGTGGATTGTGAAATTATTCAGTTTAACTAATTATATATATAATGATTTATTTAAATAGTTTTACATAATAAATTAGATATTGTTCTATTTTATTATAAATGTTGCTTAAAACATCTAACATATGGGGGTGGAATGTAATAAAGTGTGAGAAGCAAAAAGTGAAATATTTTTACCATTTCTTAAAGCGGCAATCAATTACATGTAAAAATCGACCTGGTTTTGTATTATTAATGATTGCCACTTTAAAAAAATAGGAAAATTCTCACTAAGGGCCAGATGTATCAAGCTTCAAAAAGTGATAAAATGGAGTGTGATAAACAACCAGCCACCCCCTGAGTGGCATTACTGATTTGATTGAGCAGCTTTCACACTGACTTTTGGACTAAGCAGTTACCTTAAAATATCTCCTGTTTATGATAATACACTTATTTAAGTCAGCATTGGTAAGTAAAAATAAGGGCCTAACATATATAAAATAAATTAATATCAGTGTTATCATCCATTATTTGTTTAAAATGTATGAAATTTCAAAAAAGGCAGTTGATTAGATTAATGGTATAATATAAAATCTAATAAATAGGATAAATTATACCCTGAAGCATCTAAGTCTGACAAATCCAAAAGCCCAAATGACCTCTAATTGATGGCAGTTTATACCTTAATTGATTCCCTCCTCAACAAGTAACTGGAATTTCCCTAAAGCCACACTTATACTTGAATTGACCAACAATTGATTGCTTTTTTCTCCTAATTCATTGAAGTACTTAATGTAATTATTTCATTGAGTATCAATTACCTTTTGGATGAGAGCCACTTTTGTAATCAGTATAAAAGTTATATTGAATATTAATATTTAAAATTGGCTCAGATTCTAAATACTAACATTTGCAATCCTACTGTATGCATAAACATAGCAAATATTTACAGAGTGACAAAAAGAGCAGTAATGCTTTGTTACCTGTTGTAATGCAGCAAACAGTTAGCTTTTCTAAAATCCGAAAAATTAATTACTGTATTAACCATCATCTATATATTTGTCTAGTGTCCGTGAGTCTCCGAAACACTGCCAGTGAAACTACATCTGATACATGCACAAACACAGAAGGTCAAACTATTAGGATTTTTTTGTGCAATCAGTCAGTATATCAGTGGTTCCCAAACTGTGTGGTTGGTGGTCCTGGACCAATTTAAACTATTTATGGTCAATGTAAAAGGCTAAACCAGTGTTTGTGGCTTCCATTCAAAATATATGTAGTTAATCAGAAGCAAATCCTGTCCCTCTCTATATAATTGGCCATAATGATGACATATAAACACAATTTACTTAATTGAATATTTTTTTCTAAGATTCTCGATAAGAAGCATTTGGCCTAGGGGTGCCATGAAAACATTTTGAGGCTCTAGGGTGCCGTGATTCAAAAATGTTTGGGAATCACTGCTGTATATAATTTTTTTTGAATCAACAAATTTCATGTATATTAACTCTTATAATTATTTGTATTTATCACTGTTTCCAATTGTAAAGCACAATGGAATATTCAGAGCTACAGATGGAGCACCTCTCAGCCAGCACTGGGAATTACCAGATTCCCTTAGCTGGCATTTGCCAGTGGAGAGGCGCTCAACCTGATGGGGAGGAATCAGCGCCTCACACGCTCATGAGTCCCAGTCACTCCGCGGCAGGGAGTGGAATTCCTGTCAGTCTCCACTTCAGGGAGATGCGCAGGGTTAGGGGGGTGCAGGGGGCTGTGGGCAGCAACGGGAGAGTGGCAGAGAGGTGGCTGAGGGCTCCATTAGAACAGGGCGCGCAAGTGCACACCCCCTTACGGCTCCTGGCGGTGCCTGATGGTTGGCGATCCGATCAACAGGAGCAACTCCGATGGGAGCTGCTCCATCTTTATATACAGTAAGAAACTGTAAATAAATAAATAAATTCTAATCTACATCAATTGGTCCTCTTTTACATTGATTGTTCTTCATTAAAATCGATCGTTCATCTTTAACATTGATTCCTCATCGTAAACATTAATTGTTCGTCTTTAGCATTGATTGTTCATCTCTCCATCGATTGTTCATCTTCAGTATCAATTCTTCATCTTCAACATCGATTGTTTGTCTTCAGCAGCAATTGTTCCACTCAATATTGATTATCATCATTACTCTGCACACTCCCCTCAGTACTCTCTCTGCTTGCAAAGTCATCTGTTGCTACAACCCTGGGTCATTGTCAGCTTATATGTGTCTTCTACAACTGCCGCCATCAATCCTATACCATCCTATACCATCAGTAACTTCACCTCCACCCCTGCATGTGTAGTTATATTGACTCAGAGACTGTACTTAATTGTGCATTTCAGTCATGTATGTTTAGGACCCAAATATGGGCACCAAGGTTTATTCACACGCCTGCCCCAGTGCCTGAGGCTTGCTGGGGTCAGCCTCAACCCTCAGTTGTGACAATGGGGAACTTTATTTTTCTGTATTTCTTTCTCTCTCTCTCTCTCTCTCTCTCTCTCTCTCTCTCTCTCTCTCTCTCTCTCTCTCTCTCTCTCTCTCTCTCAATACAATAATATAATCATTTTAGATCTTAGAGTTCCCATATGTATATGCATAAACATAGCAAGTGTATTTTGATTCTAGTTTATGCCCTGCCAATAAGGACAGTGCATATTCTGCATAGTATATATGGAATGTGCTGGCAATAACAGTGTTGTCAGGCAGCATTATTTCATTCTGATAGATGCTAGTGGCTTCCTGAAAGCAAGAAGGTTCAACTAAATTATTAATGACCTATCAGAATTCTGCAGGATTTGAAGTGTTTTGATAAAAATTGTCAGAGTGGAATTGGACGCTTGCTACATGTGATTGCCTCGAATATGTATTCCACAGCTTGTATTTATGGAACTCTTTTTTTTATTAGAGCTGTTAACTAAAATGAACTTTTATTAAGCTTTATTAACCTAAGCACAAAAGAAGCAAGAAGAAGCAAGAAGACATGACAAAAAAAGTGCAAGAAAAGTATGTTTACATTTGTCTTGATTCTATGCTTTGATTCATTCAAAAATAAAAATACTACCTGCTACAGAAGTACAGTGTTCCAGGCAGTGTTATCATCCTCATTATTCCCTTGTGGTTTTTTTTTTTAGTTGCAAGTACAGTATGCAAACATCCCATTTTTTACTTACTGTAGGTTGTGTTTGACACCCCTTCTTTCTCCAAGTGTCACAAAGGTTTACTTAACCATTATCAGTTTCTTTAACTCACAAGAATCGGTTTTCAGAGGAAGCAGCACCGAGAATGATGTTTATTGAGGCCATGCGGAGTGACTGTGTTTAATTTGTGAATCCACTGTGCTTCTAATTAGAGTAGTTTTCCACAGCAGTCCTCTTCCCTGATGTGTAAAGAAACCTGGTTTATTTCTTTGTATATAAGGGTGGATAGGTTGCGTTTTGCAGATCGAAAGTGGCATGCTACTGTACAAGTTGTTCTTGGGGGCATCGCTCCAGCTTCTGCCTTAATAATCTTAGTGTAGTCATACATTCTTTGAAGGATTCTTTGATAGATACAGCTGGAGCGCCTCTCAATATTGCCGCCAGCTCGCCTTGGCTGAGGTTCTGGCATTCCGATTTACTTCTTGCGCTGCCGTTCGCCAAGGGGCGTGGGCACATGCCATGCAATACAATCTGCCACCACTTGGTGGCTAATGCTCCATCAAGCTAGCGTCGGAGTGATATACTGTAATGTGCCAATGGAATCCCGCCATTTGCCGTACGGAGCGCGATTTCAGTATGAGACGCTCGTGTGGAATGAGATGCTCGTGAACATCGCTGCGAGCAAATGGGCTGTGTAGTGTAATGATGATAAACAAATATTTGCGTTCACGTAGCCGATGCTGAATATTTTGAACTGTTGGTACTGTGCATAATGTGTATGCAGCTGAAGTCAACCGCCTCCTCCCCTTCCCCCAGGGGTGGAGGGGGTCGACTTGACCTGAATACAGTACATTACTTTACAATATCTCCAGCAGCCAGGGGCGTAACTATAGCACCGCAGCCCCCGCCACCGCGCGGGGGGGGGCGCTGTGCATGTGGGGGCGCCGGGGGCTGCGGTGCTATAGTTACCCCCCCCCAATCCCCTGCAGACTTACGTATCTCGCTGGTCCCGGCGGCTCCGTTCTTCTGATGAGGACCACCACAAAATGGTCGCCCCCATATAGCACACTGTTCTCTGAAACTGTCTGCTGTATGGGGGCGGCCATTTTGTGGTGGTCCTCAGCAGAAGAACGGAGCCGCCGGGACCAGCGCAGCGCGATAGGTAAGACTGCGGGGGAGGGGGAGGGGGTTAGCATAGGCGGCGGGGCGACGGGGCGGCCGGGGGGGGTGCTTGATGGGGCGGCGGCGGTGGGGGGTGGGTATGGGCGCCCCACCTAACGGCGGGGGGGCACCCAAAACTTAGCTACGCCACTGCCAGCAGCGCTAATTCACGAAGGGACCGTCTGTAGCGACTCATGTCTGAATTAACAGGTCCATTCTAGTCAATTGGGAAAAATGTATATACCTTTGAAAAAGCTGTCACTTAGACGGCGAAACATGTCAGGGAGCACCTGCTGATTTTATGCTGATTTTATTTGGGTTACTGGCAATTTGGATATCTTGATCCTTGGAGTATATTCCTGGTACACCAATACTGGACTGTCTGTTGGACATTATTACCACCTGGTACCATCCACCTTTGGGGACACCACCACCTGCATACTAAGGATCACAGGGGCGCATCTCATCGAGGATACCCACAATTCCAGTGGTCTAATACCCTTCCTCCAGTGTCACTTATCCGGCAAGGTATATGGACCCCACCTGCAAACAGGCACAGACCACACAATAATACCAACTACCTCCAATAAGGACATTTCTTCAAGTATCCAGCCTATAAGTATTATACCCATCTTATCGCTCAATTTTCAAATGTTATTTGAAAATTGAAATAAATTTCTTTTTAAAGTTTGACCTGTAATTGTGTACACAGCTATATACCTGTTTTAGTGGATATATTCCACCCTATACTATGTAATAAATAGATTGTTAATTTTATTATACTATATTGATCCAAACCATTTTTTAGCGCTCCACACTTTGCTTTTTCCTTTTACACGATATACAGGGGCCTGACACCCCCTAGAGGAGCTGTTGACAAACCACCCTATTAGGCGCCTGTTCACTACTAGCCTAGGCTACTAGTTTACCTTCTATACAATTGGGAAAAATGTGTCTATTTTGTACCCTGATATCCTAGAGACTTGAGACTGGTATCATATGAAAGAGAAGACTCTAGTAGTAGTTTATATGACATCAGTAAGGGAAGCGGAAAGCATCCGTAGTTAGGGCTTCCTCCAATTGTCCACCTAATGCAATTCATTACTACTGAGTACCGCAAATAGGAGATCCTGTATAGAGAGTCTAAAGACAGTGAAGACAGTGTTTTTGCATCCGAGGACTTAGGGAGGAGCTTTTATCTGTCCCCATTAAACTTATATTGCTATAACTTATAGCTGTAACTGTTACAGCAGAGTACAAAAAAAAGCTGTTTGTGCTACTAAATACACAAAGTGCTATTGAGTAGCAAGTGCTACTTATTGCCCAAATAGGAAAAACTCTATGGACGGGCTAGGAACAATGTTTTTTATTGTTATTATAATTCTTTTTTTTAATTTAAACATTTACAAACCTTATATTTAATAGCACTAGACAAACATAAATAACTGTTTTCATATAAGCCTTTTAGTTTAGCCTAGTAGTTTATATGGCATCAGGAAGGAAAGTGTCCGTAGTTAGGGTCCCCTCCAATTGTTCACCTAATGAGATATAATGAGATCTGCTACGAGGTTCAAACAGAACTGCATCAACTTTCTTTTTTATAGCAAGCTAGGTGAGACTTTCAACCTGACTTACAAGCAAAGTTTAATATCCAATAAGACCCCTATCTGGCTTGATCGTGTTTACCACCAGCCGAGGAGCAGTGGGCAATTTGTGCAGCAATGCAATAGCTGCAAAGGAGTGTAACCTTCTGACCAGATATAACCAGGCGACGACCAGCCGAGGAGCAGTGGGTGATTCGTGCAGCACTATGTTGTTCTACGAGTGTGTATCTGTTTTTGTCAGTTTAATACCCAATAAGACCACTATCTGGCTTGATCATGTTTACCACCAGCCGAGGAGTAGTGGACGATTCATGCAGCAATCAATGACTCTCAGCAGTGATATTGCTCAGCTCTGTGATTATTACCAATTGAGCGCAAACAGTTGTATGTGATTAAAGGCTAGTCCACTTATCTCACATATAAATGACTCTCAGCAGTAGGATTAATGAATGGTGATGCAAGATGGAATTGTCCTTGGGCCCTCCCACCCAGGGGCGGATCCAGGAAAAAATGACAGGGGGGGCACCAAGATAGGGGAGGGGGGTTGTTAGTGGTGCCAGTGTGCACGCTCAGAGAGCAGAGAGAGAGAGAAGGAGAGCAGAGAGAGAGAGAGAGGAGGAGAGCAGATAGAGGGTGGGAATGGGATTAAAAATAGGCCCTGGCATTGAAAGTATGCAGGCCTACCTTGGCGTTAATAGTGAAGTATGTAGTTGTGCACGCGCCAAAAAAGGGGGT
The DNA here is from genome assembly GCF_055691185.1 of Crinia signifera. Lineage (NCBI taxonomy): Eukaryota > Metazoa > Chordata > Amphibia > Anura > Myobatrachidae > Crinia > Crinia signifera. Next base: position 204,111,919 of record NC_139219.1, read on the forward strand.
GGGGCCACTCAATAGGGGGCGTAATCTTGAGTGTAGTGTACCACACCATATACCACTTCTACACATCATGCAAAATTCACATAATGCTACACAGATTACGTCAATATGTCCATTACGTATTATGCCAAACACCATAATGCCAATTACAAATTATGCTACATAAGTGCTGCTTACCTTCATGCTCGTTGCCAGGGGTTCCATGCTCGTTGCCAGGGGTTCCATGCTTGTTGCCATGTGGGATTCCATGCTCATTGCCATGTGGGATTCCATGCTCATTGCCATGTGGGATTCCATGCTTGTTGCCATGTGGAATTTTTTTTTTTTGTCCCAGCCAATGATGCTTATGCAGAAAGGAATAGTGGGTCCTGGACTCCTGGTGAGTATGTGTGCGGTGCGGTGCGGTGCGGGGGTGGGCACACTGGCACCCAGTATTGGTGCAGCATAGTGGGCAAAGGGGGCACCCAGTATTGGTGCAGCATAGTGGGCACCCAGTATTTGTGCAGCATAGCGGGCACAGGGGCAGAGAACAGATGGATTGCTGGATCAATGCTGTTAGCAGTGAATAGCTGGAGTAGCCACAAGTGCCCCTTTGTTCCCTGCTGCTGCAGGTGGGTGGCTTATAGCTAAACATTATCTTTCCCCCGCAGTGGTGTCTGGCTCCATTAGAGGCTGCACAGTGCACTGCCCCAGCAGGTGCCACATTCTAATGGTGTGACTATACAGCAATGTTTCGTATGGTCGCCTACATGGTGTACAGGCAGCATTGCTACTGTCTGCTCATCATGATAACGGTCCCCACAGAGGAAACTAGTTCTTTTGTCAATGCAGTGAGGGGTGTGGAGGTGCAGGGGGTGAGGAGTGAGAGGTGTGGAGGGCAGGGTGTGGGAAATGAGGGGTGTAGGGGGCACAGTGTGTGGGGAATTAGGGGTGTGGAGGTTGTGGGGGCCCAGGGTGAGGGGTTCAGGCTGTGGGGGGATGCAAGGGCTGTGCACAGTAGTAGAATTTTTGCCTAGGGCTGGGGACTGGGAAAAAAATCTGCGCATGCTCCCACCCACCCTTATGTTGCGGAAATAGGACATGCACACTTTCACAAACCAAACATTTCAGTGACAGGGCCTCCAAATCTGTGGCTGAAATGATTGGTTTGTTTGGGCCCCCACACAAAAAAAAAAATTCATATCTCCCTGTATAAACTGGCTCTACAGAGACAAGGGGTGAGATTTAATAGGATGAGATATTTAGAAAATGGGAGATTTGGTAAGAAACCTCCAGTTTTTTTTAAACCGGCAATCATTTACACTGCAAAACCAGTTTGATGTTGCAGTGTAAATGATTGCCGCTTTAAAGACCCCAAATCTCTCACTTTCTGAATCTCTCATCCTATTACATCTCACCCAAAATGTCATCGTCACTAGTCATCCTTCCTCGCCCCCTTCAGTGTGTACTTCCTCATCTTAATATTTGGTCACTGGATTTCAGTGGCCAGATTGGGCGCTAATGTATCTAGTGTTATAATTAAAATAATAGATTTGTTTTGGATGTCAGTATGAGCTGCAATTTTTCTATATGCCTGAGCATTTCTGAGCATATATATTGTATTGGATCTGGAGCCAGAAAACCTGGATCCAGAATCCACACAAGAAAGAGCCAGCTATCCCAAAAGGGTTGGAAATACTGCGCTAATATATTCTTAATCCTTTATAAATAAATACAACATGAATGAACACACATGAACAATAACAAGATGGAGACTGTTTCAAAAATATATCATATAATCTATTTTAACCAATAAAGAATATATCTTATTTTACTAGGCGGCCACCTATAAAAAATATAACAATTACACATACTAGATAACAATAAAATTAATTGTAATGCGCATATATTAAAAACAGTTCAATAATAGAATTCGCATGGGAGTAAGCCTTAATACTTAATACTTTAATAATTTTTTTTCCAGCTTCCAAATTCAGCCACAGAGTATTTCAGTTAGCTGATGTGTATGAAAGCTTGCCATATAAAGATATTTTTCATAAATGAAATGAGTTAGCCGGGCTGTACCGGTAGTGATGCCAGGCCACGGAACTTCACAACGGGGAGTCTTTTGAATGAAAAGTGAGTCACGGATGGACAGTTTTTGTATAAAAGCAAATATTGTAGAGGTCGGTGCACAGCATGTGTATATCTCACCTATGCCTCCATGCAGGGATGTCCTGAGTCTTTGTGAGCACTGCAGAGTGTCCCGCCGTTAGGAGACTGATGTAAGTGCGGTCAGCATAACTCTCCTCTACGCTGCCGGTAGTTGGAGCTCAGATCACAGCGTGTCTCTCCCCCACGTGGATCAGAGGCTCCTGCTCCTGCTGGCATTCTCCATATTTAGACTTTAAGCTGCAGCTCAGATGGCTGGATGGTAAAGCCGTTTTGAAAGACCATGTAGTTGTGGAAATGGTGAAGAAGGGCCGATCATCAAATGCTGTCTGGCTGATGTGAAAATTCAACTCCAATCGCTGGGAGATAGCTTCTAATGTGTTTCGCCCATATGAATAACAGGTCCCTTTAGAATCTCTGGAGGCAATTCCTGGTCTTCATTGAATAATTGATAATTCATTTTTATGAACATTATCTTCTCCACATTTTGCAGAAGCAACCTCCTTCGCCGCTCACTGACCAGGTTCCCCACTGCACTAAAAACTCTTTCGAAGTACACACTGGAGGGGAAACAACTCAGGCAAAATAGAGCCAGTTTGTACAGGGGCTTCCAAACTGCCTTTTTTTCCTGCCAGTACAGGTAAGGACTGTCTGACATGTCTACTTGGATGCTGTCACCAAAGTAATACTCCAACATTTTTTCAATGGTGACAGCATCCAATGCAGCGACAGTAGACATGTCAACAATCGTTGGCAGATTCTTTAGTCCGGACCAGATGTCCAAACTCCCTCTTGCCTGCCCTGCAACCCCGCCAGCGGGTTGTGTGGGAAATCTACCTTTGTAGACTTGTGTTTGCCAGAAACAGAGACACAGCATACGCTTTAAACCGAGGATCGAGCACGGTGGCCAAAATTAATTCCTCTGACTTTAACAGACTGACCACCCTCGTATCCTGGCAAAGTGTATGGAGGGCTTCATCCACAAGAGCTACATGATTTGCGGAATTGCAACGCTTTAGCTCCTCCTTCACTTTCTCCAGCTGCTTCTGAAACAGCCTGATCAGGGGAATCACCTGACTCAAGCTGACAGTGTCGGAACTGACTTCACATTTGGCAAGTTCAAACGGTTGATGAACCTTGCACAACACGGAAATCAGCCTCCACTGTGCTTGAGTCAGGTGTGGCCCTGCTCCTCTGCCTATGTGGTAGGTGGCCATGTAGGCTTGAATGGCCTTTTGCTGCTCCTCCATCCTCTGCAGCATATAGAGGATGGAGTTCCAGCGCATCACCACCTCTTGTTTAAGCTGATGGCAGGGCGGGTTGAGGAGTTTTTGCTGCTGCTCCAGCCTTTGGCAGGCAGTGGCAGAATGACAAAAGTGTCCGCAAATTTTATGGGCCACCGCAAGCATCTCCTGCATGCTCCTGTCACTTCTGATGAAATGCTGCACCACCAAATTTATTGTGTTACTGCCATTGTCCGACACCACAAATCCCCAGAAGAGTCTAAGTGGGGTAAGCCACTGGGAGATGATTTCCCTCAAATTCTCTAAGAGGTTGTCGGCATTGTGCCCCTTCCTTAAACCGGTGATAAACAGCGTAGCCTGCCTTGGATGGAGCTGGCATGCAGGAGATGCTTCTGCTGTAGAAGGAGATGCATCTACCAAGTGGGCAGTCACAGTCATATAGTCCTTAGTTTGCCCTGACCCACTTGTCCACATGTCCTTAGTTAAGTGGACAGTGGGTACAACCGCATTTTTTAGGGCACTGAGGACACTTTTTCTGACCTCTCTGTACATCACGGGTATCGCCTGCCTAGTGAAGTGGAATCTAGACGGGATATGGTACTGGGGACACAATACCTCCATCAACCGTCTAAATACCACTCCACTGATGGCGGACACAAGATGCACATCTAACACTGCTGTCAAGGCCACGGTTATCCGCTTTGCCATAGGATGACTGCTGTCCTATTTTATCCTCATGGCAAACGACTGTTGGACAGTCAATTGCTTAGTGAAAGACATAGCGGTCTTATGACTTCCCCTCTGGGATGATGACCGACTCCTAGCAGCAACAGCGGCAGTATTAAGCGTAGCTCAGCAGGATCTTCCGGAGGAATCCCGGATAGAAGAGGAGTCAGTCATGATGCTAACATGGCCTGCAGGACTCCCCCCAATCTGGATCAAGGAGGAAATTGACGAGGAGGGAGTTGGTGGTGTGCTTTTCAGGCGCTTGGCTCCAACAGGAGGACCAAGGGATTTAGGTGTCCCTGGACTGCTGACGGTTCTAGCCACAGTTCCTGAACTAAACACTGATTTATGAAGGGTCTTCAGGTGACGTATAAAGGAGGATGTCCCTAGGTGGGCAAGATTCTTACCCCTGCTTATTGGAGCATTATATAAGCTACATGTGGCAATATATTTGTTGTCCGGATTCGGATAAAAAAATTCCACACTGTAGAGGTGGATTTATTGGTCCTCTGCCCAGGCATGACGATGGGCTTTTTCATCCCATGGACAACAACTGTTCCGCCCCCGGTGCCTCATTTAGGCAAACCACATCAGCATCCTCCTTGTCAATTTCCTCCTCAGCGCCAGCTAAATCAATATCCTCCTCTCGGTCTACAACATTGACAGCTTTATCAAAATCAGGAACTGCACTGTGGGTTATCCTTCCAGCATATGCAGAGGGAGTGCTGAAAATGGTGGAAGGAGCCACCTCTTCCCGTACAGCGATGTGAAGGTCAGGCATCGCAACTACCAACACCCTTGGACTCTCCTTGGGGGTTTGTGATAACATGTCTTCTTTAGTAGGCAGAGATGTTTGTTGTGTTTTTGATGACAGCTGAAATCTCTTCAAATTTCTAAAGGGGGGAGTAAGAGGGCTTGCATGGTCATGGGAATTTGAACCACCAGTCTCTCCGTGTCATAAATGGCACATTGGCAATTTTACATTTCTCCTCCAATGATTTGAATTTTTTTTTTGGTCCTCCTTTTACTGAACTTAGCTGGCCATTCATATTCTTTTTACATGCATACTGTATTTGTCCCTAGGGAACATATATGTGGAGGATCATGTTGGAGTGAAAAAAAGAAAAAGACCCATTGATATGCGCATTTTATCCTATGGAATGTGAGTGCACTGAATAAATATTATCATTGCTCCACGTTTAAAACATTGCTGCACTATGGTCGTCTTTCTTGTTTGAGTTTCTTTTAGATCCAAAAGAACTCCATTTTTGAGTATATTAATCATTGTGTAAGTGATATATACGTTTATTTGTGTGAAAACTCGCCAGTGGATCTACAAAACTTTAGAAGGCTTTATTGTATTTCCTGGGCAGAGTGTCACTGATTGCGCTGTGGGTGGTTCAGTAAAAATCTTTTTCTATCCTAATACTGTGTTTGTATTCCTATCCAGGAATACGAATGCGTACACCATCAAAAGAATATGAATAGGAATTTCCCAATCTTTTTGAATGATGAACCCAAATTTACTAACCAAAATACGGCCGGTAATTGACCGAAAAATACGGCTAAAAAATACTCCTCATTTTCAATCCTTATTTGGGTGACTGATCCCTGCAGGCTTCAGTGTGAAAAAAAAATTAATAGAAAAAATAAATAAAAAATTTAAATTACCCTAGGCCTGGTTTTAAAAATTCATAGGTTTAAAGATGTAGGGGTTCCCCAGAGTTTCTAAGACCAGCACCAGGCTCAAGAGCCAGTCCTCATTCCCAAAATATAAAATAAGTAGGGGTCCCCGTATTTTGAGAACCAGCACTGGGCCCAAACAGCCAGCAGGGTAATGCCAGAGCTAGTTCCCCAGCCAGCATTAATCAATGGGGCTGGTCAGGCCAGGCAGGGACTCTGGGGCAGTGGGGACCCGCCAATAAAGGGATCCTCCCCTCCAGAATTTAGCCTGCCTGTAAGTCATATTTATTTGTATATAGTGTCAGAAAATTTGGGGTTGGCATCTGGACGTGGGGTCTCCTGGGCTGTTCTGGGTGGACTGTCTCAGGGCATCACTACTTAAATACACAGTCACTTTTTATATCATGTTTGTTCATTATTTACATATGCACATTTTTTTCACACACTCTGAACACATAGAAGGGACCTTCATACTTATAACTTTATAACTTTACCATCACTATCTTAATTGTGATGCCCTGGGGGGGGTCATTGGCTGGATCTTGTTTCAAGGTTCCCTCACCCCAGATGATGACCCCATAGTGTTAGGGACCTGCTCGACAAGAGGTGACCTGGACGATTGGTGGGCAGGCCAATATCACTGGCCAATGATATACCAACAACCTTTTATAATATATTATATTGTCATGTAATGCCATCATTGACGTCAGAGACCCAAACAAAAAACACCTTGTCACACTTGTGTTTTAACAAACACACCCATAATACGCCATGTTTCCACCCCTAAACACTGTCTTCCTGTCAATCAAATTGTAACTGCTATGCGTACAGATATTTATTCGCAAATTGCATGGATACATGGGCAATGCAAATGCTGCGCATGTGGATAGCGATCCATGCTGAATTAGGCCCATTGTCAATTAATATGATCAGAGGCAGAACTCTGGGAGGCAATGGAGTCATCTGCCGCCGGGCTCCTACTCCCAATGGGGCACCTCTCCTCCCCCTGGAAGTTTAAATCAGTTATTTAAAAGCCAACGATACTGCTTCTGAAATATATATGTGTTCTCTATCTATCTATGTATCTATCGATATTTCTGATCAGAAATATATATTTTATATAAGGTTATATAGGGTTGTGTGTGTGTGTGTGTGTGTGTGTGTGTGTGTGTGTGTGTGTGTGTGTAGGGGGCGCACCAATATATATCTTGCCTCCGGGCAACTGGAACGAACTTACGCCACTGAATATGATTAATACTAATAGTAAATATACTGTAAGACTGATCAAATATAATTGTACACATATACACAATTATAGTATACTGTATTCCATGTACATATAAAATGCCACCTTCTTACCAAGCTTTTACAATACAATATTTCAACATTTCTACACTTTTAAGATGAAAAACTTTTCATAGTAAGGTGTCCCTTGTGTAAGCTTTTCTCAACAATACGCAATGGATAATTTATCAACCAAGAAGTAAAAGCGATATAAAAGTCGCTGATGGATGTGGTAGCTTACAGAAAGATTGTCTGTGGGTTAATGACGATAATAATAAGAATAAACAATACAGGAAAGAGACAAGCTAATGAAATGTTAAAAAGAGGTACAGTAAACTAATGACAAAAAAAGAAGAAAATGACGGAGTGGAATGGTACAGCATTTGGATCGGGAATATATCATTAAGAGAGCCACATAAATTATTGTCTCAAGCACTCAGGATGTGCATCAATAGTTCTAGCTCTCAGACATGCACAAAATAATCTCACTGTATCTTATTAGACTATATATCCAGTTGAATGGGTTTTGTTTACAGTTTTGACCTTTTCATCCAGGATAAGTACTGGACTGTGTGTTCTATTGATGTCCATCTACTGCATCCTAATAAAATACATTCAATTGTTCCCACAGTATCTTAAAGTTTTGCTTCTTTAATACCAGACTTGCTAAATATCTGTAATAAATTAATAAAGAATTTATATCACAATGCTGAAATTGGCTTAATATTATTTTATTTAGCCTTCACTTTAGCCTTTAGTTTATAGCATGCTTTGGATACATGAGGGCAATACAATTTGCATTTCTGAATACCCATTGGCCCTTATTCAGTTCTGATCGCAGTACAAATTTGTTCTCAAAATGGGCAAAACCATTTGCACTGCAGGTGGGGCAGATGTAACATCTATAGAGCAAGTTAGATTTGTGTGAGTTATTTTGTTTCTGTGCAGGGTAAATACTGGCTGCATTATTTTTAAACTGCAATTTAGATTTCAGTTTGACCACACCCTACCCAAATCTAACTCTCTCTGCACAAGTTACATCTGCACCACCTGCAGTGCACATGGTTTAGCCCATTTTGAGACAAATTTGTACTGGGGTCAGATCTGAATAAAGGCCATTGTCTCATAGATGTTTAGGAAAAATGTAGGACCTGCTTCACTGTGTATGCAAATGCATTTGAACGTGCAAACTTTCAGTTTTTGCTGCCGCTTTACATCTCATAATCGGTCCGTTATTTTCAATCACTGTGCGAATAGATCCTCTCTGCAACATTAATGGAAAGGTAGCAGACAAATTGGCACAACAGGGGGTGTGGTTCTGGAATATGGAACAGTCCGTGGGGGATAAAACATGATTGCATTACCCCCCCCCCCCTATATAATTTACATATTACCATAATTGTGAAGTGGAGGGGTGGGGCAATGATGATGTGTGAGTGCCACATGATTTTCAGGCACCTTCAAGGCACTTGTGCAGTGTGACTTAAGGAGCCCACACACGCACCGATCCCGGCAGTGCGATGCTATGTGATGGGGTGCGCGCTCCCGCGGCACCTCATCGCACAGTACAAAAAGTATGTGCTGCACATACTTTTTGTACTAGCTTTTTATAGCATAGCATCGCATCGCATGCACATCACATGCACAAGGCATATGATGCAATGCTATGTGTGCTGGTTAAGCCCACAACGCACGCCGGGATCAACGCGTGTGTGGGCACCTTTACACGCATGTGCAGTGGCACAAAATTGTTCTATTGCACACTAAATTAACAGTGTGTCCATTTCTGAATTAGGCCTTTAGCGAACAGATTAGAGGGCAGATTTATTAAGCTTGGAGAAGAGATAAACTGGAGATAAAGCGGAGAAAAGGTAAAAGGAGATAAAGCACCAGCCAATCAGCTCCCAACTGTCTTTTTCAAACACAGCTGATTGGCTGGTGCTTTATCTCCATTTACCTTTTCTCCGCTTTATCTCCAGTTTATCTCTTCTCCAAGCTTAATAAATCTGCCCCTAGGTCTGAATAACCCCCTGTGTTTTTGTTGGTGATTGCAGGTGGCATCGATAGAGTACCTTGGCATGTGCACAGTCAACCTATAAATGCTCAGTTGCATAAAAATCAGCATAGCATACAAATATTTATCGGGATCTAGAAGGCACTTGGGGCCTGATGGGCGCAAGGCCGGTGTCTAGGATGCCTTTGTGGAAAATCCACCTCTGGTTCCAATGTAAACAGTGTACATGTAGTAGGGAATACAGATTGTAAGATCCACTGGGGCAGGAACTGATGTGAATGATCAAATATGCTCTGTAAATTTCTGCAGAATATGTGTGCACTATATAAATAACTGTTGTTGATAATAATAATAATAATAATAATAATAATACTATTAATAACAACAAATTATTCTCCAGCCAATCAACTCCTGTCATGTGTTTAACGAATGATAGTCAGGACTTGGCTGGTACACCATTTAACATGCAAAATAAGTTTTAAGTAGCCAAAACTCATTGATAAATGGGCCCCAAAATAGAGTATATTACCAGAACCATGCTTAATATAAATTAATTGATCATTTATTTTTACATTGCTATAATCTGCAAAAATTCCTTTTCTGGAACAATAAATAAATCTATCAATATATTAAAACATAGGTTATTTGGAAGCTTTGGTCAAATACATTCTGGTATTACTGGGATTTGCAGATTTTTTTTTTTTCCACAAACCATAAAAGAGAAAATATGTTAGAGGGAGAAAACATTACAGAATGGTAGTGATTGTACACACAGGGGAAAAATAAAATGTGTGAATGTATTGTGCGAAAAAGAAAGATGAAAAGTAGAACCACGCCAAGCAAAAATAAATCATGGACAGCGGCACAAAAGATGATATTTTTAAAAGTAAACCAAGGGAAGCTGTAGAGTGTGACAAATGATTTTCTTGAGATGAATCTCAATGTGGGAAAGAAACTGTGTTGTTGCCTCACTGTTTCCCCTATTGATTTGTACAAATGTGGAATCATCAAAAACTTAGCTTTTATGAAGAACATAATTCAGTTGCATATTTTATAGGTTTTCATTGCAGAAGTCTCCACTCTGCTGCTTCTTGTAAGATTAAAGAACTCTCAAAAAAAAAAGAAAACCGATCTCGCATTCCTGTGAAAAAGAGATTAAGAAATACTTTTTTTTTTCCTTGTGAAGAGGGTCCCAATGGCCAGTATATAAAAAAAGCATGGCACATCTGCCAACTGCCCGCAGGATGTGGAACAACGGAAGGGAAAAGTAGTGTGTTATTAGTTCTAGCTGTAGAATATGCTACCGCAGTGGTACCTAGACGATTTGATAATGTGAATAGTGAAATAAAAAGATAGGATTATTTGCTGTAGCCAATATTACAGGAGATAGCGGAAAGTATAGTTAATATTGGTTTCAGAATATTTCGGATTTTAGGACACAGTACAGGGGAGGATTGGGACAAAGAAAACTTCCCACTGGGCCAGACCCCTCTCTCAGCAGTACAGTATAAGGTCATATACAGGGTGACAGGTGTCCCAGGCTCCACACCACCTTTCTGATTGGTAGCTGCTGTTACAGAGGGAAACTGATGTGGCCCCACGTACCTACATCCAATTATTTAAGCAGTGAGACTGCATGGACTCAGAGTGTATTACCAATACACTGGCCATACAGGCTGCATGTATAGGGGAGGTGGGCATAGAGGTATGGGAAAAGGAGCAGCTGCTGCACTGCAGACCTCTAAAGTAAAGGTGGTGATGGAGGTAAGGATGGAATCAGAGTTTTATGGTAGGAGCAGGATAAGCCAGAGATTAAGGGAAGGAGTGGTGTGATGGAGGAGAGGAAGAGGTTGATGTAAAATGGAAGTAGAAAGCTAATTAAAGAGAGGAGTGGCTAGAGTGTGAGGGAAGAAGAAGAAAAGTAGTTAAAGAGAGAATATGGCTGGGATGTGAGGACAGTAGGAGGTTGATGATGAAGACTATGTGGGTGGGTTGTAAGGGCAGGAGAGGGTTGATGAAGGATAGAATGTAAGGGAAGGAAAGCTTGATTTAAAGTATTGAACCAGGGTATTCCAGCAAACTATATCCATTAATGCAATGCCTACTGTATCTGGCCATTGTTAAGATCGACAATGTTCTTAGCAGAGAAACCTGGTCAGCACAGATTGCTCATCACACATCACTGATGAGTCCCATGTATGCTTAGCAATCTCTGCTTAAGCATGTTACACAGCATGGGGCTCCCGTTGCCCTAGGTGTACAGGACTTTATTCTTCACACTTCCATTTTACCATAAACCCAGTGTCACCAGCCTTACCATCAGTGTCATCAGCTGATCACCAGTGCCATCAGCCTTTTAGCATTAGCTGGTTTTGTACTGCATTTTTGGTGCAATAATAAATATGACTAGTTCACTTATACAGACAGAGCTGCTCTCATCAGAGCGGCTCCCGGCACACCATGCGAGATGTGCTGTCCGCCAGAATGGGGCTGTGGTAAGCAGAGAGTGGACCATCTGTAAATGTTATTATATCAATCTGGTAAATCCACGCACAAAAGGCAATTTCTAGTGAATCGTTATTGGTATATCCTGAGCAATTGTGGCACGTTTGAGATGTACCTGTACCCAGCATGCTGCTGGATTTTGTAGAGTGACACTAAAGCAATTATTGGCAGATATCAGGGCAGAGGAGCTGGAATGGAGAAAGTACCAGAATGGATGCAGTACACAGTGTTTGAGGTGAATTAATCAATACTAATAATATAATGATGCTGTATTGGTTTTGAGAGCAGTGTGGTACATGGAACTGGCCAGTATATTGTAAAATCCCCATGTCAACCTAATGCATGTCAACCTTTTAAATGTATCTGCCTTCTACCTGTCAAACAAAAGTGGTCAACCTGTTGACTATCAACCTAATGAATGCATACCCTGTGGATCATAACTTTACTAATTCATGGGAATATTAATTTCCAGGAAGGTGACATCAGGAATAGTCATTGAAAAGTAATTTCATTAAACTTTGATGGTCAATGTATATCTGCAGCATATGCATGGACTACAGGCCTCTCATTTTCTTACACGGGGTTAAAACACTTGCAGGCTGGGTTAGCACACAATTAACACTAGCCGCATTGGTGGGGGACATTGCAATGTACCATGCAATGGTAGAAAATTGAGGCACTATTTAAAAAAACAGACCTTTTAGTGACCTTTGTACAATACAGAGGCCGACATACAATACAGAGAACATACCAGAGAATCATAATGGTAATCTTATAATACAGAAAGTATTTTAGTTAATCTCTGGTGTTGTTGTGGATTATACAGTATGTGTGAAAACATGACTGCATAGACCAACACCTCTGTATGTAAACTCCTCCTAGATTTTGTAAATGATTTGCATACAGTACATCCTTGGAGTGTTGTCTCTAACAACAACAAATGCAGGGAGAATAGCCATGATTGGAGCACAAAAGAACTAGCATTCCTTATTTACAATGGAAACCCAGAAAGACATTTTTCATTAAAATTCCCAAATTCACATTTAAGATTGTTTCATGCTTATCAACAGATAATTAGTGAATACAAAATGTAGAAGGATCCACAGTCTATTCTTTTTCTAGGTATCTTTTAGTCCTAGTCCATTTCTCCTGGTGGGAGATACAGTAACTTTTTATTACTTTCATTTCATCTGAAGTTTTCTTCATTTACTATTAATTTGCAACCTTTATAGTACATGCTCACATGTACTATAAAGTACAGCTACACTGTCAACTACTTTATTAAGTTACAAAAATATTTAGATTACCAAAGAGAAATGTACAGAATTATCTTCTTAAGTTTTATGCAAACTATGTTCTTTTATTTCCATTAAATACATTTATGTCAGCAAGACAAGTCATCTAATAAGATAACATGAAAATTGTTTGCCTCTAATCTGCCCCAATGTGAAGTTGTATTGGATAAATTAAATGGATTTAATTAAATTCATATGCCTTAGATTGTTGGGCATGCTTATTTATTTGGTACATTAATCAGGTAATTATAGTTAAAAAATGATTGATATCAGACTGTTTATGAGGTATTCTTGAAACTGCTTTAACTACCAATAATGGTGCTGGAAATGTTAAAGTCCAGTTTGTGGCCACAAACTGGAAGCAGTACTACAACTGGACTCAGTAAATATGTTTGGCAGAACCAGCTAATGTGTGACCAGTTTAAAATTATGCTGATTTATAATTATTTCACTGTGGAAGTTTGCCAATCATCCACACAAAAGCCAGCTGCATAACTGAATGGGAGCCATGCCTGTCAGAAGTTAAAGAAGGGTCTTAAGAGGTCCATGATGAGTCTGTTGAAAGAATCATCCAAATAGACTCTACCAACTATGGAGTTATTTTCTCTGTTCTAGCATTAGCAACCTGTAATGATTTTAGCTCGGATATTGCAATTTACAGATGGCATCTGTAAAATGCAGTTAAAGATTGTAGTAATCTGTGATTAATTGATCCACAGATTATATTAGCCAGCACGAACAGCTCAATCTACTGGCCAAGGTCAGGAAGAGACTATGATCAGCAATAGTGAAAGAAGAAGGGCCCTAAAACTAGTTGCTGGATTGTGTTGGGTCACTGTTGAGTCTTTTTTTCTCCACAAAGAGGTATTGTTCCTCGTGGAGAAATGTATCTTCTATGTATTGTGTTAGCCTGGGAGTTACAGTATAGTGGGCATACCCAGACTTAGTTCCCTATATAGTCCTAGGCTGCACAGAACAGTTCTTAAATACAGCTATGTGACAATGGATATGGCCTGAGATAAATTCAGAACAGGAGATCCCTTGTTTTTTCTGCAAATTCCTTAAAAAAAACTGAGATTGGGGCACTTAAATAGCTGCTCTGGCTACAACAATCAAAGCTCAGCTGCAATCAGGCAACTCAGTTGTGGACCAAAAAGCTGGCAATGCACAGTGGCATGCTACACCAACACCTTTTACAGAGCAAAACACAGCAATTCTAATACTTTTAAAACCATAACTGAAATAATGAAGCAGGAATTGATATCATCAGCCAAGCAGGGCAAAACTTAAAAGACCCAGTCAATGACCCTAGAAGGGACCTTGACACCAATAGGGGTGGCCACTTTAAAAAAGTGATAAAAAGGAAGATTGAGAAGATCACTGGTCATTGTAAACTTGGTCACAGATATATTTGAAGTGGTAGCTGCAGACCAGCCAAAAAAAAAAAAAAAAATGGAATCTCACTCAAATAATGAACAAAACTATTTAGTAACATGGTGCTGAAGAATTACCAGTAATAACAAAGGGAATCACAATTCATGCTATACATTATTGCTCCATTATGACCTCATAACTTTCAGTTTACTCAACAGACAGTAACTTACTTTTGTTACTTACCATACCATGTAGATGAACTTATTCTAGTCATCAGATACACCCTCAGCAACTTTCTGCTGAGAGGTATTCCTCTGAAACAGTTGGATAAGCAAGAGTCTGAATACAGATAATTGATAGAGGACTCTTGTGATGTATTATTATACTGGCATTCCTGGTATACTATAACTAGTACTGTTGTTTACATAGTTAGCTGACATACTGTGTAAAAATACCTTTAGTATTGTTTCCTCCAAACTCACAAGGTACCAGAGTACTGTGCCAGCTACTGTATATATAGCCATCTTTTCAAGGAAGTAAGGCATACATTAACCAAGAATCCCCACATTGAGGGATGGTGCACATTTGGTATTAATAGTATAGAGTGACTGAGTCCTTTGTTTAAAAAAAGATCTGAGAACAGTAACGTAACAATCAAGTACAACTGGTTCTGCTAGTAAACGTCAGAATTGTAGGCACATTGGATAGTTGTCACCTGAACATACAGTATGAATGCTCTACTCTACACTACCCTGGCAAAAAGTAGTTATCTGTAAGTGTTCTATTATGTATGATCCAAGTAGGTATTATGGGCGCTGTGGACAGTTATCACCTGTACATATGAGTGCTTTACTCTTTGGCCCTGATTATAATCTGCTTGGTAGACAGATAAACTCGCAGTTTACCAAGCACCTGTAATGTCGCCCCACCAAGACCCCCCACCGCTGATTCCCCATCAAATAATTTCTATTAGCTGCGCAAATAAAAGTCAGTGGGAACTGACTTTATTTGCACGGTCTAGGACAAAGACAGGGTGGACGGCTGATGATGTGTGACTTCAGCCATCCGCCCGCAGAAAACATCGGCCCAACCTGCACAGCCATAGGAATGCCCAGCGTTTTGATGGGAACACCCATGAAACGCTGGGCATTCCCATGGGTGGCCACCGTCAGCCACAGCCTGTTGGGATAGGGCCGAACTTGCTATATAGCGAGCAGATTAGAATCACCCCCTTTATGTCATAGAAATGTTGACTCAGGAGCCTGTAGAAGTGATGTCATTACACCTTCCTGGAATATGTAGCTGGACAATCCACTAGAATTTCTCAGATTGCATTACCTGTTTTCAGTCAGATATGAAAATCTCTTACAATTAGTGTCTATCTCCACAATTTAAAAAAAAAATGCATTCCAAGAAAGGTTGAGTAGCATCTTGCAAACTGAAGGTGACAGATGGTGAAGCACACAAGTATCATACAGTATTTATCCCCCCACCTACCTATATTTAGAAGTCCCTAAAATGTATACATTTCCAGGTAAATATAATTCTGTAATTTGCAAAGCCTCCAGTGGACGTCTCAATAAAATCCAGTATGAATCTGACTTTCATTTCCTGTAAGTTTTATATTGCAGACAGATATTAAAAACGGAGTTGACACAGGAGCCCCTAATGACTAAGCATCCAACTCACTGTGAGTATTAGAAAAAGAGGAAAAAGAAAGTCCCAAGGCGCAAAAATTGGTGTCCATGCAGTCACAATGTTGATGGAGGATCACTGGAAATGCCTCCTTTGCCTCCGTGGTATATGTTCAGTGGTGATTAGTATGGATTATTTTGAAAAAAAAACAAAAAAAAAAACATATAAGTTGCCACAATTTCGAGCGTATAAATAGAAACTGGGGGGTAACAAGAAGTCACATGGGTATGAGTAAAATCCAGTGAATAAAGGTTTCTTTATATAAGGACACCTTCAGTGTATTCCCAGGAGAAAAGTGATAAAGATGCGTACCATACTCACAATAATGCAGAGCTTTCAACTCCTATCAAGGTATCTTGGTACTTATTTGTTAGTTGGGTGCCATCTAAGCTATTTGCTTACTGGGCTATTCTGCGTAAGTAATCGCATTGCATCGCATGTCCAGTGTGTTACAGGATGCGATGCGATGCAATATTAATAATTAATATAGTCAGTGCTATTTTTCCAGGTCTTATCGCATTGCATCGTATTGTACCTCTTGCATCCAATGCAATGCGACTTTACACTGTCCTGCCAATTGTTGGTACCCCTCCTACTACCCACAGCACCCCATAGCTACCCCCCCACTATCCCCTCACTATCCACACCACCCTATAGCATTGCAAGTGCAGCGTTGCCCCACTATCCATGCCATCCCAAAGCATGGCGAGCGGCGGCAGAACGCGTCCTCCCGACCTTTTCATACCCCCACTATCCACGTTGGCATGGAGTTGATTTTATATAGTGTGGTGAGCGCAGCTCGCCACCAACCCCGAAGCGCGTCAAGCATACACGTAAATCATGTAAAGTAATCCGCGCCCCCAAGCGAACGTATGTAAATTGGGAGCCCAACTAACATATAAGTACCGGTATCTTTATACTTGTCCTCCTGTTCTTTGACATCCAGTTCAAATGACTCGATTTGGAGGTGTGGAGGAGGTAGTAGTAGTAGTAGTTTGTTTATTTATAAGGTGCCACAAAGTGTCCGCAGCGCCATACATAGCAAACAAAAACAAATTACAAGGTAACGTACAGGGTGTGTTGATAAAATACAGCATAAATAGGGGTATAGCTGGTAGAGGTTAGAAACAAAGCAGTCTTAGATATCAATCCTCAGTTGCAAACCATATTATTCATCTTTGGGAAACCAATATAGTGTACCAGATTCACAGGTTTAATATGTCACTGTGCCTATAAAGGTTTCTTTTTCTAAAGGGTCACCAGCAGTGTAAACCAGGAAAAGCTTGTGCTTGTACAGGGACCTTCGGGCATATGAGGTCACCCTCCAGGTATTTTATTGTATTTTAATCCTTTTTGTTAGTTTTTTAAAATCATCTTATCGCTATTAAATCGTTTGCTACTGAGACGGTTCCAATTTTTTCTTCATGCACGGCCCTTCTACATATGAGAGTCTATTGGAATCAATCTAAGAGCAACATTTGCAAAATATACCATTATAGGGGTCACTATGAGTATTGATTTTGTATTTGGGACAGATACTCTTTAAAGCATCTGTGCCTATGATTTCTAACATTGCTAACAAAGTAGCAGTGTTTCATACCAGTGTGAGTCACCTATGCATGTTCGACCTGAATTCACACATGTGCACCTACACTGGGCACACGGTTCAGTAGTGGAGAACCGATCCCATTGAATCCCTTTTAGAAACCTCAGACCTCCCTCTCATAGGAAGGAGTGGGGCTCCTGAAACTAACACAAAAGATGACATTGGTTTCCACAGACAAACTCCAAAACTTTCTGCATGTGTAACAGGTCCATTAAGGCTGATGAATAGACCTTAGTGAGAGGCATTTGCTGTTTTATAATGGCAGTAAGAATTAAGGTGTTTAGCCATATGATTATGTTATGGTGATGAATATTGCTTTATACAGTAATTCTAAAGCCCAAAGTTTTGGATTTAAAATTTGCATTCTTAACCAATGTAGGATTTGAACTGGGAATCAGTTCAGACAGGATCTCCTTTAGTGGATCCAGACTGTGTTTTGGTTCAGTTCAGTTTCTCAGTTTTCAGGTGGATTTCGGTTTTCTGAAGAACCGATTTCCACATCTCGTAATACTTGTGCACTAATCGCTTCTTGGCCTTTTGGCTAAGATCAAGTGTAGTATCTGTTCTTATCAGTGGGTATGGACTAGCCCCTGGTAGAAGAATAGAGAAAGGCTGGGCTGAGTAACTGCTGTGATAGGTGGAGGGGATGGGATCCCTCATGCCTGGGAGCGGGGAAAAGTCTGGCTGAGTACCTTCACATCTGCCAGATGGTGGGGCAGTTCTAGTGCTGTAATTCCACTGGTGGTAGGAGGGGGGGGAGAAACACTGGGCCCAGTAGGTGATTCTCTTGATGGGGTTTGTAGCCCCTGAAGGATAAGACAGCGAAAGGCTCAGTTTAGTATCCATTCCGAAGGAGTGGAGAAATGCTGGGACTGAGTAGACTGCTCATATTCCAGAGATTCGTAGCCTCTGATGAAGAGAGAGCGAAAAGCCCAGCTTAGTACCTTAACCTTGGGATGCAAGAAACACTGAGACTGAGTAGATTGCTCTTCCAAGGGGGCCTCAACCCCTTAGGGAGTCATTCGAAAAGCCCAGTGGATTATCCATTCCCATGCCAGGGGCTGGAAAGTGCCCTAGGTGGTAGCAGAGAAAGACTTGGTCAGACACTGTCTGGCTGGCTGCCTGGAGCCCGAGGCTACACTTTGCCCCCGGGAAACTCGGGGGTGCCGGAACATGCACTCGTGATCCAAAAATCACTATGCACAAGTATGCCACTTGCACTGCGCACTCTCCCTTTAGGTTAGCGCTTCCTTACCCTGGGCCTTTTGGCTGGGGTAGGACAATTTTTCACACCCCACACCCGGCCTTCTGGCTGAGGTCTCTTTATTATTTATTTCTCTCTTTTTCACGTTCGTTCACTTTTCACTTATTGTTTTCTGTAGTGTGTCACTTTTTTGGGGCTTTGTGTGTGACCCTTATGGGCCATCCAATCCCCAATGTACCAAAGCTCTTATCCCTCAAGGGCGACCCCGAGCCACAAGGCAGAGGGAAGCCTACTTCGGGTCTCTCCAAACCTTTGGGTGCCCACCATCCTAACCCCTCTGAGGGTTGAGGAAAGCGGGTCTCTCTGAGCTCTGGTGAAGAGGACCCACAATCTCTTTTTTCCCCTCTTCGGGCCTTATGGCTTAGAGGGGTTAGGGGAGTAACGGGGCCCTTCTCTTTTGGGAGAGGGTCCATAAGTATGTACGGCCCACTATGCATGATTTAGGTCACTGTACTGGGTGTTAGGAGTACACCTCGGGCTCCCTGAGTTTCTTCAAACTCAATACAAGTGCACTAATGTAAATCATCTAACGAGCAAAACTTTGTGACTCTGCATCCAGTGCTGTCAGGAGACCTGACGGGGCCCCATACAGAGTGGCAAAGCTGATTAGGTGAATGAGTATGCTGAGGCATGTTTAACATGCAAGTCTCCACAACACTGGGATAATTCAGGTCATGATCATATGTAAGTGGAGGGCCTGTCTGTAGTTGACTCTAATAACACTGTTTTGCTGCTCTTATAAATGTGCTTAGCCCTAAAAAGATTTCCATCTTTATAGGGCTAAGCACATATAAAGTCCCTGACTCTACACACTCAGTTTAATATCTGTGCATTGTAAATAAATCTTGCCTATAGTAATGAACTTTATTTGTATTTTTCATTTTTTACTTTCCAATATATCTTCCTTGACAATAATTATGCAGACTATTTATATTAAAATATCCTGTAGGCATCATCATATATTCCAGGATGCGGAATCTAACGAATTCATTGAAGTTATTTCCCATCTTTAAACTGCCTAAACTGAGGCAACAATGAACATTATTTAGAATTTAGCTTCTATTCTGTAGAGGTTCTTTAGGCTTTAGGAAAAATATGACTTTTAAACTGATGGCTAAAAAACATGTATTCAGTTTTCAATTCGATTTCCGCTTGCTAGGCAGCTTTTTATTGTCAAAAGTAAATAAAGATGCAAAGTTTGTGTTTTCAGCACTGACTTGTATTACTTATCGGTAAACATTAACATATGCTCCGAGATAAAGGTATAATTCTTGAAATATTATGGTTCTAGTAAGTGTGTGAACATTTTGATTGTACTATTGAAATAAAGTATTTATATGTAAGAGAATGTACAAGCACATAGGATGTGTACAGCTTTGTCTGCTGTACTATAAAGCTAGGCATTTATATTTTTAAATCTTAAAAAAATAACTTTTATATAATATTATTTTACACAGTTATTAACGACTAGTCTAAACATTTTCCTTTTATGATTAAAAGAGGATGGTTTCTGTTAATCTGTTAAATAGAACACTTTTTTTAAACTATGTTGAAAGTACAGAATGAAAGTCAATAAAATAATGACTGAAAATAAAGAGTCAAATGCAATGATTACAAAAATCCTAATTCTACTAGGTTAACAATTCTCCTTATGGTAGCAGTGATTTTGTGGCACATCAATGATCAACAACACAGATTCGGCTTGAAAATATGCCCAATGGTCACAAAGGACAGATTTTAAAATGCAATTATTTATTCGATATTCAAACGTGAGTACAACTGACAAGAGAAGATATTTTTATATTATTATTTTACATTTCCAATGTTATTGAATCGGTCCATTTAAACACCAAAAAAAAGTTGCTCAATGATTTATTTGAAAAAATATGTCACAATAAATGTTGATTTTTAATTTTGTATTTTTGTGTGATGGGAATGTTTACCGTAGCAAAGACACAGATCTACATGTGCACACATATTATATACAAATTGACAGGATCCATCATGTGATTAGATCCCAAACTATGGTATTATTCCGCATGGTCTTCAAATTTGGTCCTCAGGACCCCACACATGTTTTGCAGATCTCTTCACAGAATCAAGTGAAATAACTAGTTCCACCTGTGGATCCTTTAAAATGTGCCAGTCAGTAATGGGTAAACTGGAAAACGTGAACTGTGTGTGGTCCTGAGGACCAAGTTTGAGAACCACTGTATTATTCAAATTGTATATGGTGCCACTTTATTTTCTGTTTGGTAGATGTCATTTCTCAAGACTCTGTGCAGTATCTGGAAAAACAACCTTTTACCTAGTACACAGACTGCATATGCCTATCAATTTGCCATTGTCTGTCCTGACTAACAACTATAAATCAACTTGTATGGGCCAAAGCAAGTAATTAACTGTATGGGGTGTCAGACAGGGAAACCTCTGAAAAAAACATTAATTGTGGTTCTGAAATGGGTTAAAAACCAAAGCAAGTTGTGTGTATGCCAATAAACAGGATTGGAATTATAAAGATGCGGGCCTGGAGAAATGTCATGGTTGTTCACACAAGGTTGCGACATATAGTAGTTTGGATGATGCTACGATTTCCAGCATTGGTCCTTCAGGCGATGTCTGAACCATGTTTTTATCATGCTTATTTCTGAATAAAGCTCTGAAGTTAGTCTTGAAAATAAAACATTATTTCTAGTTATGAATGATTCCTGTTTTCTTAGACCCAAGGCTCACATGGCCTTTGTTTCCTTTTTTGTAAAATATTAATAATTGTGCGCAGGTAGAAGCTAAGGCTACCTAGTGGTAGAGAACTGAATTCCTCTTGGTGGCAGCAGGGAGCATGTCTTAAGTAACGCAGTAGTAATGTGTGTCGATTTTCAGATTGGTGTATCTGGAGAATCAGTTGACCAGTCATGACACAAATATTTAGATAAATAAATGCACTATACATATAAAAAAACATATCAGACTATAAAGTGTGCTATAGCCTATACATTACTGTATATAGTACAACCTTTACACAAATCATAATTAATATTAATTGTTAGGTTATGCTCCCTATCACATTCTAAGAAGACTTAATTACTTAAGTTGGTGTTAAACCATTCATAATGGTGTGTTAGTTGGACAAATGTAATGATACATACTGTCATAGGTTAAATGTGTTAAGTGTGAGCAGAAACAAGCTTAGCTTAATTGATGCATTTAATTTTAAGTTTGAGTAAATTGGTTTCTAGCGTATTTACGTCTCTATCATTTCATTTTGTAGTAATTCTGACTATGTGCATACAGTATGCTATGCACACAAAGTGCATTGTTTGTAATGCTATCATTTATTTTTATGATTGTACTACTGATTAAGAATTTTGGTGGAAACACAGAGTGTGGACCCCCTATGTGTTTCAAGCCCTAAAATTCTGGTTTACTTGCACATCCTGAGGCTTCAAACGCTTTGCACTAGCTCCTTACTCTCTGGAAACAACATGTTATTCTTCATTGAGCACAGCATTCAGAAATGTTTGCAGGGAAGAGGCTGGATCAGTATAAGTAGCCTATAACCTTGGCCATAGGTGCGTAACTCTCTTGTCTTAGTTATAAAAAGTCAACTTGCCTCTTCATAAATAACAAGCACCGTCACACTGCATTGTGCAGGGTCGATTTGTAATGTGTAACAGTTTTTATATATCAGAAAGTTATTTGATAAATAGACCAAAAATGCTATTTAGAAAATATACAAATTGTTTGCAACCAAAAATTATGTTTTCTAAATGTATTGCTTTGCTGCATTGGTGTGTTGTCCTTTTGATGCTTCGTAGTGGTGTAAGATTTAAAAACTTTAAAATATATTTGTGTACATTCATACTTACTTACTTATTGTGTTTATCCAACCTAATTTAAGTTAAATGCATTTGTAAAAATAATTGTAATGATTAAGATATTTAATTCAGGGAAAAATACTAAATACTTTTAGAACTACTATTACTTCTTCTACTACTACTACTACTACTACTACTACTACTAATAATAATAATAATAATAATAGATGCGTCATACACAGAGAATTCCAAAAAGTATAAATGAATTATACATTTTATAAAATTAGAGTTGTTATAAATGTGCTAATAATGTATTTCTACACATCTTAACTAACCATGCAGACTAACTATGCAGACTAACTATGCAGGCTGTTATAGGGTAGAAGACAGAATGTCCCTTCATAGTAAGTCACAGGGACGGATTGGGACTGCAATCCAGCCCGGGGAAAAAACTCCTGCAGCAGCCCGGGGGGGGGGGGGGGGGGTTGGTGGTGGTGCTGGTAGCGGTGGCGGCAGCCCGGGAGGGTGGAGCTGGGTGCTGGCAGCGGTGGCAGCCCGGGGGGTTTGCTGGCAGCGGCGGAAGCCCGGGGGGAGGTGCTGGTGGTGGGGCGTATGAAATTGGGGGGGTAGGCGGGGTCATATCTAATTCGGGGATGCCGAGGGTGGTGGCCACTGATGTAATGCAGGCGGCGGGGCGGCGGTGTTTGTAATGTGGGGCGGGGGGGCTCACCTGCTCCTTTCTGCTGCCTACAAATGGGGGAACGGGAGCCCGCTGCCGCCGCACATGAAAGCCCATGGGAGGTGCTGTGCGCTATCGCGCATGTGCAGCAGCCCTCCCGTGGCCATTTTGAATGTGGACAAAGATGTGGGCAGTCCAGGGGGAATGCGTCCGGCCCGTTTTTATGGATTTTTGGCCCGGCCCACCGGGAAATGGCCCGGTTTTCCGGTGGTCTAATCCACCCCATGTAAATCAGATCAGTATATATCATGTTTATGGATTTTTCTTCTTATTTTCCCCATTTTCAGAATTATAAAACAGTTTGAGCACTATCTTGGCAGACAGACTAAAAGGATTATTACTTTTTTAAATGATACATAATGTTTATCTACTACCTATTTTAGAAGAATTTAGATAACTATGACATGCCATTAGTATGTAGTTTGTATGTGTCTTTATATTTGTGTGATTACCATATGTTTATTGATATACAGTACCAGGTACATTGGGATAAAGTATTAGATGGTACACAATTTCTATTGAACTGCTAACATCATGGACAAATTCCCAATTTAAATGGCTGCTGCCAGGATCCTTAAGTAGCAATATTAACTAACTACTGGTAGAAAAGATATTACATACTCTCACAGCAAATCATATAAACCAAAAAGGATTATTGCACCCATCTAACATGAGAAACCAGCTGGCATAATTAGTTCCCTGCTAAGTATCCTGGGGCTTATTGTTGTTCTGAATCTGGCTGATTGTACACACCAATATAAAAGTGTTCTTTATTACCTGACATATAATTTTAAAATAATAATAATTATGTTTCACAGATATCTGAGTTTTCAGAACACACTTTTAACATTGTTTTGCCCATTTGTGTGCTTCTTGTTTTGCTAAGAAAGCTGAATCAGGTACTTTGCTGCAAATCAGCCCATCGATGGAACTACATTACATTATCTTGTATCCAACTACATTGTCTTGCCGTGTTATATAAGTAGACAATGGCATGTGGATAAGTTGAGCTTTAGTTCAGCTCTACCACACACACACACTATGGGCCTTATTTTGGTTCATTCTTTCTGACAAAATCCTTCTTAGATGGGCAAAACCATGTGCACTGCAGGTGGGGCAGATGTAACATGTGCAGAGAGAGTTAGATTTGGGTGGGGTTTTACTTCAAAGTGAGATCTATATTGCAGTGTAAAAATAAAGCAGTCAGTATTTTCCCTGCACAGAAACAAAATTACTCACCCAAATCTAATTCTCTCTGCACATGTTACATCTGCCCCCCCTGCAGTGCACATGGTTTTGTCCATCTAAGAAGGATTTTGTCAGAAAGAATGAACCAAAATAAGGCCCTATATTATGTAGTGCAATTAAATGTGAAATACTAAGAACAGTTCACTGTTTGAAATTATTATTTCATTGGTTCAAATTCTGCATCAAGGGTAACCCATATTGACATTAAGGACTATCCTTCACTCACACTAATATCTCAACTTTACATTGAGTATTGAGCTTTTATGAAGCACTGAGGATTAATATATTGAGATTTACTATATGTATATTTTTATTTCCTTTTCTTATTATATCTGTAGAAAATATCCTTCCTGTACTGTATTTCTGATTTATATGTGGCAGGTCATGAGATCTGTGAATGGGGCTTGTTTATGTATATACTATTGTATGGGGAACTGTTGTAATGTCCCTTTCCTGTGATGAAACCGCAATTGTACATAGTGGAGAAATGCATTATACAATGCAGTTTTGAGATCTCCTGTAGGTCTTGTGTGCGAGAAGCACCTTGAGGTTGTAAGTCGTACATTTATGCTTTCAAGCTCTTATTATCATTTTTAGTATTATTAACAGTTTCTTATATAGCACATACATATTTCATATCCCTTTACAAAAAATATTTGAAAAGTCACATCAGTCCCTGCCCCAGTGGAGCTTACAAACTATATTCCCTACCACATGTACACACCCACACATGGATTCTAGGGATAATTTTTTGGGGGAGTACAATGAACCTGCCAGTATATTTTTTTGGGGAATGTGGGAGGAAACTAGAGTACCCAGAGGAAACCCACACAAGCACAGGGGGAATACACAAACTCTGCACAGTTAGGGCCATGGTGGGAATCAAACCCATGACCTCAGCGCTGTGAGGTAGTAATGCTAACCATTACAACGTCCGTGTTGCCCCAGTTGACACTATTTTGCCATAATTTACAGGAGAGCTGTTATGCCAAGATGCAGTATTTTACTTCAGAGACTTCTTAATACCTTCATTGCAGCCAATGAGGAGAACAAGCCTCACACACAGCTGTATATGACAACACGGAAAGTTCTGTAAGTTCATACTTTATATGTGACATTTGCAAAACCTTAGAATTTCACCTACAAGAACTAAATACACTTTTTACCTTTGGAGGCGCTGAGTACTTACATCACTTGAGGCTCACAGCCAGTTGGAGACTTGGAGCTGAAGCTTAATTGCGTATAATTGCTCTTGAGATTTTCCAGGTAAAGTTTACAGTACTTTCTAACCGAGCTAAGCTTTGCAATATCAATTAAAAGTTCTTGAAGTGACTACATGGCTTGAAGCTTTCTACAAACTTCTTATATGGGGGTTTAACATAGCATGTCTGCAAAATTGAATGTTTAAGTGACTGTATAAATGAATGTGAATCTAAATTTGTGGAATGTAATACTGTATATCTTTTTGTGGGATACAATAATCCTTTTTGTGTGGATTCATATTAAATAAACAATCAATATTTAATATCTTGATATAAACACTCATAACTCGGGAAATATAATAAAAATGTACATGTTAATGAATTATTTATGTTTTTATGAGATTATTAAATAAATTGCTTTACAGTATTATCATTGGTTCCTTAAACTCCTTTTTTATTGTATTTGATTTATATTGTATACGATGTAGGGATCAGTTACCCTCTAAGGGAGAAGTAAGTTTTATCCATCATTGGGGTTCTGCAAAGCATTTTTTATTTTAGAGCTTGCATTTGTTTTACTTACTTGTGTATTGTTCTGTAAAGTAGCCAAAATGGTTGACAAATATAACTGGAAGACTGATATACTGCAAAACCCATATGCTACGAATGATGTTAGTCACTCTAAATTAGAAGAACTTGTCACAGCTGTACCCGCTAAATTACTGCAGAACTTGGCAAAATCAAGTGCAAACAGATGATCCCTGCATTAAATGTGTAATCTCTGTAGGAATATTTCTGTTTACAAGTACAGTATTATGGCTAAATTGGCTAAACTGAAAAATGAAAAGAAAACTATATATACTATTTTAGAGTCCTGGGTTGTCTGATAAATTTTGCATATACAGTAAAAATGTTCAAATGTAATGTGCTTAGAAAATACTGTGCATGCGAATGTAGAGTATACAAATTTAGAAAATAACTGAGTGTGATAGTTAAGAAAATAATAAAAATATTGATTTGATAACGGAATCTGCACAGTGTGTGGCATGTTGGAATTGATCCTTTTTCTGGGACATCTGACAAACAAAAAGAACGCAAACAGAGCCATATAGCTTAATTGCTATCGGTATCCGGACGGCAGATTGGCCAGTTTTAGGTTGACAATATCATAGTCAACCACTAGGCATCTACAGCTAGATGCCTATACTTGGTCGTCGGCATTTAGATAGACAGTGATGCTAGATTGACGGGAGGAAGGCATCGGCGGAAACCTGGCTGACAGAAGCAAGGTCGTCATGGGTTTTTCATCTTTTTTTGGTGCCGGTCCACTTGGTTTCACAGTCTTGACTGACCTGGACTTGCGGTGTCGGGGCCCAAGAATGGGGCAGGTGACTGATGTCCTGTGACATCATCCACCCCCCCCCCAGAAGGCAGGTGCCCGTCTGCGTCCGCATGGGGATGCCCAGCATTTTTCTGGGTGCACCCACAATTTTTGTGAACGCCCACTACCCGCTTCATCCCGCCCTCCTGCGCAAACGCCATGGTTACTATGCAAGTCATTGAAGGAGTCCGCACAGCAGCCCTGCACATATACAATATGCACAGGTGCAGAGCGTAAATATCAGTTCCAGATGCAAATTCACCAGGGTTCGAACAGACCAGAAAGTGCAAATTCACCGGGGTCTGAGCAGACCAGAATGACCCCCTTAGACCAGTCTTAAATTGCTGAAGTTATGCTAGTGCCTCTCCATCAGGACTCATATCATATATACAATGTGACATCTGCTCTCCAAATAATATTATGGTGTCTTTAGATCATTTTGCTAAGTTTATTCAATACATTCCTGTGCCCTGCCACTGCCCAAGCCCCAACCGCCAACCATAATAGGTGGCAGGCTGGGGGATGTTTGGGGCGGCTCGGGAGGACTCGGGCAAGCCGCTCCGCAGGACTCCCGAGCCGACCGCCTGCTATTTACTAGAACTAATGGCAGCGGGGGCAGGGGAGCTCCGGCGTGCAATCGCCAGAGCTGAGGTGAGTGGGATTGATGGAAGGGGAGGAGAGTGGAGCAGCCACTGGGGTTGGGGGGGTTCCCGGACAGACGATGCGCCAGTGGTGCACACCTGGACACCACTGGCGCACACCTTCATTTTAGTGGTATGCCCGGAAATTTTCCCGCACAGCACAGCTGTGCCCGGAAAACTTCCTCAAGTGATTAAACATGCATGGCATACACACAAGGATATTGTGTGTATCCCACGCATGTCTAAATTTCTCTACTGACTCAGCTTCTACCATTTCCGACAGGAGGCTAGTCCACTTACTTATTAAATACCCTTTCTGTGAAGATGTTTTCTTTCAAGTTCCCCTCCCTCCAGTTTCAATGTCTTCATATTCTAATACTTCTCTTCCTTTATAGAATGTTTCCCTTCTGTACCTTCTTCAAACCCTTGGTATTTATCAAGTTCCCCATTTACCTTTCCCATTGATACACATTCTTTAGACGTACTGTATAAAGAAATGTTTGTCTAAAATATTACATGGCATTTCTAGACCACCATCCACTTGCTTTCCATTTGAAAAATACATATTTCACACTTTCAAGTACTTCGCTTCATGTGAACAGTTCCCTCCCATTTTCCCTCAGAATGTTTTACTGCATACATTGGAGAAAAAGCCTTGCAAGGAACTTACAAACAAAGATTCCACTATTATATTATATAGCGCACACAAATTCTGCAGCGCTTTTACAGAGAATATTTGAACATTCACATCAGTCCCTGCGCCAGTGGAGCTTACAAGCTATATTCCCTACCACATATACATGCACACAGACATTCTAGGGTTAATTTGTTGGGAGCCAATTAACCTATCAGTATATATAGTATTTGGATTGTAGGAGGAAACCGGAATACCCAGAGGAAACCCATGCAAGTACGGGGAGAATATACAAACTCTGCACAGTTAGAGCCATGGTGGGAATCAAACCCATGACCTCAGTGCTGTGAGGAAGCAATGCTAACCATAACACCATCCATACTGCCCACACTATGACAAATATATTCTATTAGCATAAAATTCATAATGCAGAGTTATGCAAAACTGGCCTCCTTGTAATTTCATAATCTAAATCACCATTATCCTTGGGTTATTGTGGATAAATGTGACAATGGAAGGTGAAAGGTCCACAGAAGTAAGATTGGCATATTTAATTGGAAGCAACTTTTAATTTGGCTTAACTCATGGATAAACAAGAAATCCCTGTTATTCAGTGGCATGCAGCTTTCATTTGCTATACAATATAACTCTGTAAGGGATTATTTGGCAGAGTGGAAGAACTTGGAAGGAGTGTAGGATAAGTGGGAAAAATTAAAAAGTGCAATTCTAAAAGCAACAGAACTTTGTGTCAAAAAAGTTAGGAAAAACACAAGAAAAAGAAAGCCATTGTGGTTTGCAAAAGAAGTAGCAAGTATTGTGAAAGCAAAAAAGGTGGCCTTTAAGAAATTTAAGCAGACACAGAAGAATGAGGACAAAGAGGTGTATCTTGTTAGACAGAAGGAGGTTAAGAAGGTAATCAGATGTGCAAAA
This sequence comes from Crinia signifera, assembly GCF_055691185.1. NCBI lineage: Eukaryota > Metazoa > Chordata > Amphibia > Anura > Myobatrachidae > Crinia > Crinia signifera. Next base: position 204,141,347 of record NC_139219.1, read on the forward strand.
GCACAGGCTGAAGAGAAAATGGTCCAGTCAGTGGGTAAAGGGGGGGAAACTTTTTTTAGGTATATAAGTGAAAGGAGAAAAACAAAAAGTGGAATAATTAGACTGAAGACAGAGAGTGGAAGTTTTCTTGAGGGGGACAATGTAATAGCAGATAATATTAATAATTATTTCTGCTCAGTATTCACTGCTGAAAGAGAGGGGAAGGGGCCACAGTTAAGTTGCAAGTATAGTCAGAAAACTGAGGGACAGACAAGTACATTTACAGAGGAGAAAGTCCTCACAGAACTCTCAAAACTGAAAGTGGATAAATCAATGGGGCCAGATGGGATACATCCAAGGATACTAAAAGAGCTTAAAGGGGAGCTGGTAAAACTAATAACAGAATTATTCAACCAGTCACTAGCTACTGGAGTAATCCCAGAGGACTGGAAAACAGCGAATGTAGTCCCACTGCACAAAAGTGGAAGCAAGGAAGAGGTAAGCAACTATCGACCAGTGAGCCTTACATCAGTAGTAGGGAAATTGATGGAAACACTCTTAAAACAAAGAGAGTAGAATATCTCAAAACCAGCAATTTACAGGATCCAAAACAGCATGGGTTTACTGGGGGAAGATCATGTCAAACAAATCTTATTGACTTTTTTGACTGGGTGACTAAAGTAATAGATCAAGGTGGGGCTGTAGATGTAGCTTATCTAGACTTTAGTAAAGCTTTTGACACTGTCCCACATCGCAGACTGTTAAATAAACTTGAAAGCTTGGGATTGGATTCTAAGACAGTTGAATGGATAAGAGCGTGGTTGCAGGACAGAAAACAGAGAGTTGTAGTAAACGGAGTACAGTCAAAGGCGGGAAAGGTTACAAGTGGAGTACCCCAGGCATCTGTACTTGGACCGGTGCTTTTTAATATCTTTATTGGTGATATTGCAAATGGAATTGAGGGTAAAATGTGCCTTTTTGCAGATGACACAAATGTATGCAATAGGGTAGACACACCAGGAGGGGTAAAACAAATGATTGAGGATCTAGGTAGATTAGAGAAATGGTCAAGAGAATGGCAACTACAGTTTAATGCCAAAAAATGCAAAATCATGCACTTGGGTCTCAGAAATCCAAAGACTCAATATACTGTAGTATAAATGGCACTATAATGGAAACTACTGAGGAAGAGAGGGCTCTAGGTGTCACTATTTCAGGGGACTTAAAAGCAGGTAGGCAATGTAACAAAGCAATGAAGAAGGTAAGTCAGATGCTTGGTTGCATAGGGAGAGGTATCAGCAGTAGAAAGAAAGAAGTAATAATGCCACTGTATAGGTCATTGGTACGACCTCACCTAGAGTATTGTGTTCAGTTCTGGAGGCCATATCTCCAGAAGGATATAAATACATTAGAGACTGTACAAAGAAGAGCAACTAAAATGGTGCATGGCCTACATCACAAAACGTACCAGGAAAGACTAAAAGATCTTAATATGTATACTTTAGAGCAGAGAAGGGAAAGGGGGGACATGATAGAAACTTTCAAATATATCAAGGGTTTTAACAAGGTACAGGTGGGAGACATTCTTCACAGGAAGAGGAGCAACAGAACACGAGGACATGCACTGAAACTAGAGGGAGGAAGATTCAGGGGAAATGTGAGGAAGAATTTTTTCACAGAAAGAGTAGTAGATAAGTGGAATAGCCTACAATCAGAGGTGTAGTACAATTTAAACATGCTTGGGATAAGCATATTGATATCCTTACAAAAAAAATAAGGATCAAATATGGTTTGAGGTAACATGTTTAAAAAAAGGGGCAGACTAGATGGGCCAAGTGGTTCTTATCTGCCGTCAAATTCTATGTTTCTATGTTTCTATATATAAATGTTTCTCAGTTCCTTTAATGCAAAGATCTTATTTGAATATTTCAAAAGCTGCAAGCAGAAAAGAGCTCTACCAAATAAGTGATCATCATTATTAAGTTTCTGGAGGTGGAGGAACTCACCCATGCAATTAATGATAACTATAATAATATGTAATCTATTTTGGTAACTTGGATTAATTATATGACGAATTTAAATTGATTATTTATTATTCTCATTAATTTAGAGGGCAAGAGTTCTGTATTCCATATCACACATTTGTCACAATACTAAAGCATACTGTAGTTAAAAATATTTAGATATTGATGATTATATTGCTAAAAGTATAGCTTGTGTGAAGTCATTGGATATTATAAAAAAAACTTATTTATCACTTATTCTAAAAATACTTAGGGGTATTTTAACCCTTTGAGTGCCAAGGGTTTGTTTTCCAAATAGGTATGACATTTGCCAAGCAAACATTTTTATTAATAATGACCTGCAATGTTTACCATATATAGGAAATATAATTTTTATTACATATTTTTTATTTGAATGTATATAACAAATGTGAGTGATGCTGGCAGTTTTGTGGATATTCTGTGTATCTCTCACAGAGCTGTTGGAACTCAAAGGGATTATCAGATATTGCATGCAGGAAAAAGTTTATGAGAAAGCTATGTCCTTGTGAATCCCTTTCCCGCACTTCTCCGTGTAATCAGGCATGTGCTGTCAGCAACCAACACCTTCTCTTTTGCTAACATTTATATCACCACTGCACCCAAGGATCTGTCGCATATTCTTCTATCTTTAACACCAATGATCAGCATTGACCAGTGCTATAAACTGAGATGCAACATTGTATTTTATTATTTTATTATTATTATTTTTTACTTATTTTTTCAGTAATCAAGTCTGTGGTCTATTTAGACACAAGGCTGATTACAGGCGCCGGCACTGAACACAGCTCTGGCTGTCTGTAGATGGGTTATTATAAATGGGATTCCTCCTCTTTCTTTTTTTCCACTTTTATCTACTTGAGGTCCCCCACAATTCCCTCTAGAGCAGCAGCTAAAGACAGTGCTCACCTATATGTATTGTACTCCTTATATTTTGAACTCCTCTATTTTATAACTATTTCATTTTAGTATATTATAGAAAATCAAATTTCTCATTACAAGTATGGGTCAAACCAGTCCTCAAGATCTACCAACGATTCATGGTTTCCATATCACCTAGCTGGTGCACAGCTGTAGTCATTACTAACTGTCACATTTTCAAACATGCTGCATTCATTCCTACTATAGATCCACAGGTCGCCTAAGAAACATGAACTGTTGGTGGGACAGGTTTGGCCACCTCTGAAGTATGGGATCTGCTTTCTATAATAATGCAAATTGAAGGGCTTGGAGGAGAATTTAGCAAATTATTGCCATTTCAAACATTTTCTGGATACTAAAATAACAAGAAAACTGTATGAAAGCACCAATTTTTACATTATTGTAGGAAAAATGATTTGATATCTATGCCCATATTAGGGGTATTTATTGAATTTTGGAGAGAGGTAATTTTTTGAGAGATGAAGTACAAACCATTCCTCACCTGTCATTTTTCAAATACAGTCTGTAACATGTAGAAGCTGATTGGCTGGTACTTTATTAACTGTATCACAATTTTAACTCTGAGCTTTAATAAATATCCCCTGTAGTAACATAACAGCACACACATACTGTAGATAGATAGATAGATAGATAGATAGATAGATAGACATACACTGGTAATTTTTATATTAACTGTATTCTGCAAACTGTAAATCTGTTTGTTTAAATTACTTTTCTTTGGATAATATAATTAGATCCTCATGTCATATACGGACAAATAAATGACAAAAAGCCAAACATTTTGTGTGGGAAAAAAGATTCATTTTATTTAAAAGAATATTTAAATTTATACATACAGATGGAACCGGCCTCCCTCTTGCTGGCGAATCACCAGATTGTCTCCGCTGGTGATCTGCCATCGGCGAGGCGCTTCATCTGACTGAGACGTGCGTGCGCCTCACACGCACTCGCGTCTCAGTTTCCGGGCACTGGGGCGACGGGAACCCTGTCCGTCTCCGCTTCAGGGAGACGGACAGGGATAGGGGAGGCGGTGGGTGAGAACGGGGAGGCGGTGGGGACCCCGGATGACCACCGGCAAGCCGGCGAGGACCTGGGGGAAGCGCCGTTGGAAGGGGACGCAGGCGCATCTTGTGCGCGCGCGTCCCCTTTCGCAGATCAGATGGCAGCTGGCGGGGGGATGGCGGCTGGTGATTCTTCCGCCATCCCCTGCAAAGACCAGGCCGTCTCCATCTGTAGTTCTGATTACAGGAAAAGCATACAAGAATGGAGTTTGACCATACTGGGAATAGGATGTGTAGCAACTACTTGATTCCCCCTTTCTGAATGTGCGAGCTCATGGCAGTGGCTTCCCTTAGTGTTGGTATAACATGCCCCGCATGCAATGCATTTTGTCTTAAAAATACCTCTTTAGTGGTGAATCAATAATGAAACTAGGCTTCAATTATCCTAGATAATGTAAAAACATGCAAAGTCTTATTACTAGTAGTAGTCATTCACTCCTGGGTATTTTCTGCTGACCAACATGTGCACTCTCAGTCCAAGACAGGATATAGGTATTCATCTATCTATCTATCTACAATACAATCCCTGGTAGGGTTGGCTGCCATTTTTATAATTTTATAGAGCATAGAGGATTAGGTATATGAAACATTTAGTGTATCTATGACAAAAGGGAGCATCGACACACAGGGTATGTTTCATTGGTTATGTCACTGTTTAAATTCATGATTTGTTCACTTTGTGTGCTGTGCATCCCACTGAAAAGGCCCACTAGACCTTGAAACGTTGACTAAAGAACACCAAATATTTTTTCAACAAGACCATAATTGGAGTGCCGAACTACATGCTGGATAGATAGATAGATAGATAGATAGATAGATAGATAGATAGATAGATAGATAGATAGATAGATAGATAGATAGATTAAACTATTCAGAAAATGATTAAAGCCTTTTTAATTTGTTTAGTTTGTAACTTTTCACTGTTTTACAAAGTTACCTAAATCCAGACATATGCTTTTTTTAAAGTGAATCAGAACCATTCTGATGCTTCAGACACATTCTAAAAGATCTGATCATTAATATGAATAGGATTCCAAAAAAATATTGCCAAACATATGTAATAGACAGGTATGATAGTGAAACTACAGAAACAGAACACTGTCATTCCTATGCAGTAAACAAGGCAATCACAGGGAATAACACATGTTTGTCTTGCTAAGAAGAATAACAAGAGGTTCTGCAAAATGAGCTGAATGATTTAATGTTACAATTTAGACACAGAGTACCAGAACAGCAAATGTGGAGCGAATGAATGTCAAATCGAGAAATAACAATCAAAATGCAGTAGGGATTTTTCTGTCATCTTTAGGTCACCGGTTTTTAGAATGAAATAATGGTAAACTAACAAGGGTAAAGGAAGGTAATATTAAATTCTAGGAAATCATGTCTCCACAGAATGCCAGACAGCCTGCTGTCCTACACAAGGCATTAAACAGCTTGAATGTGTTAATGCAACAATGTTCATTTTCTTTCTCTGCGGGCTTCTGTCTTAAAGGTTATCTGTTAACAACTGCAAAAAAAATGTTTTTCTGCAGAGTGGGTAAATTTTTCATTGAGAACAGCTATTGGTACAATCCATGCCTCATTAGTTTATAGGAGGGAGCTAGTTTCTATTAATTCTCTCTTCACTTCATTTGCTTGGCTCAGTTATAATTAGCTTCAGAATAACGTGGGCAGCTTTCAACAGATTTATTATCACAATTGCAATCTCTAGCGCCATGTTTTATTCCTATATTTATTTTCTTGTCAAAAGTTTAGAGAAAAAAAAAGTTAGGAGTAACCTGCGGCAGAAATGAAGATTAATTAACTTGATTGGTTCTTTCTTATTGTCATGGTTATACTATATAATGTTGTTCCACTGATAGTATAAGAATCTATGTACATTTTGGGCTGGATAATTTATTCATTTAGTGAAAAACAATCTATTAATATCAGTGTGCGCCAATGTTTGTTCCATTTCTTTGTGTTTTTATATAATATGTATACATTATTGTTTCACATTGCCATACTTTATACCCCCTTGTTTGCAAATCATAATGATTGTGTGTGGGGCTTAGATATCAAATTTTAAGTAGTCAAAAGTGAGTAAACATTATCCTATTTGAAGGGTTCAAATAGCCAATAGACCCAGATGACAGTACATTAGTATTACAGTAGTGTCATAGAGCACAGTCGTTTTGTACTTTATGTCTGTTCAAGGAAATGTAACCTATTATAAATAGGGTGTGTACATCATTCATTTAGACTAGCTTTACTTAACATTGAAAAACTGCAGTCAAGACTCAACATAATTGTAGATATATTTTGTTGCTCACAAATATTTTAAACAAAGTTTTTAATTTCATATTTTATTATTAATACCTTAGAACAGGCATCCCCAACCTCAAGGTAATCAAGGCACACTAACAGTGCCGGTTTTAGTGATATCCAAGCACAACTGATTAAATCAAAATACCTGGGGTACTAATTAAGTCACCTTTGGCTCAAGTCTGGATATCACTAAAAGCTGGAACTTTAGGGGTTTATTGATTAAGATGGGGGTTCTATTAAAGATAGGATGTTGCTATGGGCAACCAATCATAAACTACTTCTTATTTATTTATCACCTTCTAGAATATAATACAAACAATATGATTGGTTGCTCATTGCAACATCAAATCTTCAGTGGAACTCCCCTCTTAGTAAATAAACCCTGTGCACTGAGGACCAAGGTTGGGAATGCCTCCCTTAGAACAATGGGGCAGATGTATTAAGCCTGTTAAAGAGATAAAGTAAAGTGGTGGTAACACAACAGCCAATCAACTTTAAACTGTGATTTTTCCAACACAGCTGAATGGCTGGTGCATTATCACCTTCTACTTAATAATCTATTTATGCTAATTGGGGCCTTATTAATGAATTAATGATGAGCACACTGACACTTGCAGTGTCACAAAGGTGATTATTAAATTATGACTCCAAAAGTGATAAATAGTGTATGAAATTAATGTACACACAAAAATATTGTATCTCTTAAAGTGTTGACCTTTAACAACACCTTAAGGGTCAACACTTCAACTCTGATGATGAGGTGAAAGCTGCCATTCGGTCCTGATGTTGACAACAATTACCAGCTTTGTTCTCTGATGGGTTTGCTTGACTCGTCAAGCGTTGGCGTACATGCGTGGAAAGGGATGGGGACTATGTTGAAAAGGGAATAGTGTCTTACATAGAGGATAAACTGTGTTATCATGTACAAAAAAAGTGTTCAAGTGTGTTCACAAATAATAACTTATAGCCAGGTGCTACTAGTGCTCAGCGTTGCCTGGCACAAATGCAGAAGCGCAACCTAATCCTGTGAATCCTGGGACTGGAGGCTCCAATCCCAGGATGTGCATCAGACTACTCCACATGACCCTTGTGTGTGCTCAGACACCTTCACATTCCACTTATGCATTATCAGACCCATTTAAATGTCCGTAATTTCAATTATGTGCCATCAGACCCCGCCACATGCCCTTTATATGTGATCAGACACCCTCATATGTCCCCTGTGTGCTATCATACCCATCCAAATGTCCCTCATTTCCCTTATGTGGCATCAGACACCTACATATAACCCTCCTGTTCCTTTAAACCCTTTGTTTACCCTGTTCTTGTTCTTTTCTCTGTATGGCTCTGTGGAAATTTGTCATATGTCATACAGTAAATACAGTATTAAAATAATAACGCAAACGTGCATGCAAAGAGTAATTAGTCTGTCAGTGTAGCCAGAGTATTAGATGGTAATGACCGATATGCACATTTTGTGTATAAAGGTTTATATGTCTATCTTAGAAGGAATTACATTGGCAGTTATAGTCAGTATGTTACTTAGTTGAAATGACTTATCCAGGAAATTAATCTAAATGCCATCTAAGGGGTCAGGAACATTTTTTTCCCACTGTGAGTTTAATCTGACAACTAATGCTCTAGGGGATTTATTTTCATTCTTATGGATCAGTGCAGTTAGAATGTATAACAGGTTGAACTTGATGAACTTGTGTCTCCTTTCAACTTCATTAAGATTCTCAGTGACACCATTCTACCAGATGGATATCACACATTTTGGCAAGTTCAGAAGACATTAGTAGGTTTGTGAAAGTATGAAAGTGATTAAAAAACAATTCTTAAAGATATATTTTGTGGAAAGTAAATTACAAAAGCATGAATGTAGTGTTTGTGCAGCACTAGACTTTCGGAAACAAAGTTGCCCTAAATTAATTAGTGTGCAGCTTGCATTTTATGTTGTTCTGCTCAGCACCTCATTCTCTGTTGTTTTTGGGAAGCCTACACAGTAAAAAGGAAAATACAGTAATTCTTAACAAATTCAGACCTTCTGGAGAGTTACAGATGGAACCGCTCTCATTTAGCGGGGGTCTGGCAGTCGGATCGCCAACCGCCAGCCGCCAGAAGGGGACGAGCGTGTACGGAGCTCCCTGTCGTTTCCCGCCACCTCTCCGTCACTATCCGCGAATCCTCGCCACCTCCCCACACCCCCCTTACCCTGCCTGTCTCCCTGAAGCCGCCACCACCCAAAAACTGGGACGCACATGTGTGTGAGATACTCGCGTGTCCCAGTCAGATGGAGCACCTCTCCACCGGCGCCTGCCAGTAGAGCACTTCCGGTAAGCGCCAAAATCACAGGAATTTCCCTCGAACCCCATTGGTCCGCAGATTATCCTCCATTATAGGAAAGGGGTATAAAACACACCATACCAGCACAGGCACTTTACACAGCCTGAGGAAGGAGATTACTCTCCGAAACACGTTGCTGTACTACGCTGGTGAATTTGCACCTCTTTTGGCACTTGGACACTTTCCAGAAAGGACGCACTTGCACTTTCTACTGGGACCTCTACCCTAAACCTTCTGCGGTGGTGCCGCAGAGCTTACCATTTAAGTCATAGCCCACCGCAACCACACATCAGGGTGAGGTATTCTTTTATCATTGCATGCAAAGAATGTATCCGGTTGTGAAATAAAGTGTCCATATACACTTTGTATGTATAATTTTATTTCTGTAATGAATGTTGTTTTAAATCTGAACAACTCACATTTTGTTTATGAGCTTGCGCCAAGCTGTACCATACCTTACATTTACGAGATTTCAGTTTGAAGGGGGACGGTATCCTCCTATGGTAAAACAGTGGCTGCATATTCATAATTTATGCGCATTTCATCACAAGACCACTAACCCAAATAGTAGGTGCATTCTGGCAAGCCCAGGTTCTGGCTGAGAGGCGCTGCATCTGTAGCTGTAAATTTACTAGAGTCTAAAAATTAAAAGAGGTGATTTTGCTAAAATCAGATTTTGTCTATCATTTCACTATTGCATCCTTAAAAATGATACACAGAATCCGGTTGGTTTCTATGGACATCTTTTTATTTTTAGAAACTTTATTAAGTTTACCCCTTAGCCCCAATACTGCTTGTGTTTGTGCATATTATTAACAATGTGTGCTTCACTAGGCAGCCTTAGGCATTTGCCTAGGGTGCCGGTCACTGGATGGCGGCAGTTTGGAGCTGGTCCCCCCCTGGATGGAGGTGAGCGGCGCTGGCTGTGGCCACAACTCCCCCCCAGCCCCTTGAGCAACTCTGGGCCGCTGCATCACCCTTCCACCCCCGTGGAGCGGTGCAGTGACCCGTACCGCATCACTCAGCAAGCCCCCCCCATGGAATGTCACGGTGACCCATGCCGCATTGCATCACCTGGCAAGCCCCCCCACTGTACTACCCCCCCCATACACGTGGAGCAACACAGCGGGTGAGCGCCGCTCCCCCACATGGAGCGGGTGAGCGCTGGGGCACCCTTCTCCCCTTCTGGGGCGCTCCGGTCCTTTGCACTGGCCTTGGCGCTCCCACACATTGTAAACGTATGTCCCCACCCCCTCCCACTGGAGGCAAGTTCGGTGGGGTCCCGTTGACATCACTGAACTATTTTGTTAATGTATCATTCAGTGTGTATGCACAATATCGTCCACCTAGTGGGTACGGAGCTTGTGTATTGAAAATATTTCAGTTTTGTGCATTGACATTTAAAGTTTCCTGTAATGTAATGTATTCCACTTCCAAAGCAAAAGCTTTAACTTGTTCTGAAAATTGATGCAGTATAAATTTTATATATTCACATTTCCGCATAGATAAAATAAATTATGGATAGTCCTCCTATCTAGGACATTTAACTGCAGGATCAAATAATTTAAAACATTAATTGCTAGGAGAAATTGAACAACAAACGTTAAAGTAGACTGCTGCATAATACACACTGGGTTGAATAATATATCTTATGAAGTGAGGCGGTGCTACTGAGCATTGCTGTAATGGTGCAATGGAGGCGTAAGGCCGGATGTGGTATGAGGCATTTAAGGGGCGCTCAGAGTAGTTGTAGGTTTAGCCTGCTGAGACTGCGGTTAATTTTGTTGAGCATTGTAATTGTACGCTTGAAAAAGGTATGGCATGGCCAAAATGTTGCAATATACTCTGCAAGATGTAATAAGTTTTATGTATCAGTGTGATTCCTGGACTGAACTTTGTGTATGATCTGGTGTAGTCCACCCTAATGTTGCTGCCATTGGAGAGGTTATTGCAGAACTTTAGATAATTATATACAGTATTGGGAATTTTGAAGTGGGAGTATGAAAAATTGAAAGGGATTAGTGTATTCTCCAGAGTGTACTGTTGCATGCGCTGGAGCTATAGGCAATGGAATCTGGTGTTTCTCACCAGTTCTGCTGCCCATACACTTGTGAGATATTGCATGTAATCATTTGATTTTGGCCACATCTGTTCAATAAATCAAATGATTGTATGCACATTTTGTGTACCATTCGATGCGATGCGCGGGCACGTCAGTCGGATCTTGCATCTCATGGTCTTATGTTTTGCGATGACTAGATATTTGAAGCATGCTTTAAATATCTAACCCAGCGATAGAGCAGCACGTCACTATCGCTATAGGGCTTACTCACACAGCAATTTGTGCTTAATTTCTAAGTGATCTGACTAGATCTGACTAAATATTCAAAAATCACTACGTGTGTACCCCATTAGGTTTCTGAAGGGTGTGTTTATTGGGTTCATATCCGAGTGTAGCTCAGGAGTGGTTCTCTTTTCCTGGTTTCCTTGCCAACCCTCCTGCCTCATACTTAAGTTCTGATGCCGGCTTTAAGAATTCCGGCATCGACATCCTCATCCATGGCAATGGTGTTCTGACGAAAGACAGGATTCCAGCAGCCGGCAAGCCGACCGCCGGTAATATAACTGCAAAGGCAAATTCCTTCTCAAGAATGTGAAAAAGGAGAGGTTTTCCTGATTTAGTCTTAAAGGTTGGACTTCCAGGTACACCCGTCAGCAGCCCCTTTAGGAGCGCACGAGAAATTCCCCATACCCAAAAATTATAAATTCCTTCTCAAATTGACAAAACCATGTGCACTGCAGGGGGCAGATGTAACATGTGCAGAGGGATTTAGATTTGGGTGAGTTATTTTGTTTCTGTGCCGGAAAAATACTGAGGGGCAGATTTATTAAGCTTGTGGAGTGATAAAGTGCCTGGTACATTATCAGCGGCCAATCAGCTCCTAACTGTGAAGTTACAGGCTTGGTTTGAAAAATGACAGGTAGGAGCTGATTAGCCGGTGATAAAAACCAGACACTTTATCACTTCACCGAGCTTAATAAATCTGCCCATGACTGATTTATGTTTACACTACAATACAGATCTCACTTTGAAGTAAAACCCCACCCAAATTTAATTCTCTCTGCACATGTTTCCTCTGCCCCACCTGCAGTGCACAAGGTTTTGTCCATTTGAGAAGGAATTTGCCTTTGCGAGTAAACCAGAATAAGGGCCATAATATGTATCGAATTGTACCTGCGATCGAATGCTGTTTTGTGCGCATTCGATTTTTCTAAATGTGATGTTCGATTCCTGAAGATTTCTGGTCACTTCCTGGCCACTCCTTTTCCACCCACTGTGCACATGACTGGAGAGGAGGCTGGAAGCTGCAGAGGAAAAGGTGGGCAGGCTACACCACTGGCCACTAATGATTATTATGCTAAACCACCAATGCACACCATTATATTCTGTCTCACTGCAAAAAGGGCCTTATTCTGGTTCACTCTTAGAGGCAAATTCCTTCTCAAATGCACAAAACCATATGCACTGTAGGTGGGGCAGATATAACATATGCAGATATAATTAGATTTGGGTGAGTTATTCTGTTTCTGTGCAGGAAAATACTGACTGCTCTATTTCTACACTGCAATATAGATCTCACTTTGAAGAAAAACCTCACCCAAATCTCATTCTAATTCTCTGCACATGTTACATCTGCCCCACCTGCAGTGCACTAGTAGGGGCCTTATTTTGGTTCATTCTTTCTGACAAAATCCTTCTTAGATGGACAAAACCATGTGCACTGCAGGGGGGCAGATGTAACATGTGCAGAGAGAATTAGATTTGGGTGAGTTATTTTGTTTCTGTGCAGGGAAAATACTGACTGCTTTATTTTTACACTGCAATATAGATCTCACTTTGAAGTAAAACCCCACCCAAATCTAATTCTCTCTGCACAAGTAACACCTGCCCCACCTGCAGTGCACATGGTTTTGCCTATCTAAGAAGGATTTTGTCAGAAAGAATGAACCAAAATAAGGCCCATGGTTTTGTCCATTTGAGAAGGAATTTGCCTCTTAGGGCAGTATTCAATGACAAATTACGCTATGTGCGGCGAATCCTGTTCAGGATTCCCTGCACATTTGCAGGGTTCCGGAGGGCTATAGCATTCGCTGCCAACCCTCCCTGTCACCCTATGCAATGCCGCAGGGGTTCGCTGCCCCTAATGGCAAATTTTAATCCAACGATGGTGGCAGGCAGGGAGATGTAAGCCTCCCTGTCTGCCCCAGAAAATGTAAAAATTAAATATATATTCATGTGGTGCAAGCACATGAATAAAAATAGCATGCACCTTCACAGGAAAAAAATTCAGATTTTTTGACACAAAAAAACGGTGAATCAATACGAAAATCATGCTGAAAGCAGTTCTCCATCCTTGCATTGAATACACTCTCGGCGAATCCCTGTGAAAACCCCATTGAAATACACCAGCGAATTGCAGCGAGCATGAAACGGAGAACTGTCCGGCATTCACTTTCTGCGACCAATGAACATTGAATAGGGTGAATCAGATTTTCAGTGAAAAAGATTCACCACAAGGAGTGAAAACAGCCCGATTCGCCGAAAAAAATGGTGAATCGGGAGCATTGAACACTGACCTAAGAGTGAACCAGAATAAGGCCCTAAATGCTGTCCCATTGCAAACTGACGGCCGCGCCCTGTGAGACATTGGGCAGTATTCAATGCTCCCGATTCACTGTTTTTTTCTGCACAGTGCTGTGCCGCCGTGCGGACTCAGACTGTCTCAGAGCAGGCCCAGCCCAGCGTTAAGAGAGAGCCGCCGCGGGATAGGACCAAAATATCGACGGTGGGCGTGGCTTCATTACACACGGTACGCACAAGGTCCACAGCCTGGCCCTGCCGCACCCAAGAGATGAGGGAACCGCCGATCCAGATCTTGGAGGATTGAGGCATATGCAAGTAGTATTTTTGGTACTTGTTTCCTAGCACGGCCACACCGATATGAATCTTGTCAGTCTTGAGCATCGCGTCGCATCGGTGTCTTTTTTGTAAGGTTACGATGATCCCGACCCTTAAGATACCCCCGATGTAGTTTTGTACTCCCGATGTATTTTTTTGGCCTCGGTATTCACATCGGCATCTTGTTCATTGAGTCGGGTCCCTTTTAACTATGTACCCCCGACCGACGCGATACTACCGATGTACTTCTTTCCTCCCGATCTTTGTCTTAAATCGCGTCGGTCGCGACGCATGTTTAAGCAAAACCCCCCGATGCTCATGATGCACACGATGTTAATCTGGCATCTTGTTCATTGAGTCGGGTCCCTTTTAACTATGTACCCCCGACCGACGCGATACTACCGATGTACTTCTTTCCTCCCGATCTTTGTCTTAAATCGCGTCGGTCGCGTCGCATGTTTAAGCAAAACCCCCCGATGCTCATGATGCACACGATGTTAATCTGGCCCATTGGTCCTACGATTTTCCCGCTGTTTAGGCCCTTTTTAATAGGCCCAATTAATCTTTATAGTCCAACCCCCTATAAAATCTCCCTAGTACCATATGTTTTAATGTGTTGTAATGTGTGTTTCTATGTCAATATGAAATCTGCTCAGTTACAGCATCAATGTCAATATTTATTGTGATAGTCCGGCCCCTTACTTTGACAGCCCCTTCTGTTTTATTTTCCCCTACTGCCTTTGTGGGTTTGTCTCGGTAGGAGTGAGACGTGTATTCAGTTGCTGGTGATTTTTTGGCTGATTGATCCTTTGCTGGTGATATCTCCCTGATTGATCCTGTGCTTTGAATACTATTTGCTGCTGATCCTGAGCCTTGTGCTGCGGATTGCTACAGATCCAGTGGATTATTGCTGATCCTGATTATTCTGCGATTGATTTCTGGTGATCTTGACCCTGAGCCGTGCTGATCCTTAGTTCTGAGCTGTGGATTGGTGTGCTGTGGAGTGCTCTGTGGGTGTTTCCGTGACCTCTGAGATGGCTGAAGTGAATATGTTCTCACTGCCTACAAGTGAGGAGGAGGCAGTGGCGTTTCTGCAGCGCCATCATCTGCTGCCATCAGAGGCTACGTGCGCCAATGGTCATCCGATGCGGCTGAATCTGAAGGAGACCATGTGGCGCTGTAATGTGAGGGACTGCCGTTTGAAGAGGAGTCTGAGAGCAGGACTGTTCTTTCCTGGCTGTCGTTTGCCATTCCTAACGCTGGTCCGCTTTATATTTTCCTGGGTACAGGAATTTACCAGCGTGGAGTACTGCGAGAAGAATTTGTCCCTCTCAAAGAAGACGGCTGTCCTGTACAATAAGTACATGAGGGAGGCCTGCCTGCTGGACCTCATGGCGCAGCCGCAGCGCCGGATTGGAGGTCCCGGCAAGATCGTTGAGGTGGATGAGACCCTCTTCGTGAAAAGGCAGGCAAATGTTGGCCGAGTTTTGCCTCAGCAATGGGTCTTTGGTGGCATATGCAGAGAAACAGGGCAGTGTTTCGCCACTAAAGTTGCCACTCGGGACGCCAACACCCTCATGGAAGCTATCCTGCAGTTTGTGGAGCCTGGGTCTACGGTCTACACCGATTGTTGGAGAGCGTACAGTACGGCCCAGCTGAATGCTGCAGGATATGAGCATGCCCAGGTGAACCACCGATATAACTTTGTCGACCCTACAACAGGGGTTCACACCCAAAATGTGGAACGGATGTGGGGGGCATGCAAGTGACGTCACAGGGGCACCGCCAGGCATATGCTCCAAAGCTATCTAGAAGAGTTCATGTGGCGGAAGAGCCTTGGACATGATAACCCTTTTGCCCACATATTATATGCCTTGACTTTATTACCCAAGGACTCTTGATATTTACCCCCATTCCCTTTTTCCCCCATTACTGTTCATGTAATATGTTTTGTTTTCAATGACTTATATACAGTTTTTCCATTTTCATTTCAAAAGTAAAATTTGAAAAATGGTTTTAAAAAACTTGTGTTTCTTGTCTCAGCTGAATGATTTGTGATGGATGAATGCTATGGAGTCACACCACCACTATCCAAATAATTTTTGGAGCGCGGTGAGTGCAGTGGACCACTGAGTCCAAAGCGTGGTGAGCGCAGCAAGCCCCAAGAAGCGTGTGTGGGTTACTAACATAATAATTTGCATAGGCTTCTGGGGCTTGTGGGCCTCACCATGGTTTGGACACAGAGACCCGCTGTTATCAGCATACTAAACATGATCAACTTGAAGTTGACATGTTTAGTCGACATGTCGACATGATACACATGTTGACATGTTTAAAAGCATATCGCGTCGGACGCAATGTACTGTGAGCTTAACAGCTCAATGCTGCCGACCGACGTGACATGTAATTGTATAAGCACTATACAGTGTTCATACAGTTCTTAACATGTCCGTCGCGTCGGGAGCATTGTACAACGGCTGCGACCGACGCGATCGATCAGTATAAGCACTATACAGTGTTAATACTGTTCTTAACATGTCCGTCGCGTCGGGACCATTTCACAACGGCTCCGACCGACGCGATCGATCAGTATAAGCACTATACAGTGTTAATACTGTTCTTAACATGTCCGTCGCGTCGGGAGCATTTTACAACGGCTCCGACCGACGCGACCGATCAATTTCCAAGTACCTCCCCGCATTACGAGCTACACCGTACATCTACAAAGCAATATCGCGACGGTCTGTCGGTCTTATGCATTGGCGTTACCGTAACATCACCGCCCGACCGACGCGATTTTTCTGCCTGCCGGGAGAAACGCGCCAAAAGCACTCTGGGGAAGGACATCAGCAGCCATTTTGATGGTAATTATCTTCAACACGCAGCAGCTGTGTCTGGCTCCCTGCCCCTGCACAAAAAAGTAAGTTGAATTTGAGGATTACTGAGCATAGGTGGGCCTTGGGATTTGTGAGGAACATATGCAGGCTTGGGGGGGATGTGGGGGTTTGGGGGGGAGGGGGTAAGGGGGTTTGGGGGGGTGGGGGGTGGGGGCGCTTACTGTGGTTACTGATATATATACATGTGTGCTTCATATATCATTTTTTTGTGGATTAGGGGGTTACCATTGGGTGTATAGAGTGGATAATGTTTATGTTCAAGGGGTACTGTTTATCTAAATAGCTAGAAAGTGTTTATGTGCAGGAGTTTATGAAGTGTATGGCTTTAGTGTCATGCTAATAATGAAAATCTGGATATAACAGGTTTATGTGCAGAGGGTATCATGTGCCTGGAAATGATGTACTGTGTGTTATAATACATGCAGAATACTCTGCTGTTTGTGATAGTAATGCAGGGTGACATAGACTGTAATGATTTCTTGGTACACATATGTAAAATATAGCTGTTTGAGGTGTCATGTGCTTGTTATTGAAATGGTGCAGCAGGCAGTATGCTGTGTCTACTTTATAGTAATGTGCATGTAAAATGTTTGGTACTCTTTACCTAGAACGGCGCCCATCGCGACCATCGAATGCACTAAAAATCGGGTGCGATGCGATGCCCGCGATTTCCCATAGGGGCCAATGTTAAAAATGAGATTGGACCCGATTTTAGTGTTCAATGCCTCAATGCCCGCGATTTTTACATAGGAAACAATGTTAAATGGGCCACAGAGCCCAAATAGTCACCGTGAAGTCTAAAATGGCCCCCACAATTGTTAATGCCACCCCACGATCAACGTCAACCCGAAGCGTGGCGAGCGCAGCGAGCACGCGAGGGGCGGCGGTACGCGTCCTCCGACCTTTTCATGCCCCACTATCCACGTCGGCGTGGAGTTGAGAATAGAATAGTGTGGCGAGCGCAGCGAGCCACCGAGGCCCGAAGCGTGGCGAGCGCAGCGAGCCCCGCGAGGGGACGCGGATACCTTCACAGTTATACGCGTCCCCTCGCGGGCTTCACAGGTGTCCGTGGCGATGTGGACACCTGTGAAGCCCGCGAGGGGACGCTGATACCTGTGAAGCCCACGAGCGGGCGTGGACACCTGTGAGGCCCGCGAGGGTACGCAGGGATCTGTGAAGGTATCAGCGTCCCCTCGCGGGGCTCGCTGCGCTCGCCACGCTTTGGGCTCGGTGGCTCGCTGCGCTCGCCACACTAATTTATTCTCAACTCCACGCCGACGTGGATAGTGGGGGTATGAAAAGGTCGGAGGACGCGTACCGCCGCCGCTCGCCACGCTTCGGGATGGTGTGGATAGTGGAGGGACACAAATATATCAGTACTTCTGTTGTCAAATGTGGTGTAGATTGCATTTATTATATCATATGCTATGACTATCTCAGATTAAAGCCTTGTTTTTTTTCTCGGATTCTATTTCAGTTTGATTGAGATTTATTTTGCCTGAAAGGCCTTTATTTATTCTGTTGATTTCTTTTCTCACCTGCTACCGACTCAGGTAAATATTAGTCGCTTTTTTGTAGCGTATTAATGAATAACAGTGGAGTGCGTTACTTTTTATGGGGTAAACTTCATTTTGGAATATTTCTTTACAGAATGGATCGTAACGTCGACCGCCAGCTCATGAAGAAGTTGATCGATCTCTACAAAGAGAATAGGGGGGACATTTACCAAAATGGATTCGTAGAAAAAAGGTGTATTCGTAGGGAGAAATACACCTTTTTTTTACGAATTTGTATTTTCGGGATTTACAATCCCAAAAATACAACAATTCGTAGTCCTAAAGATGGAACATTCGTATTTGTAGTTACAAATACGAATGCCCTACACCATCGATAGGATACGACAGAAATCACCATTCAAAAGAATGGTGGTTTCTGATTTACTAAGCAGCCGTACTGACAATACGGCTGCTAAGTGGTGTGAAACACCCACGCAAATACGACAGGAAAATAGAACACCATTTTCCTGTTCTATTTGCGTTTTAGCCTGCACGGATCAGTCAGATCCGTGCAGGCTACAGTGTAAAAAAATAGAAAAATAAATAAATAAAAAAAAAAAAACGGCGTGGGGTCCCCCCCACAGCCGAAACCAGCACCAGGCTGAAGGAGCCGGGGCCGGTAATTAAAAATCAGGGAACCCGACAAATAGGGGTTCCCCGATTTTTAACAACCAGCTCCAGGTCCGGGGCTGGTTCCCAAAATACGGGGGACAAAATGAGTAGGGGTCCCCCGTATTTTAAGAACCAGCCCCAGGCACAACCAGCCGGCAGGGTAATGTCACAGCCGGGGGACACTTATAATATAAGGTCCCGCGGCCAAAACATTAACCCTACCGACCAGTCAGCCTGGCCAGGGGCCCTGGGGGAGTGGGGACCCCCCCAATAAAGGGGTCCCCCCCCTCCAGGACTTACCTGACCAGGCTGAAGCCTGGTGCTGTCCCCGATGCCCCTGGGCGGTGGGCATCGGGCTGATTATGTTGTAAAAAATAGATAAACCATTGTTTTTTACTGTGGCACTACAAGTGCCAGCAAGCTGGGACTTGGAGAACCACAAGTCCCAGCCTGCTGGGCATTAAAGGGCCCGCTGGCACTTGTAGTTCTACAGTTAAAAAAATAGTGCACAAAACACACTGATACACTTTTAAAATAAAACTTTATTACACACAAAGCCCACACATACTAATACTTACCTATCTTCTTCCCATAGGTCGCCCTGGTCCTGTGTCGGCGTCTTCTGGTCCTGTGTCGTCTTCTTCCTCCATGTCGACGTCGCTGTCGGCGATGGTGTCCCCGTCCGGATCCGACGAAATCCATTTGGGAAGCTGTGGAAGGAAACCATACTCACCTGTCCCAGCGCGACGTAGTCCAGGTAAGGGTCTTTGCAAAAAAATAAACCGAACACCCCGAAACCAAACCGGACTGACGGAGACGCACGGTGTTTACATCGTGCGGCTCCGCCTCCCGAATGCCGCTATTGGCCGCCTTGCGGCCTAGCGGCCAATCAGGAGCCGCTAGGCCGCAAGGCGGCCAATAGCGGCATTCGGGAGGCGGAGCCGCACGATGTAAACAAACACACGTGCGTCTCCGTCAGTCCGGTTTGGTTTCGGGGTGTTCGGTTTATTTTTTTGCAAAGACCCTTACCTGGACTACGTCGCGCTGGGACAGGTGAGTATGGTTTCCTTCCACAGCTTCCCAAATGGATTTCGTCGGATCCGGACGGGGACACCATCGCCGACAGCGACGTCGACATGGAGGAAGAAGACGACACAGGACCAGAAGACGCCGACACAGGACCAGGGCGACCTATGGGAAGAAGATAGGTAAGTATTAGTATGTGTGGGCTTTGTGTGTAATAAAGTTTTATTTTAAAAGTGTATCAGTGTGTTTTGTGCACTATTTTTTTAACTGTAGAACTACAAGTGCCAGCGGGCCCTTTAATGCCCAGCAGGCTGGGACTTGTGGTTCTCCAAGTCCCAGCTTGCTGGGGAGGCTTGCTGGCACTTGTAGTGCCACAGTAAAAAACAATGGTTTATCTATTTTTTACAACATAATCAGCCCGATGCCCACCGCCCAGGGGCATCGGGGACAGCACCAGGCTTCAGCCTGGTCAGGTAAGTCCTGGAGGGGGGGGACCCCTTTATTGGGGGGGTCCCCACTCCCCCAGGGCCCCTGGCCAGGCTGACTGGTCGGTAGGGAGAATGTTTTGGCCGCGGGACCTTATATTATAAGTGTCCCCCGGCTGTGACATTACCCTGCCGGCTGGTTGTGCCTGGGGCTGGTTCTTAAAATACGGGGGACCCCTACTCATTTTGTCCCCCGTATTTTGGGAACCAGCCCCGGACCTGGAGCCTGGGGCTGGTTGTTAAAAATCGGGGAACCCCTATTTGTCGGGTTCCCTGATTTTTAATTACCGGCCCCGGCTCCTTCAGCCTGGTGCTGGTTATGGCTGTGGGGGGGACCCCACGCCGGTTTTTTTTTTTATTTATTTATTTTTCTATTTTTTTTTACACACTGCAGCCTGCACGGATCTGACTTGATCCGTGCAGACTGCTAGAAATAATTCGTATTAGCAGCCGTATATACGGCCGCTAATACGAATCATTACACCATCGGAGGGTTACAAAGCAGTCGTATCTGACTGCTTTGTAAATCCCCCTCCGGAACACGACTTTGCATACGACTTAAACAGTCGTATGCAGTCGTAGGGAAACAACCAATACGAAAAACTAGGTTTTTCATATTGGTAAATTTCCCCCTAGATGTCTGTGGCGACAAGATCATATTGATTTTCACAACCAGGCAAAGAGGAATGAGGCCTTTGGGAAGATCTCGGCCTACGCTAGGAGACGTGTCCCTAATGCAGACATCACGTGGGTCCGGAGGAAATTTACTAATATGCGGACAGTGCTGGTGAAGGAGCATAATCGGGTCCAGCAGTCACGAGCTTCAGGAACTGACCCTGCAGATGTGTACCAGCCAAAGTTGTGGTACTATGACCGTATGCTGTTTATTGTGGAGGATCAAGGAAGGAGAGAAACAGAGGGAGCTACTACGGATGAAAGCTCTTCATCCAGTGCACAGGAGAGTGCGGACGTAGTAAGTATCTAGTTCAAACATGTTCAGCATGTAAATGTAAGTGAAATGCAATGTTTAAACTTTTTTTTATTTTTTTTTTTATTTTAGGTAGTTCCCTCTGAGTCAACGCAGCAGGCTGAGTCGGTGTCCGAGGTGGCGGCTCCTGTGGTGGCGAGCACGTCATCAGCTCCCCCCAGGAGGCGTAGAAGGAGACAGCCGACAAGACCTGCTGCTACCGGCCAAGAACACTGCTGCCCCTACAAGGAGGAAGCACTAAACAATCCCCCAGATGATTGCAAAATGTTTACAAATCATTTGTGCGCAGAAATGCGAAAGTGGAAGGGTTCAACACAACACCACTTTAAGCGTGTGCTGTATGGCCTTATGTTGCGGGCAGCAGAGGATGATATATGTGCTGACTGCAACGGAACGTCATGCCGCAATGCGCACAGAGAGCCACCATGCCCATACCCACATCACCCCCCCATGTTCAGTGCGCCGGTTGCTCCTCCGCCTGCCCCTTACTACGCGCCGGGACCCCCTATGCCACCTCCCACTGATCCCTCGACTTTGTCTGGGACTGTTTTCTCCGCTTTGCGAAGTGTGCAGACCCCCACCCCAGACGAAGAGCGTTATTTCAATTATTAATTCGGCTAATTTGACTTTTAATTTATAATTTGGCAGCACTGTTCTTATTTCTCTTCCTTTCTGAGTTCTCTATAATAAACAGTTTTTAGTCATGTACTGCAATTTTGGTTGGTGAACGTTGCAGTGCGGTCTTCCTGAAGTTTGCGATGGCTGTACTTGTTTTGCTCCTTCACTAACCACTGTTCTGCATATTTGTAATTTCTTTCGGATTCATGTGATTGTTTGCATTAGTGGACACAGTTTTCTAGTGTGCCGTTATCTTCCCATGCCTCATTTCAATTTGCCTGGTTGTGATAGCCAGGCATCTATTCTCTTTGTACTGATCGATCAACTTCTTCTGAATTTGATGTTGTCGCGGTAATTGTTACGCGGCAATTTTTTGCTGTAAAAAAAAAAAGCCAAAAGAAAAAAAAGAAAAAAAAATTATATTTGTATTTATTGTTAAAAAAAAAAAAGCAAAAAAAAATACTGATATTTGTATTGTTAAAAAAAAAAAAAGTTAACCGGCAATTTTTTGCTGTAAAAAAAAAAAAAAAACATTTATATTTGTATTTATTGTGAAAAAAAATAAATGTTAATCAGCAAATTTTTGCTGTAAAAAATAAAAAAACACCGGCAATTTTTTGCTGTAAAAAAAAAAAAAAAATTATATTTGTATTTATTGTGAAAAAAAAAATGTTAATCAGCAAATTTTTGCTGTCAAAAAAAAAAAAAAGTTAAAAAAAAAAAAGTTTTCAATAAAACCGGTTAAATCTATTGTCATGTGTCGTGTGATTTATTATTTCATGTGTGGTTAAAAATAGGGTACAAACTGTAAATGTGGGTGTAAATGTGGGGTTCAATTGGAAGCAGCCATGTCAAAACATGAAATGGCTGCTTGCAATAAAAAAATCGCGTCGCTCGCGTCGGGGGCATTGAATACTGCCATTCAGTGCTCCCGATGGGACCGATAGCTGGTAATGCCGCCGATACCGGTGAATTCTTGAATTATCGCGTCGATCGCGTCGGGGGCATTGAATACTGCCATTCAGTGCTCCCGATGGGACCGATAGCTGGTAATCCAGCCGATTTCGGTCAATTCTTCAATTATCGCGTCGATCGCGTCGGGGGCATTGAATACTGCCATTCAGTGCTCCCGATGGGACCGATAGCTGGTAATCCAGCCGATTTCGGTCAATTCTTCAATTATCGCGTCGGTCGTGTCGCGGTAATTGAAGCATGGTACAGAATACCCACGATTTCTG
Source organism: Crinia signifera (assembly GCF_055691185.1). Lineage (NCBI taxonomy): Eukaryota > Metazoa > Chordata > Amphibia > Anura > Myobatrachidae > Crinia > Crinia signifera. The sequence continues at coordinate 204,164,407 of NC_139219.1, forward strand.
AAATCAAGAGCATCTCCTCCGTCGGGGTTGATCGCGGCCCTTAAAGTGCACTAAATAAGAGCCGCGACCGATACCGATTGTGGCCGTGCTAGGAAACAAGTACCGTATTTTTCAGGGGGAGGGAGGAGAAATATGTTAATATGCAATGTGTGTGTGTGTTGGGTGGGGTGGGGGGGAGAGGAGAGATGTGTGCATATTTATACAGTATGTGTGCATATGCAGTATATGTGTGTGTGTGTGTGTGTGTGTGTGTGTAGGGGGGTTCATATACAGTATATGTGTGTGTGGGGTATATGTGTGCATATGCAGTATGTGTGTGTGTGTGGGGGGGGTGGAGGTATATGTGTGCATAATATACAGTATATGTGTGTGGGGGGGGGGTTGTGTGCATATTCAGTAAATGTGTCTGGGGGGTGTTCATATACAGTGTGTGTGCGGGGGGGATGTGTGCATATACAGTGTGTGTGTGTGTGTGTGTGTGTGTGTGTGTGATCATATACAGTATATATGTGTGTACAGTATATAGTATGTGTGTATGGGGGATGTGTGCGTATACAGTGTGTGTTCATATACAGTATATATGTGTGTATATAGTATGTGTGTGGGGGATGTGTGCATTTACAGTATGTGTGGGGGGATGTGTGCATATACAGTGTGTGTGTGTGTGTGTGTGTGTGTGTGTGTGTGTGTGTGTGTGTGTGTGATCATATACAGTATATATGTGTGTACAGTATATAGTATGTGTGTATGGGGGATGTGTGCGTATACAGTGTGTGTTCATATACAGTATATATGTGTGTATATAGTATGTGTGTGGGGGATGTGTGCATTTACAGTATGTGTGGGGGGATGTGTGCCTATACAGTGTGTGTTCATATACAGTATATATGTGTGTATATAGTATGTGTGTGGGTGATGTGTGCGTATACAGTGTGTGTGTGATCATATACAGTATATATGTGTGTATATAGTATGTGTGTGGGGGATGTGTGCATTTACAGTATGTGTGGGGGGATGTGTGCGTATACAGTGTGTTTTCATATACAGTATATATGTGTGTATATAGTATGTGTGTGGGTGATGTGTGCGTATACAGTGTGTGTGTGATCATATACAGTATATATGTGTGTATATAGTATGTGTGTGGGGGATGTGTGCATTTACAGTATGTGTGGGGGGATGTGTGCGTATACAGTGTGTGTTCATATACAGTATATATGTGTGTATATAGTATGTGTGTGGGGGATGTGTGCATTTACAGTATGTGTGGGGGAATGTGTGCGTATACAGTGTGTGTTCATATACAGTATATATGTGTGTATATAGTATGTGTGTGGGTGATGTGTGCGTATACAGTGTGTGTGATCATATACAGTATATATGTGTGTATATAGTATGTGTGTGGGGGATGTGTGCATTTACAGTATGTGTGGGGGGATGTGTGCGTATACAGTGTGTGTTCATATACAGTATATATGTGTGTATATAGTATGTGTGTGGGGGATGTGTGCATATACAGTGTGTGTGTGTGTGTGTGTGTGATCATATACAGTATATATGTGTGTACAGTATATAGTATGTGTGTATGGGGGATGTGTGCGTATACAGTGTGTGTTCATATACAGTATATATGTGTGTATATAGTATGTGTGTGGGGGATGTGTGCATTTACAGTATGTGTGGGGGGATGTGTGCGTATACAGTGTGTGTTCATATACAGTATATATGTGTGTATATAGTATGTGTGTGGATGATGTGTGCGTATACAGTGTGTGTGTGATCATATACAGTATATATGTGTGTATATAGTATGTGTGTGGTGGATGTGTGCATTTACAGTATGTGTGGGGGGATGTGTGCGTATACAGTGTGTGTTCATATACAGTATATATGTGTGTATATAGTATGTGTGTGGATGATGTGTGCGTATACAGTGTGTGTGTGTGTGTGTGTGTGTGTGTGTGTGTGTGTGTGATCATATACAGTATATATGTGTGTATATAGTATGTGTGTATGGGGGATGTGTGCATTTACAGTGTGTGTTCATATACAGTATATATGTGTGTATATAGTATGTGTGTGGGGGATGTGTGCATTTACAGTATGTGTGTGGGGGGATGTGTGCGTATACAGTGTGTGTGTGTGTGTGTGCTCATATACAGTATATATGTGTATATATAGTATGTGTGTATGGGGGATGTGTGCGTATACAGTGTGTGTTCATATACAGTATATATGTGTGTTTATAGTATGTGTGTGGGGGATGTGTGCATTTACAGTATGTGTGTGGGGGGATGTGTGCCTATACAGTATGTGTGTGGGGGATGTGTGCGTATACAGTGTGGTGTTCATATAAATTATATATATATATATATGTGTGTATAAAGTATATGTGTGTGGGGGGGATGTGTGCATTTACAGTATGTGTGTGGGAGGGATGTGTGCGTATACAGTGTGTGTGTGTGTGTCTGTGTGTGGTGTTCATATACAGTATGTGTGTGGGAGGGATGTGTTCATAAACATATTTGTGGGGGGATTTGCGTATATAGTATGTGTGTGTGTGTGTGTGTGTGTGTGTCGGATAGGGGGTGTTGGTGTATATACAGTATGTCTGTGTGGGGAATGCTAAGCAGAAGTGCCCAGCTCACTATTTTTGCTGTGCTGTGTCTCCAGGCTACCTTGACTTTTGCCGCTGTGTCCATCTCTGCCGTGCTGTCCGCCAGGGATGTTACTGGGAGAAGTGGGTGCTTACATGGATATCCGGGACAGATTAGCGCATCTGCTGTAAGTGACTCCCTGCCACATGATGAAACTCAAGCAGGTGCAAAGGGCAAGGTTAGTACACTACACCACACTACACTACATCGCCCCTGACAGCCCAAACCATATACCCCGCAGCCTAACCCTAACCATACACCCCGCAGGCAGGCTAACCCTAACCATACACCCCACGCAGGCAGCCTAATCCTAACCATACCACCCCCAATATCCTAACCATAACGCCCCCACGCAGCCTAACCCTAACCATACACCCCACGCAGGCAGCCTAATCCTAACCATACCACCCCCATAGCCTAACCATAACGCCCCCACGCAGCCTAACCCTAACCATACACCCCCCCACACACACACAGCCTTGCTCTACCCATACACGCATACTCCCCTCCCTGCATCCCCCCTCACACTCTGCGTCCTGTGCCACCATGTCACCCTCACTATGCCACCCTGCATACGTCCTCCCAGCATTCTACGCCACCCTGCATCCCCCCTCCCATGCGCCTATTCTGCAGCCTGAGGGGCTGGGGACATAGCTGGGGACATAACTAGCAGCTCAGAGAGCCACTAGCCATGCCCCCCACAGTGGTGAAAATGGGGCGTGACCTCATTGAAATAGGCCACACCCCCATATTGCTAGGCCACACCCACAAAAAAATTCGGCGCGCAACAGTTCACTCCCCCCCCCCCCCCCCCCACATTAGGGCTGCTTCAGAATATTTCCCGGGCTGGTTTGAATTCCCAATCCGCCCCTGGAGCTGCCTACTGCATGATATTACTTGTTGAACTATTCACTTCCTTAGGCCATTCATGCTATAGCTTTGTCTAACCAAAAGAAAGTTGTCTTTAGCGGTGAGCCATGACTTTTTGCAGTATAATAAAAATCCAGTAATCACCGACCACACGTGTTCCCTTATTGTGTTTTAGGTGTTGTCAACCAGTGATCATCCAGGTCGACAGCGGAGAGAGAACTTCGCATCTTCAAGGTACTGGTGCACAATACAACGTCTGCCACCTTCACACTATGATTTTCCGGCCATCTAGCATACAATATGTGTCCACATGACCTGACAATATACCAGCTTGCAGAGGTGTTTGCATGAATATGTGGTATCACAGTCCTATAGATATACTGTATATGAATGCTTATATACTAGTCCAGCATAATTCCCACATGATTATATTATACTGGTCATCAGAGCACATATACAGTATGCTTATTCATGCCATCACCTTGTCAGACAACTTACACAGTATCTCATAGCAATATTCCAACTCACTGTCATGTTAATGCAGCCCCCTAGGGCTGGCTGGCCAACAGGACATTCTGGCACTGGGAATGAGCAGATGCCTAATGGTGTCGCACAAGCGACCGTCTGTTCTGACTAATATTTATTTGCAGGTGTGGTTTACTCTGGTACCATCTGGACTGGCATCATCTCCTGAGGGATCGAAATGCAGAGGTGTCTTCAGTTTTGCCATCACTCCAGAATTGTCATGCCAGCCAGATTCTTCATGCTGGCTCTTTTACAAAACTGAGAAAATGTAAATGTTCAGATATGTACAGTATGAAGATAAATTGTTTATAATTACCCTAACTTTCAACTGCAGCTGGTAAAATAAGAATAAAAAAGAAGATAAATTAAACGATTGCCTGCCAACTCTATAATGGATAGCAAAAGCTCCTCCCACAAAATGGAAATAATGTTCTAATGGAATCTAAAGAGAATTGAAGCAGATGAGAATACAGGCATTTAAGATCTGTCTCTGATTCTGTGTATGAAAGTACTGTACCAATCTACCCAGTGCAGTACTGCGTCTGCTCCTGTCCCATCAGTTAGAAAAACAGGGAAGAAAATGAGCATTTATTTTTTACAATCATTTCAAATGCTTACATAATGGAAAATGGTGCTTAAGAGTATTTAAAAGTCACTGCTTATTTATAAGTTGGAGAAGGTGTGTTGTTTTTTTGTAATAAGTTTCTCAATAGCAAAGAATAATTTTTAGTCTAAAAATATAAATAATATTATACAAACCTCACGTGTTTATTAAATAAAGGCAGTAGACTGGTGTTCTGAGCAGGGGCGTCTCTAGCTTGATGGGTAGTGTCCCTAAAGCCCCACAATTCTAGGGGCCCAAAGCCACCACTGTTGTAAAGCCCCCCCATTCCACGGCACTTCACTGTATGTACAGTGCCGCCTCATAGCCGCCAGCATTTGCTGCAGTGCTGCCCTGCACACACCGCAGTCTGTGGGCCGCACTGCATTACTGGGACGATGGCTGTATAGCATTGTCAGTCTGTCACTGACCTATCAGTTGCCTGTGGTGGGAAGCAGGGTTTGGGATCCCTGATTCCATGCTCACTGGCTGTGTGCTATGTGTCCAGCCAGTGGCCACAGGAGAGTGTCTTCCAGCTCCTGGGTCCTAGCCAGTGGCATCACTAGGTGGGTGCGGGAGAGGGTGATAAATTGAATGACCTCTGGAAGTTATATTATATAAAGAAGGAAAGGGGGTGGCTATGTCAATGTAATAGAATGTAAGAAAGGGCAGGCTTCAAATATTTAAGGGGAGGGGGCAGTAGACATAAGGTATAAAGTGTGTGTAGTGAATGTGTGTAAACAAAATAAGTATATACATACAGGTAATAGTCTCCCCCACTTATCAGGCATTTGCTTCACCTGTCCCATGCAGGCAAAGCATTATCCCCAAAACAGCTCCTCTTTTCAGCAGTGGTTGGGGGGGTTACCACACTGGGTGACACCAACCCTAGTGATACCTCTGATCCTAGCTCCACTGACTCAGTCAGACTGTACTTCTGTGTGTGTGTGTGTTATTTATATACAGTGTGTGCGTGTGTGTGTGTGTGTGTATACAGTATATAGATAGATATATATATATATATATATATATCAGTCCATGAAGTCCAGCTCTCCCTGTTATTAACTCTCATGCATCGGGTGCCCCCATAGTTAACACACAGATACCCCTTAGATGCGGCACTCCTGACATCATGATATAATAAATTCACAGAGACATAGATATACTGGGCAACGTTTCAGGGCCTAAAATATAATACATTAGGCCCTGAAACATTGCCTAGTTTACATTCCTGTGAGTGGTTGTGTTGGTAGGGGCCCTAACAGAGGCGTAACTAGAATGATGTGGGCCCCATAGCAACATCTTGGCAGAGCCCCCCCCCCCCCCCCCCTTGTCACTACAATGCCCATTTTTGGTGGGGGGGGAGAACAAAGAGTGAGAGAGTAATAGACAAAGTAGGGGGAGAGAAAGGGGGAGGGGGCTTCATGGAAAAAGAGGGAGAGAGGGAGAGGGAAAGAGAGAGAAGAGAGGGATCAAGAGAGAAAGGGAGGGGGCGATTAGGAGTGATATTATCAGGGAGAGAGAAAAAGAGGAGCAAGGGAGAGAGTGTCAGCAAGAGATGGGGAGAGAGAGTGTCAGTGAGAGACAGGGCAAGCAAGAGAGAGAGAGAGAAGGAGGGAGGCCTCTACCAGTACAGATGGCACTGTGTGCCTCCTACTTTACTCACCTTCCTTTATTGTGCCGCTGTGAACCTTTTAATTTTAATACAGGTGCTGCGGTGTGCTGCGGTGTGCTGCGGTGTACAACATCCTATTCACATCCACCAAATTCATAGCTTCCTATAACATTTCTGCTGAAAGACGGGATTACTGTTTTGTATAGCTCTCCCAGGCCCTCGCTGATCGCGTGTAATGAAATTTACTATTGTCAGCTTGTAGGTGTGCTCACGATAAAGTCTGTGTGGCAAGTATATTAACAAGAACATCCGGATCAGGAGAGTGTAAATGTTACCTGTGATTATACCAGTTGATAAGTACGCAAGACACGCTGGGCGGGTCTAGACACCGCACATAAGTGCCGGAAGCTGAGCGCCGGTTCTCCTCACCTCCACACTGAGTCCCCGCAGCACACATGAGAAGTGATTAAGATGCACATTGGTGGCCTTAATGAGAACATTGAAATATGGTGCTGAGGTGGCCGAATATCAGATGAAGGCCTAAAGACAGCATAACATAAATTACACCATTGTGTTTAAAAACATTTCTAAAAACACACAAAGGCAAAAGTACCATCTACTTCTTCGCTCCCAACATGTATGGGAGAAGATTCTGATAGAGAAGTGGCGATTTACTTTTTTGGAACTGTAAAGTTATAATGAAAATATTTTTTATAATTTATTTGTCGAATGTTATTTTTGGGAACCATATATGAGAACAATGCATGCTTGAAATGAGAAAGGCAGGCAAAAACAAAGGCAGGAATACACAAATGTCTCAGCATGTGCTGCATCAGATTTTGAGTATACAGTACATACAGTATTACTCATTTTTATTGCTGCGTACTGTATTATTTAATGACACAACACATAACATTCCTTAGGTGTAGTAGGACTCTACTAACTACTAAATACTGTTAAAACATATAAACACAGAAATAGTTTATGCTACGATTTAAATGTAATGGTGAAAAATGAGCAAATAAACAGTTGAAAACATACATGTACAATTTATCATAAAACCTCTTCCTACCGGTGCAGTCCGTCTGCACACAGACCCTTCAGATTAAACTGCTGTGAGCACCTTCTGCCAGATTGCATTCGTCTTATGGGTAGACACCTTGGCAGCCTCAAAGAACACTCCAACAACTCACCAGCTGCAGCCTACAACTTCTCCTCACACCTCTAATTAAACCCACAAGGTGAAGAGGTTTTGGAGCGTATTTATATGGCTGTGACATGACACTCCCACATCTGACACTTTCTACCAATCATGCATAGTCTGAAGTTACTTCCATTCGCTCGTCTGGTATGCGACGGATGAATGTGCGCCTCTATTTCCCAAACAACTCAAACTTAGATTCATCCATGAAAATAATGTTATTTGATTGCTCAGATGACCAGTCCTTGTGTATGTTAGCCCAGAGTTACCTCTTCTTTTTGTTAATGGATCTCAGCAATGGTTTACAGGCTGCTACAGTACATACACATTTAACTCTGAGGCTTTGAGGCGGCACTTGACAGTAGTAACTAACACGCTCTTCTCTCGTGTTATCATGCAGTGCAGATCTGTGGTACTGTTTGGAACCTTTCCCATCTACTATTAACTAATATATTTGTCCTCTTGCTTTGTGGTCACAGGAGGCTGTCAAGGTCACGCACACTGTTGGTCTTGGCATGTCTCTTTAGGGTCCACTGCACCGCACCAAGGGAAATCTCGTGGGTAATTTGTTGTAAACTGAAGCAACGATGGCAGATCATTTTTCGATCAATAACACCTTCCTAGGAACCATTATTCATAACACATTGGTCGTACTCACAAATATATGTACTAAAATAACGAAAGAGTGGCAATAAAATTCTTTAACTCTGTTTGTGTTGTCAAAACAATTCTGGATGAGCACCAGTCATGCACCTGACGTTAGTGCATGCAACCACTTCACAAGTTTCGAGCAGTTGTGGGGATCATATATACTGTTTTGTTGTAAACCTCATTATCGAGCAAGTTATGAACATTAAGTATTTTACGACAACTATGTACTGATATGATATGAATGAGTCCGAACATCCCTTCCAATAGTAGTTTGAACCATTTATGTGTGGTAACCATTAAGTACGTTCGTCTTTTCTTGAAAAAAAAATCACAGACATGGTGGTGTATTGAAATTAATAGCTGGTAGTGTAGTTATAATAAAAATACAGCAAAAAGTCTATTAAATAATTTCCTGACTGATAGCATTTTGGGCAAAATTCTGCCTGCCTTATGCACCAGTTCGTGGCAAATATTTTGCATTCTAGTTTGATGCATTAATAAAGGCATAACAAGTAAATCTAAGATTTTTGCCCTTTCTATTAAGAAGGCTAATGCTATGAATGATTGATGGCAATAATAAAGTGAAGCTTTATAAGTATGGATAGACTTGGAAGTATTTAGTGCATCAGTGTTGAATTACATCTGTCACGATTTAGTGGCACATTAAAATTTCAATCTTAAAATGTTTTATATTTTCATATTTCTCAAAAACACTTTGTGCTAAATTGACCAGATAATACAATTCAAGTGAACTAAAGAAATAATGTCATTGAATATATTCTTGTCACTGAAAATGCTACTTTAGCCCTGCTTACTGTCTTCTCATGCATTTTAACAAGTCACTGGAATATCTTATAATATATCCTTTACTTCCAGCTCATTTAAAACACACTTCATGCAAAATATAAAACAATGCACACTTTCTATCGCTGGAAGTAACAGTAGGATGAATAATTGATACCAATTTTCATGAAGTCAAAGAAATTGTTAATGTATGCAATTTCAGAACACGAAATAGGAATTTTCTCTTCACTCAAGTTGTTCCATTCTACAGTTCTGGAAACAGATAAGCATGTGAGAAGTGTCAGAAGAAGAAATAGGGGCTATTTTAACTAGTTATCAAGTACAGTAAATTTAAAGTCAAGTTTATACCTAGCTGTAAAAAAAACCTAAAAACATGTAATTAGTATAATCAGAACATAGCTATGAATATAATTGCTTTTGCACAATTTTATTGTGATTTCAGAAGAAAAAAAAACATAATTTTAAGGGGGAATTCAATCAAGGGTTAAAACTGTTGGAACGCCCCAGCTCTTTTTGGTCCTCTCAACTGCAAATTGACATCCGGAATTTAATGTTCTGGCTGTCGAGTGTCGGAAAGTCCATGAATTGGCGAAAACGCAGCCGGTTTTTTGAAAAACATCCACGGAATCGACAATCCACGTTCGTATCCAACAATTTTCCTTGAAATGGTAATAAAATGAGGGCTGAATATAAAATTCATGTTATTACTATACCTATATGTACAGTATATGGCCCACTGTATGGTCTTTAGATGATATGATCAACATTTTGCCTAGTTAATGAGTTTGCTCAGAATAAGATAACGATGTGTACAGAAAATTAAACCGTTTCAGAAATGTTCTATTCAATTATGAGCAGGACTGAATGGGGCAGGGTTTAATGTCTAATCATATGGAACTATTTATTTATATTTAATTATATTTATCACCCAAAAAATTCTATAATGGTAAATTTAGAAATTCAAACCTCTCATTGGTTTCTTGTATCATATTGTATAAATTGAGATTGTCCTCTTGTGTGTTCTTTGACATGTGAGATCTCATTGTTACAGCAGCTATACTCTTGTATTTTATTGGTGTAATAACATAGCCATGGCTTATGCTTATAATGCGTATGGGTTACTACAGTATATAAGCGCACTTACACAGTGTAAGCTAAACCTATGGAAAACCATTTATACATAGAGTTGAAAATTCCAGCCATTTAATAATGGGTCACATACTGTACCTTCACAAATGCACCTCACAAACATGTGTTGAAAGTACAGAACATATCCCCTTGGAAATGTTTTACCTTTCTTACCCTCTTTATTAATATATGTGTTTGTCTATGAGCTCTAGCAGTTAATCAGGAAACACATATTTTTATATAACATTATACAGAAAACTGCTACTGTATCTAACATACTTCACTGGTGAGGATACATGTTCCTTACATTGAGTTTAGGTGAGAAATCTGTACTATATTGTAGCATCCACCTACTTGCTTCAATGATCTAACTTACCCTCTGCAAATAAAATTGAATTTAATTGAGTACAATGGTTTAGTATACATTTTAAAACTAAATACAATGCTTGTAAAAAGTATTGAACTGGGGCATGAGGCATGGTATGCTGATTTTAATCAACTTGATTTAAATCATGATTTAAATTACTGGTTTAAAAAAAAATATTGATTTAAATCACACATAATGGACCCAAGTTACTGTGATAGTTCCAAGCAAAAGCAAAGCAATCCTGTTTAATTACCTCTTTGTTGACCAAGATGTTGTGTCAACAGTGGCATCAATAGATAATACAGAAGTTGTAGCCATACGATTGAATCCCGATTGAATCCCATTCAAATCTGGATCGAACAGCAAGGCAATCGTACCATGTGTACATCCCTAATTGTTCTATTTATGATACTACAAGTCACTGACAGACTTGGCAGCATGTAGTTTCTTCTCAAGGTTATCTATGCGTACCCCTGAAAAAAACATTTCGAAGTTACCTATATGATGAAGCAAAATGATACCCCATTAAATGCGTAATTTTTAATGTTATTGTAAACAATAACTTACTTTTATGAAAGCCATCTACTTTGATTTTGGAAAAGTAAATGATTAGGGTTTGGGTTATTTTTTTCCAGACAAACTCACAGTAATTCAAGTGACAGAACTGTACCATTGAGAGAACTATCCTGCTACTATCCATAATGAAAGGGTTCTAGATTCCCTTCCCATTTCAAGAATGTTCAACACCCATAACCTCATGTCATGGGTTTAAATTTCTAGTAGTGTTCTGGACATGTTTGGGCCACACTAAATAAATATCGGGAATAATAGTTTTATATAAAGGTAACATGAATATGCTACATGTTCTTTTCTTCTCTATTGTAACATACAGTAGCTTCTAATATAGTGACAACACCCTTCATTTTAGAGAAAGTCAGTCAAGTATTCAATGAAAACTCCTGCAGGAGCCACAGATTTATAGGATTTATTTCAAAAGAGCTTGTTAGGATTGTTTTCTGATATATGCTTTTATATATATATATATATATATATATATATATATTTCTTCCAACAGGATTACTAGTGTGTATGTGTATGTATATTTTATGTATGTACTAGGTGGTACTTTTAGAGCACACTCCAGACAACCTCCCTTTTTTTGTACCTACTTTTTGTCTCTCACTAACAGGAAAGATATTCTGGAGTTGCGGTTCGTTATTGAATGAGCGCAACACCTAAACCATACCTTGTGTATATATATATATATATATATATATATATATATATATATATGGGCGGGACCTATCAGACGCACACTTCTGGCCGGTCACAGTTCAGGAGAATGAAGGGGAAGAAAAGTGCGCCAGCAATCCCACGGTGTTGGAGGAGCACTGGATGCGGCAGCGACTGTCCCGGACAACTCCAGAGATCAACTGACTGTGAGATACGGCTATTATATTATATCACGTGGTAGTTTCAGACCACGCTGCTGAAAAGCAGGGTACGAGTCATACATTTTTTTTTTACTTGGTTTTATGAGCAATTGTCACCATTTATTAAATACAATATTTGCACTATGAAGCGCTTCCTCCAATCTTTTTTTCCAGATATATATATATCAACTCCACCTAAAACAAATAGAGGGGGCGCTTCATGGTGTAATACCGTTTTAATAAAACGTGGAAATCACTGTTTAAAAACTTTTCTCCCACGGAGAAGGTAATGCCCGTACCGAAGTTATCATCCGGTGTGGGCTGAATACCACAAGATATACAACACAATCCACTGGCTCAAGAACTGCAGGCCCAGAACTTAATCGTGTCACTCACGGTACCACTCGGGAGCAGAGTAACTCCAAGACACCGGCGCCTCAGCGTCTCAGCAGCGGGGCTTCCAAACAGCTTGAACACAGCGGCTTCACAGATGCGTCACACAGACCACGCCCCTACGCGTTTCGTCAATGGACTGACTTGGAGTTACTCTGCTCCCGAGTGGTACCGTGAGTGACACGATTAAGTTCTGGGCCTGCAGTTCTTGAGCCAGTGGATTGTGTTGTATATCTTGTGGTATTCAGCCCACACCGGAAGATAACTTCGGTACGGGCATTACCTTCTCCGTGGGAGAAAAGTTTTTAAACAGTGATTTCCACGTTTTATTAAAACGGTATTACACCATGAAGCGCCCCCTCTATTTGTTTTAGGTGGAGTTGACGTTTAAAGTCCCGTGGGAATCGGGTCACTCAGAGGGGAGCTGCACCTAGTAAAACTTCATTTCGGATTGGTGTGGATTGTATATCCAAAGAACTTGTTTCCTTGGAGAGAACGGACTTATTAGTGTCAGCGCACCTATATCTGTTTTGTATATATATATAATATATTAATGCACCCCGATTAATGCACCCCAATCCTAGCGCATTTATTCTCACCACTACCCGTGGTACACTCCCTTCACCTACCCTGGTTTGTGCAGTTAAACCTTTCCGGCTTTATACCTCGTTTTTTAACGCTAAGCACGGCCTCATTAACGCTAAACTACTGACATAATATGGCTCCGGCCCAGGTATCCCCCATTGCCATGACTACTCCGTGCTTGTAACACTCTGTTGCCTTAGTTACACACAGCCCCGGCATACTCCCGGAAGCTGTGCGCTCCAGAGCTGCGTTCCAGCGCCGGCTTCCGGCCGACGCACTTCCGGTTTCACCGGAAGTACGATAGCGCCTTTCAGACCTGAGTCTGTGGCGCCTCCCAGCTCCATACCCCTCTCATGGTATAAATAGCCGGACGGGAGGGCAGTCAGATCAGCTGGCTGACCCTGCCCTTGTCCAGGCTGTTCCTGCGCCGCTGACTACATGATGTTTCATTGAAAAACGTAACTATGTTTTTGCTTGTGTATATGTACATGTCTTTTGATTCAGCATGACGTGTACCAACTGTCTGTATTTCTTGTATACCTGTAGGCTCCTTGATAAAGGTCCATGTTAGGACCGAAACGTCGGGGCTTGTATACCCTAATTGCTATATGCTGTGTTGACCCAGCTGGAATTAAATACTTTTTTCGTTTTATCACATGGCTGAATTGTGATTTAAGGAGAGTGCTCTGCTTCCATACCTACTGGTGTGGAAACCTCTATTTATTTAATTGGGGCATGCTGTTGCATGTACCTTTGCCGGGCACCCCACTGCTATCTCCATTTGGGTGAGAGTGCGGTCATTTCACTTTCTCTATATATATACACATATATTATTGTGGGAAAGATTATCTTTAAGAGCAATTCAAAACTCCTTTATACTTTCCAAGCTGGTTTAGACAATTCTCTTTTTGCCGCAAAATACACTTACAAGGCTACTGCTGAGATTTCTTAGGAAATGTTTCACACAACCAATGATCAGTTTTAATGTAGGTTCAAGTATGCACAAAACTGTCCTTTAATGTTTAAGGGGGCACATTCCACCAAACGCGTATATGTATAATCGTGGACATTGAGCCAATAGGGACCATGCATTTTTCTCTGTTCACTATGAAAGCCAGAGAGTTTTAAAAAATCTGTGATTTTGTCAAAGTGAAATATAGAGGATATCAGATATAAAGGAGTAGATCATATATAAAAGCAGTGACCTTTATCTGTAGCGACCCAAATGTTATGCTGAGAACAACATCTAAGGAACCAGATAAACAAAGTAGAGTCAAGAGCATTGGCAGCTCCTACAGTACCTCTGTGGAGAAGGGTGGCTGCCACTGGCCGCTATGCCAGGCCCCCCCCCTCTGCTGCCACCACTGCTGGTCCCCACCGCCGGTGCCCGCTGGTCCCCACCGCTGGTGCCCGCTGGTGCCCGCTGGACTCCACCGCCGGTGCCCCCTGGTCCCCACCGCTGCCACTGCCCCCCCTTTGAGGTCGCAGGACCGGCGCATGTGCAGTCCTGCCCTATCTAGGGCTCCCTTTGGTTGGCATGTATTTTACAGTTTTTTTTTATTTTTTAGCTAAAGGTTTTGTGACAATAATTAATGGTGCTGAGCACTGGGAGCCAAGGCACACTGACTGCAGTGCATTACTGGGAGTTATTAATACCCACCCCCATCTGCAGTTACCCATTGACCAAGTTTATACTGCCTTCATGTGTTTTGACAGTGTAATATTCTTCGTGCAATTTGTGGCCAGTAAGGACAAGTGGGAGGGGGGCCCCCTCTCTAAAGTACCCCGGGCCCCCGAATGCTTAATCCGGCCCTGATCCATCCAGACTTTGTTTGCCAGTTGCCCCTTTCCATTTTCAGTATGTTTTACCAATTTGTGTTCCTATGGTAGTGAGTTATATGTTGAGAACGCACTTGTCTTTTCCAGAGCAAAAAAATATCCTTTAATAAACTAGTGTTTAGCCCATTAAACTTAAAAGAAATAATCTCCTGTCTTCACAAGAACACTTTGGTTTAATAAAATACAGAGCACGACAACATATTTAGTTCAAGATTGTTTCTTATATTAATGGATTTAGCTGGCTAGATACGCTTAATATTTTTGTTTTGTGTCGAGTGGATTGGAGTGCAAATGTTTATTGTCTTTTATAATTAACTCTTCTGAATTAATGTGCAAAGCTGAGCTATGGATTTACTATGTCTTAGATATTTTTATGTGAAACTGAGTCTGTTTACAGTGGGGGGGCAACTTTATTGCAGTTCACAGTAATTTACACATTTATAATGGTCAAGTTAGCAATAAATGTATTTAATTATTCAATGAATTATTCTAAATAATGCAAATGTGAATGACTTAAGGAAACATTCCTTAATACCTTAAAGAAACATTTATGGTATACCCAGTAGTCTGACACAAGACAAAACCTGTAAAGCAGTCCTTTTCCTCACTTAGGGCTATTATTATGTATTTCATAATAAGAAATACATATTTAGTGAAAAACGATGGCATTCTTCTAATACCCCTTTCACACTGCAGCTATAACACGGTAAATTGCAGATTTTTTAACCGTTTCAAAATGATTATAGCTGCAGTGTGAAAGTGCCAGTTTCAAATTACCGGTTCAAGAGAACCGGTAATTCAAAACGTTTAAAAAGCAGAGTCCTACACGGTTCAGACCCGTTTTTTCTGCAGTGTGAATGGGTCTGAACCGGTATTTTGGACCCTACACACTGGACCCCCCCTCCCCTGGTACCTGGCCAGTGGAAACTCGCGCCCCCCCCCTCGCACCTGCGGCATCTCCCACACCCTCCCCAGGTAAAGCGGCATCTCCCACACCCTCCCCAGGTACCTAGGGAGACAGCAGAAGACAGCGTTGACGGCCGGGGTCACGGAGGGGAAGTCCGCCTGAAAAGGCTCCCCTGCGGCGAACAGCCGGTTACCACGTCGCCCCCTGCCTGCGGTCGGTCCCACGGAAGTCTCCATCAGAGAGGCGTGGGTGAGGGTGGCCCGGGGACCCGAGCAGCGGCCGCTCCGGGAGTGCTCCTAACAGGCCTCCACAAATCATCCCAGCTGCACGGCCACAGCTCCCGCAGGTCGGAGCGGAGGGGGTGAAGACAGCAGCCGCACAGCAAGATGCTGCTGAAGGCGGGTGAGTGGGGCTTCTGCCCGGGGAAGGGGAGGGAGGTAGGTACTGGTCTGGCTGTTGGTACGGCGGAGGTGGGCTGCTGCTTTGGCTGCCGCCTCCGGGTCACCCCCTGAGCAATGCAGCTCTAATGCCCAGCATTGGGGTAGCTTTGCTTGGTGTGCTTGAGTGTGCAGTGTGCGCTGGCAAGCACCAGGGGAGGAATGGCATATTACTGATTAATTACCGTGTACCTTTCACAACGGGTTCAATGTGAAAGGTACAAAAAAACGGTAATTAACCAGTAATATACCGTTTACAACATGCAATGTGAAGGGGGTTAAACTTACTCTGACTCGGTTAAAGAAACGTTTAAAAAATCGGGTCAGAGCAGGTTGTGCAATGTGAAAGCAGTATTAGGCTCTAGATTAGTTATCAACATCAAAGTTTACTACAGTACTCTGGATTCCCAGGAGGTATTCCCTCCTGGCAGTAAACATACCCAACACTGCTTCGATTCCAAAATCGGACAGGATTGGGCATTCCCAGTGACCAGGGCCGGCGCCACCTCTAGGCAGCTTTAGCCATTTGCCTAGGGCGCCGGCCACTAGAGGGCAGTAAAGAGCTGCAGGAGAGCAGGAAGAGGAAAGCTCCGCGCTGCCTAGTACGGCACGTGACCTGACCCAGGAGATTATACCAGCAGGGAGCAGGTGAGCTGTATTCCCCCTGCCCTCACCCCCCGCCTGCAGCGTTAAGCTCACTGCCCTCCCCCCTTGGAGCTAGTTGGCAATCAGCAGCGCCGCTGCACCCCCTTCCCTGCTAGACAGCAGCAATCCATGCAGTCACCTGCAGGTCGCCTGGGGCGGTGACAGGGCTTGCACCAGCCCTGCCAGTGACTGTAGACCACACTGAGTGTAATGCTATGTACACACGGTAAGATTTGACATTAGATTTGATTTTTGACTATATAGTCAAAATCGCATGCAGATTGTATGCAGATCGCACAGGTTTTTTACCTTGCAATCCCAATGCGCGCTCCCGTGACAGCACAAATCGAAACCCAGATAGACAGGGCTGCAATGACTATATAGTGCAAATCAAATGTAGATTATATGAATTGTATATATAAATAGTGCAGAGCAAAGATTGCATAGCACTCGAATCTTAAGTCAAATAGCAAAGGAATCTCACCGTGTGTGCACACCAACAGGCTGATTATCAGAGATAGTAAACAAAGAAGGAGAAAGTATTTTTTGGCTGCAGGTGGTATAATGGACCATTTCATTACCTGAGGAAAAAGAGGATTAAAACCCCCTTCTTCTGGCCCTCTTCCCATGTGTGAACTGTTTAATAAAACTTGGGACTGTGGCACCTTCCCCTCTTTTGTAATGCCTTTTGTTTAATTGATATATCCCTTATATGGGGGAAATTTACTAAAATAAGAGTTATTTTTCACATTGGATGTTGCTATGGGCAACTAATCAGAATCTACTTATTTATTACCACATTCTAGAATATACTGTAAGAGATAGCATCTAATTGGTTCCCCATAGCAACATCCCATGTGAAATAGAACTTCCATCTTAGTAAATTTCCTCCTATGTGTCTGTTGTTCAATACAACTTTGGGTTTGTGATTCCTCCTACCTCACCCACTTACCCTATGCACCCATTGTCATCTCAACTGTTGTATTTGTTTAATGTTTTAATGCATAGTACACAACATGCATTATAGTGTGTACTTCTCTTTCCTGAATTGTACTATAACGTTTGCATGTGTATTGTGTTTTAGCTGTGCTGTTACACAGCACGTACTGTATGTTTGTAACATCTATGTATGTTTTTTGGAACATTTAAAATATGTTTTCATTTTAAATGCTTATAATAAAATTAAATATCTGTGATAGTGGCAAAGATAAAATCCTGTCACTTTTCAGAAGCATTGCTATATTCTTCATGTTCACAGTGTTTATCATTTCATTCTGAACAGTAATAATTTCAATCCAATCTATTGGTAACAACTATTAAGCAGTTCTGGACAAAAGACATTCATTAGTAAATACGTAAGAAGAGATTATACAACCATCAAGCTGTAAATGCAGAAAAGGCATTTCGATTTCCAAGTCCTCTTCAGCAAAATTAGTAAAGGCTGAAGTCAAGCAAAAAAAAAACTGCTGGCTGCAAAATTGGAAATTGCTTTCCTGGGGCTCTCTCTAAACTCTTCATTACTTTACTCAATCATGGTTCATTATGAAGGTGGCAGACAGAAATCTAACGCTCAATAGGGATATGTTTTAACACAACTAAATTATCTTTGCAAACATCACCTTAAAGTAATTTTGGATCACTTAGTCTGTGATTTCATAATTTATCCATCTTCCACATTTATATGTTGTATGACAATGGGTCTCATTTTAAAATAGTAGATAAAGGTTTATATAATGAACAAGATGCTCCCTACAGTTACTACGTACATTACTCTGTATAAAAACAGTAATACTGAAGGCAGATAAAGAACAATTGGCTCACTTAGGATCTGATTTTGAGTCGGACGCAAATTGGCCATGTTAGCATGATGCAAAAGAAATCTGATTACCTTATGCTACTAGGAGGTTCCAAAGTGCAAATGTGAGGATCTGTGTGACGAGCAGAAGCCATCCACCCATGACACTCCTACAAGACAAATCATTTCCATGTTATTGCATCACCCCCCAGTTTCTGGGACAAAATCTCATTTTCACGCAAAGACATCTTGCCAAGATCCATCCAACTCTGAATTAGACAGGAGATAAACAAAAATGCGTTAGTTTGTTTCTTCCCATGCAATGTATGCTAAAATTTGATTGAATAAGATTTTTGTCCTCTTTCTTAGTGGCCGAAAATAGAAGACGGAACATTCTACCAGATAAATATCAAACGCCATCAAATTTAAGCAAAATAATCCACGGGGCAAACAAAGGTGGTTTAATTGTACATGACTTGTCCACATATCAGTAGGACAGAGATGTATTGATTTTCCACCCCAGATGATATCACAAAAGAAAATCCTATAATCAGAAAATTACTATTAATACAAATTAAAATGGCAAACTACATGTATCCCGGTACTTGTGTACTTTCACGGCTCCCATCGCATGCCATATGTAGTGGCATGCGATGCGATGCGATTTTCCAGTGTTTTTATGCATTGTGATGCGATGTCTTTTTTCACAGAAATTATGGACATGAGTTTAAATCATGTAAAATGCACCCCAAATGTCATTTTTCACACTGTACCACCCCCACTATCAACGCCAACCCGAAGCGTGGCGAGCGCAGCGAGCCCGCGAGGGGCGGCGGTACGTGTCCTACGACCTTTTCATACCCCCACTATCCACGTCGGCGTGGAGTTGAGAACAGAAAGTGTGGCGAGCGCAGCGAGCCACCGAGCCCGAAGCATGGTGAGCGCACGCGGATAACTTCACAGGTATCCGTGTCCCCTCGCAGGCTTCACAGGTATCCGTGTCTCCTCGCGGGGCTCCCTGCGATCGCCACGCTTCGGACTCGGTGGCTCGCTGCGCTCGCCACACTTTCTATTCTCAACTCCACGCCGACGTGGATAGTGGGGGGTATGAAAAGGTCGTAGGACGCGTACCGCCGCCCCTCGCGGGCTTGCAGCGCTCGCCACGCTTCGGGTTGGCGTTGATAGTGGGGGTGGTACACTGTGAAAAATGACATTTTGGGTGCATTTTACATGATTTCAACTCATGTCCATAATTTCTGTGAAAAATGACATCGCATCGCATCAGATCGCATGCGATCTGATGCGATCGCATGCGATGCGATTTTTCCCTGTACGATGCCCATTGTGGGAGCCGTGATAGTACACAAGTACCTGTATCCCATACCTAGGCATCTTGATACCCCGAAACCCAACCACCTTATACACGATAAACGTAACCAAAGCCATCACTGCCCTATCTAATGATGTAGCCAAATGGGAACATATTTCCTGATCTTATCTGGGACGCGCTTACTTGCTAAAGATGGTAGCAATCCCGAAATTGCTTTACCCATTACAAATGCTTCCAGTCTTACTAACTCAAAAAGATGCCCAACAGATCACCTGTATAACCCGCAAATTTATATGGGCAGGGGGTCGTCCATGCATTACTATGAAGAAACGTACACAACCTGTGTTGAACGGAGGTGGTAACTTTCCAGATATAGTTACCTACAACCACGCAGCTTTATTTAGGCATTTACGGGACTGGCTACACACTAGTTTTGTATATACCAACATCTCCCTGGAACAGGGTTTCTTAAATGACACAAGCCTTGTAAGTTTCCTACACCAACATGATCAAGAATTACCTTACCAAATTAAAACCAACCCTCTGCTATGGTCAACTAAAAAGATCTGGCACATATTAAGACATAAAACAGGTCTAAATCAGCACCACTCCCTCTTCCTACCCCTTCTCAAAAACCCAGCATTTTTGGACGGCATGGCTGCTCATCCCTACACTGCATGAGCAGCAATGGGGATAAAATCGGTTGACTCCCTTCTGGTAAAGGAAGAGAAGAGAGTTCTACGTTTTTCAGAATTGACCGCTAAATATCCCATGGTTAGCCCATACCCCTTGGCCTTTCTGCAAACCAACTTCTATGTGTCACATGTGATAGGTCATTTCTCTAATAAGGACTGGAATAACACCCTGGACACTATGCTTACTTATCAGGTCCAGACCTCAAGAGCTATATCTATTCACTATACCTTTCTGAGACAGATCTTGGATTACACCAAGATCAAGGGCGGTATGGCCACATAGCTAGATCACTTCCCTACGCTTTCGATCCCACAATTGCAGAAATCCTTAGATACTCCCGACAAACCCTCAAAGCCAATATGTACATTGAGCTGTTTCTAAACATTTACCACAACTCTTACCTATACCCTGTCAGACGCTTCCATATGGGAACCTCAGACACCCACACTTGCCCAAAATGCCGCTCTGACAATGCAGATACCTATCATTGTTTGTGGGCATGTCCTATTATTCATTACTTCTGGGTGCTAGTGAAACACTATGCAGAGGCAAAACTCATTACTTTTGTCCCCTTTACCCCAGAGTTAGCGATACTGGGAATATTTAACCCAAACATCCGTATGACAAAAGAAAGCAAAAAATTACTATTGGCTTTGAGTGCAGCGGGTAGGAAAACTATTCTCCAGGGCTGGATTGATCCCACACCTACACAATTTCCCCTATTTCTATGTAAACTACGGGTGACATTTAATAGAATTAGAGTTTTTCGCACTTTCGAAATCGCCCATTATCGCACTTTTTAAAAATCTAATTTTTGCTGCAGATTCACATATGTAATGAGGTGCATGTTCCGGAAAGAAAAGTGAGATTAAGTGCGATAATGTGCAAATTTTTCGGCATGAAAATGTGCAAATTTTTGGCATGAAAATGTGCGAATTTGAGGTAATGTGCGATTTTGTGTTGGTAAAAAAAAAACGCGAGGTCCCCCTTCTTGAGCATATCCAGCCCCGGGCTCATTGATACGGACCTGGTTCCAAAAATACGGGGGACAAAAAGCGTAAGGGTCCCCCCGTATTTCTGAATCCAGCCCCAGACTCTTGGACCGGTCCTGGTTCCAAAAATACGGGGGCCAAAAAATCTAGGGGTCCCCCGTATTTTGAAACCAGCACCGGGCTCCAACAGCCCGCAGTGTCATGCCACAGCCGGGGGACACTTTTTACATAAGGTCCCCTGGCCGAAACATGAGCATCGTGGCTGGTCAGCCTTGGATGGGGTACCTGGAGGAGTGGAATTTTTGCTATTTTGCACTAAACATAAAATAGGTATTGTTATTCTCCAGATGACCTAATTCGCTGACCCCCTACCTTTCTTCCCTGAAATACTTGTGTAGTTTTCTACATGGATAATGGTCAATTAAAAGTGTTGCCATACTTTTTCACTGAGATTGTCCATTTGTTATGGAGCACTCAGTTCTTTTCCTGGTGGAGACCTTAGAGGATACAATCAGCCTATGTTCCCAACACTAAACAGCCCTGATTTTTTAGTAGACTTTTTTTTAAGTAGTATCTAGGGTATGTAAAGGCTATGTAACTATGCCAATAAATGTTACCATAATTTCAGACCCCAAAATGGACAGATTGAAACACAATACTTCCACCGCCACCATCACCACCACCATTTCCCATTCCTACAGTAAAATCTTGGGGCCCCATTTAGACAAACTATGCTGGAATACAATCTGTATAAGTCATGGTGGGCAAGACATCCCTCAGTCAGTGACTACAATAAATTTTCTTCTGTTCATGGATCCTATTCCCTCATAGATTTGGTACTTACTGATAAATTACATCTACAAAAGATACATAAGATATCTATACTTGCTCTTTTCATAACCTGTTCCAAGCTTGTCCTCACATTTTGTGGTGCATAACTGCCCCGTCCTCATTTAGGAGTCCTGTGTAGCCATTTTGGCCCTAAAATCTAAATTTTACTAATACATCTACTGATACTTCACCATAAACTTCTGGTGCACTTTAAAAGCTGTAATAAGTAGCATGGTTATACAAAATGCTCTTCACATCAGTAAAATGGAGGCAAAAAAGAAGCATGACTTAGAGTTTTGTCTCCTTGACTTTGAAACCCAGCACAAATCCCATCCTCACAATGCCTTTCACCTTCAACAATACCACTGCTTAAGGATAAATTGAACGTCCACTCTTTGAATGCAGTTCAACAAAATATCTGTAGACTGAACATATTGTTGTATCATTAAGGAAATGTTGAATGATGACACCGGTGTATGTGTATATACCAATATTGCTTATACAGTAAACCGTGTAAGTGTTCTGGATCTTATATCTAGAATAAGCCAGCCACTGAAACATGTTAGTACTACTGTTCTAAGCAATATAATCATATATAGGATATTGCACTTTTTCTGAAAATCTAAGTATTTGGCTTAGGAACTCTTAAGCAATAGAGTCCTGTTCACAGTAAGGTACAGGGTGTTCAAAACATTACGCTAGTGTATGGGGGAAAGGCATGTCATTCTTTTCATTTTTCCACATGGTGAAGAACATTAGAAACTGTAACTGTGGCCCCATGGGTTACATATTGCAGCAGTGTATATTTATTGTCACGCAGTACATCTACTCCTGCAGAGCTTCACAGAAAGGTACAGAACAAACAAATCCTCCATTAAGTGATTATATGGTGAGTTTCAAGAGATGCAGTTTTACTGGAAACATTAGTTCATGAACATGGTTAGCCATGTTCATTTGTGTGAGGTGTAGAATGGTAGAATGGTGGCCACTTCTAGCACTTACGCTGAAATACTGTAAATCATTTCCCCATACAGGTGCTTGACTTTTTGAACACCCCGGGCCAAATGTAATAGGGTGAGAGTTTCAGAAAGTGAGAGGTTTTGAGAGAGTAGCAATCAATTACATGGCAAAATCAACCTGGTTTTGCTATGTAATTGATTGCTGCTTTAAAAAAAAGGGGAAAACTCTCCCAAAATCTCTCACTTTCTGAAACTATCACCCTATTACATTTGGCCCCCCATATCTTTTACTTATACCAATATGACAATCAAAGTATTCAATGAGAACGGAGTGTTTCTTAATTGCTATTCACCTCTACAACGAAAGGTAAAAAAAAAAGGTTATGCCTGCATTAATATTGAACAAACATGAACTTTAGTAAATTTAACCCTAAGTGTACGAGGACACCTCTGTATTGTTCATTTGAATTCATAATGGAATTTATTGCTAAAACTCACACATGGGACTCACTTTGTAATCTGATCTATTGGTATAATAATAATTGTATTGGCGTTTAATGACATATTGAAGCTGATGTGCATTTCACTGCAATTGTTTTGTGAAGGCCTTATCAAATATTTGCAGCAAAACACAAAATACTGTATGCCTCTCATCTCCTCCAATGAAGGAAATGATGTCCTTTTTATTCTAGGCCCTTTCAACTGGAAAAGAGTGGGAGAGAGATTTGAATAAGGAGGACTACTGAGAACCATCAGGGAACATGTTCTTCAGACAGGGCCGCCATCAGGGGGGTGCTATGGGTACAACTGTCCCGGGCTCGGCCACTCTGACAAAGGGTACAGCCCGAGCCTCTCTGTCCCCACAGCCCACACGGCTGCCAGCACCCACTTCACACCTGACTGTCACTGATAGCACAGATGGAGGCTGTAGCGTATTTGCTGCAGAGCAACAGAAGCAGACGCCTTGAGCTTGGTGCTGCCAATAGTGCTTTTTTTGTACAGTCTATATGTATAGCTGTCCCAGCGCCGCATGCATCTCCCTCTCTTATGTACACTGCACTGTCACTGTCAAAGTGCTCTGCGTGTGATGTGCACGTACAGAGAGAGGAGTCATCAAATAAGAAGAATGCGGTGCTGCCTGTGACTGAGAGCCCAGGTGAGCTGATATAGTGCTGGGACTGGACGCAGGAGGAGGAAGGCAGGGGGAGGGCATTGGAAGTGACTGTAGTCAGGCCAGAGAACAGTTTGTGTGTGGTGAAGGTCTGTAGGGATCTGTCACTATTTTTGCAGGTTCACTGCTATATATATGGTCAAGCATATCCCCTAAAAATGTTGTGGACTACGTATATGCACAGAGGAAATTGTTCCGTGGCTTGCAGTATTGGTTTAGTAGGATATGCAAAGGAATTTATTTTGTACACATATTTGTATTCCAGCATTCCATCTCTGATATTATTAATTAGGGTATATTCATAACCCTGCAGTGATAAGAAAATGTAGTTCCTGCCGATTTTATTATATGCGTGTAATATATGTGTATAAGTTTAAATGGTTTTGCATAAAATTCTGTTTAGACACACTAGATTTAAGTTCGCTGTGTTCAAGTACTGGTTGTTATCAAGGGCTGGTGGCAGAATATTGCTACCTATTATCCTAGTATTACAATGTTGCAATTTCTTGATATTCTTTGTGAATTGTAACACCATCTCTGTTCACAGAGTTTATGCTGGAAAGGTTATACCGCTTTCAGACCGCACTGTGAACACGGGTTATTGCCGTGTTCGCGGGGCTTAAACACGGGTCAAGGTGCGGTATGAAAGCGCCCCACTCAGAAAACCCGTGTTAAGCAACACGGCTTTTCAACCCTGGTCTTTACCAGGGTTGAACATGGCTCTAACACGTGTTTCTGTGCGGTCAGAAAGGCCCCGACCTGTGTCATCCGACACTGCTGTTTATGAAATGCCGCAATTGGTGGATTCCTGTAAGATCAGCAGTCTGACCCCGGAAACCAACAAGCAACACGCTGGAGCTGTGGACCACGGGACACAGGCACCATCCCAGCCTGCGCTCCACACTTCTACAGCCTGCAATCCTCACTTGTCCAGTGTGTATTCCACAATTCTACAGCCTGCTTTACAGCAATATGTCCTCTCTCTGGACAGATGAGGATGTGAGGGAATTGCTCAACATTAGGGGTGAGGAGGAGATCCGCAGACAAATCACCGGAACCGTAAAGGACGCTGTGGTCTACAAAAATATTGCAATGGTATTGGCATCCCGTGGCTACAAAAGGACACAGCAACAGGTGGTCAATAAGCTCAAGGCGCTGCGGAAACAGTTCATGAAGGTACACGACCACAACAGACACAAAAGTTGTGCGGCACGCCTAGATTGGAAACACTATGACCAGTGTGCTGGTGTTTTTGGATACACAGCATTAGCCACACCTGTCAGGCTGTCATCCAATATAGCTGCGCAAAGCAGCCAGGCTTCTGAGAAGGACCATGACAACAGCAGCATTGCACACTCTTGTCCATCGTCGCCACTGTTAATAGATGATGACCCGGCACACACCATGGAGCAACATCCTGGGGGCCATGATGACAGTATCGTTGCGACTGTTGAATCGGCAGAAGAGACACAGGCCGTAGCCTGTATGGCATCTGGAGCCACATCGGCTGGAGCCACGCCACCTCCAAATACCCAGACCCCACCGTTGCGCAGCAACAGTAAGTATTAATGTATAAAAAAATGTGTGGTGCCACTATTTATATTTTATAGTGAGTGTGTGTGTATACTTAAAAAGTTGGTGTAATTTTTTTGGGGGGGGGTATGTGTGTGCAAGCACGTGTGTGTGTGTATATCTATCTATCTATATATATATATATATATATATATATATATATATATATATACACACGCACATAAACATACACTCTCAAAAAATAACTCCCACAGTAGCTTTATTTAATTGTACCTTTTTACTCATCTTGGACATCAATTTGCGGCCCTGCAATATTCATGTAATTTTGTACCTAATTATGTAACAATATCTCCAGGTCTCTACAGTCAGCGTAATTCTGAACCACAACCTATCCTTTCTGCATGTTCTTGGTGCACTCTTTTTCACCTTACGGATGTGCCATATATCTACTTTAGCGTACCTCCTCGCTTTGATTTGTTTTACTGCTTCATTGTCATTTATTTATTGATTGCTAAAGTATTAGACCCCTGCTCTGGTATTAGTTTACCCAGGGACTGGCTGTTTTACTCTTTTTTCTCATCACCACTTACACTTATTTTGGTCATTCCTATATAGGCACTGGCCATCTTACTTATTCTATCAACGTCGCAGACCATTTGTTTTCTTTACAGTGTTCACCTAAAGTTTATACTTTTATTTTCCCATCACTTTCCAGGTTTGGCACCTTCAACTCCAGGGGTACCCAACTCCCGATGTAAGATACACGCCGACAGCTGTCCTACGTTTACAGCCCCAGTGGTCATTAGTCAGCAGCCTCCTAGCTACAGGAAGCTTGCGCTTCACGCGCCCCCGGCAACCAGGAACTTGCGTTCCATTGATATCGGACAGGAAGCCGGCTCATAGTGTTTGACGCACTTCCGTCCCGGACCAGCACGGCGTGCACCGATCGCGGAAGGTGGGAATCCGGGTGTTGTCTTCATTTAAGGGTAAGCAGCACTGCACTTCATTTGATTGCATTTTTGTCCACGAGTTTGCCTTGACAAAGGGGCGGTTGTTAGCCCCGAAACATTGGCCTATTTTATGTGCTGTGTTTAATACACATTTTTCATCAAAGACAAGTCCTCTGAGTGCCTTCTTTCTTCACCAACCTATACACACATACATACATATATACACACACACACACACACACACACACACACACACACACACACACTGACACACAAACAAAATAAATATTCCAACAGAAAATGTTTCCATCATCCTTTATTTATAAAAAATTGTAATGTTTTGCAGTGTTGCTATTGTGCAGGTGGACGAATACCACAAGCACGCGTTTGCTATCTCCACTGCTATGTTAATACAATTTTACGCTGATTATAATGTTCCTTTTTTTTCTCTTTTGTCTAGTATATTCTGTTCCTCCAAGAAGAAAGCCAGTGAATAAAAACAAACAAATGGCCAGAATTATGGCCAATGTCATTGGAGAAAAATTGCAGGAAATGGACGCGGCAATGTCTGCACAAGAAGATGCTCGCCTAGATAGATTTCTCAAGGCACAGGACGCTATGCAAAATGCCTTTTTGACACAGGTAATAGCCATACAGGAGCATCAAAGCAGGGACGCAGAGTTACTGTAAAGAAATGCCCATCAGTTCCAGATGACATTCCTTGAGCGAATACTCGCCAGTCGCAATCAAGGGCATTCTTCAGTTCCACAAATACAACAGGCACCTCAGTACCCAAATCAACCCTACCCCCAGTATAACCCTGGCCCGTTCTATGACCATGCTCACCCTCCTGAAAGGGCAGAAAGGGTAGAAAGTCCTGGATACTCTGTGTACAGGAACTTATCCTAACTCGGCACTTTGTTTTTATATTACTACAGTTTTAAATATGTAAACAGCACTTTTTATAGTTGTAGTTTCACTTGCCAGAACAAGGAATGTTTGTTTTTAGGGGCAAAGATGCTCCTTTCACTATACTGTTTGTGTGTTCACCTGTAAATGTTAATATAAATGTTTACACCAAAGTTTTTGACATGTTTTAGCGTGTGTTGAAGTACACAATTTTAAACGGGTACACTGCTTGAACCTGAATAAACTTTATTTAAACCACAACTTTGTATTAGCATTTATGATGACAGTAGTGAAGGAAGATTCACCATTAGAGCAGAGCGCAGGGGCGGATTGGGATGAAAAACCAGCCCGGGAAATTTATGGAAGCAGCCCTAATGGGGGTGGAGTCTGCTGAGGGGGTGGGGTCTGTGAAAGGGTGCGGGATCCCTACTTATAGGGTAGAATTCCAGGTTGCATGCAGTTGCGGCCTTTCTTGCAACTTTTGCTGCAGTTGCATCTGCAGCTATATGCTAATGCTGTTACACTGCCCTGGTGCATGGCCGTGCACCAAATATATGGACTGGCCCCGTAGGAAAATACAAACACATTTGCACCAGCAGAAAAAAAAAACATACCTGACCCCCAATATGGAAAAAATAATCAATTTGCCCCCCCCCCCACAGGAATAAACACATTGCCACTCCTCCCCCCCCCCCCAGATAAAACACTGGCTCAAATAGAAAACAATGATATTTACTGATAGCCTAAACAGGTAAAATAAATACATTGACCCCTGACAGGTCAAACATTAACCATTAGCCCCCACAGGAATTAAATAAAAACACATTGAGCTCCACACACACAAAAAAGTGTGGAAAGTATATGTCTCTGGGGTGGAGGTACTGTGGCTAGGAGGACTTGGGGTAGCATGGACAGTGTATGTTCCTGGGGGGCAGGGATATCGTCGGTAGTATATGTCCCTGAGGTGGTACTACTGTATAAGTCAGAGAGGTATATTCTGGATCCAGGGGTTTCAGAGGATAGTGGCTATGGGTGGGTACTGTACAATGAGGCCTGGAGGGGAGCAGGGGGCAGGCCGGGAGCAGTAGTGGGAAGCAGAGGCAGGCTGGAGTAGTGGTAGTGCAGATAAAGGGACAGGCTAGGAACAGTAGTGGGAAGCAGGGGCAAGCTGGAGTAGTAATAGAGAAGATAAGGGGACAGGCTAGGAACAGTAGTGGGAAGCAGCGGCAGGCTGGAGTAGTAATAGAGAAGATAAGGGGACAGGCTAGGAGCAGTAGTGGGAAGCAGGGGCAGGCTGGAGTAGTAGTAGTGTGGATAAGGGGACAGGCTAGGAGCAGTAGTGGGAAGCAGGGGCAGGCTGGAGTAGTGGTAGTGTGGATAAGGGGACAGGCGGGGAGCAGTAGTGGGAAACAGCAGGAGGCTGGAGTAGTAGTAGTTTGGATAAGGGGACAGGCGGGAGCAGTAGTGGGAAGCAGGGGCAGGCTGGAGTAGTAGTAGTGTGGATAAGGGGACAGGCTAGGAGCAGTAGTGGGAAGCAGGGGCAGGCTGGAGTAGTAGTAGAGAAGATAAGGGGAGCAGTAGTGGGAATCAGGGGTGAAGCTGAGCCGAGCCTAGGCTTAGGGTGCATGCCCCCAGGCATTTGCCTAGTTTTCTGGGTTAGAGATATGCAGTGGGGTATTTGTATGGTTATAGCTAGGCTGCAGGGAAATTTTATTAGGGTTAGGCTGAGTTGTGTGTAGAAGTAGGTTTAGGCTGCAGGGGGGCAGGGGGTGTATGGTTAGGCTGTGTTTGTGTGTTTTTTTTTAGTTAGGGTAAGGCCTGTGAGGGATATGAGTAGAGTTAAGGTTAGGCCGCAGGGGTGCGAGTATGGTTAGGGTTAGGCTGTGTGTGGGGGGGGGGGTTTCAGTGGCGTAACTAGAAATTTTGATCCCCCCAGCCAAAAACAATTGGACTATTTCTTGGCAATTCGGCTCCCAGTGCAAACAGTAAAAAAAACTGGAACAGTGGCCATGGCCTTACAATGGTGTGGTCTCAAGGGAATGATGTAGAGAGGCAGTGGGTGACAGTGAAAAGGTAACAGGAAGAGGCAAAGAGTGATGTCTAAAAAAGTCAGAGACCAACAGGAGAGAGAGGGAAATGGGGAGATAGTGACAGTCACACCGGGGAAAGGTAGAGGGTGATGTAGTGGACGATGGGGATGGATAGTGGGAGATAGAGTGGCAGTGGTTTACAGAGAGAGACAAAGGGTGATAGAGAGAAGCAGTGGGTGACCTCAGGGAGAGAGTAAGAGGTAGTAATTGGATGATGCAGGGGAAGGCAATGTGTGACAGGGGATGGCAGGTAGAGGCATTGGATGACAGGGGAGAGAGGTGACAGAAATAGATAGTGGGGAAGGAGGAGGGGGGAAAGAGGGGGCGGTGGGAAAGAAGGGAAGGGGGGTAAGAGGGGAAGGGGGATAGAGGGGAATGGGTAGGGAGAGAGGCGGAGAGAAGGGTAAGAGGGGGAGAGAAAGGAGGGGGATAGAAAGAGAGGGGTAGAGGGAAATGGAGAGTGAGAGACAAAGGAAGAGAGGATGAGAGGGAGGGAGATAGAGAGGCTAAGGATGGAGAGAGAGAGAAGGGGGGAGGAGGAGAGGGAAAAAGAGGAAGAGAGAAGGGAGAGAAGGAGAGGAGAGAGAAATAGAGAGGAGGGAGAAATCAGGTGTAAAGGAAGGGAGAGAAAGGTAAAGCGTGACGGAGGGGTGGATAGAGATAGAAAGGGAGAGTCGCAGAGAGAGAAAGAGGGAGTTATGTAACATTGGTGCAAGTGTGGTGTGAAGCAGCTTGTTAGGTAGAGGGCCATACTTCCACATCCTAAGCTGCGCTATACCCGCCGACTTACCTCCGGCTGTCAGCTCCAGGCTGCTGCACGGCTCCCGCTTCTGGTTGCCAGCTCCCGGTAGCTGTGAGGGTCAGATCCCATCTCCAGGCTCCTGCTTCTAGATGTCAGCTTCCGGCTAGCACCAGGTTCATACATTAGCTCCTGGTTCTTGCTTCTGGTGTCAGCTTCAAGCAGCTTTGTGGGTCAGGCTCCCGTCTCTAGCTTTCTGCTTCTGGCTCCCGCAAGGTTCAGACCCCGGCTCCCGTCTCTGGTGTCGGCTCCCAGCTTAAACTAGATTTTAAAAAAATAAGCACCTAAATGATGGCCGGATGTTAGGGTAAAGTCCCTTACAGCCCTACCACAGAAGGCATTCTATACGGCATAGTCTACGCTCACAACACAGGACCCCAGACTCTATCCTTACTATGTAGCATCCATCACCCCTCACCCAATAGAGCACCCCTCATTTAAAACCCCTCTTCAAGCACAGCACAGATCACAGCAGAGCACCCATCCCTGTATGCCATCTCGCCACACTCACCACCCCTGTTCCAGCACAACACAGCAACCAACACCTCTCTCAGCATGTCAGCACCCCTAACCCATTACCCTTCTTCCTGCACAGCAACCCTTACCTACCAGCACCGCACAGATCACAGCAGCAGCACTGATCTCCCTACACAGCACTCAGTGGCGGAACTAATGTCTAGTAGGCCCAGGTGCAAACATATGTTTTAGGCCCCCACCAACCTGCCTCCCACCACAGGACGTCAGCCACCCGCCCAGGTCTAAGACCTGACTCCGCAAGTCTAAGCCAACCAGAATCAGGCCCTATATCTCTACACTGAAATAAATCACTACATTACAGTACATTGCCCCCACTCCTCTACACTACAGTACATTCCCTCAATATGCAGCACTATATCACTACACTTTAAATGCTACACTACAGTGACATTACAGCTTGTGCAGGAAATCGATTCCTCCAGCTCAGTGGCCAAAGTCTGCAGCATGCTGTGCCCTGACCCTGCCTGTAGCCCACATCTTACATCCCCGGGAACCCAGCTTCTGCCTGCTGAACCTATACTGTTAGCTGAAATATAACCCACAAAGCATGGAGACACACATCATCTCGCCGCTGGCCATGCCCAGAGCCCCATTCTGCCTGTATCAAAGCATATGACAGCTCTGGGATGGGGGAAGGGATCAAGCAGATTAAATGGGAAAGTGGGCTGCACTGCGGCAGAGGAAATGCAGGTGGCATGCCTGCCCTGCAGAAACTGTCCCTTAAAGCAGTGGTTCCCAACCCTGGTCCTCAAGTACCCCCAACAGTGCACGTTTTCCAGGTCACCCAGCAGGTGCACTCATTGTTCAGACACGTTTTAAAAGATCACAGATGGAGCTAATTATGTCACCTGTGATTCTGTGTGGAGACCTGGAAAACGTGCACTGTTGGAGAGGGTGGGAATTGAATTAAAAATAGGCCCTGGCATTTAAAGTACGCAGGCCCACCATGGCGACAAAAGTGAAGGATGTAGTTGTGCGCACGCCAAAGGCACGCTCCGGAAAAGGGTGTGTGGCCACTCAACAGGGTGCGTGTCAACACCATATACAACTTCTACACATTATGCAACAAAATACTAGACCCCATTATACTTGCCCCTTACACATGATGCCAAATGGAATGAGCCAAAATTCAAATAATGCCACATGGATTGTGTCAAAATTCACATAATGCCACATGAATTGAGCCAAAATTTACATAATAACAGACACAGAATTGAGCCAAAATTCCCATAATGCCAAATGGATTGTGTCAAAATTCACATAATGCCACACGGATTGAGCCAAATGCATAAAATGCCATACGGATTGAGCCAAAATTCACATAATGCCACATGGATTGAGCCAAAATTCACATAATGCCACAAGGATTGAGCCAAAATTCACATAATGCCACATGGATTGAGCCAAAATTCACATAATGCGACACGGATTGAGCCAAAATTCACATAATGCCACATGGATTGGGAAAAAATTCACATAATGCCACACGGATTGAGCCAAAATTCACATAATGCCACATGGATTGAGCCAAAATTCACATAATGCCACGCGGAGTGAGACAAAATTCACATAATGCCACATGGATTGAGCCAGAATTCACATGCCACACAGATTAAGCCAAAATTCACAATACACTTCATAAACAGGGACATTGTCCACCAAAGGCTTGCATTAAACATTTACACCATAATGTCCATTACACGTTAAGTTACACGCCATTATGTCCATTATGTGTTATGCCAAAAACACCATAATGCCTATTAAAAATTATGCTACATAAGTGCTGCTTCTCTACATGCTCATTGCCAAGAGTTCTATGCTCATTGCCAGAGGTTTCATGCTCGTTGCCATGTGGGATTACATGCTCATTGCCAAGGGGGAATACATGCTCGTGGTAAATGGGGGACAGCCGCCGCCAGGCAGAAGTGATAGCCACTGACAGTGGCAGAGCCTGGCTGTATTCAGAGCACTGCAGGTCCCGGCTATTTGAAATAATACCCCTTTCACACCAGAAAATGCATTCCCAGGTTGGCCCCTTTTACACCAGCCTAGTCCCTGAATTTTCTGGTGTGAGGGGTAGAGAAAACCACCCCTCCCCCCTTTAACCAGTTATCTCATTTAATCGGCTATATCTTCGGAACCAACTGACCCATTTACATGAGACAAGTATTATATTGAAGAACTTTTGAGTGGGCTTTGAATGATTTTGGTCCAGTGAAACTGGAACGTTTGGTTCCAGAGTAATCTGCCCTCAAAGAACATGAACAGCCATGAAATTACATTTCAAAAATAAAAAAATCGGTTTACACGCAATATCTCTGGAACTGATTGACCGATTTGGACCAGTCTGGTATCATATTGAAGGCCCAGCGATTTGGAATTGAATGAAATTAACCACAAGCTTCTGTGATGCCGGGGCGGTAACTGGCAGCCGTCGGAACTGGGTGGGGGTCGGAATTGACGGGTCCCATATTATCCTATGGGGAAAAAACGTTACAGGTTTGCCAGGCGATATCTCCGGTTCCCGGGGGGCTAGAGACACGGGGCTGGGCTCGTTGGAAAGCCCTGGTCCTCAGCTACAAAATAAATGACAGGGGGGGCACGTGCCCGGGTGCCCCCCCCCCTGAATCCGCCACTGAGGACCAGGGTTGGGAACCACTGCCTTAAAGGATGGCCTCCCCTTTTCTCCTCCAGTCTGAACTGCCCCCTTCTTCTTCGGCTACTGTAATCTAATGCATAATCCAGATAAAAATGACAGGGGGGGCACTGTAATTGGGGGAGCATGGTTACTAGTGTGGCTAGATACAGGAGTATGGATGTAGTCCTAATGTTATCGCAAAGGTGGTAGAGATGAGGAATAGTGGGTGGAAGAGCAGGAGAGAGAAGGAATAGTGGGAGAGCAGGAGAGAGGAGATTTATGGTGTACATTGGGGCAGTGGGGCCAGGGATGGTAATCTCAGAGCAACTAGGTGCCATTTTGCAGTGTCAGGGTCCTGGCTGAAAGCACCTCATTACAGCTGCTGTCATTGAAATGGGCAGGGAACTAACATGCACACACAGTGACAAACACACTGTACAGTGGAAGTGCATTACCTGTCAGTACCCTGATGAATCATGCCCTCAGCCACCACCTTTATAGTACTGGAGCTTCATTCTTCTGTCACAGGAAGTTCAGCATCACGCAGCAGCAGCAGACTGTGCAGGGAGAGTGTAGAGTGGACCCCCCAGGCATACAAATCAAGTGAGGAACACATTCGATCCCTGCCTGCTCTGCTTGTCACCCGGCTCCTCTGGCTGCTGATCCTCCGAGCCCGGGGCCCGGCACCCGACCGCTGCAGCGCTGCTTCTAATCCCCAGCAGTAACCATCGCCCTGAAGTGCGGATTCTTCAGTAATGTCCACAGCTGTGTCTGCTTTCATTGCCGCTTTGAGTGCCCTACTCAAAGCGGCAATGAAAGCAGACACAGCTGTGGATATTACGGAAGAATCCGCAATTCTCTCTCCTTGCAGCCGCTCACATACATTTAATTTTCTGCGCGGCTTCAAAGCTCCACTGGCGGGGAGGAGGGCGGCGCAGCGAAACCCGGAAGTGTGTCAATGGGGCTGTAAGCACCGCGGGAGGTGCTGTGTGCGGCCACACATGCGCACCAGCCCTCCCGCGGCCATTTCAACTTCGACCACAGCCGCTGCCATGTTTAATCAGGGCATTTTGCTGCGGCCGCGGCCGTTAACCGCGGAGATGGTGGTTTGGTGGGCCGCGGCCCAGCCAGGGAGGGTGGGCGGCCGCTATGACTCTAAAATGTGCCGGCCCACCGGGAAACGGCCCGGTTTCCCGGTGGGCCAATCCGCCCCTGGCAGAGCGGATCTGTTCTGCATTCCCGCTAGCATCCCCATTCCCGCTAGCATACACAACACGCTGCAACAACATCAGGCATAATCATAAGGTCCACATCATTTCTCTTCATGGCGCAGCGCCAACGTCCTTTTAATCTGCCAAACGCATTATCCACGACCATCCTAGCAGAGCTCAAGGTGTGGGTGAAGGCAATTTGTTGAGGGCTCAACTGCACATGTTGCGTGAAGCCCTTCATGAACCAGCGGCGTAAAGGGTAGGCCGCATCGCCAATAATATGCACTGGTATCTCAACCCCATCAATAATCTTTGATTTCTGTAAACAGAGAGTAAAAGATAAGTATTTGTAACGTGGAAAAATTGCCTACACCAGTGTTTCTCAACCTCGGTTCATCAGTAGGTGGAGGTCCGCGTATGGCTCACTCCTGGTCTCCCCCACAACTTGACAAATGTGTAATTTCTTACCTCTCTTGGGAACAGCCAGCAACCTTGCTTTTCCTCCACTAGTTGGAAAAGGTCTGAATTGGCGAGGACTCTGGAGTCATGTGCTCTGCCTGGCCATCCAATGAAGACATCAGTGAAGCTAAAAGGAATGTATGTTTAATTTAGAAAAATGGTCTCAATGCACACAATATAAAACACACACTGCAAAAACAAACTTACCAGTACTAGTAATCCACGACTGCTTGTAAAACATTGGAATGCCACCCCTTTCTGTTGTAATAGTCTGCCGGGCTGTCACGGGGTGCAATAATAGGGATATGTGTCCCATCAATGGCCCCAGCACACTGTGGATACCCCCGTCTGCGGAACCCTTGGATGGTGTCCTCTAGGCGCTGTCCCTTTGGAAGGGAGATGGACTGCTGGTAGAGAGTATCCAGTATTGCCAGTGTGACTTGGTAGACTATGCTGCAGACTGTAGTCCTCCCCAGGTGTAGCATACCACCACAAGGCGATGGCTAGCCTCCTGCTTGGCTCAATGGGTCTCCTGTAGTTGGTGGTCTGCATAGTGAGTGCAGGGGTCAGTACATCCAGGAGGTGTTTAAACGTGCCGCGTGACATCCGAAAATGAGCCATCCACTGTTCATCTTGGAAAGATTCCACAGCTAGCATGAAAGCTTGCCCATGACTCCGGTCTCTGGCCCACAATGTTCGGGCTGATGCCGTGTTCAGAAGTAGTGCGGTCGACATAGGGCGGTATTCAATGTGAATACCTGCGAGGTGCAGCGAATCCTTTTTTGGATTCGCTGCACATTCGCCACGTTCCGGAGCCGGCGGGCTCCGGTATTCAACGAGTCAGGGGCAGCGAGCCCCTGACTGGCGAATATGAGCTCCTGCGGCGATTGCCGCAGGGAGCCTGAGGATGGTGCCAGGCAGAGAGATGGTAGTCTCTCTGCCTAGCCCAGACCTTTGTGGGGGGTTAGGTGGGCTCCCCGGGTGCCAGGCAGCACAGGCTGCCCCCCCGGGGGTGCCAGCAGGGGGGCGTATATTCACTACACACGATCGTAATGATCGTGCAGTGAATATATGAATATGTAATGAGCGGCTCGGCTCCGGCGCCCCCTGCTGGCTGCTGTGTAAAAAAAAAAATATATTATTTTTTAAATTAAATATATATTCATGTGCTTACAGCACATGAATAAAAATAGCATGCCCCTCCTCAGAATAAAATTCCTGATTTTTTGACACCAAATGTAAAAAACAAAACACTTTATTTTAAAAGTTCACATTCCACTTCACCATAAAAAGATAGCGATTGCTACTCGGTGAATCATGGCGAAAAAAACCTTCAATGTATTCGCCATGTGGTCATTGAATAGGGTGATTCACCGTTTTTGTCAGAAATTCGCCAAACAGCACAAATTCGCCATAAAAACCTGGCGAATCAGGCTCATTGAATACCGCCCATAGTAGACAAGATAAATGCTCTCCTTCCGCGCAAATAAAGGCATCTCTCCTTGTTCCTCTCTGCCCAAAACTATTCACTTTTCCTCAGCATGAAATAAGTGTACAGCATGTTGCATAGTGTGACACTATGCTGCATGCTAACACCTGAATCACACAGAATCAAAGCACAAACATCCATGAGGTCAGAGAAGTCTGCCATGCTGCTGCTGCTGCAATGCTGTGAACAATCTCCCCCCCTCACTTTTATTTCCTTTGTGACAACATTATTAATATCGATAATCGTCAGCCATGTGATTAGGTCTGAATTACCTCCTGTATTTAGCAGCTAAAATAAGAGGCTAAATAAAAGGTCTTCTAAATAATGCTGATATTGATGTAATTACTCCTTTATGACACCACACCTTCAAAATTTTTTGATTGTTTTATACTTGCAGGAAGATGATTAATTGGGAGGAAGGGCACATGATGTCACATGCCTAATGTGACAAGTAAGCATCTTTAGTCAGAAGTATCACTGACCTACGTGACACCCAGTGTGGATATGAAAGTTCTAACTACATGCAATAGGCTGTGGGTGTGGCTTAATGGTTGTGGATTTGCATCCTGACCCCCTGTTTTCATCACTCTGGAGTCACGGGGATGCTGGGAGCCCCTTGTAAGTGTGTTGTCTGCAGTGACGGCTAATGCACAGTGACAGGAGCCAGATGCTGCATGTAATATTACAATGGGTACTCTTAACCTAGAAGGGCGCCCATCGCGGGCATCGCATGTACATCGCATGCCATTATAATGGCATGGGATGCGACCGATGCGATGCCCGCGATTTTACATAGAAATACATGTTAAAATTAAAATCGCGTTGGTCGCATCGCATGCGACCAAAAAATCGCATGCGATGTGACCGACGCGATTACCGCGATTTCACATAGGGAACAATGTTAAATGGCCCAATTGACCCGATTTAACATAGGGAACAATGTTAAATGGCCCACAGATTCCAAATAGCCACCCAAAAGTCTGAAATGGCCCCCACAATTGTTAACGCCACCCCACGATCAACGTCAACCCGAAGCGTGGCGAGCGCAGCGAGCCCGCGTGGGGCGGCGGTACGCGTCCTCCGACCTTTTCATACCCCCACTATCCACGTCGGCGTGGAGTTGAGAACAGAAAGTGTGGCGAGCGCAGCGAGCCACCGAGCCCAAAGCATGGCGAGTGGACGCGGACACCTTCACAGGTATCCGCGTCCCCTCGCGGGCTTCACAGGTGTCCGCTCGCCACGCTTCGGGCTCGCCACACTTTCTATTCTCAACTCCACGCCGACGTGGATAGTGGGGGTATGAAAAGGTCGTAGGACGCGTACCGCCGCACCTCGCGGGCTCGCTGCGCTCGCCGCGCTTCGGGTTGACGTTGATCGTGGGGTGGCATTAACAATTTGGGGGGCCATTTCACACTTGAGGGTGGCTATTTGGCCTCTGTGGGCCATTTAACATTGTTCCCTATGTAAAATCGGGTCAATTGGGCCATTTAACATTGTTCCCTATGTGAAATCGCGGTAATCGCGTCGGTCGCATCGCATGCGATTTTTTGGTCGCATGCGATGCGGCCGACACGATTTTTTACCTTGCGATGCCCAAGATCAAAATCGTGGGCGCCGTTCTAGGTAAAGAGTACCTTACAATGCAGCAACCGGCTCCTGATACTTACACTTTTGTGTCAACTCTAAGCGGGTGACACCAAAGAGGGGCCCGCACCTCTGTAGTTATGCCACTGCTTTAGTACATATGAAATCAATGTGCACTAGAAGATACTAGCCAGTGAGGCTATTCTCAATTTCATATTACTGTAATTAATAATTTAGTATATAAATAAAATAAATTATATCTGCTGGGTTTTTAACATTCCTTTGAATTAGGTCAGCTTTTGTTTGTTGCATGAAAAATCCGACCTTGAAAAACACAAAAGATATACTATTATTTTGTGTAAAAGGTTATTTTCAAGAGGAAAATATGCTCAATAAACAGTGACTATTACTGATATATTTATGGGGTTTTATGACTTTTCATTTTGCAGCCTTCAAACATGGGAATTGCTGTCATCATCAAAGCATTACTATTTCAATTCTACTTGACGAGTGCAAATTAACTTGGTAAAGTTCTGTTTTCTATAGCTTTAAAGGCAATTGTTGTTTCTTAGGTTGTGCATCTATCTCATACCAAGATTTCATGTTATAATCCCTAGTTGTTGTTTGTGGAAAGAAGAATTTATTTTATATACAAATGTTTTTGACGGTCTTTAAAAAAAAGTGCTACCATTTTAGAGTAATAAAACTGATTTATAGCCTTTGGTAATGACTCCACTATCTTTCCTTTTAAGGTCTTTCAAGGGCAATAATATCTTGCAACAAACCTGTGTGGCCAAGATACAGCATTATATTACTGTACTGAGCAATGAAAAAAAAAAACATAAATGGTCAAATTAAAGGAAGAAAGGTCGTCAATTACTTTCTTCGTGTCTTCTTGAATTTGAAATGAAGCACAAGAAACGTGTTCTGAAAATATTGCATGCAACAGGCATATTCATGGCAGTACTGTACCTGCAAGTGTCCATGTTTGCACAGGACGTTTAGGAACAGGAATCTGTGGTCATGGTTACCGGATAGCTGGTAGGATGATTTATATGTACCATATACAGTGGCAAATTAACAATGGGAACAGAACAGGCAGGCACTCAAAGCCAAGGGAGCCCCATGCTGCCCACCCTTTGGTATCCGGAATATAGGTCTACAGTGTCTAGGTGGACAGTCAATATGTCGACACCAGAAGATTGAAATGCAGAATGCTCAACAGAAGAAAAAGGTTGACATGAAAAATGTGGGCACAAGAAAAGGTTGACATGAGTTTATAAAAAAAAAAATAATTTGGGGATTTTTTCTTACTTTAGCATCCACAAGGATTCCGATTGGTAATGGTAAAGCGTACCGAGCACCGCTATAGCGGAAGGAGGCCTCGTGGCTGAAGCATGGCAAGCGAAGCGAGCCATACAAGGGTATGCGCTACACTAATTGGGAATCCGTGGTGACATGTGTCAACATTGACACCAAAAAACTTTTAAAACTCAGGTCAACCTTTCGACCTTTTGACCTTTTCCTTGTGTCCTTTTGCATGTCGACATGTTGTCAATGTCGACATTTTGCATGTCAATATTTTGCATGTCAACCTCTTGGTTTCGACATACTGACTGTCAATACTGTAGACCTTTCCATCCAAACCCCCACCCCACACCCACTAATGCAGCTTTGACTCTGCTTCTGCTTCTCGTGCTGAAATTGTCTCTTACGGTACCTGCCCTGTTTCATCATCAGTATCAGGTCTTGTAACATACTGCACAGAAGGCCACTAGCGTCTTTAAAAAAAACCTTTATACAGTATATCTATCTACTTCCAAAGAGAACAAAATGCCATAACATCCTCCAAATCTGTACTATATTAGTAAAATGAATGTGACACTATGTAGTGTAATTGTAATTATCCCCTTATTATTTTCAACAGAAGTCCAAGTAATCCTAATAGGTATAAATACATAATACACAGTTGTCTGTCATTTCCTATAACTTCCAGGTTAGAGGAGTCCTACACACTGGGTGATGTAATGAACAATATTGCTCAGAAGTGCCAAAATTAGCAATATAAGAATGAGCCTAGTGTGTATGGGGTTTAAGAAGGTTTTTGTTTAAAAAAAAAACCTTCTTAATACCCATACACACTGGGCCTACATATAATTTTTAAAACCTGTACCATGACAGGTAGGAGCCGATTGGCTGGTACTTTATCTCTTTCCACTTTATCACTCTTCATAGCTTAATAAATATCCCCCATAATGTTATACACATTGAGCACTATGGGCTTTATTCTGGTTTACTCCTTCTGGCATATTCCTTCTTAGATGGACAAAACCATATGCACTGCAGGGGGGCAGATGTAACATGTGCAGAGAGAATAATACCCCTTTTATACCAAAACGCTGGGTCGCACCCGGGTTTTTGGACCCAGCTTCAAGCCGGGTGCGATCCGGCGTTTGGTCCTTTTTACACTGGCACCCCCCACCCCTTCCAGGCACAGGCGGTTCCTGAGCCGCCGCTCGGAGATGACATCATCTCCGAGCACCGATCACCACTGCCGCTGCGCTGGGGGCAAGCCCAGCACTAAGGTACTCCGCTGGTCTTGCCCCCAGCCCTTGTCTGGGAGGTGAATGGATGCCGCACACAGGCATCCATTCAACTCCTCCGCTGCCGCCACTGCTGTCTGCAGAGTACAGCAAACAGCAGCGCAGGCTGTCTGGGCCCCCCCTTCCAACCTGCGGATGCTGCAGTCCGCAGGTTGTACATCCCCCATTGATGTAAATGGGAGCCAGTTCGGATGACCTGGCGTACCCATTTACACTGCCCTCTACCCAGGTCCTAGCCGAGTTCTACCCAGGTCAGGACCTGGGTAGAAATCCCGTGTAAAGAGACACGGCGTGTCCCATTTACACCGCTGCTGACCCGGGTCTGACCCGCCGAAGACCTGGAATTTTGCGGTGGTGTAAAAGGGGTATAAGATTTGGGTGGGTTATTTTGTTTCTGTGCAGGGAAAATACTGACTGCTTTATTTTTACACTGCAATATAGATCTCACCCAAATCTAACTCTCACTGCACAAGTAACATCTGCACTTGCAGTGCACATGGTTTTGTTCATCCAGCGTTGCCGAGTTCTCAGCTGCCCTTTCCAGGAGAGGGCAGCCATCTACAGGAAATAGGGGGCGGAGCCGGTGGCCGTGACATTAAAGGGGCGGGGCATGGGTGGAGCTACCCAAATTATACACTTGGAAACGCTTCCTCCCACCCCTCCACGCTGCTGCAGTTTTATCATTATACTTATTTGTTCCTCTCCTCCCCACAGCTTCATTATTGATCCTCTGCCCCGCCCTACTGAAGCTGCGCTGCTGCAGCAGAGTGGATGCATGGAGGGGGAATCGGAGCCTTAAGAAACCCTTCAAAATCAGTGGGGAGCGGATGGAGAGAAGCAGCAGCTTACTCACAACCAATCTGCTGCTCCCACTGTTGAGGCCACTCTGTGTCCTGTGCTGCCACTGCGGCCAGTGAGTGCTATCGCATCCCCCAGTACCCCGCGGCGGCCGGCATGTAATAGGATAGCCGCAACGTCATGACGAGTATGTCATGAAGTTGCACTTGTAGAGCCCGGCCCCCGGCACTTCGTGACTTGCGCATGCGCAGTCACAGGTTTTCTCCTTGCTGACTAAAAGCCGGGAGGATCCAATGTATTCTCGGGAGACCAGGAGGAAGAAGTGAAAAGCGGGAGACTCCTGATAAATCCAGGAGGGTAGGCAACTATGGTTCATCTAAGTTGACCCCCAACCCCAGCATTACTAAAATAAGTGCTAAAAAAGTGCTAAAAAGGTGACACGCTAACAGTGAAAGTTATATAGTATTAAAAGTACAACATAAGAATACTCGTGGAATAACTGAGATATGTGCAAGGAAAGATACAGTCATACTGAATCTCAACAATCCTTCACTTGTTATAAATAACTTGTTATACGGGTGCTTACACTGTACCTTTAGTTAGACACTTACTAGCTTGGGGTGGCTGACTTCAGCGATAAGGACAAACAAGTCCTTTAAATCTCCATTTCCAAGTAAACAGAGCTCTGTATATTTTACGAGCAACAAGTTATTGACTTGTTTTTGCTCCATGGTTAAGGTTTTTTGCTGACATTTCTAATGTATTTAGCAACTAAAGTGTCAGAAACTTTGAGCCAAACACTCCTGTGAATGCTTTTGAGAGAAAAGATAATAAATGTAGGGTGACAGAAGTGTCACATGTAATCTTAAAAGAGGGAAAAAGAAAAGTAAAGAAAATGTCATGAATTCCACCGACCTGTCATGTAGTTCTAATAATGAACCTACTGCAAAACTTGCTTCCAGTTCCTGGAGCTTAGCTCTGTTAAAAATACTATGTTAATAGAACACGCTCAGTTGCCAGTGGTACATGTTGGTGCAGTGAAGCATAGCTCTCAGTCACAGCTTTTGGCATTTCATCATGAAAACAAAAATACAGCAGAGTAGTAGGTTAAAGACTCACTACTATTTATTATTATTATTATTATTATTATTATTATTATTATTATTATTAGATACCATGATCTTTTGGTTTAAGAAGTTCTCCATCATTACAAGACACAGTCATTAAATATATTGTAAATTCCAGCAAGCCTTCAAATCTGCATATTTATTTTCTGTTTATTAATATTTATTTATAGAATGCCGGCATTTTCTGTTCCACTTTACATTTATATACTTATAATAGGCTCTTTATTATATATACCGTACTGTCTATCAGTTTTTTGTACACTAAGAACAAATATATTGATCATTTACTGTAATTCTTTCCAACAATTTCAGTAGAGTAGTTACTAAATCCTGCTACATATTTGTTTTGGTCTGTTGAATAATTCAACTTTTTTGCCATATAATATATGTTTCAGCAATAGTTATAATGATGTAGTACCAAGCATTAAGTGCCCATGATTAGTAACTCTAGAACATGTACATAATTTTGACAGGCAGTAATTTCACGTTTCTTTGGGGTATTTTATTAACCCCTGTATGTGTTCTAGTAGGTAAGGGCAGCGCCGGAGTATAGGAGAAAAGGACGAGGTTGTCAACAGGGGCCAACACATTGGGGCCCTCATTTTGCGACATACATTCCCCTTATTAGGTCTGTTTATTCCCTGGCTGGCTCCCAGTAGCATTGCAGCATCGGACCAATCCAGCACAAAGCAGCTCCCCTTCCTTAACCCAACCACAGGGCCCTGCAGCAGAGCCAAAAAAACATTGCTTGAAGTGACCTCGGTACTTGTGTAGTTTCACGGCGCCAGCATGGCGCCGTGCGTCTGAGTCCCCTTGCGGGGCTCGCTTCGCTTGCCCACGCTGCGGGCTCGGTGGCTCGCTACGCTCCCCACGCTATTTATAATCAACTCCATGCCAACATGGATAGTGGAGGTATGAACTATCCATGTTGCCATGGAGTTAAGTTACTTTTTTGGACATATTTCGTGGCGAGCGTACACCCGGAAGTAGCACGGCGGCATGCTGGCCCCGTGAAACTACACAAGTACCGTGACCTCCAGTAGCAGTGGCAGCCTGCAGCAGTACTGCAACATGAGCAGTCACCGCTTCACTATACCACCACTGGAGCAGCTGTAGATTGAGCCATCCTCATCTAGCCCTTTAAAAGGATTAAGTGAGCCAGAGCTGTCAGAATTAATCATCTGCTAATCCCCTACTATATTGTTCTATGTATTGAATTGCAGCTGAGAACAATACATGATAATAAGCCTCAGCTCACCATGGCTCTCCAAAGAAGGCTCATTGAAGAAGGCTCCATCTGAACACAGACAGGCTGATGTACTAAGCCTTGGAGAGTTATAAAGTGAAGAGAAATAAAGTATCAATCAACCAGCTCCTAAATATCATTTTCAAACACAGCTTTTAACATGACAGTTAGGAACTGAATGATTGGTACTTTATCTCTGTTCACTTTAGTACATACAGGCTTCGTAC
Organism: Crinia signifera; assembly: GCF_055691185.1. Classification (NCBI taxonomy): domain Eukaryota; kingdom Metazoa; phylum Chordata; class Amphibia; order Anura; family Myobatrachidae; genus Crinia; species Crinia signifera. Next base: position 204,209,039 of record NC_139219.1, read on the forward strand.
ATCTGCCCCATATGAGGTGAAATCATGTATGGGGGCGGGCAGCTGACATCCGGCGATGTCAGATGCCCGCCCCATACCCACGCGTCACGGCCTCATTACCATGCATACGCCCCGCGTTTGCATGGGAACGCCCATGAAACGCGGGGCGTATGCATAGGGTAATGAGGCTAAGTAGCCCCTCACGCCCCTCTACGCCCCCTCTGCACATGCGCAGACGATCAACATCGGCGGGACGTCCGCATGCGGAGAAATCCGCACCGATCAGAATAAGGCCCACAGTTATGTTTGGGATCACGGATCCAACCCCGTGTCCTAGTATATTATAAATCCTTAAGGGACAATGGTTCACAAAGGGTAACAGATATTTACATTATACAGATTACACTATACAGTTTAGGATATACACAGATTACAGCTATACAGTTAATGAACGCAGGCCCAGTTACCCAGACACAACAGACACACATATATGAATATCAATTACCGTCACAGGCACAGGGAACCCGATCTGATGTGTTCTTATTAGGTCACATCTTCCTTTTCAGTGAGTGCGTGAATGAATGAATGTGGGTGAGTGATTGAGGATTTTAAGGAAAGGGGATGGAGAGTCAATCTTGGTGGTCATTGGGTAAAGCAAAGAGACTGGGCATCTCCTCATTGGTTCTTCATTCAACGGGGGTTTCTTCCTGTTCACGTTATTTCCAGAGCATGAGGTAGAAACTGGTTTCAACTTGTAATATGGTTCTTTGTCCTTAGTTTAGTGTTTCACATAATGATGCACTACATATACAAATATATCTAAGGTCATTTATTGTGATCGCATTACGATCACTATGATGACCTTGCATCTGTGGCGGCAATTACAACAATACTAAACATAAAGTATGGACGATCATATTCCAATAAATGTACATATAAGGGGAAGTATCATATGATTTAGTCATTAATGCATTACATCCGTCCTTGATCGATTAACGATTCTTTTAATTAAAACTAGAACTTTGCAAATAGCGTAGTTAAAATGGCATAGAGGACGGTCCAAATACCTTAATAGCATAGAGGTGCAATATCATTTTCCACAATATATACACGCACGCACACACACACACACACACACACACACGAGTATATACCTGAAGTAACTGGGCAGCACTAAGAGCAAAGATATGTGGACGCCGTAATTAATCCCTTAGTTAATCTAATAGTCCGAGTGCATGTGTCTCTCCTGTGAGTGCCACCTAGTCACTTGATTTATTTGTGGTCATCTGCTATGCTGACAGGGAATGAGAACCGGGCCAAGCATCTTTGTGCTGGATTGCTGTATAATAATGAACAGTAGCTAGGCAACAAAGAAAAAACAGCAGTAGAACAGGGATTTATTCACACAAAACACACGTATAGAATAAACTGCCTTAGGATCAGACTGCAGACTAGATATATGACTACAGTATATAAAATGTATATAGACAATGCTTCGTAGTTCATATAATGGAGGTATAACTACAAGGGTATGTGTAACATTAATCACCACATCAATCACGACATGTTAATATTGAAATCAGTTATATTCATATAAAAATATGCATTTATACATACAGTAATAAGAAAAGTTGTCCTATAGTACAGTAGTGCAGTACAATGTATAAGATACAAGCCTTATGCATTGTTAATCTAGAATTATTAATACTGCAGACTTTTTTTTTTCATTAAATACTTTCTCATCTGTAGTTCTAGATGTTTGCTTTGCTATGTAGAAAATGCTTAATGTCATTTTAAAGAATGCATGACCCTACATTGGTATCCATTCAGCTTTGACTAATGGGTCTAGTCTAGTGACAACCCAGTTGCTAGACTATTTTAAGTTAGGTCATAGTCTGGCTTTTTATAATACCAGGCAATATCTTGTAGTAGGTATGGTGATAGATTTAAATAAGTTCTTCATTATGAGGCAAGATGGATGCACAGATTAGATTTTCCAGACTCTAGGGGTCTTAATGCATCACTGTAGCACCTGTAGCTTCTCTGCTACACACACCCCCCCCCCCCCCCCCCCCCCCCCCCCTGTGGTGCTATGCAGACTTGATTCACCGCCTGACCTGGTTGGAACTGGAATGTCATGCACTTTTAAATAATTGATATTACAATAGCTATAGTGTTACAATTTTTGATGCATAACATAGGCATTTTATAGGCATTTGTCTTTCTCTGCAATCTTATCATCAGATCGTTAACTACAGTACATTGCAGTAGTTTGCATATGGTACTTTGATGAATATTGTTCTGTGGTCCTATCCATTTATTTATTAATTAATAGTATTTAGTTGAGATATGTTAATATGTGATTGAACATTATTATGTTCTCATTAGTTTCACGGTAACTTGGTGATGTCATCTTGTTGGGCTGAGATGGAGATGGAGGTCCAGATAAGGTAGGATGGAGGTACGCTTTCATTTGTGTATATCTGTTGATAATGTCCATGAACTATATATACTGTATGCACAGAATGGGATAGGCCGCAAGCGAAACAGACATAACTAAGATGTACTGTAGATAAAATTACAATTATTTAAAAATATGTATCTACAGTAACCAAAATATTTGCATTAGTAATATATATTCTGTTTAAAATATTCATTCCATTTAAAAAAATAATAATATTTGTTGCATATGCCCCCCCTGTGGATGAGTGCTTAACTAATAATGGGGGCATGGGTCATTTCATATTTTTATAATGTTGGGAGGTATGTCCCATCTTGCTCTGACTTTCTTTACTGATGCATTACTGGGAGGAAGTGTGGCCATGCTGTTCTTGCTGGGACATCCTGTAGCCACAGCAACAGCTCCTCCCAGTAATGTATGTGTGAAGAGAGGCAGCATCAGTTTGGACAGAAGATGGGACAGGAAGCTGGCATCAGCAGACTGCTTGTAAGGTGAAGCCATGGTAAGCAATGCCTTCCCCCTTTCAGTATTTTGCCTCTGGCTTCTGTGTGAGTAGTGACCATCCCCCCACCACCCTATAATCTGACTGGTGTCCATCATATTTGCAGGTTTTTAACTAGTTTAGGTGTTTAATTGCTTTAATATTCCTCTGATTGTGTTTGCTATAGTAGCATATTTCATTTTTTTGAGACTTACAACTAACTAAATTTTAAGAAGAGCCGCCATAAATAATACAGATCTGATGAGAACAGACCAGAAGAATGAACACTGTGAGCCTACTGTATGATAAACTGAAGAATCTGTGTATAGCATGCTAGTAATCTTTTTTTCTTTATAATGTTGTTGTTACAGGGTAATTTCTCAACACTGGAGCAAGTGTTTAACAAGAGGAATGACTAGGAGTGCAGTGGCAGTGCTGGGAGATATAAAACATCTTACCTGCTTTATAGAGATAGCACACAAGACAGACGTTTTCAATTACAGTTAAATGTCAGTCTATAGTATTACCTTCTCACGGCAGCATCCTTCCAGCTATAACCGCATGCTTTCTCTTCCATACAAGTGAATATGTTACATGAACTCTGCTGCACAATACTGTATCTTTATAAGGACACTGGGGTTCAAAATATCCTAGAGCTCCAAGGAGAAATGCATTCTTTGGTGTTGTGGCTACATTGTTATCACTCCGGCATACAGTACATCTTATTCTAGAAAAAAAAAGGAATAAAGAAAATTAGTGTTGATAATCGTGTACACATTTTCGATATGGGTTTCATAAATCCAGATGATGCATCAAAAAAAAGGAAGTCAAAGATGACTGCACAGCATACAGGATGCGGTCGACATGGAGTTTTCACTGTTTTTGGAGTCGACATGTGCCGACAGGTGGTATTTCATGCCCTACCAACCACTAGTGCATGGTGGAAGAATAAAATAGTGTGCCCGATGCACAGTGAGCGCAGCGAGTGATGCAAGGGGATGCGGTGCACTTTAAACTGTGTCCATATCGACTGTGTTGACATTCAGGTAAAAAAACTGTGAAAAAACCCATGTCGACCTTTTGACTGTCAACCTAAACATTGTCAAACTAAAGACCTTTCGACCTAGAACCATGTTGACCTTTTCCCATGTTGACCTAATGGTGTCGACCTAATGACTGTTGACCATCATACTGTAGACCAAATGATCCCAGCCCCAGCATACTTGCCTACGCTCTCAGGAATGGCCAGCAGTTACCCGAAAATCAGGTCCGCCTTCCGGCCACTTGTAGAGGAGAGCAAGTGCCCCACACTGCCACCAGTCTCCTGCAACCCCCTTCAGTGGGGACCAAATGATGCGATTCATGCTGCATTGTGTCATCATGGACCTTCCCCCCCCCACCACCACCACTGTGCAGTGCCTGCAATACCAGCATTGAGCAATGGAGGGTATGGCCAAGATATCATGATCGCAATGACCATGCCCCCAACACAGCCTTCTAACAGTCAGCCCTGTCCCCGCTCCACCTCTTATATGAACACGCCACCAGCCCTGCCCCCTGCCTCAATGTGCTAGGTGCTCTTTCCAAGGGAAGGTAGGATAAAAGTAGGCAAACATGCTGCAAAGCAGGGGAGGCAGAATCTTACCTGTTAAACCCCAGAATTTTGATTACAAAATAATTAGAATAAAAAAGTAAGTAAATGTCTAACATAAAAAAAAACTTTGTGTTATTCTAAGCAGTTTCATAGTCAGAACTAACAAAATTTGTAGAGCTCCAGGGAGAGACAAGAGGTGAGGCAGCAATCAAGTCTCCCTTCTGATAGTCCAAAACCTAGCGTGTGGAGCATGATCACACCATGGCCAATAATACTGAAAAGAAAAAGGTGAGGCAGCTATCACATCTGCCTAACTGAGTACGGCTGCCTTGAGCCAGGGATGGCTCTTTCATTAGGCAGCTTTAGTGAGCTGCCTGAGGGCACCAGGACCTGAGGGATAAATCCAATGAGAATACCTGTGGAGAAATATGAAGAATGTCTCTGATTTCATTATTATTTATACCTTTTGTAGTATGCTGCTCTGGCCATCTGTATTATTACCTGGGTACTGCAGGCATCAATTCCCATTCCCTATCTCCAGCTTTCCCTATATTCCCTTTCCCTCTCTTTCATCTCCCTCTTCTCCTCTCTTCCCTATTCCCTCTCACACAGCCAATTGTGCAAACACCCCCTTCCAGGTTGGGAATCTGAAAATTGACACATCCATTGTCATAGACTTTGAAAAGTAGTTTTATGTATATGGTTTAAATAGTGCAGTGAGGAATTAGGATTGATAATGTGAAGTTTTGCCTAGGGTGCCTAGAAACTTTGGACTAGAAGATGCTAAGGCTTTACCTTTAATCACCATGTTTGAAGGGGCAAATTAAGTCTGCCCCAATTCCGATGCAACCAGGTTTTATGGCTGGACAAGGTACTGGAGATCCTTCAGAGACAGTCAAAAGGTGAAACTGACTAACAAGGGCCTGGCTGGTAAAAACAGTAACTAACGGCTCCTGAGCCAATCCCAGGGAAATGAGTAAACAAAATGTACTGAATAAGTGACCTCGTCGCAAACCTAGTTGTACGCATAAGAAAAGACACCATGCAAAACCACAATATAACACCACACAACAAGACACAGTAAATGACACAAAGAGATAGGTACTTGCAATACGCAGGAAACCACCCTACATGGGTAAAAAAAATAAACTAATAGGTAGCACAGACCTGTGGCAATCCTCTGGCAATCCCAGACGGAATGTACCAATATGGACCAGAGAGCTATAACAATACTGTCCGCAAGGTAACTGGCAAAAACAAGTAGGAATAAACCAGGGCTCCAGGTGGAGCATTTATGTGTCCCAGGACTGGGACTGGAAGTAGGCAGGAATGTTCAGGAGCACATGAGACCAGAAACTGCTGCAGGAAATTGGAACAAACTGGAGGGCAAGTGAATACCACCAAGGTGTAACTAGACTGCAGGAAGCAGTGAGCAAGAAGCTGGGAACAAGTCACAGGAGCTAGAGCTGAAGCTATAACCGGTGTCAGGTTCTGCATCTGCAGTGAATATAACAGGAGCTCCAATTTAACACTGAGGTAGAGGCACAGACCTCCTGAAGCACAACTTACTGCAGCTGAGACCTCAAGTTAGCAAGCTAATTAAGGGACATCCTTGTGCAGGACAATCACACAGAATAGAGCTGCAATAGCACAGACTCACCACAGGAGACCACAAGTGAGTCCCATACCAGAAACAGAATCTTTGAAAGCTCACAGAAACTGAGACTTTCATCCAGCATTTAGAAGACATACTGTACATACTGTACCTGCTTTGAACTTGTTCAGCTGCTTCATCAAGTGGTTTGTGAGCATGCAACTTTGTATAGTCTACTTTGACAAATATATATATATTTTTTAATTAATGTTCCACCTTGTTTGTAAATATAATACATTTTTATGCACTCCAGGAGCCTTGAAAAAGATCCCTCCGTGGATCGAAACGCGTTGGTATGAGCAGGTGGACGTGGTCACTTTTAACCTTATTTTTTAACGGAACCGCAAGAAGCCACAGCACTGTTTTCATTCCACCCATGTGAGGTGCACAGACTCCTTCTCCAGCCTGAAAGCCGGGACCACGGCTACAGTAGCTGGCATGGATTCAGACTGCAAATTTATTTATCCCACCGCTGATCAACAAAGGGAGAGAGGTGTGTAAGGACGGGCAGAAGAGTTGTGGATTAACCCTGCCTTCACCTGTTGTTTTTTTCCACGGGATGGACTGTTCTTTAAATGAGTACTGGACTTCATTTGTGAGTGAATATATTAGTTATCATCATTCATTTTTTATTTTTCATTTTTCACTTTCACAAGTGCATTTTTTTAATTGTAAGATTGTTTTTAAAAATACAATAAATTCTGCCATAATAGTACAAGCACCGGACTGTGCCTCTTCTAAACAGCTAACCCTAAGCGCCTGTATTATATATTTTTTCCAACTTTTCTGCTTTCCATTATTGTTTTGCCGGCTGATTGAACCGGCTGGGAGGAAAGGTGAGTTTGACTAGACTTACACATTTCACTATATTTTATCCAGAGATTTATTTCCCACTCTTTTTACTTATGCACATATAAACATTTTAATTTTAATTATTTTGTTATTTTCACATTATAAGGGCTGCTCTGTAGAATTTCCAACTCTAACCTCAGACACCTTTCTATGACCTAAAGCTTTTTGGAAGAGGTGCATGAAAGAAGTCTTTCCTAACAGCAAGATACAATTTGCACTTTGCCCAATGTCATTTGAACAACAATAAGTGAAATGCTGAAAGCTCATTAATGGTGTACAACGCGTACAGCCTTACTCTGCTTGTGTGTTCAGCATCAGCACATGTTTGGCCATAGGAAATAAAGTACTTTATCTGGGAGCTTAGCAGTACCCACATTAGGTGGCTTTTGTGGTCATGAATTGAAAGACTGGGGCAGATACTGCTGATACCTCTGCACCCAATTCATTCTATGTATTTAAGTAGCACTTATTGTGACACAATTTATGAAACTTTTTTACTTATTCCACTAAGCCAATCTTTTTGGGGAAGACATTACATGGGTACAATAAGAACAAGAACTATATGACTATTTCGTTTGTATCACTTTACTAGAAGGATATATTTTCTAGCATTTCCAGAAGAAAACCTTGGCATAACGTTGGTGGGTACATCTTCCAGCTCATTGTGAGCTGCTACCACTGCACTTCTCTCCATAATACAATTATTGTACTTGTTGGGTGGTGCTTCTCTGATATAGTAGTCAATTTAATTGCATCTAAAATTTAAATGTTGGCTCAACTATAATGTATTAGAATCCATTACATAGGATGCAATAAGGCCTTTCTTAATCCAATATTCTCAGAGTAAAATAAAATAGTCAATGGCATCACTGTATATCAGGTAATATCACAGCACAAATTACTATAGTGCAAGAGATGAAACATTTCCATACTGAAGTGCATTACGAAGTACTCCAAGGTAATGTATCAATTAACTTTGTGCCCATCATAAAATTTAATTATTCCCTCTTTAAGTGTTGGTATAATAAAGATATTAAACTGCAAGTAGGATCATAAAATGTGATTAATTGCAATAATCTAATTTTGACATTTTGCATATGTGTTTGGAGTTGCCTCAATTAAAATATTCTTATATGTAAGTCAAGACCTTTCTCTCAGCACACATGTTAATACAAAATAATTAAAAAAGTATAGGATCAGATGTATCAAGCTTAAAAAAGTGATAATGTGGAGAGTGTTAAACAACCAGCCAATCAGCTCCTAACTGCCATGTTACAGACTGGGTTTGACCCATAGTGCATGTACAGTACTAGAACACTGGATGTCCTTTACATAGTGCAAACAGTGCTGCACTGCAAAACACCTTGATACCAGAGCTACTCAGTAGACTTCATGATGCTCATGTCCTTACTGTACTGGGAACTGCTTCCACACTAAAAGTGCCTGTGGAGTGAGGAAAACATCTTTACAGATGATTCAGACAACTATCCCCAAGGGCACTCTTACAACAGTGGGTGTAAATAAAATAGTAGAATTTAACAAATAGATAATGTACTTGTTTGCAGGGCCGGTGCTAGGGTGTCCGGCGCCCTCCTGCAAACCATACATTTTGCGCCCATTCACATTGCCATTGCAACAAGCTGCAGCCCGATTGTGGGAGTGTACGCAACATGCGATCCTATGGAGGATCTCAGGTGCATGTACATGTATGCATACACCATCTCAGTGCTGTGTCCACAAAATGTTGCAGGCACTAAAGGTGCCCATACACGCTGCGAGAATCCCATATGTTATTGGCTAATCGCATCGCATGGCATGCATGCGATGTGTGTAGGATGCGATCTGAAAGCAGTACAAAAAGTATGTGCAGCACATACTTTTTGTACTGTGCGATGCCCACAGGAGCGCACATTGCATCGCACGCTGCTATTGCAGCGTGTATGGCCACCTTTAGGCACATAACCCAGCCCATTATTTAAAAAGTGTCTAAATTAATATGAAACAAATCTACAATTATTAAAAAAATTGTTATAAACATGTATAATAAAAGTCTCACTGTTCTTTTGCTGTTTAACTCTTGTGCAGTCCGTCCCCTTCTATCTGCGTAGGCAGGACGCTGAGGACGCCATTACACCCCTCTGACTGAGGGGGAAAGGAGCTGACAGGCGCAGGGAGCAATGGGTAGGGGCGGATCTGGACATGACATGTCATCCAGGCATTCACAGACAGCGCTACATTGCTTAGCGCAAGTGTCCATGAGGAAGAGGGGGCAGGTCGCAGGAGGAGGATAGTGTGTGCGCGGTGCAGGGAGCTGCTCAGCCTCTCCATACTGCCGCCCGCTGTCAGACAGGCACTGCGGGCGGCTTGCAGGCTGTGTGCACTCTCGGTGCAGGGAGCAGCTCTTTATACTGCCGCCTGCCCACTTTATACTGCCACCCGGCAGCGTGGAGGAGGCAGTGACAGTGAGGGCTGAGGCAATTTTAGCAGAGCAGGGAGGGAGCCAGCACCTTTTCAGCATGGCGCCTCCCTGCTTTGCAGGAGCTGCTGAGTGGGTAGTGCCGGCCCTGCTTGTTTGGAACTACAACTCCTCAAAAACCCTGACCATTTCGGCATGGTTATACAAATACAAAGTTCCCTGGAACATGTCATTCCACAATGGTACCAAATGAAAAAGAAAACATAGACATTGAAATTAAAAGTATTTTAATACCAATAAAACTTTCACATACACTTATTTTACTTTTTAATGCAGTACTTAAATTGAGAATACAGATCAGTGGTAAATAAACTGCGCAATGAAACGTGGGAATGTTGCAGCCTTAGTGTGTAAGTGGGGATAACACCTAATCCGCAATGGGACAACTGAAGAAAAAAAATATACGGTACTTGTTTCCTATCACGGCCACAATCGCGGGCATCGTGTGCCTTAACTTTAAGGCACACGATCCACACGATGCGACGCGATGCCCACGATGTCCCCATAGGCTTCAATGTTAACATTGAAGCCTATGGGGAAATCGTGGGCATCGCGTCGCGTCGTGTGCCTTAAAGTTAAGGCACACGATGCCCGCGATGCCCACGATTTCCCCATAGGCTTCAATGTTAAAATATTTAACATTGAAGCCTATGCGATGGACCCGATTTGTCCATAGGCTTCAATGTTAAATTATTTTAACATTGAAACTGAGTCCATTGAACATAGTAAGAAATGGGAAAAGGCCGAATAAGGGCCATTTCTCATTGGCTATGGCCCCGTCATGTGTGTAAAAAATAATGGCCCCCCATTGTGGCCGCCACCCCCACGATTGACGCGAACCCGAAGCGTGGGGAGCGCAGCGAGCCTGCGAGGGGCGGCGGTGCGCGTTCTCCGACCTTTTCATTCCCCTACTATCCACGTCGGCGTGGAGTTGAGAATAGATTAGTGTGGCGAGCGCAGCGAGCCACCGAGCCCGAAGCGTGGCGAGCGCAGCGCGCCCCGCGAGGGGACGCTGATACCTGTGAAGCCCGCGACGGGACGCACGGATCTGTGAAGGTATCAGCGTCCCCTCGCGGGGCACGCTGCGCTCGCCACGCTTCGGGCTCGGTGGCTCGCTGTGCTTGCCACACTAATCTATTCTCAACTCCACGCCGACGTGGATAGTAGGGGAATGAAAAGGTCAGAGGACGCGCACCGCCGCCCCTCGCGGGCTCGCTGCGCTCGCTACGCTTCGGGTTCGCGTCAATCGTGGGGTGGCGTACACAATGGGGGGCCATTATTTTTTACACATATGATGGGGCCATACCCAATGAGAAATGGCCCATATTGGCCCTTTAACCATTTTTTACTATGTTAAATGGACTCAGTTTCAATGTTAAAAAAATTTAACATTGAAGCCTATGGACACGATGTATCCGATTTCTCCATAGGCTTCAATGTTAAAATAATTTAACATTGAAGCCTATGGAGAAATCGGGTACATCGCGCCGGTCCCGTCGTGTGCGTTTTGGTATGCACCCGACGCGACCGACACGATTTTTTCCGACACGACCACCACGATAGAAATCGTGGTGGCCGTGCTAGGAAACAAGTACCAAATATACACACAATGGTCGCAGTTTACCACGCTAATTGCTCATAACACAAGATTGAACTTAGAAAAGTAACGGTACTTATGTAATATCTGGGCTCCCGTTTTTCTTAAGAGACCGCGTCCCCTCGCGGGGTTCGCTGCGCTCACCACGCTTCGGGCACGGTGGCTCGCTGCGCTCGCCACACTATATAAAATCAACTCCATGCGTAGTTGGATAGTAGGGGTATGAAAAAATGGGGTGCATTTAACATGGGAGCCCAGATAATACATAAGTACCAAAGTAACCATTAATTTATTGGTAACAACAAAGAAAAACAGTAACATACAGTACATATCATGCATATCAGGCCAAAACACAGCATACATCTGATCCTTGATGTAGGTCAAGTAAGTTCTATCATCATATATCGTGGCTGTGATGGGCTTTGCTATATAAGCTGGGTCCCGGTGTAGAAATGTGCTGCATCTACGCAGAAGGCTTATTTAAGGAAAAGAGTCCAAGGTATTCAGGTGCTGGTCGCTAGAAAGTACATGGTGCGGTCAAAATAAAGTACTGAATAAAAGTGCCAAGTGCTGAATTAGAGATTATTTAGGTCCATAAATCAACACGTTTCAGAGTGTCTGCGCTCCCACCTCAGGATACCAAAATTCACATTATACCTCACAATGGCCCTTATTCTGATCGGTGCGTACTTTCCCGAATTCTTACGGTGCGGTCCGCACGCCACGCTGTGCGGTGGCGTACGGCCAACGTCCGTAGAAACGCCCACGTGTCCTCCGCATTCGGACGGACTCACTCTTTAAGAACAGGGCGTGTGTACGGACGACATACAAACCGTGCGTGTGCGGTGGAAACGTACAGATTCTGCACGGTCTTCCCGCACAAGCACGGTCTTACCGCGTCAGAACGTACGGGAAGCTGTCCGTACGCACCGATGCGGAGTATTTACGCTCAATCCCACACTTTTTTACTGAGTACACACAGCGATCACATGACCCACTTAGGCAATTAGGCAACCTGATGAAAAAGGGATTGTTATCAATTGCAATCAATTAAATGCTCATCTATACTGACCCACATTCCTACTACATTCATTACACACATTAACCCTTACAGCATGTGACCCTAACATACATCTATATACACTATTTACATTTTGCTTATTTAAAAGATTTTAAACAAGTTACACATATACTTTTGCATGTTAGAAAAAAAACACTGACAACTTTGAACTTTAAATAACTATTTATTATTAGCAAGAACAAATGTAGTAAAAAATAATTTTCAAAAAAATTAATTTGGCCCATCTATGAGCCGGTCCATTTCGGCCATAATCAGCCGCATGTGGCCTCTAATTCGTAGGAGGGCCCCACGGAGACCCTCCTCTGCTTGGGCAGGCTCATCTGTGGACGAAATAAAAATTCAAAAATTAATAATGATATTCATGCATACATTTAACATAGTCATACCTACATTTTAAACATGCACCGTGACAGGTGTGTGTGTATATGTATATATATATATATATATATATATATATATATATATATATATATATATATATATATATATAGACACATATATAACTATATATATGACACATACACCTATACATACATGCATACATACTACATGGAAAGCCTGATTTTTGCCCTATACCCTTTACTCTGTAGAACACCTCACAGTCAAAGTTCAGTGTCTGTTATATGATGGAGCCTGGCTGGGGAGTTACACAACTCTCAGGAATGCACAGTACATTGGTGCAATCAAGCATGGCTTGCCTGCTGATGGTCTGCTCCAGAAATCATTGTCATAATGCCAGTTAGGGGAAGCTGCAGCACTAACCCACTCCCATGCTCAAAAGCATTACTAAGACCAAATCAACACACAATTATGGTGCAAAACATACATGCAGACCACAGGGGGTGGTTAGCTAGAGGAGGGCCCAGGGGCACTGACCACTTGTTACTCCAGTCTAAGCCACGCCTGTCCATACTCCATTTATGCCATACTGAATCTAGTTTACAAAGATCAATCACCAGTAAACTCTACTCACCTATATGAGGCTTTCTTCTAGGATACAGATTAACTACACAGGTTCAGTGGCACTTAAAATCGACATGAAAGCCATCCGCACAACCTGTGTCATTAATATGTGTCCAGGATGAAAGGGATGGTTTGCCCACCCTATCTAACCCCTAAGTGTGTCTGTTGCTACCCAGTTTGTTTTATCACTGTATAGTATTTAAAAAAACAATTGAATCACCAGTGCTACAAAGCAAATAGAAGATGACAAAAGGAATAATGAATCTTTATGTATACATACCAATTTCTGGTGCCTGCACCACCTCACAGGCCTCCTCTTCTCCTGTGGACTCCACATGTGGCACCTCCTCCTCTTCTGCCACCTTGTCCTCCACTGCCACCACCTCCGCTGCCCAGACCTCCTCCTCCACTTCCTCCCTTTCCTCTTCCTCCACTTCCTCCGCCACCCCTTCTTCTATGGCAACCTCCTCCGCCATTACTGCCTCCGCATCCTCCTGGGCCTGGGAGGCCTCGGAGTCTTCTCGGGCCTGTCTTGCTCGTTCCCGTGCTGTGTTTGGGAAAAGACAAAAAAGTGCCAATTAGTGGTAATTTGTATTAAGCCTTATCAACCTATAAATGCAAAGGTTATAATTACTGATAAATGTACAGCCAAACAGCTCCTTAGTGGCCTTTACAAAACACAGCCTGTAACATGGCAGGTATGCTGTGACATTAGGGCCATTGTAAGCATCACAAACATTAATCCTACACAATGACATATTTTATCACCATTACAGGGTGTCAAACAGGAAGTAGCACACATATAGTGTATGCCATGTTTCACTCATGATCAGGCTGGGGACCTTATTGCCTTAAATAAGGTCATGTAAGCAATCATGTACAAATGGCCATTTAATGTATAAACACTCACATCTCGCTATGCTGGCCCTGATTTGCTGGAGCAAATCTGGCTGGCGACGTCTCAAGTCGGACCACCGCCGCTCCAGCTGTGCGATGGTCCGCCGCACCTGCGTACGTGCGAATATGCGGCGGAGGGCCACCGCATAAGCATTCCGCTTCTGTCGGTTCGTTATAAATGGGCCCGCCCGCCCCAGCCTGGTCTCCATAACGGAGACCAGTGTCCTCAGCTCCGCTGGCGAGAAAGGTGCTGCTCTGCCATAGGCCGCCATCTTAGCAATGGCACAAATCAAACAATCATGTGCTGTCATTGGTTGATCAGAGTGATATTTGGTATTAACTTTATTGTTCATTTTTACACTAACAGCGTGTATGCGCCCGAACAGACGGCTAACCCAGTGCATCGCACACCCATCCTAAACAGACAGTGTAAAAAAAGATGGAAACACATTATATATAATCTATAACATTCACCAAACATGGGTATAAGCAACAGGTGAAATAGTCTGCATCACTAGACACTTACACCTAACTCAACAAGGTACTAAACAGCTATTTTATAATGAAAGCTATGCAGCAGAAACATAGCAAATAGTGGCAGACCTTTTCCCAAAATTAGGCCATGCTGTCATGTGTACAGTTACCTTCTACTGGCCCATACTACAGAGGTGGAATGAAAAGTAGCTAGCATCCAGCCTGAATTTGGAGTGCTTTCACATGTGATTTGGATGCTAGCACTGATTACTTGTGCCTAAGTGGTGGACTGGATTTACATATGGAATGGGTAGTGTCAGTTGTACTACATACCAAACAAGTGCACAGTACAGATGTACATTCAAATATACATTTCATGTGTGACCTCAGTTTTATTTGGTCATTGGTGTTCAAATCTGCATTTAGCTACTAAATCAGACTTACTCAGTTTGCCAGGTTTTTGAGAAATATTTATCCACACCAAGGGGCGTGCCGTATCCGCCGCACGGTTGACGCTGCCGTACGGAACGCGGCCGTACGGAAGGCAGGTTGCAGCTGATTAACGCCAATTACAGAAATAGTATTTAAAGTTGTCCTAGAATGGCAAACAGTTGTTGCAAACATGGCTGGCTCAGAGTCAGAGGAAGAACAGGTGGTGCAGAACCTCTTGGCCCGCATGGAGTCCAACACCACCTATGTCCCCCTCAACCCAGAGCAGCCAGATGGGCCATCAACATCAGGCCAATCGGCAGCTGGCCCATCCTCAGCATCAGCAGAATCATTGGGAACACAGCAGGTGGCTTCCCAACAGAGTAGCCAGGCCAGCACTTCAAGTACAGCAACCGGTGGCCGTGGCCGTGGCCATGGCAGTGCCAGTGGCAGTGGCGGTGCCAGTGGTCGTGCCCGTGGCCGCAATCGAGCAACAGAGGAACCAACCACCAGAAACATGGCATATGAACCGCAGGAGCTTGCCATCCTGGTGACCCGGGCACGGGATTTGATCGAGTGCCCACCGGTAAAGTTGACACACACAAGGAGATGGAAGATCTGGGAGGAGATAACGGCGGAGATTAATGCGGTGGCTCCACAAGTTCGTGAGGCGGAGCACGTTAAGAAGAGGCAAGTACATGTGTGTTACATTTGAGCAGTACAAGTCCAGTAATGTTTACATTCAATATTAGATGGAGTTGGTCAATGGGTGGTCACGTTGCTTGGAGGCACAGACATGTTTGCCATGACATTGAATTGATAGTTATTGTAGGGTGACTGTGGTTGTATCTTCTAAGGGTTGTTTTTCAAAATGAATATAATGTAAGTTTGGTGTCAGTAGGCACATGTTGTATTATGTTTCAGATTGCAATGGGTGCTACAGCAAACATGAGGAGTGACATGTATTAATATGTACACTTTGATTGCAGGTGGCACGACTTCAAAGGCAACCTCAAGAAGAAATTGACCCAGCGGTGGGAACACAGCCACACCTCTGGGGCTGGCCCCATGCCTTCAAAGCTGCAGCTCACCCCCCTGGAAGAGATGGCCGAGTGCTGCATTGCAGTGGAGGAGGTCCGGGGGGTGAGCACCATAGACAGCGAGTCCCCAGCGGAAGTGATGGCTTCTACGCTTGAAGGTAATTATTTCCCAGGCCATAAGTAGATGTTTTGAATTTTGCATGAAATGTGTGGTAATTGGTATTTTCTCTTTCAACAGCATCCCCACCGCTTGGTCAAGAATCTCTTGAGGAGGTTGTGGAGTCCGTGCCACCTGGCCCCAGTAGCAGGCCCGTGCAGCAAGAGGCGGCAATGTCCGCGGCTGAATTGTCCACGTGCGGGCATGTGCTTGAAAATATTGTGCAGCAGGGACAGTCGGCATCAGAGCGGGTGCGTAGGGCCGAGGAGGTGCTGCAGGGTTTGACCACCAGCCAGCAGAGTATTGCTGCGAGCATGCAGGCTATTGCTGCTAGCCTGCAGGTGCTGGCTGATCAAGCCCTGCGGCAAAATGAACTCCTCCTCCGCCATAATGAACTTATGGTGGAGCTAGTTACCAGCAATAGGGTCCTAATGTCACCCGTTTCTGGTGCAGTCCCAACATCATCACTCCCTGCTGCCAGAGGGGGAAGAACATCCCCCCCCTCCCCAGCATGTGCTCCACGTGACCCACCATCTGAGCGTGGCCGTGGGCGAGGCCGAAGAGCTGCTGCACGTGGCAAGGAGCCTGCCAGGGGCAAACGTGCCCGCAAATGAACTTGTGTCCCCATTAATCTCCACCGTTATGTCTTCGCAAATCTTCCATTGAGCTGTGTGTGTCAGCATCCTGTGTCAAATCCCGTGCCGAGGGTCACCACATTTGCCCACGGTTCAAATGTCATGTTTGGTTCCCCTGTTGCCCTGTTTGGCCTAGCATTACTGTGTGCTGTACTTGAAGTGTTGGTGCTCTACTTTTGTTGTGAAGCCACCTGATGTGTTCCTAATGATTCTGCTGTGGCTATTTATTATATATTATTTCCTTTTAGTCCTGTTATGGTACCATTTATTTTGTGATGGTTTTTAAAATATTTTCTACGTTGATTTAATAAATGTTATTTTTGCCCCCCAAATGTCTGGATTAATTGATACATGCAGAAGTGACATGTGTATTAGTATTATTAATATGAAGTTGTGTTCATTATTTGCAGTGTAAAAGTGTGTGAAAACTGCAGCATATATGTGTGTGTTTAGTAATGGTCCATTTAAGGTGCATTGGTTTCAATTGAAGCAGTGAGAAGCGTGTATTTTACAAGTAATGAGTAAATTAGGTGATTGTATTGTGTTCAGCTGACATTGGTTGAGGTGCGTCCGTCCTGATTAGGCGTTCCGATTGCCTAGCGCATGACCGAGTGGTGTCCGCTAAGCAATACTAGCCTTTTGGACACCGCACATTTCTTCCCTTTTTGTTCGCGTGCATTCGGCGTGCTATCCGAATGCACGCCTACCAAAATAAGTGTACTCCCCGTGCCCGCCCATGTTTCCGCCCAGTTTAGCCCACTTTGAAACTACGCCCCTGTGTCATTCCGCATGACGCTCATAACACGCCCATATTGGCCGAGTGATTGCGGTGCACATTTCTGTACGGTATTAGTGAGAACAAGTACGGAGACCATGCGTGGCACATGCGCATGGCGTTCCCCACGCATGCGCAGACGGCTAAAAAACGCGATCCGAAAGAATTCGGGAAAGTACGCACCGATCAGAATAAGGGCCAATATGAGCCCACATTCACATTATGCCACACATTATGAGTCAAACTTCACATTATGCCACACAGCCAGATCAAAAATTCAGGAACAGCTGGGAAATAGGGACAGAGAGAGTGACAGCAGGGACAAAAAGAGTGTCAGCAGGGAGAGGGACAGCACCACATCTATAGCTGTATATAAAACTCCATCACAGGCAGCAAGTGGGATGAATTTACACTTGTGAAGATACCCCCTTTCCCTCCCACCACATAACAGCATAAATATTTGTTATATATACAGTGAGAGAGGATCTATTTTCAAGTGTAAGTTCATCCCAGCTGCCTGTGAGATGGAGATGTGTGCCCCTTAAAAATAATAGTAATTATTATATATACAGTATATACTGTGTGTGTGTGTTTGTATGTATATATATATATATATATATATATATATATATATATATATATAGTACAGAGCCCCTACAATTTATATATATATATATATATATATATATATATATATATATATATATTTATTTTTTAATACATTTTGTATTCTTTTTAAGGGGACACAAAACTCTATCCCATTCACCTGGGATGAACTAACACTTTTGAAAAGACCCCCACCCCTCCCTCTGCATAACTTACAGGGAGTTGGCTGTTATTATCTCCAATGTGTTGACACTGCTGCTGCTGATAAGGATGATCATTTACACTGCTCATGCTGAGCCTTCCCTCCACCTCACAGCCTTCTAATCAGCATCGAGCCTCACAATATGCCGACTGGCTTAAACTGGCTCAGACGTGCTCCTCACTAGAAGTGCATGGGTGCGAGGTGCTGTCATCCATGCACCCGCCACAATGCATCCCTGGGACAGCTACAGTCACTGCTAGCTGCAGCAGGTAATTAAAGCCGATCACGATATACCAGAGGGGGCTCTACGATTGATGGGTAGATCGCGATCAACGTTCTGGCAAGGTCTGGTCTAAAGAGTTGTGATTAAAGAAAGTTTGGGAACCATTTGTTCATGTGACATAACTTCAAAAGATAATAATAAGAATGAGAATAAGAAGAATTGTATTTATATAGCAGGGTTGCCGACTTTTTAATGCTCCTCTCCGGGAGAAGCCCGGAGAAGAGACTTTCCTTACCCGATCGGGGGGCGGGGCTTGACGGTGACATCATTAAGCCCCGCCCCCACTACGGGAAATAGAAGAAATTACTGATATCCATGGAGGGGGGCGGGGCTAAAATGACGCGATTGTGCCATTTTAGCTCCGCCCCCTCCTCTGAGACCCGCGGATTGCGGCATTTACATGCCGCGATTCGGTGGGTTCAGGGGGGTCCCCCAGATTCCGGGAGGGTTACACACCCTTCCGGGGGGGCCGGGAGGGGGACCCGATTTTCGGGAGACTCCCGGGAATTCCGGGAGGGTCGGCAACCCTGTTATATAGTGCTCTTTCTCCAATAGGCCTCTAGAACTGTGCAGGGAAGTGAGTTCAATAGAGTTGGAGCCGCATGGTTAAAAGCTCGACCCCCAGATGAATTACTGGAGATTCTAGGTACTGCTAAAAGTCCTTCATCTACAGATTGCAGAAAACAGGTTGGACAGTATGGAATCAGAAGCTGCTTCACTAGAATAATTATGTTAATACATAACATTAAAAGTTTTTCATAATAACTGCAAAAAATCCATTCTGCCTTTTGTAACAGACAAAGCTTGCCGTGGAAAATGTACTAAACAGCAGTTGTGTATGTGCTGTACAAACCGCTACACATTGCATACGTCTTTCAGAGCCAACCAGATTTACTATGCTGCAGTCTGGAATCTGAAACCTCAAACCGCATCCAATAGTTGCAAATTGCATGTTCATATTGTCAGTGAAGCCTACAGTAACTTAAGTGCCACAACATGGGAGGTAGAGCATTATAGTATTTTAGACAAATGTGGCATATAGTACATGCTTGATATATACCAATTCACCAAATATGTTAAGAACAGACAATTATTCTTCCATTATTATAGTAGTTTCTTGTCAGCCAAATTCCATTTTTCATGAATATAAATTTGAAAAGATTAATTTTAACACACACTTGTGTCTCGTAGTTATCTTTAATGTTCTATCAATATGACACTTCTTTAAATGTGAATAATGAATGTGACATTCATAAAGTAAAATAAAGGATGTTCATTTATATGGTTAGGAGCAAGAGTATATCCACCAGACTAGACATGTGTGCATACTGTATAATGAAATAAGCGGTTATATTAAATGCAAATCTTTAATATTTTTATAGTGCTTCTTTTATTTCGGATAACGTGTATCACAATATTAATGTACACATCTATGTCATGTGTTCTGAAACAATACTTTAAAGAAATTAATAAATGTACTCTTTTACAAAAAAACCATAATGGAGGTTATAAGTGCTATAAATCCTATAATAGGTGCTCACCATGTCATCATACTGCTTCATTGACTTTACATGTTTAAGGGCAGGTTTCATTCAGCACAAGTTTTTCTCAGAACCTTGTGCACGGGTTACTATGGTAGGACAAGCAGTGGCGGAACTATATAGGGTGCAGGGGATGCAGCTTCTATGGGGCCCGAGAGCTTGGGGGGCCCCATGTCTAGTAGCAATCCCCTGCACCTATTAGAATTTTTTTTTATTGTACTTTAAAATAGCAGCGCTGCCGCACCGCGACAGGTTCAGGGCCGGAATTTTACTTACTGCCAGTGCCTAGGAGTAAGGGAAATAGTTTGCGGTTGCTGGCAGGAAAGTGAAACTGGTAATGGAGGGACGGGAGGAAGGAGGAGCTGCTCTCTGGGGTTGAGGGTAGTGGCCAGGAGCTAATGCTGCCGATACACCTTGCCTGAGCCGCTGCATTTGGGGAAGGGATGTGGGGGAAACGGGGTGGGACGAGGGTAGAGGGACCCGCTCCGTTATGGGGAGGAGAGGGGGAACCGCTGTTGCTGCACGGACCTGCTCCTGTGTGGGCAGAGGGAGGAACCACTGCTGCTGTCACTGCCCGGATCCACACCAGAGAGGAAGATGACTGATGGAGGCTACAGACCTTGTTATGGTGAGCCCCCCGATCTGTCCCCCCATATGGTGCATGGTCTGTCCGTTTATACCAGGGTTGCCGACTTGCATAAAATCCTCTCCGGGAGAAGCCCGGAGAGGAATCTTTCATGACGAGTTTGGGGGTGGGGCTTAACGGTGACATCATTAAGCCCCGCCCCCATTACGGCAAAATAGCCGAAATAACTGATCTCCATGGAGGGGGCGGGCCTAAAATGACGCGATTGTGCCATTTTAGCTCCGCCCCCTCCTCTGAGACCCCCGGATTGCGGCATTTAAATGCCGCGATCGGGGGGCTCAGTGGGGGTCCCCCTGATTCCGGGAGGGTTGCCCACCCTTCCGGGGGCCGGGAGGGGGGACCCGATTTTCGGGAGACTCCCTCAAATTCCGGGAGGGTCGGCAACCCTGGTTTATACCCTTCCAGCAGTCTATACTGCCCCATCCCCTCTACCAGTCTGTGCCCCATGTGGTGCTCTGTCCTTACATCTATGACCCCCCACCCTTCTGTCCTATGATGCTTCCTCTCCCTCTGTCTGTGCCCCATGTGGTGCTCTGTCCTTACATCTATGACCCCTCACCCTTCAGTCCTTCTATGATGCTTCCTCTCCATCTGTCTGTGCCCCATGTGGTGCTCTGTCCATATCTCCATCTATGCCCTCCACCCTTCTGTCTGTCTTTGCTGGCCCCTTCCCTTCTGTATGTCAGTCTGTGCCCCATGTGGTGCTATGTCCGTCCATCCATCTATGACCTTCACCCTTCCAACCATCTATGCTGCCCCAGTTAATCTGTGCTCACATATGGTGTCTGTCCCCTTATGTCTTTACCCGTCACCCATTCATTTTTCCATCTATACCCCTGTATGGTGTTCTGTCCATTTTTGCCTCCACGTCTGACTGTTAGTCTATTCCCCATGTGGTGTTGTCTGTTTATCTGGCCATCTCCCCATCCATACCATACGGTGCACTGTCCTTCCATCTGTTTGTCCTTGTCCCCCATCTACCCATGCCCTCCCGTCCTTCATCTGTCCATCTCTGTGCCCCCCCACCCCTATTCTGTGGTGTAATCAGGTAGTCTCTCCTACTTGGTCTCCCTCCCTCTATCTCTCTAACACACACACTCTCTCTTTCTCTCTGACACTGTCTGTTTCCCTCGCTCTCTTCCTGGCACTGTCTCTCTCTTCTCCCTCCCTGACAAACTCTCTACCTCCCTCTCTCTTCCTGACACGATCTCTCTCTCCCTCTCTCAGGCAATGTCTGTCTTTGCCATAAAAGGTCTCTCCCTCCCTCTGTCTGACTCTCTCTCTGACACTTTTCCTCCCTCTTTCCCCTTCTAAAATGGTCTCTCATTCCCTCCCCCTGACACTGTCTCTCTCGCCCTCTCTCGCTGACACTTTCTCTCTCTGACAGCGATGGGGGGCCCTTTCAAAATGTTGCTATGGGGCCCACAAGATTCTAGTTACGCCTCTGAGGACAAGCTTTCATGTTATTTGTGGCGCATGATAAAATACAATCCTGACTTTCCTGTGTGAGGCAAATGCATAGTTTTTGTGTGCCGGATTCCAAAAGAGTCCTGGTACTTACTCAATCTGATCCTACCTAATGTAATAAAATAACATGTTTCACAGTTTAATCATAATACAGTAGTATGATGCAGTGTTGTGCCTATATCGGTTTGTTTAGTGTACCGGTTATCAAAGTCGGTCCTCGGGACCCCACACAATGCATGTTTTGCAGGTCTCCTCACAGAATCAAGTGAAATAATTAGTTCCACCTTTGGATCTTTTATAATGTGTCATTGAGTAATGAGTGCATCTGCCGGGTGACCTGGAAAACGTGAACTGTGTGGGGTCCTGAGGACCGAGTTTGAGAACCACTGGTTTAGTGTATCTTGTGTCTTTTTGCACTGCACATGTTCTGGACCCACACCTACGGGTCATGCAGAGTTGTAGGGATTCAGTCACATTTATATTTATGACTAAGGGGGAAATTTTATGAATGCTTGGAGTTAGATAACGTGGAGAAAGATAATGTACAAACAATTAAGCTACTTTTTTTTACCGGCTGTGCTTTAAAAATAACAGGAGCTGATTGGTTGATTGGTTTTATCTCTCGACTTTCATAAAGCTCCCCCTTCAGAAACCTAATGGGGTACACACGTAGTGATTTTTGCATATTTAGTCAGATCTAGTCAAATCGCTTAGAAATTAAGCACAAATTACTGTGTGTGTAAGCCCTACAGCGATAGGGATGCACGGCCCTATCGCCAGGTTAGATATTTGAAGCATACTTCAAATATCTAGTCATCACCCATGTTCTCTCTATTTTGAACATGGGCTGTGACAGATCGCTCAGCACAAAGCTCCCATCAGTATGTGTGCAGGCCCCATATAACTGACACTATGTAATCTAATCAACACCAAGCTGCAAATCCCCTATTTAACCCCTTGTGTACCAAAATAGTTAGTCAATTCTATATTTTGGAGGTTTATGGCACAAATAAAATGGTTGCTGTGTTTTTTTGTGGTACTTGTGTAATAGCACGGTGCCCGGCTACGCTACGTTTTCAGCGTAGGGTAAGCTACGTGGTCAGCATAGCCCAACGACTGCCCAGGGTAGTTAGCGCAGTGACAGCCCAATGGCTGCCTAGCGTAGTTAGTGTAGTGACTCCGCGGCAGCCCAACGGCTGCCTAGTGTAGTTAGCGTAGTGACAGTCCAATGTCTGCCTAGCGTAGTTAGTGTAGTGACTCTGCGGAAGCCCAATGGCTGCCTAGCGTAGTTAGCGTAGTGACAGCCCAATGTCTGCCTAGCGTAGTTAGTGTAGTGACTCTGCGGCAGCCCTGCATAGTCAGCGCAGTGTCCCAATCAGGCAGCTAGTCACCGTACTGTCCCCAGGAGCTTTAGCTCTGTCCCTGACGTCCCTGACAAGCCTAGTGAGTGCCTTTCACACAGCGCTGGTAACCACCAGATCCCCTGCACTGGCGGACGCCGGCGGAGAGGGGATCATGTGGGCACCGGTGTAGAGGCGCTCCATCTGTCTGAGACACAGGAGCGTCTCAGATGCTCCTGCGTCTCAGTAATTATTGCGGCAGGGTACGGCAACCCTGCCTGTGTCTGCTTCAGGGAGACGGGGTTAGGGGGTTCGGCAGCACATGCATCTCATGCCCAAAGGGGGGATGCGGGGGGATGCGGGCGCAAGTGCGTCTCATGCACAAAAAGGAGGCATTTGCCAGTGCTCCATGTTACATACTGGCAAATGCCTCCTTTTCAAAATCCCACTATCCACGGCAGCCCGAAACTTGGCGAGCGGACGCATTACGCGTCCCCCCGACCTGTTCATACCCCCACTATACACATCGGCGTGGAGTCAATTTTATAAAGTGTGGCGAGCACAGCAAGCCACCGAGCCTGAAGTGTGGCGAGCTGACGCGGAATACAAGTTATCCGTGTAATAAAGAAGCAAAAAACACTAAACAAAGTACAATAATATGAAATAACAAGACAAATAAAATAATAAAACAGGGTACTTGTGTTATAGCACAGCACCTGGACAGGGACGCTGACTACGTTGGCCATGGGAACACTACGCTACTTCTGACAGGGACGCTGACTACGCTTACTACGCTAAGCGGCCACGAGAACACTACGCTACTTCTGACTGACTGCGTTAACTACGCTGGATGCACAAACACTACGCTGATTCCGACAGGGACACTGCGCTAACTAAGTAACGGGTGCAGTGCTATTACGCAAGTACCTTTTTTGTTTTGCCATGTTAATGGTATGTGACCAAAGAATTCCATCAGCATAACAATAGGCATTTTGCATTGTTTGTAGTCTATTAAATATCCTAATGTTGTGCTCACGAGAATTACACCACTTTTTAAGATGTTTAGAGCATTATAGTATGGTACCTTTATATTTCTGGCGATTGCCTGAAACAAAAAGTAAAATAGCAGAACCTACTTTAATTTCACAGTTTGTGGTTTTCTTCATAAAATGTTTGAGGAACAATTATTTCCTATGATTGCTGTGCTCAAATGAAGGTAAATGATTAATGTAGCAAGAGTTCTGCGCAATATTACTGTGAATGTGATTCCAGTTAACAATTTTCATGATAAAATAACGGAATTTATTCAAGATAATGTTCTTATTTTTACTGCAGTGCAACTATAATTCAATATTCCTAGTGAACATTCTTGACATACTGTAGTAGTACAAGTATTTAACCCTTTGAGTGCAAACGTTGCTGGGAGTGATCCTCAAAACATCTGCTAAAAATGCCAGTATCGCTCACAGCGACTGTTCTTTTAGTATAAAAAGATACAAATACATCCAAGTCAATTAGTTGAAGTTTATTTAAATATTGCATTAAAAAAAAGAGCAGTCGCTGGCACTCAAAAGAATTAATTAAAAAGTTTGCTTGCCAGATTTCACTACTATTTTGACAAATTCTCTTGACACTCAAAGAGTTATACTAAGTAATTCAAGAAGATTGATTCTTTCACGGACATACTGTAGCTAGATGTTTGTTGGCCTCAAACCAACTTAATAAAGTTCCCTCAATTTACAGTATATTCTAAAATGAGAATTATGGCCTTATTCAGACTTGAAAAACATGTCCGCAAATTTGCAGCGGCCAGCATTCAATGAAGCCACCGCCCGCTAAAGAGAAATGCTGCCTTGTGAATCAATGTATACCACTTCGAATGGATGTGTACAGCTACAAATCCATTTGCAGCCAAACCAAAATGTCTAAAACTCATCACAACAGGCTCACCATCTAATAATTTTTGACTCTGTCCACAACTCATCAAAGGCACCACGTAGGACTTACTCAGGATGGAGCTGACATCACACTCCCTCTTCTAAAATGCTCAGGCAGGCATATCGCTTTCCTGGACAATCCCAGCATATTCTGAGACATGCCTCTGTTTTTCTTAGCACTCCACTAAACGACCATTATCCACACCCAGATGCCTACTTCCTGTCAATCACCTTGAGAAGGCCGTGCATATAGAAAAAGGTTGCAGGACTCCATCACAGGATGGCCTCACGCATTCATATGACGGGCTAAACTTATGGGCAGTGTACTGATAACCGGCCACTGTGTGAATTTGTAGCTGTGTGTTCAGGTCTGAAACAGGCCCTTAGAGTACTTTTCATGTACAGTGTTTTGTGTATACTCTATGATAGTGGTGGCAAACCAATCAGAGGCAATGAAATTTAAAAAAGAGCCAATAACATGCAGAAAATGGTTGTGGCCTAGCTCCCTCAAGGCTACATCCAATTATTTAAATGGATTGTGGCCTAGCTGGCACAAGGTATTGCCCCATTATTGTGTTCATGCCTTTTGATTGACATTTGTAGGATTTTTTTGTTATTTTTAGTTTAGCTGGGGGTGAGACAAACACATTGAAAATGCACAATTTACATAATCTTAATAAAATTAAAAAACTTTATTAACTTTTTACATTGCTGTCATTTTTTTTATTAGTAGGATATTTTAAAATCCTTGTTTTAAATATATTTTACAAAAATTCTAGCTTGTATGTAAAGCTACTTGCAATAATTCTCTCACGTGTGTGTCTGTAAGAAAAGATAAATATTTTTATTTCACTTATTTCAGTGTTGAAAAAAATGTCTTACAGAGGTGAGTAGACAGTCCCCACTCCCACTATGCTATGCAGCTGCAGACCTACTCTGAAGTCCAACCGCCGCACCCACTCTGTTGTCCAGCTGATGCACCCAGACTCCCCCTAATAGTGTCTATTCCTGCTCCCTAATGCTGGGTACAGCATGCTCCTACCACAATGTGACCTTATGACATCATGTCGAATATACAGCAAAGTAGCACACAGTTAGGCGAGGCAAGCGGAAGTGCTGCGGGTGCGGGAGCCGGCACACAGCGGAGTAGCACAAAGTCATAGGAATCATGCAGCAGTGCAGTGGCTGTGGGAGCCACATCTCATTAAGAAAAGAGCCACATGCGGCTCAAGAGCCACACGTTGGTCACCCTTCTCTGTAATATGCTTCCCACCAGAGGCAGAACTCTGGAAGGCAATGGAGTCATCTGCCGCCGGGCTCTTGCTCCCAAGGGGGCACCTCTCCTCCCCCTGGAAGTTTAAATCAGTTTTTTTAAAAGCCAACGATATTGCTGAGTTCTTAAATATATGTGTTCTCTCTCTCTCTATCTATCTATCTATCTATCTGAACAGAAATATATATTTTATATATAGAGTTGTATGTGTGTGTGGGGGGGGGGGGGGCACCAATATATATCTTTGCGTATTTTCTAATTAACAATCAAATCTGAATTAGGCCCTTTATATCAGATTATGTTAGGATTGCAGTATATGTATGTACGGTATGTTTTTTTTAAATTGTTATTATTATTATTATTATTATTAATAATCCTGTTTTAATATGTGATATTTATTATATGGGTTTACACACCTCCTTATTGTATTAATATGGCGGCCCCCACGCTTTTCAGTTTGTTCTTTTTGGTGTTGTTTTCTGGACCTTGGTGTTGTTGAATTGGTCCAGTGGTGTGCATCCAAGTGAGCCGGCATTTCAGGTTTTCAGATATAATCAAGAGCAACATGGTTGAACTGCTATGAAATACATTTGGACTGTTTATTAAATATTATTTTAGACTATTTTGTGCGTTTGCTCAAATGGTGTGTGTGTATATATATATATATATATATATATATATATATATATATATATACACAAACACAGGGGGCCCAGCACTCACTACAACAAACTAACTCACCTTAACATTCAAATAATCAATTAAATAAAAAATGGGGTTTTAGTTCATGAATTGATCAGTGCATTTAAGCTTGCAGCCCATCGCCAAGGGACCCCATTTCACTGCAAGTCCCACACTAACAACTGATTTTCATGGGAACCTGGCAACTGTTTGCACATCATAGCTAAAATGAACATGTGTTATTTTTCTGGGTTAATGCTCAACTGCCATGTCCTAATGGCTTTTAAAAGGTGAGACCATCCCAAACACAGCACTTGAATTAGTATTAAGGGGGCAGCTGTCACAGGTTTCAGGTAAATGAGCTTATCTAGGGTGCATGAGAAAGCTATGATCACAGTAACAGAGGGTAATTAAAAATCAACCCAAATATATAGATACAGAAGTACCACCACACTCGCCATTCCTAGGAATGGGGCGCAAACAGCACCCACATCCCAGGGTGGGGTGCGGTGGCATGTGACCACACACTCAAGTAAATACAAACACAGGGGGCCCAGCACTTACTACAACAAACTAACTCACCTTAACATTCAATATATATAGTAAATAGGAAAAGACTTGTAGAAAAAACTTTTTTATGTAGCCATTAAAAATGTGCAAAAGGTAACCAACGTTTCGGGGATGTCCCCCTTTTCAAGGTGCAGAGTGTAACGTTACACTTTCAAGGTGTACCTTGAACTTTACACTCTGCACCTTGAAAACGGGGGACATCCCCGAAACGTTGGTTACCTTTTGCCGCCTTTTTTCCTATTGCCTACCTTTTGTATTGGAGGGCACCGGAGCAAATATTGCAAGTGGACCAGAGTGCCGGACCGAACCACAGTCTATATATATATATATATATATATATATATATATATATATAATTTGCAGAGAGGCAGGCACTCACCAACACTGAGATTTTGTGCAAAAGCAAAGTAGTATTTATTCGTCACATCATAGGGACATCAAACAGGCATCAACGTTTCGACCCACAACAGGGGTCTTTGTCAAGATCATCAACATGGGTACACCAGACAAGATATACAGCTAACCTGTTGACCGGCTATTTATGGCTTGTACCTTAATTAACTGTCACCATCCACTCACCTGTGGCAGTCTAACAGGAAGCACTGAAAATACTGGTTTTCACTGACAGCAAAAAAGAATCCAACTGCGTGTTACATAATTAATTTAGAGTACACCCAAAGGCTAAAAGTAGCCGTAAATTTACTAATTGGGCTAGAGACGCCGTGACCGGAAGTATCGTGCGTTCCATAGCTTTGGAACGCACCTCCCGACCGGATGTAGTCATCCACAGCGCTGAAATGTACATAGGCAGTGCAGCGTACTCACAGCTGCTGCAGAACAACCCGGAAATGCGATGCGTTCCACACTCATGGAACGCAACCCGGATATGTATGCGGATGACAACCGCTATACTAAGAAAACACCATAGGCAGTATGCACGATCTAATAGATAACAACTATCATATATTTCAAGCCATACATAGCATAGGTCAACAGGTCACTTGCATTTACAAATTTTATTAATAAAAACATTAATATATGAAAAGAAAAAATAATAAATCCCAAAAAACAGCATACAAATGCATAGAAAAAAAGAAGAAAGGAGGAAAAAATAAATGACAATACATATATTGCACTACCCCATAGTCCATTGATTCTCATGCTCATATACCCTCTAAAGAAATACATTATAGGCATTGTGCTCATTTAATCCCCTTGGGACAAGTGTCCCCAATTCAAAGATCCATCTCGCCTCCTTTCTTTGCAGCACCTTCTCCCGATCCCCACCTCGTTTTAAAGGTGGAACGTGGTCGATCAGCATACATTTGAGACTTGCTACAGAATGTCCAATCTGACAGAAGTGTCTCGCAACTGGTTTGTCAGATTTTTTATTCTCCAGTGCTTGGCGTATCGATAGACGGTGATTCGCCATTCTGTCTCTAAACGATCTCGTTGTTAGACCCATGTAATAGAGTCCACAGGGACAGATTAAAATGTAGATCACATACGATGAGGTACATGTAATCCGATGTTTAATCTGTATTTGTTTACCACTGTGTGGATGCGAAAAGGAACGTCCCACTAACATGGAACGACAGGTTGTGCAATCTGCACATCTTACACAACCCAGTCTCTGTGTCGGTAGCCAGGTTGTAGCGGCCAATTTAGGTTGTTTAGTTGGACACATAAGGAGTTGTTTGAGGTTAGGTCCACGTCGGTAGGAGAACATAGGTGTTTTTTTGTTTAACCCCTTCATCTTGGTATCAGACGTGATTAAGGACCAATGTTTCTTAACAGTCCGCTCACTGTCCTTAGAGGCAGTGTTGTAAGTTGATGGGAAAATCATTCTCCCTGCCTCCAATCGCTTTTTTGCATTACTCTCAGTGGTATAGTGCCTTTTCTTAGCCTTATTTAGGCACCTCTCAATCGTTGCTGATGTATAACCTCTGTCAAGGAATCTGTTATGCATCTCATCGATCTGAATGGTAGTATTGCTGCTTGAGGTATTGTTCCTTAATACCCGCATAAATTGTGAGATCGGGAGGCTCTCTTTTAAAGTGCTCGGATGATGGCTGGTGGAATGTAGGAGGGAGTTTCTGTCCGTTTCTTTACGGAATAATGTAGAACACAACTGTCCATTCTCACAGTAGATTGTAACATCCAAGAAGTTAATCGAGTTTGTATCCACTGTGTGGGTAAAACGTATAGGGGTATCAAGAACATTGAGAAACTCCAGCATTGCCTCAAACTCTGTCTCAGTGCCACTCCAAATAATAAAAAAATCATCAATAAAACGTTTGTAACACAAAATTTTGGAACCAAACATAGGCATAATATGCTTGTTTTCGTAGTCATGCATATACAAATTAGCATATGACGGGGCCAGGGATGACCCCATTGCGGTCCCCATCCGCTGCATAAAGAATTCATTATTGAAATAAAAATGATTCTGACCTAATACCAGCTCTGCCAGTTCCAACAAAAATTCAATCGGTGGACCCTCATGTCCGCCACCAAGGAGACCAGCCTTCATTGCACACAGTCCACCCTGAAGGGGAATGACCGTGTACAGCTAGCTGACATCCATGGTGGCAAACAGTGCGGTTTCAGGGATATCATTTAGTTCACTTAGTTTCTCCAAGAAGTCAGTGGTGTCCCTAATATAACACCACATCCCCTGAACATGAATCTGCAAAAAACTGTCAACATATTTCGCAATCGGTTGCAGAACCGAGCCCATTGCAGAAATAATCGGTCTTCCGGGTGGCACATCCAGTCTTTTATGTATTTTAGGTAACGTATATAGGTATGGACAGACTGGATGGTCCAACCGGAGATATGCGGCGCATTTAGGGTCGATCCATTGAGCCATGACCGCCCTTTCAATCATTAAATCAGCCATTTTCTTGATTTTAAACATGGGATTAGTATCGAGTTTTTCATATGTGCTACCATCAGTAAGTTGTCGTTGTATCTCTGCATTATACGCTGCCCAGTCCTGCACAACAATTGCACCCCCCTTGTCCGCCTGGCGGAACACGAGATAGTCTTTCTTCATTAGATCATGTAATGCTTGTCTCTGTTCCACAGAGAGATTATCATAGCCATGTGTATCCTTACACATCACCATCTCGTGTTCCACCATGCGGGCAAAGGTTTTGATACTGGGATTCGCTGTCTGTGGGTCAAAAGTACTAGTTCTAACAAATTCATGGGTACTCTCTGGTGTTTGCATTGTATTTTCCCCAAAGAATTCACGAAGACGCAACTTGAGTGCAAATTTGTAATTGTCAATTGCCAGTTCAAATTTATCTGGTCTAACGGTGGGAATGAATGAGAAGCCAAGCGACAACAGATCAGTCTTCATGGGTGTCAAAGGATGGCTAGAGATATTAAATACTACCGCTAGGCTTTCCCTTTCCCCCCTCTTTTTCCGCCCCCCGCGCCCCCTCCTGCTCGGGTACTGTTTGGGCGGTCTGTGGGGTCTGGGAATTTGCGGGTTGCTCTCCCTAAAAAAGTTGCTGAATTGGTGGGGTTTCTAGGGGTCTATGGTCAGTAAACTCACTCTCAGAATTAGACTGAGAGGAGCTATCAAATGATCTAAATTGTCTCGACCTATATGGCCGGCGTCCCCCTTGGTACTGGTGGTGCCTGGGTTCCCCCTTAAGCCACCTGTATACCTGATGGTTATTATAATCAGAATTTACAACCTCCAATTTTTTCCGTTTAAAAGCTGTAAGGTCACCCTGGTAGCTCTTTATCTGGTCGCCAAGCTTCTCAATCCATTTCTCACTTTTTTCCACGGTGAGGGCAGGTAGTGATGATACATTGAATTGTGCTATCTCCTGTTTAACCTTTGTCAATTCGGTACCAACCTCCTCGATCACTAACAATACAAGATCTAGTGAACATCTGTTAAGCACTCCACACCACCGAGTACAAAATGCCAAATTATTGCGCCCGATGGTGGGTACATTGTTAACCCTAAAACCGCGTGGGATCTTTTTATTGCGAAAATAGTCTGATAGAAATTGACCATGCAGAGTCAAATCGACTTCCCTTTAATTTAGTTTTAAGATTTTGTGATAAAGATCAGCAGCGGTTTCATTGGGCAAATCAATGAACTCAGAGTGGTCAAATAAGACCTTTTCAGCCTCATCATCTGTCAATGAAACCAGAGTATTCTGTGCCCTCTCAAGAGTAGCATCATCAAGCATTGATAATGCAATTTGCGACATCATAGACTCCCTGGAGAGTACAAACAAACTATACTCACACATATAAAGCAAAAAAAAAGAAAACAAGAAAAGCAAAAATAAGAAAAATATTTTCAAAGTAACAAACAATATAGAACTGGAGTGGCAACTGAGACTAGATTATCTAGGCATGCTAAAGCGGAGAATCCTCACCCAATCCATATATGGGGTAGCGCAATTTCCAATAAAACAGGGAATAGACCCCTTCAATAAAGCTGTAAACTTGTCATGCTGTAGAGCCAACAAAAGAAATTCAGTATAGCCGGTATCATCAATCATCTGTATTAATACTCTGGGTCGGTGCTGGAACAGGGAAATACATGAAACAAATTCAGGCACTCCATATATACTTTGGAAGAACCGCACTCAGTCCATAGATAGGAGATACAGGGCGGTGCTCCACTTTAGAGGATTTTGAATCCCAAACATAGAATTTGCAGAGAGGCAGGCACTCACCAACACTGAGATTTTGTGCAAAAGCAAAGTAGTATTTATTCGTCACATCATAGGGACATCAAACAGGCATCGACGTTTCGACCCACAACAGGGGTCTTTGTCAAGATCATCAACATGGGTACACCAGACAAGATATACAGCTAACCTGTTGACCGGCTATTTATGGCTTGTACCTTAATTAACTGTCACCACCCACTCACCTGTGGCAGTCTAACAATAAGCACTGAAAATACTGGTTTACACTGACAGCAAACTTACCAATCTCACAGGATAAAAGAATCCAACTGCGTTCTGTTACATAATTAATTTAGAGTACACCCAAAGGCTAAAAGTAGCCGAAAATTTACTAATTGGGCTAGAGACGCCGTGACCGGAAGTATCGTGCGTTCCATAGCTTTGGAATGCACCTCCCGACCAGATGTAGTCATCCACAGCGCTGAAATGTACATAGGCAGTGCAGCGTACTCACAGCTGCTGCAGAACAACCCGGAAATGCGATGCGTTCCACACTCATGGAACGCAACCCGGATATGTATGCGGATGACAACCGCTATACTAAGAAAACACCATAGGCAGTATGCACGATCTAATAGATAACAACTATCATATATTTCAAGCCATACATAGCATAGGTCAACAGGTCACTTGCATTTACAAATTTTATTAATAAAAACATTAATATATGAAAAGAAAAAATAATAAATCCAAAAAAAAACAGCATAAAAATGCATAGAAAAAAAGAAGAAAGGAGGAAAAAATAAATGACAATACATATATTGCACTACCCCACTAACAACGAGATTGTTTAGAGACAGAATGGCGAATCACCGTCTATCGA
The DNA here is from genome assembly GCF_055691185.1 of Crinia signifera. NCBI lineage: Eukaryota > Metazoa > Chordata > Amphibia > Anura > Myobatrachidae > Crinia > Crinia signifera. The sequence continues at coordinate 204,242,680 of NC_139219.1, forward strand.
TACGCCAAGCACTGGAGAATAAAAAATCTGACAAACCAGTTGCGAGACACTTCTGTCAGATTGGACATTCTGTAGCAAGTCTCAAATGTATGCTGATCGACCACGTTCCACCTTTAAAACGAGGTGGAGATCGGGAGAAGGTGCTGCAAAGAAAGGAGGCGAGATGGATCTTTGAATTGGGGACACTTGTCCCAAGGGGATTAAATGAGCACAATGCCTATAATGTATTTCTTTAGAGGGTATATGAGCATTTGTATGCTGTTTTTTGGGATTTATTATTTTTTCTTTTCATATATTAATGTTTTCATTAATAAAATTTGTAAATGCAAGTGACCTGTTGACCTATGCTATGTATGGCTTGAAATATATGATAGTTGTTATCTATTAGATCGTGCATACTGCCTATGGTGTTTTCTTAGTATAGCGGTTGTCATCTGCATACATATCCGGGTTGCGTTCCATGAGTGTGGAACGCATCGCATTTCTGGGTTGTTCTGCAGCAGCTGTGAGTACGCTGCACTGCCTATGTACATTTCAGCGCTGTTGATGACTACATCCGGTCGGGAGGTGCGTTCCAAAGCTATGGAACACACGATACTTCCGGTCACGGCGTCTCTAGCCCAATTAGTAAATTTACGGCTACTTTTAGCCTTTGGGTGTACTCTAAATTAATTATGTAACAGAACGCAGTTGGATTCTTTTGCTGTCAGTGTAAACCAGTATTTTCAGTGCTTCCTGTTAGACTGCCACAGGTGAGTGGATGGTGACAGTTAATTAAGGTACAAGCCATAAATAGCCGGTCAACAGGTTAGCTGTATATCTTGTCTGGTGTACCCATGTTGATGATCTTGACAAAGACCCCTGTTGTGGGTCGAAACGTCAATGCCTGTTTGATGTCCCTATGATGTGACGAATAAATACTACTTTGCTTTTGCACAAAATCTCAGTGTTGGTGAGTGCCTGCCTCTCTGCAAATTCTATGTTTGGGATTCAAAATCCTCTAAAGTGGAGCACCGCCCTGTATCTCCTATCTATGGACTGAGTGCGGTTCTTCCAAAGTATATATATATATATATATATATATATATATATAGTTTCCAAAGTTGAAGTTCTAGATAAAATAACAGAAGGGGTGACCTTACTCTTCAGTGTACTCTTGGTAAATCAAACATTCTTAAGAGCTGTCCAATTCTAGCTGGACCATATTCATACATCAAAAGTTATATGTATCCGAAGGCAGAAGTTTAAACAGGAATGTGTTTGGGGTTGAATCATAGCTATGGCAGCAAAAGTGTACACAAGATATTGCTGCTGCTGTTTCCCCTGAAATTGATGGCAGCATTGTGTGTGAGAAAGAGATAGAGAGAGACAGGTTTGCTTGTTGCAAGTCCCTTTTAAACTATGACAGTGTCTCTGAGTCGAAGGTCATTATATGTACTCTGACAAATGACTTCCCTATATTTTCCCTCCAGGTTCTTTATTGCTTTCCTTACAGCAAGTGAAAGGAAGATAGCAGACACAAATGAAAGCTGAGTTTGATGGATACTACCTACAAACTCTAGTTTTCATCTTGATAAGGTGTAAAACTTAGGGCTCTGTTATCTCATGTGTAAGCACTGGTAGCAAAGTCAAGGTATTTTTTGTCATCCTGACATTCTGCAGAGTGCTACTGGGAAAATGCATCTTTTGGGCAAGAGCGATTGATTTCAATGGTGCCAGTCAGGCAGTTGTTTCATGATGATTTATATAATGTGCAATATATCATTTTCCAGTCAATGAACAACTGTCAATACATAAACAAAAAATAAGGATGAGCTAAACTTTGGTAGATGCCATTGCCTAGAGATTGGGTCAGATCAAGTTCATAACCTTGTATAGTACGTCAGATAAGGTGAAAACATAACTTTAGGGATGCAGCAATGCACAGTGCAGCATTTCCTAGCCATGAAACAATATACAGTACACACTTGTTTCCTCTTACAGTTTAGAATTAATTTAAACAGTAGTTACTACTAATGTCAATTTTACAAATGGTATCATAAAAATATATGCAATAAAGAAAACACTGAACTATTAAAATTTATTTTATTGTTGTTTTAATATATTTATTTATCTGTATCACTACATATAAAAATAGTCAAAAAATTGAAAAAAAAACCAATACACTTAATAATCACTGCAACACATAAATAAATAGAGCACCACCTTGTACCCACCTCATGAGATATAAATAAAAGTAATAATAACCACTGTGTACTGTCCACTCATGATGTTGATGCTTCAAATTGTCTCATTCAATTAAACTATAGAAGAATACATATAATAATATGGGGTTGGAAATGTTTACATTAAAAGGAAGAGTTTTGGGTACATTTACAGATTTTATAATTTGGATGGATTTTGGACACTAATTTGGTGCTTATATTAACTGTGACTGTGTTATACTATGTTTACTTTTTGCACTATTTTTTTTTTTTATTATATTGTTCCATGAAACAATACTTTGCGTGGACACTGTCATAATGTACAGCATCTATGTAACTTATTTATATTTATTTTTTGTATCTCTTCATTGATGTATTTGCACCCAAAGAGAATGTTTCTTTTGTATCTATTTTGTTACTCAACAATACACTCCAGTCATAAGCTTGTACTCTTAATAGACCTTCAGTGGTAGAAGGGCAGCGGTAGTGCAAACTACTGTAGAGATTAATGGTTTAGGGGTACTGAGCTGTGAAATCTTTGCATCAAAATACAATTTTGTCCCACAGCAAAATGCAATTTTCATGTGCACATTTTCAGTATCATATTCCAATTCCAAGATGAAGCAGGATAAACAAAATATTGCCACATTTATTTGTGCTAACAAATTTTTGATCACATATACGTATAAAGTGAGCATGCCCATCTGCCATTTTACCAGGGCACCATATATATATATATATATGATGTCAGTCACTGTGAATGCATTTCGAGCATCCCAGTGCTCTTCTTCTAGGGCACAGTGACTGGCATCATGTGAAGAGCACTGGGATGCTTGAAACGCGTAGGTAGTGACTGACATCATCTACACTTGTGGACTCGTGCTAAGTTTTTTGGAGCCAGGCAGGGTGCACTTTCAGACTGCATCCCTTGCTGGCTCCAAAAAACCCCTAGGGAAAAGAATTTTATTATTTATTATTTAAACCTAGTGCCTATGATTGCTTTTCCTATTCAGGAAAATGAGAGAGTATGCACTTGATCTGGTGCAGTCAGTAGCGCACGCAGGGGGGTTTCCGAGTACCCAGAAACCCCCCCAGGAGTCTAAGGGCCATTGTCTGAAAGCTGAGGGTCCCCTCTTTCCAAGCGTACAAGAATTTTTAAAATCGGACCTTGGGAACCGGAGATATCTGACTTCAAAGCAGTGGTCCCCATCCAAGCCTGTTAATTGCTGTTCCCAGTCAGATATTTCAGGTTCTGTCTGACGTAGAGTTTTTCTGAGGATATATTCCAAAATCTGTGACTCTCCCCCTTTGAAGGACACTAGAAGCTTGTCTCTACTGTTCCCAGAACCAGAGATATCAGCATTCAAGCAGCTGGTTACTGCTCCAGCTCCACACACCTGGTATGTAGTTTTATATACTTCTTGGCAGATTGCTCTGCCTCCTGAACTCTGATCCCCTAGTCCCCAGTACCATTTGGTAGGTGGGATTCTCTGGTTTTTAATTCCATTAAAATCTAAGAAATCTATTTCCGGGAACTGGAGATATCAGCAGTCAAGCAAATTGTCCTCCCACCAGAAAATTATGAATAATAAGCCCACTCCACTATACACCCCTCCTCTGCATATTAAACATCCCCTACCACCCTGGAAGTTATGTATCAGGGCCCCTTCATTTAGCCCAATGCCCCCTTCTTCCACCTCATCTCCCACCATCTGTGCAGTAAAGGGGTAATTAGTGGAAGTTACTGATACAGGCCCTACATGCTGAGCGGTTGATATAATACCCCCTACCACCCGCGGGACATCAAAATATATACTGGGTCACCTAAGTGTCCATCTCCGTACTTTGCTCCGCCCCTCTGGAAACCCCCTTCTGAAAATCCTGCGTTTGCCACTGGGTGCAGTCACCACAAAAAAATATTCAAATTCAAGTCTGAACTGACTTTTGTCTTGCCCGCTGGTCGACAAATTGGGGGCGGGTGCTGGCGTCATGTGATGTCAGCCACCGCTGCCGCCACCGACCCCACCCCTCTTCCCCAGGCAGAGAAAGCTACGCCTTTGATTCTTAGGGGAAAGTCCAACATTTTCATGGGGATGCCCATAAAACACTGAGCGTTCCCCTGATGCCACCCCCTGTCTGCCCCCCTCGCTTACTTGTGCGGACGCCATGGCGTGTGTGATACTCACCGAAGGCATTAGCATAGGGGGGTTTGCACATGCGCAAATACACACATGTGCATGCATGGACCCACCCCAACGGAATGGGCTCAAATTCGTCCCCTTCATGTCGGGTCTGAATTAGGCTCTATATGCATTGTTACAGTAACAGTAAAATCCAGATCGTTTTTAATTGTTATTAACCATTTGTGTTGATTGATGTAGCAATTAACATAGCAATGTAGAGTAAATTTCACATGTTGGCTAAAAGACAGACAAAGGAGGCTTCATGTAAAACACAGGATTCCTCAGGATGTTATCATTTTAGGATGTTTGGGATTAGATCAAATAAAATATCTAGCCTAGTGAAATAGATTAACTCTCAATGCATAATGAAATGATTAAATGATAACCTTTGTGGGGATTGAGAATGGCTGTTTCTACTGTACATCTATTGCACAATTGTCTTCAGATGTTTAAGTCATCTTGTGTAAACTATTTAGAATGTATTTTAAAAGTTGCTTGTACTATTGAATTGAATTGTTGCAAGTAAAAGTCAGCATAAGCAATGTCAATTACATAGGATAAAAAATGGGGTATATCTTGTCTGTGTCTCATTATTTTGATTTGAAGGCTCAGTAGTAGCAACACAGCAAATGTTGAAAAACCCCAGAGAAGATGAACGGGCTGATAACAAGAGCATAAAACTGCCAAAAGCTGGGAAAAAAATCGACCATACTGTCTTCCAGCAGCGTTGTCTGTAGAGCACATACACACGGATCTCAGCTAGTATCATATTTCTTACAGTTTATGTATGAGAGTATACAGATAATGTCAGGAATAAATCCCCAGCACAACTACAATTTATATTTACTTACTTTTTTAGAAATAAAAAAATATATATATTATGTCAACTTTGGGCAAGGTGCATAGAAATGTTTGGAAAACATGATAAAAGTTGAAATGTCTTATCACCTCTGGGCATTCGCTTTAACTCATCAAAAGCACTTTTAAGCCTACACTGAAAGTGTCAGATGGTAAAATGTGGGTTCAGGTGAACAGTTCACAAAAAGTAATTTGTCTAACACCATCTGGGAGTGGAGATATATTTATTTTTTTAATCAAGGAATTATTTTATTAATACACACATCAGACAGGTTATATCATGTCAGATTGTGGAATGACCAGACAAGAGGGGACATACAGTAGTTAAATGTGAAGCAAGAGAAATCTGCACTGAAAGATGTTTAAGAATCATCTTATTTTACTATTTGTTATTGCAGTTTTATAAATGTCTATCCATTTGCTTAGTGGATTCCAAACTGGGTTCCCTGGGGGCGATGGCAGGGATGCCCTGGGTTGGTGGTTCAGAACCAATTCAAATAATTTATGATTATTGCAACAGGCAAAATCAGTGCTTGTGGCATCCAATCATAAGATCTGTGGACAAGCAGATGTGAATCCTGTCCTGCACATAACAAAACCAAAGGATGGGTATCCGGAAGGCTGACAGACAATGGGGGGGGGGGGGGGGGGTGTATTCAATCCTGCCCGATATTTCCTATAGTGTGAAATATTGGCAAGGACCTATTCAATCCCAACCATTTTTATCCGGGACTCATCGCCACATATTTGATTTGGTTAAAAGTCAAATCTGCATTGTCAGAAACAAACACTCATTTGTTGAGCGCACGTTTTCTAAAAAAATGACGTGGGTCAGAGAAACAGGAAAAACATTGAATAGGTGAAATATTAATTTTACCTAATCTAGGTGATAACTAACAATATTTCTGGTGCTACAAATATCATCAGGCAGTGAATACCCCTCAATGTCTACGTTGACAGTCAATAGTTCGACATTAAAAGGTCGACATGCACAAGGTCGACATTGACAAAGTTTGACATACGCAAATTACATTTTTGTTCTTTCATACTATTTCATCATTCTTTTGGCCTAGCGGATCTTGAAAAAAATACTTGCCTACCATTCCAGAAGCTATAGGGGACACCTGATTTTTGGGGTAGTCCTCCGCAGCTCCGGAAGAGTAGGTGACTCTCCTGCATCCTGCCCACTTCCATGGCATGACACTCATCTGCAATTACAGGGGCAGCGGGAAGGTGACAAGACTTAATGATAAATTGCACCATTTCTCACTGCCTTGCAGTGGACTCGTAAATAACGTGTGTTTCACTATGATGGAGGAGGGGCATAATGGTGAACCAGTAGAGCCCCACCCTCCAGAGTGGTTACTGTTGAAGTTGGTAAGTATAAAGTAAGCTTTAAGGGTTGACATGGAAGTTTTACCATTGTACTTCCTCGCTTATGACTGGCCCCTTTTTTCTGTCAATATAAACATGCAAAAAATATAAGATAGTGACATGGAACAAAGACAGTAACAACATTCTCTTACTTTCATGATATTTAAGACATGACATTGTTAATAGCTGGACTATAAAATATTATCATTCATCCTATTCCATTTCCGACTGGGTCAATGTGAATTGCAACAAATTCACTTACAGTTAGGTGGGCTTCTCAATCCACGAACGTTGAGGGTTCCGCCCCAGGTATCCGATGAGGACCGGACAGGGGCGGATCCAGGATAAAATGACAGGGGGGGCACCATGATAAAAGGGTTTGGGTGGGGGAGGGGCGGTGTTAGTGGTGCCAGTGTACATGCTAAGAGAGCGGCAGGAGAGGGTGGGAATGGAATTAAATATAGGCCCTGGCATTTAAAGTACGCAGTCCCACCATGGCGACAAAAGTGAAGGATGTAGTTGTGCGCGTGCCAAAGGCGCGTTTCGGAAAAGGGTGTGTGGCCACTCAACAGGGGGCGTGTCAACACCATATACAACTTCTACACATCATGCAACAAAATACTAGACCCCATTATACTTGCCCCTTACACATGATGCCAAATGGAATGAGCCAAAATTGACATAATGCCACATGGATTGAGCCAAAATTAAAATAATGCCACATGGATTGTGTCAAAATTCACATAATGCCACACGGATTGAGCCAAAATTTACATAATAACACACACGGATTGAGCCAAAATTCACATAATGCCAAATTAATTGTGTCAAAATTCACATAATGCCACACGGATTGAGCCAAAATTCACATAATGCCACATGGATTGAGCCAAAATTCACATAATGCCACATGGATTGAGCCAAAATTCACATAATGCCACACGGATTGAGCCAAAATTCACATAATGCCACACGGATTGGGAAAAAATTCACATAATGCCACACGGATTGTGACAAAATTCACATAATGCCACATGGATTAAGCCAGAATTCACATAATGCCACACAGATTAAGCCAAAATTCACAATACACTTCATAAACAGGGACATTGTCCACCAAAGGCTCGCATTAAACATTTACACCATAATGTCCATTACACGTTAAGTTACACGGCATGATGTCCATTATGTGTTATGCCAAACACCATAATGCCTATTAAAAATGATGTTACATAAGTGCTGCTTCTCTACATGCTCATTGCCAAGGGTTCCATGCTCATTGCCAGAGGTTCCATGCTCGTTGCCATGTGGAATTACATGCTCATTGCCAAGGGGGAATAAATACTCATGGTAAATGGGGGACAGCCACCGTCAGGCAGAAGTGATAGCCACTGACAGTGGCAGAGCCTGGCTGTATTCAGAGCACTGCAGGTCCCGGCTATTTGAAATAATACCCCTTTCACACCAGAAAATGCATTCCCAGGTTGGCCCCTTTTACACCAGCCTAGTCCCTGCATTTTCTGGTGTAAGGGGGAGAGAAAACCACTACTCCCCCCTTTAACCAGTTATCTAATTTAACCGGCTATATCTTTGGACCCATCTGACCCATTTACATGAGACAAGTATTATATTGAAGAACTTTTGAGTGGGCTCAGATTGATTTTGGTTCCGTGAAACTGGAACTTTTGGTTCCAGAGTAATCTGCCCTCAAAGAACATGAACAGCCATGAAATTACATTTCAAAAATAAAAAAATCGGTTTACACGCAATATCTCTGGAACCGATTGACCGATTTGGACCAGCCTGGTATCATATTGAAGGCCCAGCGATTTGGAATTGAATGACATCAACTACAAGTTTCTGTGATGCCAGGCCGGGAACTGGCAGCCGTCGGAACCGGGTGGGGGTCGGAATTGACGGGTCCCATATTATCCTATGAGGGAAAAAACGTTACAGGTTTGCCAGGCGATATCTCCGGTTCCCGGGGGGCTAGAGACATGGGGCTGGGCTCGTTGGAAAGCCCTGGTCCTCAACTACAAAATAAATGACAGGGGGGGCACGTGCCCAGGTGCCCCCCCCCTGAATCCGCCACTGGGACCGGAATATCCTAGAGGGGAAAGAGATACTTGTGACACACAGCTGGGCTGTATAGTAAGACGGGGTCGCTTACGGACGCCCACGGGTGGCTGCGAGCTTCGCCGGTTAGGCGAAAGTCATCATCGGCCAAAGGCCTCAGCCACCCTAACTTCACCTATTCGCGCTTCCGCACGTAGATGGTAAATGTGACTCTCTCACGGGAGAGCCACGGACCGGCGCTCAGGGACGAACACACACACGGATGAAACTCACCTATGCAATTCCTTGTCACCTTGCTAGAGGATCCCAGCACCTGGGGAACAAGAACGAAAACAGCCTCTCTACAACTCTTCACTAACCTAACTAGGACTAACCTGTCCCTAATGTAACACGAGTAACTAGGCTGAACTTACACTAACAAACAACAAGCACTATCCTCTAACTAACAATCAAGGCAGACATAAGGACAATCAAGCAACAAACAAGGACGTGATCAGATTATACTAGAACAGGTGTGTGTGTAAGGTACTAACCTCCGTGATGTAAAGTGCGACCGGCCTAATGCAGTGCCCCTCTAGGACAGTCACCGATACCTGGGTAGACAGCCGTCTATCCCAGTTCAGGGCCTGTGGTGTGGGGCTGAACTGAATATCACCCTTCCCTTATTATACAATTAGCTGACTTACAAAATGGCCAACAGGCCTAAAATGGCTGCCGCAGGCCTATGAGACACAGGCAGAAGGCCTGGTGATGAGGCACAGGCCGGAGGCCTGGTGATGAGGCACAGGCCGGAGGCCTGGTGATGAGGCACAGGCCGGAGGCCTGGTGTTGGGGGCACAGGCAGGAGGCCTGGGGTTGGAGTACAGGCAGGGGGCCTGGTGATGGGGGCACAGGCAGGAGGCCTGGGGTTGGAGTACAGGCAGGAGGCCTGGGGTTGGAGTACAGGCAGGAGGCCTGGGGTTGAGGCACAGGCTGGGGGCCTGACACTGGTGGTGTAGGGAGGCTATATACTGGTGGTGGCCGGCCAGGGCCACTTACCCGATCCGGTGGGAGAGGCTGCAGCAGAGGACTTCGTTAGCTCTTTTGTCTCCCCACTGCTGCAGCACTCTCCGGTCCTCAGCTTCTGTTCTTCGGGCTCTTCGGTAGCCCCTGCTGCTGTGCTGGCTGCCTCCGGATCTGCCTCTGGATCTGCCGCCGTCTCTGCCGCCGTCTCCGCCGCCGCTGTTCTCTTCCCACTTCAGGAGCTCTTCCTCGCTCCCTCTCCGCCGACGAACTGCGCTCCGCCGCTCCACCGCGTCTAATATAAGACGCTGTGAGAAGGCGGAGCTATGACGCGGCGAGCCCGGATTGGTCCGCCGCGTCCCGCGCTGATTGGCCGCCTTGTCGCGAGCGCTGATTGGCTCGCGCGAGGCGCGCCATTCGAAATACCGGCGGTTAATTGGAGGAACTTGAATCCTCCCGGACTCAAGTTCTTCCAGGCCGCAATCCCGCCGCCGACGCCGCAACGGGGAACCAGCCGGAGGGAGACGGAGGTAAGCCTCCTCCGTCCCCTCCCCAGCACAGCCCCCCGCCGTCTGTCTACTCACATTTCCCCCCCCTTTGTCCTTTGTCGTCCCGACAAAAACAGGACTGGACCATACAAAGTTGGGGTCAGCATATTGCGGACCAGGAACACCACGGTTGGTCCTCTGTGAACGTCTCATTGGGGGAACAATCCCAGGACCAGGAGTTCCATCATCAGGGACCACGCTGTCCCTAGGCGGTTCAATGGGCACCCACCAATCTTCGCTTGGATCATCTTCCCCGGGCACTGGTGGTGGCAAATGTCGCGCGTCCGGAGGTCCTTCCTCCTCGATGTCTTCTGGAAACGGGCAAGGACGCAGCTTGTCTCGATTGAGGATCCTCAGCCGACCTGTCCCATACGTACTTTCTACCTCATAAACCGGACCTTGCTCAGACAACCGTCTCCGGACCACATATGGCACCACCTCCCAGCTTTCGGACAGCTTGTTCCCCGGACGGACCATGCGGACAAGTACTCGTTGGCCCACCTGCAGGGGCTCCCCCCCTCGACCACTAACAGGGGGGTGAGCATGATCCGCTATTCTTCTCCTAGCTATGTCGTGTGCCTCTTTCAACCTCTGTTGATGTTCAGTGATCCAATCCCCTGGCAATGCGTCCCCCCCTGCTCCCGATTCGGACACATGTAATTCCTGGGCATCTCGTCCTGGGCGCCCAAACATAAAAAAAATGGCGAGAATCCCGTGGTGCTGTGTACCCTGTTGTTATAAATCCACACTAATTCCTGCACATGTTCGGGCCATCGTCGTCTTGGTTGCTTCTAAGGTTCACAACATCTGAAGCAACGTCCGGTTGAACCGTTCGCAAGCGCCATTGCCCTGGGGATGATATGGCGTGGTGCGAGACTTCTGCACCCCATATAGCAGGCAAAGCTGTTCCATGAGTTTCCCTTGAAAACAGGCACCCTGATCCGAATGGATCCGTTCAGGACACCCATATTGCCGAATGAAATGCTCCACAATAGCTTTGGCCGCGGACTCCGCCGTCTGATCCCAGGTAGGCACCACCACAGTGAACTTGGTAAAGTGATCCGTCATGACTTGGGCATATTGATGACCACTGACAGATTCTCCAATTAGGACGTAGTCAACCATCAACAGTTCCAAGGTGCGACTGGTCTTGATGGTCTGTATAGGAGGATGTTGCATCGAGGGCTTCACTACCCCGCACTGTCGACACTCCCGACACACTCTCTCTACAATCGCCAGCAACTGGGGGGCAAAGAACAGGCGTTGTACCCACTGGTAAGTTTTTGCTGCCCCCAGGTGGGCTCCATTCTCATGAGCCTCAACCACCAAGGTCGGTATCAACGCTTCGGGCACTACAACCTGGTCCACCATGCGAAATTCTTGTTCCAAGTACACCTGGCGGCGTAACATACCAGCGCAGACCTTTAGACGATCCCAGCTCCGGAGGAGTTTCTGGCAGTAGGGGGTCAGTCGATTCCGCTCCTCGCGATTGGGCCAGTGTCCTTTGATCTTCCATTGGCGAATGGCATGTAGCCCGGGATCATTCTGTTGTAACGAGGCCCAATCCCGCTCTGCGTTTCGGTACAAACGTGTCTCCATCTCTACCTGGGGTTGTGTCTGTACCCCAGAGGAGGTGATCCTGGTTAAGTCGGGAATCTCTACTGCTTCATGTTCCTCGTCCCCCGGGACCAGGGGTATCTGTTGAGGAAACCGAGATAAAGCATCAGCATTCCCGTTACTCTTTCCTGGCCGGTAGCGGATCTTGTGGCTGTATTTCGCCAGTCGCGCTACCCACCGTTGTTCCAACGCTTCAAGCTTGGCAGTGTCCAGATAGGCCAGGGGATTGTGGGCGGTGAAGATCTCCACGTGAGCTGCCGCCAGATACTCCGCAAATTTCTCAGTCACGGCCTAGACTACTGCCAGTAGCTCTAACTTGAAGGAACTGTAGTTGTCCGGGTTCCTCTCGGTCTCTCGCAAACTCTGACTGCCATAGGCAATCACTCGCTCCTGGCCGTCCTGCTCCTGGGATAGTACAGCCCCCATTCCCTGCAGGCTGCCATCCGTATAAAGAATGAAAGGCTTTTCAAAGTTGGCATAGCCCAGCACCGGCGCCTCCGTGAGCATTGAGGTGAGCAAATGCCATCTCCTGGGGAGCCCCCCAGGCCACGGCCTGTTTCTTGTTGGTAGTGGCGACACCTCGCAGCAGGGCCTGCAGGGGCTCAGCAACCTTGGCAAAGTCCTTGATGAACCGATGGTAGTAGCCGACCAATCCTAAGAAGGCTCGCAACTCGGTAATGGTAGTCTGAGTTTTCCAGTCTTGTACGGCCGAAATCTTACTCAGGGTGGGGCACACTCCATCCCTGGACACCACATGACCCAGGTACTCGAGACTGGCTTTAAGGAGATGGCACTTGCGGGGCTTTAGCTTGAGCCCGTACTTCTCCAGGCGCTGCAGCACCAAGTCCAGCCTCACCAGATGTTCATCCAGGGTGGAAGCAAACACAATGATGTCATCCAGGTAAATCAACAGCGCTTCAAAGTTCAAGTCCCCAAGCACCTCTCCATCATCCGTTGGAATGTCGCTGGCGCATTGGTGAGTCCAAAAGGCATACGCAGAAATTCGAACAACCCCATCGGTGTCGTTAAGGCAGTCTTTTCTTGGTCCTGCGTAGCTACGGCGACTTGCCAGTACCCACTGGCCAGATCTAGTGTGGAAAAATACCGAGCGTCTCCGAGGGCAGCTAGGGATTCCTCGATTCGTGGCAACGGGTACGCATCTCGGACGGTGCAGCTATTCAACCGACGGTAATCCACACAGAATCGGATGGAACCATCTTTCTTCCGCACAAGAACAATGGGGGCGGCCCACGGACTTTTACTCTCACGGATCACCTTGTTCTCCAGCATCTGCCGCAACATTGTTTTCACCTCTTGGTAAAGCTTGGGAGGAATTGTCCGGTACCTCTCTCGAACAGGAAGACTATCCCCAGTGCGGATCTCATGCTGCAAGTCTTCAGTATATCCAAAATCCTCCTCATGCCGGGAAAAAACCTTCCGCCTCTCCCACAGCATATCCTCCAGCCTTTGTACTGTCGCAGTATCACACTCATCAAGGGAAACATCCATCTGTTCCCGAATTACTCGACCATTCCAATCTGCACTGGGGCACTCCTCCTCTCCCAAACTCACCGTCATCGACCATGCCTCTTTTTCCTCTGGTCGTAGCAAAATTGGTCGCCCCCCACATATGTTATCCCTGGGGACAGTAGTCACGGTAGCTATGGTGGCGCCGGCTGGAATTCTCTTGGGCTCATCCAGAAGGTTGCACAGCCGAACCAATACCTTGCCGTCCCTTACCACTGCCAGGGTTCGAGCCAGGATGAGGCCGGAGTCAATTCCCAGATATCCGTTGGGTTCCACCATCACTTCAAACCCATCCAACCGCCGGTGGGTCCTTACCTCGAGGAGAAGAACGAACTCTTGACGGGGAGGCAGCTCTATCTGTTGTCTATGACTAGTTTTGATAATTCCCATAGACTCCTCCGACCTTCCAGTTTCGCAAATTTGTCCCACTTGTTGAAATGCCTGTTGCACCGGGCGCTGGACACCCAGCTTCTTCCAGTATTGGGGGCCACTCTCCTGGAATAAAATCCAATCAAGATCCTTCAATACATTCATACCGACGATCACCGGCCCATGGCTGAGCCCCTTACCTTTAACTACCAGGATCCCCTTCTTCCCCACCACAGGCATTTCTGTTCTTTGTCCGCAAAACATCCCACAACAACAGGACACTCTCCCACTAGGTCAGCTGAATCCACTATAGCTGCCTCTCCGCCCATCTCCCCCGCGGGTGGTCCCGTGACCGCGAGGGACTCTAGTTTAAAGGAGGGCCCCGGTCTGCCCCGCACTCCCGAGCGAAATGTCCGAAGCGGCCACAGCTGTAACATCGGGGGCCTCTGTTCTCTCTAGGCCGGGCCCCACTGTTGTTGCCCCCTCGTGATCCCCCTTGCACTCACCGGGGAGCACGGTCTTCTACACTTCCATGGCCCCTCTGTCGATGGACTTCTTCCCGCAACTGGGAGATCTCTTCCCTCATTTCTAATGTGACTTTTGAAAAGGCCTCCTTCAAATCCTTGATACATGATTCAAGGGGGTGGGGTTCCTCCCGAACGACTGGGGCCGATACGGGCGTCAGACACTGTGGGGCCATAGCATAGGGGCCGAAGTTGTCATCCCGGTCTCGGGCGATGGCCTCAACTTGGGTTTGGTGGAACGTAAGCATTTTGTTGTCGGAAATTTTGTCCAACAAAATCTGCCGCAGGGGAACACTCCGTAATCCCAGTGCAAATTGATCTCGTAATACGATGCTGGGATTGGCCAGCTTGCCCAAACATTCCGGGTCACGGCGACAAATTTCCCCCAGCATTTCTTGTAGGGCATTGGCACACTGCGGGATAGATTCGTCCTCCCTCTGCACACGCGTAAACAATCGCTGTCGCAGGATTCCGGCGGAGGAAGTATTGCCATAGATTCCGTCGAGTATCCCAAACACGTCGTCCAAGGTATCCCGGTCATCCTCGGCGACAAGGATGACGGACCGCCAGGCCTCTCCATCTAAGGCATTAACCGCAAGTTGATGCTGGAACTCTTCCGGCACCTGGTACATCTGGACGATCCCTTCCAGTCTCTTCTTCCAATCTCCCAGCGACATATTCTGCCCATCATACCGGGGCACCCTGGACAGGGCGGAGCTTAAGTTAAACTTTCGGCCCCCTTTCGGAGAAGTTTCCTCTGCCTCCGACATCCTGCCGACTACGCCAAATGTGAATTGCAACAAATTCACTTACAGTTAGGTGGGCTTCTCAATCCACGAACGTCGAGGGTTCCGCCCCAGGTATCCGATGAGGACCGGAATATCCTAGAGGGGAAAGAGATACTTGTGACACACAGCTGGGCTGTATAGTAAGACGGGGTCTCTTACGGATGCCCACGGGTGGCTGCGAGCTTCGCCGGTTAGGCAAAAGTCATCATCGGCCAAAGGCCTTAGCCACCCTAACTTCACCTATTCGCGCTTCCGCACGTAGATGGTAAATGTGACTCTCTCACGGGAGAGCCACGGACCGGCACTCAGGGACGAACACACACACACACGGATGAAACTCACCTATGCAATTCCTTGTCACCTTGCTAGAGGATCCCAGCACCTGGGGAACAAGAACGAAAACAGCCTCTCTACAACTCTTCACTAACCTAACTTGGACTAACCTGTCCCTAATGTAACACGAGTAACTAAGCTGAACTTACACTAACAAACAACAAGCACTATCCTCTAACTAACAATCAAGGCAGACATAAGGACAATCAAGCAACAAACAAGGACGTGATCAGATTATACTAGAACAGGTGTGTGTGTAAGGTACTAACCTCCGTGATGTAAAGTGCGACCGGCCTAATGCAGTGCACCTCTAGGACAGTCACCGATACCTGGGTAGACAGCCGTCTATCCCAGTTCAGGGCCTGTGGTGTGGGGCTTAACTGAATATCACCCTTCCCTTCTTATACAATTAGCTGACTTACAAAATGGCCGACAGGCCTAAAATGGCTGCCGCAGGCCTATGAGACACAGGCAGAAGGCCTGGTGATGAGGCACAGGCCGGAGGCCTGGTGATGAGGCACAGGCTGGAGGCCTGGTGATGAGGCACAGGCCGGAGGCCTGGTGTTGGGGGCACAGGCAGGAGGCCTGGGGTTGGAGTACAGGCAGGGGGCCTGGTGATGGGGGCACAGGCAGGAGGCCTGGGGTTGGAGTACAGGCAGGAGGCCTGGGGTTGGAGTACAGGCAGGAGGCCTGGGGTTGAGGCACAGGCTGGGGGCCTGACACTGGTGGTGTAGGGAGGCTATATACTGGTGGTGGCCGGCCAGGGCCACTTACCCGATCCGGTGGGAGAGGCTGCAGCAGAGGACTTCGTTAGCTCTTTTGTCTCCCCACTGCTGCAGCACTCTCCGGTCCTCAGCTTCTGTTCTTCGGGCTCTTCAGTAGCCCCTGCTGCTGTGCTGGCTGCCTCTGGATCTGCCTCTGGATCTGCCGCCGTCTCTGCCGCCGTCTCTGCCGCCGTCTCTGCCGCCGTCTCCGCCGCCGCTGTTCTCTTCCCACTTCAGGAGCTCTTCCTCGCTCCCTCTCCGCCGACGAACTGCGCTCCGCCGCTCCACCGCGTCTAATATAAGACGTTGTGAGAAGGCGGAGCTATGACGCGGCGAGCCCGGATTGGTCCGCCGCGTCCCGCGCTGATTGGCCGCCTCGTCGCGAGCGCGCCATTCGAAATACCGGCGGTTAATTGGAGGAACTTGAATCCTCCCGGACTCAAGCTCTTCCAGGCCGCAATCCCGACGCCGCAACGGGGAACCAGCCGGAGGGAGACGGAGGTAAGCCTCCTCCGTCCCCTCCCCAGCACAGCCCCCCGCCGTCTGTCCCCTCACATCTACACATCAACTTAAATTATTTTACTGTGTCAGTTCCAAGACCCCTGAGGTTTGTTACTGTGGGTCTGATGTAGAGTTGGCTGTATGTGTTTAATCTGCACAAAATGCCTCACACTTCCATCTTCAATCAATTGCTTCTTGTGCTCTGGACTTATGTTTATAGAGGGAGAATGGAAACGGGAGAGATTGTGCAAGGATAGGCCATGATGGTGGCTTAGGCAAGTCACAATACAGACACATTTCATCCTGTACAGTTCTTATTGATGATGTGTCGATGACTAAAATACACTTCTGGTTGGCTGATTGTATCTTGTTCCAATCAAGATCAGTGAAAAGACCCCCTGGGGCCAAAAAGTAGGTGTGGCTTCATGTGAATGGGGTGTGGGCTCACAGCCCATCCTGTTCTCATCCCTCCAGTTGTGTGCCCAGCATCCCAGAGATGCTGAGCTACCCCCAGAGACTTGAGTGACTGCACTGTCAGCTCCAACACTGTGGCAGGGGCTAAATGCTGAGATTAAAGTGAAGCTCCAGTTGCTTAGGAGTCAACATTTTGGTGTCACTCCATGGAGGGTGACACCCATATGTGATCTGCACACCCTAGTAACACCACTGTCTTGATCCCTTCCACAGCATTTTCCCATCTGGCCAGTGCCTGTGCATGGCAGGAAGAGAGAGAGACGCAGCGCCACTTGATGTGTCACCAAAGCTGCTGAGCCCTGGCTGTGCCGACGCTGCAACACAGAGGAACTGCGGAGAGCCCATGTAGTGGTTGTCTGCAGAGAGCCCAGGTAGTGGTCCCTGTGGGGTATCCCGATGTGAGGGGGAGGGTGTCAGGCTCTTTTAACTAATACATGTAGAACAATGGGATGTACAGATCATATCTAATCTTCATATGGTTTCCCTAGGCAATGCAATAATCCTAAAACTTGCCTCAGGTGCCATACTTCATGGGAAGACTAGCCTGTATCTAATCGTGAGCCCTGATTTGCTAACAGTACACTGGAAAGCTCTATCTTCTGCTGCTTTCTAGTATTTATCAATTTCTGTCTCCCTGATGAATTCTTCTCTCTAGTGGGTGGCAGTAGCATACCTCACTATCTCAGACTGGGGAACAGTAGCATTGTGTACTGTGCAATATCACATACACCTCTGCACTGGTATCATTCGGATTTTAATCTGCCATTACATGACACACCAGGAGCCAGGCCACGTCAGGAGCATGTTTGTGTTTATATGGGTGAGAGGGACACCGTAACATGATTGTGCTCCGGGTTCCATGGCTTCATGCTACGCCTCTGACCTCAGGGTTTTCGGAGCCGGAAGCCCTGCATTTTTTTTCTTCATTATCTGGAGCATGCACTCCCACAGAAACCCAAAATTGGGCTTGCTAGACCTGACAGCAATTGAATTTTCCCTAAGAGCTCTGGGTGACGCTCTGCATGGAATGTATATGATAGGTCAGTGGAAGTAGGGATATTGCTTTAAGAAAACTGGTAAAACATATAGAGCAAAAGCTCGGTATGCTGTACATTGTGAAGTCATTGGTGCAGCAGTTGCCTAGCACCTGGGCTCCTGATGACTAAGGGGCCCACAGCTGTCCCTGCCGTCCACTTACTATCACCCACTGTTTTTCTTGTCACACTCTGCCACCCCCTGCCTTTCCCTCTCACCCTCTGCCTTTCCAAGGGCCAGATGACAGCTCCCCAGTGGCGGAGCTAGTGTAAGGCAGCCCCCGCTGCTGCTTGGGGGAGCGGGGGCTGCGTGGGTGCCGGTACCTGCCAAAGCTCTGCTGCCCCCAAAGCCCTGTCTGCCGCTGGTTCTTTATTCCGTGGAGGCATGCACGGTGCACGGCTCCTGCTGCCGCCGGAGCCTGACTCCCTGTTTGCGGTCTCCAGCTCTGCTTCTTGCAGCTGCAGGAGCTTTGTCAAGTCCTACTCCCTGCAGCCCACGGAGGTGGGCAGGCCCGCGCCCAACCGCCGCCGCCCCTCACCACTGCTAAAGCCCGGCTCCCTGGTCCCTGCCTGCTGACCCCGGAGTCCAGCTCTCCGGATTGCCGCTGCGGGAGCCTGGTCCTTCTCTCTGCTGCCCCCGGAGGCAGGCTCTCCTCCGTACCGCTGCACGAGCCTGCTTCCTCTTCATGCTATGCCCGGAGCCTGGCTCTCCTCCATGCTTTAACCCGACCCGGACCTTCTTCGTTCTGGTGAGCTCTCTTCTATGCTGCTCTCTGACCCTGAAACCCCCCACCATGAACTAGGACCCCCCACCCTGCATCTTCTTCCACTCTACATTCCTGTCTCACCATGTTATTATTTCACATCTTGAAACCCCCACCTCACCATGGAACACTTCTCTCCATTTCCCCCCTCTCAGCATGCTTCTCCTCCCTCAATCTGCACCCCATTCCATCCTACCCTCTCACCCTGGTCCTTACCTACCCTGCGTTTCTCTCAACCTGGTCCTTACCCACCCTGCGTTCCTCTCTCTCACCCAGAGTCTTGTCCCTCCCTCTCACACACCCTCCCTGGGTATATGTATGTATGTATGTATGTATGTATGTATGTACATATATATATATATGTGTGTGTGTGTGTGTAACCCAGTGGCGTAGCTATGGTCCGGCAACGCGCGGGGGGGGGGGGCGCCAGAAAAAGTTTTGGCTTGGGGGAGCAAAATTTCTAGTTACGCCTCTGCAGCTCCCACCTGTCATTTTTCAAACCAAGCCTGTAACATGGCAGGTAAGAGTTGATTGGCTGGATGTTTATCACTCTCTATTTTATCACTTTTTGAAGCTTGACACATCTGGCCACCAATCACTCGCAGCCATGTTGCATATTTGTCCCCCCACCCACAAGTTCCGCCACTGGTCAAATCCCATTTATTCTAGTGAAATAATGTTTTATATATTGTGGTTAATGTAGAACTATTAAGCTACTACTGTGCCTCTGAGCTTCATATTATGGTATATTATCATTTCCACATAATCTTAATGCAACTAGCACACAGTCTGGAGAATTTATGGCTACATTGAATACTTAAGAACTAATTCATTAGGTAGTTTAAGTTGTGCCTGAAGCACCTTTTACAATGTGCACAGTATTATCTCTTAGTGCAACGATACCTACTGAGAGATTATTCATACTCAGACAGTACCTTAATGTATTTTCCAAGGGAAGCTAAATTAATGAGTGCTCTACATGTGGACATCATTTAGTTGCTAGTTTTTCCTTATTTAATTTCTTCTTCCTATACAAAACAAAATAAACCAATTGACAGTACACTTTGGGGGTTATTCTTATTCATTCGATCCACCCTACACAGCATTCGGGCGTGGCGTAGAAGGGCATCACCGGATGTCAGCTGCCCGCCCATATCCATCCCAGCATACTTGCATATGGAAGTGACTTGAAAGTCACTTTTATATGCATGTACCTTCCACATATTTCGATGGTCGGCGACCATCGAAAGATACGGGAGGTTACCCACAGCATACAAATGGACATTTATGCTAAACATCCATTCGCAGCCTGTGCGTGCGAACCCACGCTGCGAGGGGGGGGGGTGGGTGGACATTCCCAGGGTGGGGTTTGGTGGATTTGCAAGGCTGCGAAATCGAAACTCAGAGGCAGGTGGAGCAGATGTAACTTGTGCAGAAAGAGTTAGCTTTGGGTGGGGTTTTACTTCAAAGTGAGATCTATATTGCAGTGTGAAAATGAAGCAGTCAGTGTTTTCCCTGCACAGAAAATAAATAACTCACCCAAATGTAATTCTCTCTGCACATGTTACATCTGCGCCTCTGCAGAGCACATGGGCCCTTATTCTGAATCGGACGGTACGGCCCGCGTGCGGCCGTACCGCCGATGTTTTTAGTCTGCACATGCGCAGAGGTCAATCTGCGCATGTGCAGCCCCATTCGACGCAGACGTATTTCGTCCGCCGCAAAGGGGGCGTATAGGGGCGTGAGGGGCTTCATACCCTCATTTCCCTATGTATACGCCCCGCGTTTCATGGGCGTTCCCATGCAAACGCGGGGCGTATGCATGCTAATCAGGGTATGACGCCACTGATGGGGGCGGAAAGCTGACGTCGCCGGATGTCAGCTCTCAGCCCCCATACAAGCTATCACACGGACGATTGTCCGTGTGGTCTCAGCTTGCGGGAGCTGCTGTGGCGTGCGGCCCTGCCTTCGATGGTCGACGACCATCGAATGCAGGGGGCAGCTCCCATTTTATGCGGATCGCCAGCCGTCCGTGTACGGACGGCCGTGGCGATCCGTCTCGTGGGCGGGGATTGGTTTGTGCGGCCGGAGCACCGTGTGCGGCTCCGGCCGCACCAACCAGAATAAGGGCCATGGTTTTGTCCATTTGAGAAGGAATTTGCCTTTGCGAGTGAACCAGAATAAGGGTCTATGTCCAGTGGTGGGCTGGGCAGGGGGGCAGGTTGCCAGTTGCCCCTTCAGGCCAGTACAATGTAACAGTTTGGGGCCACTGCAGGAGCGATGTACTTGTGTATATGTGTGGCCAGGAGGTGCAGAGCTCTAACTGACACCAGCTCAGGACTGGAGCAGTCGGATCAGAGACACAGCGCAGCAAGGAGCCTACACAGCTGCAGTCCAGGATTATTGTGGCCAGCCCCTCCCCTGGGACCAGCAGGCAACCTGCCATTTGCAGGGCGGGTTCTGGTGGACTCGCAAGGGTGCAAATTCGCATCGGAGTGAGTCAACCCGAATAACCCCCTAAGTCTGGATGTGTGTGTGTGTGTGTGTGTGTGTTTGTGTGTGTAAAAATGTGTAACTGTTGTGTGTGTATGGGGGGGTTGCTGTTATTTTCTTTATTTAATGTGCATGTGTGTGTGTAAAAAATATATGTGTCAGTGTTCCATACGTGTGTGTGTGTGTGTGTGTTTATGTGGGATGGGAAGGCTGCTGTTTTCTTCTTTATTGGTTGTCTGTGTGTAAGTGTATCTGTATGTCAGTGTGTCTGTGTGTGTGTTTGTTTGTGTGTAAAAATATTTGTAAGTGTTGTAGGTACTTGTTTCCTAGCACGGCGCCACCGATTTTAATTGTATTGATCGGGACCGCAAAAATCGCGTCGATCGCATCACATGCCAACCAAATCGCATGCGATGCGATCGACCTGATTTTTACATTGAAATCAATGAGACCCCAATTTTACATTGACTTCAATGTAAAAAGCCCCCAAACCCCCCATTTAGATAGGAACCCCTCCCCCCTGATGGGTGAAATGTCCTCCATTGTTAACGACACCCCACTGTTGACGCCAACCCGAAGCGTGGCGAGCGCAGCGAGCCCGCGAGGGCGGCGGTACGCGTCCTCCGACCTTTTCATACCCCCACTATCCACGTCGGCATGGAGTTGAATATATATAGTGTGGCGAGCGCAGCGAGCCACCGAGCCCGAAGTGAGGGGACGCGCATAACTTCACAGGTATACGCGTCCCCTCGCGGGGCACGCTGCGCTCGCCGCGCTTCGGGTTTGGTGGCTCGGTGTGCTCGCCACACTCTATAAAGTCAACTCCACGCCGACGTGGATAGTGGGGATATGAAACGGTCGGAGGACGCGTGGGGTGGCGTTAACAATGGGGGGGCATTAACCATACTTTATAACCATATGGTTATACATTTCTCATTTCTCCCTATGTAAAATCGGGTTGATCGCATCGCGGCCCATTAATATGGGCCGCAACCGACGCGATCAACCCGATTTTAACTTTAAAAATCATTTAACATTGTTCTCTATGGCAAAATCGTGTTGATCGCGTAGGTCGCATCGCGGCCCTTTATAATGGGCCGCAATGGACGCGATCAACGCGATTTTGTCTTTACCGGCAAATTAAGCTGGTAATTGACATAAAATCGGGTCCATCGCGTCGATCGCATGCCTTAAGTACCTTAACTTAAGGCATGCGATCAACCCCGACGGGCGCCGTGCTAGGAAACAAGTACTGTGTTTTATATATATATATATATATATTACACAAAAAAAGGGGTACCCCTTCAATGCGCTATAAGGATATTAGTTGGGCAGCAACCCCGTTAGTCCCCCCCCTGTTAGTTGGGGATATGGGGAAAAGAATGGATATAGAAAAACAGAGTGCGCCCCCCTGTAGTTCCACCACCAAATGAGAAGAACCGTAGTGACAATATACAAATCAACAGGTTTAATACAATTTTTCAACAGGTTTAATACAATTTTTCTCTCCTAAATTACAATATAAAAGCACTTTTTTCATCTGTGAGTAGTCAATGATTCGGTTCAACAAGTACACGGAAACAACCCAACGCGTTTCGTCGAAAACGACTTCATCAGGGGTAACATTCCATAGGTACAAGGACCATGAGTACTATTGGGAACTCCAGATGTCGACCTTTCAGGGAAGGTGTGCAATTAATAAAATTGGATCCCTTGGAGATCCTTATGAATAGATGCGTACCTGCATCGATTTCCACAAATGTCCTTTTAAACAAGTCCTTGTTAAAATTACAAGTTCTGAGGGAAATCTTCCGAACGAACACAGGCAATAACCTTAAAACGCTTCAGCAGGTGGAGACATAGAGTCTATGTTTGGTCTATGTCTCCACCTGCTGAAGCGTTTTAAGGTTATTGTTTAAAAGGACATTTGTGAAAATCGATGCAGGTAGGCATCTATTCATCAGAAATGGGAAGTCTGTGTTTTTTTGCGGCTGGACCCAGTGGCAACGGCTGCGGCAGCGGTGGTGTGCGAGATGTACAAAGCCGGCCCAGCCAGTACATACTGGCCCGGGGGCATGTGGCTCCATGCTCCCCATGCTCCCCAGGTCAGCCAGCCCCTGGCCCACTCTAGTGATGGGTAGTTTGTGAATGATTAGTTCAAAATGATCTAATCTTCAAAGTGAACTAAATCGTTCAGATCACTGCTCTGGCAAAGATTAGTTCATTTAGTTCACCAGGAAGTAAAGCAAGTGGGAGGTGTAACACAGACAGACAGAGCCCAGCAGCTACACAAGGCTCATTTACTGGATCTTTACTTCCTGAATCTAAAGTTAAAAGTACAACAAAGCCCAGCAAATACAAATCTAATAAAGGAAAATTATGCACTGCCTAGCAAAAGTCTATGGCCCTTATTCAGATTCGAGCGGTACGGCCCGCGTGCGGCCGTACCGCCGATGTTTTCCGTCTGCACATGCGCAGAGGTCAATCTGCGCATGTGCAGGCGAATTCGCCGCACATAAATTTACTACGCCGCAAAGGGGGCGTATAGGGGAGTGAGGGGCTTCATGCCCTCATTTCCCTATGTATACGCCCCGCGTTTCATGGGCGTTCCCATGCAAACGCGGGGCGTACGCATGCTAATGAGGGCATGACGCAACTCATGGGGGCGGAAAGCTGACGTCGCCGGATGTCAGCTTTCAGCCCCCATACAAGCTACCACACGGACGATTGTCCGTGTGGTCTCAGCTTGCGGGAGCTGCCGCGGCGTGCGGTCCTGCCTTCGATGGTCGACGACCATCGAATGCAGGGGGCAGCTCCCACCATGGTGGAGGCGTAGCCTCCACCATTTTTATGCGGATCGCCAGCCGTCCGTGTACGGACGGCCGTGGCGATCCGTAGGGTGGGCGGGGATTCGTCTGGTGCGGTCGGAGCCGCATATGCGGCTCGACCGCACCAACCAGAATAAGGGCCAATGTGTGGTGTGTCTGTGAGTGAGAATGTGTGCTCATGCTGCTCACCTTTATGTGATACTATCATTATATGATTAGTTCAGATGCCCAAACACTTGCTGCTGCTTCTGGTACTGGGTCCTGAGCTACTGCTGTTCTAAATCTTCTGCTGGGACCTGTGTAGGTGCTTCTGCAGCAGCCATGTTATCAGCTCTCATGCAATACACAGGAGGCAGTACATGGTAGCTGCCACAGGTGGCAGTGCTGTGCTCAGACATGGTCTGGACTCTGCGGATCTACATTGTCCTGATGATTTATTAGTAGGGTTACCACCTTTTTGTTGAGAGATTCCCGGACAGTGGCCCGCCCCTTGACACACCCACTGCCCCGCCCATGCCCCGCCCTTTGACCCGCCTTATGTTGATTTTTTTTAACCTTTGTTAATACCCATTACACGTTATGCCCCACACCGTGATGCCCATTACATGTTACGACATACACCGCAATGCCCATTAAATTATATGCCAGGATTGAAAAAGTTTTCTGGCAAGGAGGAATACATACAGTGCGCGCCGTAGGCGCGCGCCAAAAATTTGCAACATAATGCCACACAGCGTGATGCCCATTACATGTTACGCCATACACCGCAATGCCCATTACACAATATGCTAGGACTGAAAAAGTTTTTTGTAAAGGAGGAGCAACACAGACAGTGCGCGCCGTAGGCGCGCGTCAAAAATTCTCAACATAATGCCGATTACACGTCACACACCCAATACATAGTGATACCATAGTATAGCCCATTACACATTATGCTTATTACTTGTTATGCCAGGACTCAATTTAGGGACAACACAGACACCGTAATGCTGATTACACATCACACACCCATTACATACCCATACCAGAATGCCCATTACACATTATTCCAAAATCTTCACTGACACACTGGTGACTACACTATTATTTGCTTTCAAAAGGTTGCTTGAAAAATAGTGATCATCATCATCATCATCATACAACAACATACTATTGTATTGGGCCAGGCCCAGACCAGCCACAGTTGTAAATCTAGAGAGAGAGTAGCTCCTGTGGCTGTGCTAAGTGCTGGCTGGGCCTGGCTGGGAGGTTGGCTGGAGCAGGCCTGGCTGGGTGGTTGCAGCGGGCACAACTCAACATCGCCCAGGTGACTTGGGTGCGGCGCAGACAGGGACAGGGGACTGCCTGCCTGGACTGTGGTGACAGTGTGGCCCTCTGCCCTCACACAGAAACACAACGAGAGCAAAATAAGTAAACTCAACTTACTAGTGCCAGTGTGCCAACCCCAACAAACTTAGTCACAGCCAGGCTCAGCACTGCAGACACTGGCAGCCAGATTCAGAAGCAGGCAGTCACATAGCCTGACCCCCCCCCCCCCCATGCCTATCCCTCTCCTGACCTGTAGCCTAACCCTCCCCCTAGAGCCAAATTCTCCCCTCTTGTAGCCTCTCTGCACATGTTACATCTACTCTACCTGCAATGCACATGGTTTTACCCATTCTGAGATCAAATTTGGCACCCAAGCTGATATAAACAAAAGTACAGCTGTCAATTACCAGCTTGACACATAACCATGAGGCCTGACATGTAACAATGAGACTCACTGACTGACGTGGAGGCAAGGGTCGGTGGTGGAGGCTGAGCCTGACCTGGTTGCGGGTGATGGATGGTGAAGGAGGGAGGCTGAGGGTGAAGGAGGCCTGGGTGAAGGAGCCGGAGGAGGCTGTTGACGATGTGGAGGGCACCGTGCTGACTGAGCTAGGCTTGGCCAGCCTTGTGTCTCGCCTTGGTCAGAGAGCGAGGCTGTCAGGCTGAGCACGCCAAATAGGAGAAAGAGCCCGGAGGAGCGCTGGAGCATGGAGGAGGTGGAGAAGACAGTGACACACACACAGTCTGCGTGTGTTTCCACTGTCCGTCGCGTCCAACTCCCGACTCCGCCTCCCTCCTCCCAGCGAGCGCCGCGGCGGAGTGACTGACAGTCAGTCACTCATCATGACTCGTCACCCTGCGCCGCAGCGCCGCCCCACCTGCCCTGCATCCCGCCGCCCAGCGCCGCTGCACAGCGTTGCAGCGCACATCTGCCACCTCAAAAACTAGCGGAGGGAGCCAGGCGGCCGGGGCGGGCAGAGAGGGGGACTCATTCCCGGACTATGTATAGTCCGGGGAAGCCACCTGTCCGGACTCCGGACGCCGGTCTAAATTACCGGACTGTCCGGAGTAATCCCGGACGGGTGGTAACCCTATTTATTAGCCCTGCAAATAGTTCAGTAGTTCAATTAGTTCACTGATCATACAGATCCCTGAACTAATCTCTGACTATACAGCCATAATGAGACTGTACAGTACCTCTGAGCTACCATGTGTGGCACTGCTGTGCTCAGGCATATGTATTGTGTGTATGCAGCCACAGACACAGTGCTGGCTGCTGCATGTTATACAGTATACTGTAGTAGCTCTGTTTATTCCACATTACAGTCAGAGATGGATATGTATGAACCTTCATGATACATACAGTGGAGCAGTTGCCCCTAGCAACCAATCAGCAACTGGTTAATTTGCAAAGTCTCTACTTTATCTCTCTCTAAGGTCAGTTACATTGGGGCAAGGGGACATGTTTTTTTCTAATTACTGTATTTTAAAAGCAGAAAAAAAATTACTTATTTAATTACTCTGAATTTGGGTATTTTACTTGCATATTATGGAAGGTAAAATAATAACCACAATGGGATTAATATTGCAGAGCTAAACAATAAACATGTCACTAGAAGGGTGAGGTATAACTTCTTGCTTTTCTAAAATAGAAAATAATCTGATTTATTAAACATACAGTACAGTATACATAGGCGTGCGCAGCCCATTATATTAGAGGGTGCACCATGGGGGGGGCGTGTCCATCACCATATATTGGGCGTGTCCATCACCGCCTATAGGCATCAATGCAAATTAAATAGGTGACTTAGTTATGTATATGCACTTAAGAATACTAAAAACAGGGACATTTACACTGTAATACCCATTCCACATAATGCCCCACACAGTAATGCCCATTACATATAATGCATTGCACAGTAATGCCCATTCCACCTAATGCCATCCAACATAATGCTCATTCCACATAATGCCACACACCATAATGCCTATCACACAGTAATGCCCATTCCACATATTGCCACACATTGTAATACCCATTCCACATGCCAGGGCTTGACAAATTTTTGTAAAATAGGGACAGCGCGTGCGCCTAAGATTTACACCGTAATGCCTATTACACATCACACAGACATTACATAGTATACCACATGCCATAATGCCCATTACATGTTGTGCCACACACGGTTATGCCCATTATGTCTCAGACTATGATGCCCATTACACATTATGCCACACACCATGATGCTCATTAAACATTATGCCACACACCGTGATGCCCATTACACATTATTACACATTATTTGACACAAGTGATGCCCATTACACGTTATGCCACACACCATAAGGCCCATTACATGTTGCCCCTCACACCGTGATACCCATTACAAGTGCGCCTCACACCGTGATACCCATTAGACGTTGTGCCACACACCGTGATACCCATTACAAGTGCGACTCACACCATGATAACCATTAGACGTTGTGCCTCACACCGTCATGCCCATTACGTCTCAGACCGTCATGCCCATTACACATTAAGCCACACACCGTGTTGCCCATTACACATTATTACACATTTTTTGACACACATGATGCCCATTACACATTATGGAGGGGAGGGACATGACAGGGGTGGGCGGGGGAGAGGGGACTGTAAGGAAGGAAAGGCTGGGAAGAGCAAGGGTGGGATTATATATATGTGAGTATAATATGTGTGTGTGTATATACATTATTTATACATATATATATATATATATATATATCTATATATATACACATATAAATATATATATACACAAACTCATACTGTACTTGTAAATGTGAAATTGCTGCCTTACTTTCACTTATGTGGATGCCTGGTGGGGCAGACAACGACTCCTACAGTGGCACTGCAGGTCCTCCACACCTCCTTCCTTCTCCCTGCAGCCTGCGTGCTCAGCCAGTCACTGAGCCGCAGGCTGCTGTGTCAGATACGATTGGACAGCTGAGCCATCGCTCAGCTGTCCTGTCCTATACGGCGCCGGCACCCTATATGGTGCTGTCAATCAGCAGCAATTAGATCCCGCCGTCCCGGCCGGGACCCGGAGTACAGCGCAGCAACTAAATACACAGCCTGTCCCTGGCAGGCGTCTTTGCTCACCGCAGATCCCGCTGGCGCTTGCTCCTCCAAGCAGCCGCGGGGTCTGTCTGGCTGCAATCGTGCGGGGGGTGCCCGGTCATTAGGAGGTGCCTGTGCACCCCCGGCACCCCCTGTGCGCACGCCTATGACAGTATATGATCATTCTAACAAGACTATAACTCCTACAGAGTTGGGATCATTTGGTCTATTGCATTATGGTCGAAAGTCATTAGGTCGAATCCATTAGGTCGACATGCTAAAAGGTCGACATGACTCTAGGTCGACATGGGAAATTGTCGACATGATTCTAGGTCGAAAGGTCATTAGTTCGACAGGTCATTAGTTCGACAAGGTCATTAGTTCGACATTGTCTATGTCGACATTCACAAGGTCGACATGGGGTTTTTCACTGTTTTTTTACCTGAATGTCAACACAGTCGACATGGACACAGTTTAAAGTGCACTGCATCCCCTCGCATCGCTCGCTGCGCTCGCAATGCGTCGGGCACACTATTTTATTCTCCCACCACGCCCTAGTGGATGGTAGGGCATGAAATACCGCCTGTCGGCACATGTTGGCTCAAAAAACAGTGAAAAACTCCATGTCGACCTTGTGAATGTCGACATAGACAATGACGAACTAATGACCTTGTCGAACTAATGACCTGTCGAACTAATGACCTTTCGAACTAGAATCATGTCGACCTTTTCCCATGTCGACCTAGAGTCATGTCGACCTTTTAGCATGTCAACCTAATGGATTCGACCTAATGACTGTCGACCATAATGCAGTAGACCAAATGACCGCATCCCCTCCTACAATGAACTAGTATTACAATGCCTGCTCTGTGTGTCATAATCTAGTCTAGTTCATCTAGGTCAATGCACTCCTCTCTCTCTGAGTCAGTGATGGAATAATGAACTAAATGAACTAGATGAGCTAATCTTCTGATCTAATCTTTTGGGTGAACTAGATCATAATGAACTAGTCACCAAAACGAGATAGATTTCCCATCACTAGCCCACTTGTGAAGGATACCAATCTAAAACGCATTGTAAGGACATCAATATGGACTTTTAAACCAGGGATCTGCACTACAGCACCATTCCTACTTTCTTTGCCTGGGACTTACTATATACTACACAATTATAGCCCACAACATCACTTTAATTAGGTGAGAGAAGTTATTAATGGGTCCTATTCTTGTCTAAATAAATTGCTTTTATTGCAATAGTCTGTTGTCTTTTCTAAAATATCCATTAGATATGGTAAGATAACAGATTTCTATCCCCAGCTTAGTGCCTTTACAATGCTAACTAATAAAAATGTAACTACAGTCTCTGGGAAAGTCAAGCTTTTAAAATAGCCCCCAAAAAGTTGCTGTCATGAACCAATTTTGTGCAGCTCTGACTTTTTCTGTTTCTCAAGTATTACATTTTCTCACTTACAGTCAAAGACTTTCTTGAGGGATTTGCAAAACAGGTTATTAATAAAAAATTTAGGGAATTCATTTTTTTTTCCTTTTAAGCTGGGTGAGGTGATACATTTCAGTGAAGGACAAAGAACACATGTTTAACTTTCAAAGAAAAAAACCCTAAAGGTGCAAAGGCATTGTGAATTCTGTTGTAAATGGTGATGTTTTTTATATTCTGGATCAGATGGCTCCACCAGCTCATATTTTATTTGTGGCATTGGAAATTCTTTCCTGACCCCGACTTGATGTGATGATTATTTCTCCCAACTGATGCTTCTTTTTATCTGAAAAGATGACTTTCAAAATGTAGATCTAATGCACCAGAAGTCATTCAAATGCAAGACCCGAGCTTGCCAATTCTTTAGCAAGTGCAGAACGATTCCTCAGCCCAAAGGAATACATGGAAAGCACAATAGCTGGAAGTACAAAGTACCTGCTTGGTACAGTGGTGTGAAATGCAGCACGTCTGCCACATTATTCTCTTTTGTTAGGACATTTTGAGAAATGGAATAATTTAACTTATTCTCAAATAATGTATAGGTTAACTGCAAGCATTTGAATTTTTTTAAAACCCATACAGTGTGAGTCTAGATCCATTATGTCAGTATTTTATCTTAATATAAATACATGTGACAAAGAATTGGTGTTTTCTTCAAACAATATGATAAACTATGCAATGTTAATGTTATGGATATATAGCTATCGCACAATACTTCCCTTCTGCACTCTTTATGGGCCAGATTCTCTAAGCTTCAAAAGTGATAAAATGGAGAGTGATAAACAGCCAGCCAATCAGCTCCTGCCTGACATTTTTCAAACACAGTCTGTGGCATGGCAGGTAGGAGCTGATTGGCTGGCTTTTTATCACTCTCCATTTTATCACTTTTGAAGCTTAGAGAATCTGGCCCTATGTCTTTTTATATATGTCATGCTGGAACATTGTAAAGGGTTATAATAGGGTTTCACATTGTATCCCTACAAGCAGGGAATGATGTTAGGATACAATTTGTAAACCTATTAGCATCCAAACATAGGATATCCCTGTACACTGTAAATACATGTGATGCACTGTGAAGTGGGCACCTCCTCACTCACTATTTCCATAATACTAACAAGACTGAAACATGAGTCATAGGGTTGTCACTATGAAGGTCGACATACCTTTAGCTCAACCACTAAAGGTCAACAGGGCTTAGGTCAACATATGAAATAGGTCGACATGGCTATGATCAACAGGGTCAGAGGGTCAGCACAAGCATTACGTTGACAATTGGAAGATCGACAATCAAAATGTCGACCTGAGTTTTTCACGTTTTTATGTAAAGAATTCTGATGTAAGTCGACATGGACACTGTATCAGTGAACGGTGTCCCCTGGCCTGGCTCACTACGCTCGATATGCTTCAGGCACTGTTATATTCTCCCTCCCCGTCACACAAGTCGCTAAAGACAAAAAGTGATAAACTCATGTCGACCGTCTGACTGTCAACATTCCCATTGTTGACCTAATGCTTGTGTCGACATTCTGATCCTTTCGACCTTAGCCATGTTGACCTGATGACTCTGACGACCTAACCCATGTCAACCTTAAGTCATGTCCACCTTCCTGCATGTCTACCTTAAATCATGTCGACCTAAATGCATGTTGACCTAATGGTATGGACCTAATGCTTGCCTACCATCATGCTGGTGACCCAATGATTGTATCCCCTGTATTATGGGGTACAATATTCTTATCTGTAGTATAAAGCTGTTGTCACCATACCTTTCTTGATCGAAATCTGGACATCAAGGTAATTAACGATTGTTTCACTGAAGGTAAAAATACATGTAATGGGGTGTGGCTCTGTATTATACATTCCTAGGACCAAAATAAGTGCTTTCCTAGAACGCTTATAAAAGCAGGTCTTCTATGTAACAACAGTAAAACAGTACATTGGCAGATATTTCTACATCAAAGAAGATTTCTTTTTCAGTTTCAAACAAAGATATTTGAATATGCTGGGGCAACACTAAATCCTATAGTGCAGCCAATATGCTGAAGAAAAAAATACCATCATACAAAAACTACACTGCATTAAGGATCATTTGTAATAGACAAAGTGTGCGCAGCACATTTTATTAGGGCGTGCACTGTCAAAGCAGTGGGCCTAGCACCACCTATTGAGCATGTCTAACACCGCCATTGGGTCTATCTAACACCGCCAATCAGGCGTGCACTCACTACAATATAAAACGTCTCTCAGCCACATCATTATATCCTGCCTATTTCAGTTTTAATCTTCTAATTACTCTGTGTAACAGTACATGCAAATAAAGTCAACATCATATCTGGTGTACTACAATTAATAATGCAAAACACACAT